>NW_028248729.1:0-688368 GCF_964263255.1 Lissotriton vulgaris
CTGCCAGCAGCCGGGCTCTTCTATCCAGGGACCTCTGGGGGAGGCCCTGAATGTGTTCTATGGTCATCATTTGTGTTATAGATGGGATCTGTGCACACTGCCCTGTATCATATTACACTGTGAAGAATCTGTACTACTGCACTGCATCTTGCTGCACTATCAATCAATCAATCATTTGTAAAGCGCACTACATACCCGCGAGGGTCTCAAGGCGCTGGGGGAGGCAGTCCTGTCAAGTATCATGCATCAGTCGTGACACTAACGCATTTCAGTGCGGTGCTCTGCATCACCGCACTGAAATGCATTGTCACGCACAAAGCATAGTGGCTAAGTTGCCTGTTAAGTGCCGCCTACAATCTGTGTGTGTCAGCTGTCAGTGCAGTGCGCTGCATATAACCTGCCTGTGAGCACTGCTGCCGCAGCCTTGGGGCACTCCCAGCTGAGTTAGCTAATGCTTGGAGGGCAGTGCTACAATGTATCTTCTTGGGAGTGTTCCCGCGGCGCTGCGCAGCTCTGAGTCACTGTGTCAGCCTGCCTGGCGCCCCTGCGGAGTTGCGCTCAATAGCTACTACCGCGAGAGCTGTGGCCCAGTCAGATTGTGGGACACAATTTGTGGACTTGGTGCCGTGGGACGTCACGTCCTGTTGCATTAGACCAAGAAGTGTGAGAGAGGCAGTTTGCGTGTAGCTCTGGCCGTAAATTAGTCATGACGCGGTCCACAGCGCAACTGCTCCCACCGGCCGGGCCTGACCGCCCGCACTGTGTGGGCCAATTATAATTGCATATTGTGTACAATAACGGCCGTTGCCCGCCGCCGAATTTTATAAATTAATTTCGGAGCCCGCCTGGCCGAGGGAGAGTGGAATGGACACGGCGTTATGGAGTGAATCAGTGACTCACTAATCGTCACTGTTGGTAGCAGCGTCCGCCAGGACTCACTGAGGAATGAAAATATAATCATGGTGCCAGGCGGGGGCTCTTTCCAACTCCGTCCGGCGCGTGCTAGCTGCTGTTATTCCCACCCACCCGCCCCCTGAGAATTCAATATTTTACTGCGGCTGACGGAGAGGAGTCGTGACATAGGAGCTGTCAGGATAGTCTGTTACCTGGCGGCCTCGCCCGGAACTCGCAAGAGTGACAGGACAGTGCCTAGGCCTGGGCGAGCGACTATCACTGGAGGCAGGCCAGGAGGGCAAAATCTAATTGCCACGTCCCCCGTGGTGGCTGGCGGCCCGAGCCTGCCTGTAATTTCAGGTGCGCCAAAAAGTTCAAGGGCAGAATTGGTTGAGTGTTATGGGAGCCAGGCAACCAATCTGCTACCTCTGAAGTAGATTATCGTCAGCATGCACTTGACATGTACACCTGCCTCACCTGAATGACGGTAAGAGTGGCAATGTTTTCATAAACAGAAGATATTGTGACGTGGATACTCACTACTGATTTGTGCTAACCTCGAGCTTTGCGAGAGAAAAGTTGGTGTTCTTCCTGAATAGAGGTGGTCCTGAGTACAGTGACTGTTACCTAGATTTATTTAAAGCAATATTTGTATTATAGTTTATTAGCTTGTTGCGTGAGCCAAATACAAGATCCAAGCAAGGTAAGTGCAGGATAAAGAATTAATTCACTTTGCAGGGTAGAGAGCACAACAGAGCTCTTCTGCTTTTGCATTCACAATCCTGAAGCACTGTAGCAATAAAAATCGCAACCTGCATTAGTGTCACTGAGCAATATAATTAGAAGAGTAATTGTTGCTAAATACGTGCGCAATAAACTATTTTAAACCGTGCACGTTATATTTTTATCGCCCAGGCAACAGCTGTAGCCCGGCACCAGTCCACAGAACTCACTGTCTTTCGAGTGCAGCTCTCTTTTATTCTCTCTCTGTCTTTGATAGTCTCGCTGACAGCTCTTACCTGTTTATATGCTGCTACAGTGCATATATAAAGTTTACTTCATGCTTACGACTACTCTTCAACGTGGTTACTAATAGGGAATGTCATTCAGGAATGGCCATGACACTTTCTATATTGCTACCATTACTCTTTTTGACTGTAATGCTCCTTCCAGGCTTTTGTGTTTAGGATTATTGGGACATCATCCTGAGCTGGGAAACTGATAAATAAGTGCCCCTTCTCCCAAAATGTATGGCGTGTTAATAAAACAAATACAACTGCACACCCCTTTTGTTGCCTATGTCAAACATTAACCGTTTCTCTTTTGGTGTGTGTCATCGTCTGCCATATATTTGGATTTTCCCGTAAGGGGACTTAAGCCCACATGCATCATTGTCAATTGCATTCGCAAACGGTGCGAATCGCAATTTTTGCCGTTTGCGAATGCAATTTACGAAATTGGGATGCATCATGTTTTTCGCAATTTTAGGAATCGCAATCATGTTGCGATTTCTAAAATTGCGATTGCATTTAAGAAATCGCAATTTTAGATTTCTTAAATGCAATGCATGAACATTTTCAATTTGCGAATTCGCAAATAGGGAGAGGTAAATTACCATGAAGTTGACCTTCATGGTAATTTGCGAAAAGTTACAAAAATGCACAAAAGTGCATTTTTTTGAAAGTTTAATTTTACACACACACATGCCCTTGGGGCATGTGTGTGTGAAAAATGCACTTAAAGTTATATTTCAGGGGTGCAGGGGGGGGTCCTTTGGACCCCCCTGCACTCTTGAAATTGCATTCTTAATTTGCGATTCGCAAATTGCTAATCGCAAATTGAGAATGACTTCCCATTGATTCCTATGGGCCTCCAGGCCCATAGGAATCAATGGGAAGGGATTCCTTAATTGCGATTCGCAAATTGTGAATCGCAATTAGGGAAATTTAAGAAATCGCAAAACAAAATTGCGATTTCTTAATGCATAGCCGTTTGCGATTTCTTAATTGCGATTCCTTAATTTTCGCAATTAAGAAATCGCAAATGGCAACAATGATGCATGTGGCCGATACTGTTTTACACACAACAGCAACCTGGCTGGCTGTAACCTATATGTACCCCTCGTCTTCATTGCTTGATTTTACTCGGGAGAAAGTGTCACTCCTAGTCGTTGAAATGTCACTCATATTTACACAGAAATTATGAAAATGTCACACATAGCAATCTCAAACCTTGGCAGCTATGGGGAGGGGGGTGCTGCTGATCGAACAGGCAGGTCTTGAGCATCCTCCTGAAGGTCAGCAGGTCTTGGGTCTGTCATAAGCTCAGTGGGAGGGTGTTCCATGTCTTGGTGGCGAGGTGGGAGAAGGATCTCGGTGGTTGTTCTTCAGATGCACGGGACAGTGGCGAGTGAGAGGTCGGCGGAGCGTAGCTGGCGGTAGGGGATGTAGACTGAGAGCCGTCTGTTGAGGTAGGCTGGGCCGGTCTTGTGGAGTGCCTTGTGTGCGTGGATGAGGAGCTCGAAGGATATCCTCCACTATGAGAAATCTGTGCACACTCTTTGCTCGGCTCTCGCTGTTAGTTTGTTGACTTGCCCACCTCTACCCCTCTGTCAGAAGCATGTCCCTCACGCAATTGAACATCAATCTTTCCCTGCTGCCCCGTGCCCCTTTGCCCCTGTTTCCATATCTCAGTCTAGGTAAAACCTCAGTCATTGCAATAGTTTCCAGCCGCATAGGTTGGGTTATAGCATTATCTGCTGCAGAGGTTGTGCGTCTGCTGCAGGGATTGTGTGTGTGCACTAACCTTGGGTCTGTCGGGTAGGAGGCCTTTCAAGCAGTGGAATGTACATGTCTGTGTTTTTGATGTACCTCTGCAAGTTGGATGTATGTGTATCTGAACAGGGTAGAGTTGTCTTTGCAGGCTGTGTCTGTATGTATGTACGTGTGTGTGTGTGTGTGTGCGTGTGTGAGTGTGTATGAGGCACATCTACAGTGTGTCTTTTTCAAGTGTGTTTGTCTTAGCAGATGTTGGCGGGACTGTCAGTCACTCTTCTTGGCCTTTCCTCTCTGTACAGGAATCTTTAGGATCATTTGCTGTAACAGGGTCTGCTCTGTGCAGAATAGTCAGGTGCTACTCGGCACAAAGCAGATGTCTGAGCAAAGTCGCGTGAGAAGTTCTACTTCTTCCAGACAGTTTGGAAGAATTTGGCAAGTTTGAGCAGGACTTCCAAATATGTGAGTGCCCACAAGCACCTAGGGCTACTTGTATGACAATGCTACAAGGGGTTGCTGCACTCTCTCATCAACAGTGTGTTGATGAGGATTGTGCTATGATGTGAAGCCTACATGAAGGATTCCAAGAGACTCTTGAAGTCATTCTGCTCTGCTTGTCACTTCAGCAGGAAGGGGAAAACAAGAGGAGCGAGCATAAAAAGCAAGAAGGGGCCAGAGAAGAGAAATAAGAGGGATACAGAGAGAAAACACAAGAAGGGTGGAGTAAAGTAATTAATAGATATCAGCCATAATATGAAAGAAAGAAATTTGTAGGGGAGGGAGCGCGAGTTCTAAAAGATGGCCAGGAAAAGAAATGAGCATTAATTATAACTTGCCAAAAGTTTAATTCTATTTTCTGAGCTAAAAATGTGTTTTAAGTGTGATGTGAATGTGAGTCTTGAAGAGTTATAGGTGTAAGGTGCTGTTTAGTGGTACCAATATTTGAGCCACCGTTAGAGCTATGGATCTGAACTAAATGGAGGGATCAATGTATTTTCCTATGGGTTACCACTTTCAGCTCTAGTGAGATAGTTAAGAGGTCCCAGGTTCCAACTTCCCTCCTTGATAAGTGGGTTTATACACATACGGCACAGATCTGTGTTACCTATGTAGCATACATATTAATCCCAGTAAGTGCTGTTGGGAATGGCCCTTTCTAGTGTGCTTCCCTCAACAATTTATCTGCTTTTTTCCCCTCCTGGTTTTCCGCTGATCTATGTGCTACCCTAAAAACTTTAATCTCTTTTTACACTGCATTGAGTGCCAATATGCTGTGCTTGTCATATACATACTGGTGATTAGTGAATACATGATTGGCTAAATTGAATTTGCTGTAAGTCCATTTCTAGAAGTCAGACATATACCTAGGGCATGTAACTCAACACCTTCTTCATGGGTCTGCAGAACTGGTAGTGCCACCCACGGAGGTAGTTGTTTAAATGTGCACAGATTTGCCATGACAGGGCCTGTATGTGCAGGTTACTGTTACTCGATTTGGTATTTCAGAAGCTTCTTGCCAATGTTTTGCATGTCTCTTGCTATATCTGAGTACTCCCTGGGGACAGGGGTCGGTGTCGGGAAGAGGTAGGGCATGTACTTGTCTTCGCCACATACACTGGTAGTGAATGGAACCGAGTGGTGTGTTTGGTACGGTAGGTCCTGCTTCTTGTATTGGATTGGCATGAGGGACCAGTGAAAAGGCTATTGAGCTGGATTTCCTGCATGCCGAAGACTGGCAGTATAGTGTTGGATATAGATGATTTCTTAAAGCAGCGATCCCTGTCCTTGCCTGGTGGGTTGCCCACCCCCCGCTGCAGCTGCACCAGCCCTTGTGCCTGACCCTAGTTCCTGGTTCAGACATTCCTGCTGCCCATTCCTGGGTGCTGTTATTTCCCTCCCGCCCTGCCCGCAGTCTGCTTTCCAGCTGCTGCTGCCCCTGCGGCCCCGCCCCACGCCCATTCGCTTAAACCTGCCTCCCGCCTCCCAGCTACTCCGCCCCCCCTGCTCCCTTTAATCTGGACACATTTCGCGGTGAGGAGAGCGACCCCCGACCTTGCCTGGTAGGTCGCTACCACCCACCCCAGCTGCAGCTTCACCAGCCCTTGTGCCTGACCCTCGCTCCTGCCTCAGACATTCCTGCTGTCCAAGAATCTGCAGGGGCTTCTCTAAGAATTCAGACGCCCCTGCAGATGTCTCAAGAAGAACAGGAGAAACAGCAAATCCTCAGAGGACTGCATCACCTACAAGATTACCATGACAGGATACCACCAACACTTCCAGATCCACAAAATGGACGTTCATCCAGAACAAGATCCTTGCCAACTCCAGCAGCTCAAAGGAACTCTTCAGCATCATCCAGGAATTCACCAAACCCCCCAACAAAACCACAGATATCACCCCCTCCTAGGACCTCTGCAACAAGCTCGGCTCCTACTTCCATCAGAAAATCAAGGGCCTCTACGACAACTTCAGTGACCAGACACCCTACTCCAAAACCACTCCCCCTTCCAGCAATGCCAGCCAGACCACCATCTCCTCCTGGACCCCAGTCACCACCGAAGACCGCATCGACCATGAAAGCATCCACTCGGGAGTCCCCACTGACTCCTGTCCACGCACATTTTCCACAGAACCGCCACCACCATCGCTAAGGAACTATGACGCACAATCAACGCCACTTTCATCTTTCGGGATGACTGGAAACGCGCAGAAGTTAGACACCTACTCAAGAAGACCTCAGCAGATCCATCAGACCCCAAGAACAGCAACCCATCTACCTCCTCCCCTTTGCAGCAAAGGTCACAGAAAAGATAGTCAACCTCCAACTAACGAAATTCATAGAAGAAAACTCCATCCTAGACCCTTCCCAATCCGGATTCCACAGCAACCACAGCACTGAGACCGCTCTACTCACCACCACAGAAGACATCGGCACCCTGCTCGACCAAGGACATACTGCAGCCCTGATCGTACTCGACCTCTTTGAAGCCTTCAATACCATCTCCCCCCGCACACTCACCGCCAGACTCCGCAAAGATGGCATACAGGGAACCACTCTCGACAGGCTCTGCTCCTTACTCACAGGCAGACGCCAAAGAATCAGACTTCCACCCTTCTTCTCCCAACCCATGGAAATCAACTGCGGAGTACCCCAAGGATCATCGCTCAGCCCCACCCTTTAACATCTTCTTAGCCACGCTCGCTGCCATCATCAGATAACACCGAGCTCATCCTCTCCCTCACCAAGGAACCAATCAACACCAGACTCAACTTCCAGTAAGGAATAAAGGATGTTGCATCCTGGATGAGCAGCAGCTGCCTGAAGCTCAACTCCGAGAAGACAGAGGTCCTCGACCCCTCCCCCTCTGCATGGGACAACACCTGGTGTTGGGACATGCAGCCCCCCTACCCCCACAGACCATGCCCCAAACCTCTGCATCAAACTCGACTCTTCCCTCGCTGTGACCTGCCAGGCCAACGCTAACGCATCCATCTTCTTCAATAACCTCTGCATCCTCTGAAAGACCTTCAAATGGATCCCCACCCAATCAAGGAAGATTGTCACCCATGGACTCATAACCAGCAGACTGGACTAAGGAAACGCCATCTACGCCGGAATCAACAAGTCTCTGCTCCTCAAACTCCAAACCATACATAACACCGCACCCAGACTCGTCCTCGGCATCCCTCGACACAAACACATCACGCAGCACCTGCGTAACCTCCACTGGCTCCCACATCAAGAAAAGAGTAACTTTCAAGATACTCACCCACACCTACAAATGCCGCCACAACACTGTCCCCGATATCTCAATGACATAATCTACTTCCGCGTACCCAAAAGGAACCTCCGATCCGCCGACCTCGCCCTCACCGAACCCCCGTGCATCCGCATAGCAAGAACGGGTGAAGAACCTTCTCCTACATCACGGCCAAGACTTAGAACGAGCTGCCGATTAACATCAGATGCACCCCCACCCTGCACATCTTCAGGAAGACCCTCAAGATCTGCCTCTTTGACTGACCGGAGCTGCTCCCTTTCTTCCCCAGAGCCTTGAGATCCTGAAGCGTGGGAAGCGCGCTTTAAACTTCCTGGCCTGACCTCGTCAGTGCGGGATCTCTCTACCCGCCGCGTGGCCCCTTCCAGGAAGTCACCCGGTCCCATGCTGCCACCACTGCTCGACCCGCCGCCCTGACTGTGACCCGCTGCACGTTAGTACAGCCTCTGCTCTGCCACCATTTTAGTGCTACCCCCTGTTGCCGTTGTGTCCCACCTGCATTTGTGCCTTGTACTGTCGCTGCCATTTTTCCCATCTAGTGCTGCCCCCTGTTGCCGTTGTGTCCCACCTGCATTTGTGCCTTGTACTGTCGCTGCTTGCCCCATTTGGATTGTTTCTGCTGTTGCTGCCGTTTTTCCTCACCTGATTGTTGCCCCATTGTTTGTTTGCTCTGCCCCCTGTTGCCTGTTGCCCTGCCCCCTGTCGCCCTAGCGCTATGGACCCGCTGTCCACCCCGCTCCCTGCCGCTGCTCCCCCGCGGCCCGCCCCCACTCCTGCTTCTAGCCTCGACCCTCTCCCTTTCGCCACCCCGCTCCCACCTCTCAGCTGCTCCTCCCTCGCTCCGCCTCCCCCCACTCTCCATATATGGCAGAGTGCATGCATACGCGCAGCGTTGATGCGCAGCGGGCGCGCCGATTGTGCGCCGAAGGCGCGCCAAAGGCAAACCCGTTTGCGCCTGGACCGCGCCCAGTGCCAGACCCCCTGGCCCCCGCAGATGCCAGCCCACCCGCCGGACCTACGACGCCGCCTCCCTCAACGCACTCAACACCGGCCGAATCCCCGGCTGCCACCGAGCCACCCCTGGACGCACCCACGGACCCTTCACCTGCCAATCCTGCAAGTTCTCCTGCATCCGGACCTGCACCGCACCCGCCAAGCCGACCCCCAGCAGCAACCACCTGAAGTGCATCCTGCTCAACACTCGCTCCGTCCACAGGCACGCCGTAGAACTCTGGAACCTCCTCGACACCACATCTCCAGACGTCGCCTTCCTCACGGTAACCTGGATGAACGCCTCCTCAGCTCCCGACATCGCCATCGTCCACAAGAACACCATCCGCATCACAACCAACTCCGACGACACCCTCAAAGCCGCCGAACACCTGCACTTCCAGATCCACACCGACCCCAAGACCACCCTCAGAGGCACCATCATCTACAGACCCCCAGGACCATGCACACAATTCAGCGAAGACATCACCGACTTCATCAGCCCGCACGCCCTCCCATCCACAGACTACATCCTCCTCGGTGACCTCAACTTCCACCTGGAGAACAACAACGACCGCAACACCACCACCCTGCTGAACAACCTCGCCAACCTCGGACTCAAGCAACTGGTGACCACCCCGACCCACTTCGCCGGCCACACGCTTGACCCCGTCTTCTCCTCCAGCAAGGACATCTCCTTCAGCCACGCCACCGGACTGCACTGGACAGACCACAGCTGCGTCCACTTCAGCTTCAAAAGGACCACGACCCACCACCACCCGCAACAGGTTCCCCGCAGGAGCTGGAACAAGATCAAAGCTGACCATCTCGCCACATCCCTGAGCCAGAACCCTCCCGCCAGCTCAGCGAACCCCAACCAAGCCGCCAACGACCTCACGAGGTGGATCAGCAACAGCGCAGACGACCTCGCTTCACTGAAGCCCCCCCCCCCCCACCAGACCATGGCTCCAAGAAAGCATCCTGGTTCACCGACGAACTCAAGAGCTCCAAGAGGAACTGCCGAGCCCTCGAGAAAGCCTGGCGCAAAGACCTTACTACAGACAACATGACCACCCTCAAGCTTGCCACTCGAAAGCATCACCAGCTGATCCACGCCACCAAGAGAACCGCATTCAAGGAACGACTGGACAACAAAGCCCACAACAGCAAGGAACTCTTCAACATCGTCAAAGAGCTCTCGAACCATAGCGCCGGAAACAACGACATCACTCCCTTGCAAGACCTCTGCAACTCGCTCACCTCGTACTTCCACAACAAGATCGCTGACATACACAACAGTTTCAGCACCCAGCCGACGCGCCCTACGACCGCACCAACGCCCCCCACCACCACCCTCCATGCCTGGACCCCGTTCAACACAAAAGACACCATCCGCACGATGAACTCCATCCACTCCAGCTCCCCAACCGACCCCTGCCCTCACCAAATCTTCAACAAGGCCGACTCCGTCATCGCACCCCACCTACGGGACATCATCAACGCCTCCTTCGCTACCGCCACCTTCCCAGAGAGCTGGAAGCACGCTGAACTCAGCACCCTACTGAAGAAACCATCAGCGGACCCCACCGACCTCAAAAACTACCGACCCATCTCGCTCCTTCCTTTTCCTGCCAAAGTCATCGAGAAGACCGTCAACAGACAGTTGGCCGCCTTCCTCGAGACGAATGGATCCCTCGACCACTCGCAGTCCGGCTTCCGGGCCAACCACAGCACCGAGACCGCCCTCATCGCAGCCACCGACGACATCCGAACCCTGCTCGACAATGTGGAAACAGCGGCCCTCATCCTCCTGGACCTCTCAGCGGCGTTCGACACGGTCTGCCACCGCACCCTAGTGCAGCGCCTCAACAACATCGGAATCCAAGAGAAGGCACTGGAATGGATCATCTCCTTCCTCGCCGGGAGAACACAGAGAGTCCGCCTCCCCCTGTTCAGATCCGAGGCCACCGAAGTCATCTGCGGCGTACCACAAGGATCATCACTCAGCCCCACGCTGTTCAACATCTAAATGAGCCCCCTTGCGGCCATCGCACGCCAACACAACCTCAACATCATCTCCTACGCCGACGACACCCAGCTGATCCTCGCCCTCACCAACGACCCCGCCACCGCCAGGACCAACCTACACGAAGGGATGAAAGACGTCGCCGAGTGGATGATAACCAGCCGCCTGAAACTGAACTCAGATAAGACGGAAGTCCTCATCCTGGGATCTTCGCCCTCCGCCTGGGACGACTCCTGGTGGCCCCCTGCCCTGGGCAACGCACCCAAACCAACAGACCATGCACGCAACCTGGGCTTCATCCTGGACTCCTCCCTCTCCATGACCAGACAAGTCAACGCCGTCTCCTCGTCATGCTTCAACATCCTACGCATGCTACAGATCTTCCGGTGGATCCCCACCGAAACCAGGAAGACGGTCACCCAGGCCCTCGTCTCCAGCCGGCTGGACTACGGCAACTCCCTCTACGCCGGAACCACAGCCAAACTCCAGTAAAGACTCCAGCGCATTCAGAACGCCTCAGCACGCCTCATCCTGGACATTACCCGACACAGCCACATCTCCACACACCTGAGAAACCTACACTGGCTCCCCGTCAGCAAAAGAATCACGTTATGACTCCTCACCCACGCACACAAAGCCCTCCACAACCAAGGCCCAAGATACCTCAACGACCGCCTGACCTTCTACACTCCCACCCGCCAGCTACGATCGACCAGCCACGCCCTCGCAGCCGTCCCCCGCATCCGAAGAGCCACAACGGGAGGAGGATCCTTCTCCTACCTGGCTGCCAAGACGTGGAACTCCCTCCCCATCCACCTCCGCCTGACCCAAGACCACCTCTCCTTCAGGAAGCAACTGAAGACCTGGCTGTTCGAGCAGTAGCGGACCCCCCCTTCCCCAAGCGCCTTGAGACCCTCCGGGTGAGTAGCGCGCTATACAAATGCTTTGATTGATTGATTGATTGATTGACTGATTGATTGATAGAAGTATCTTGGGCTACGCTGGTGACGGTCAGGTGACTCGTCAGTGGTGGTGGCGCTAGTGTCACACCTACTCGTTGAAATGTCAGTCATAATTACCCTGAAAATATGAAAATGTCACACATAGCAATCTGAAACCTTGGCAGCTATGCCTAATTTGGGCCTAAATTCAGAGTTGGTTGAGGATATAAAACTTTATTAAATATAACGAATAACCCAAAAACACAGGAAGATTTTAAAAAATCTGTTCTTTTAATTTTCGCTTTGACATATGACTTATGCCACACTATATGATCTGGTGAATAAAATTGTATGGTATTTTTCTCTAGTTACTTTGCTATGTACCGTGAATGGCATTTGAAAAACCCGATAAATAAAGCCTTTCAAAAAATAAAATGAAAACATAAATAAGCTGCCCAGTTTAATTGCACCACTAACACATATTCTCATATATTGAATGAAATATAAACTGTCACTTCCAGTTGGCAACTTCCTGTAAATACTCTTTAGTCCTCTGCATCATTCTTTTGAAGATGCTCATGTGCAGTGAAGCTGTAAATACTTTTTTACATCAGCAACCAAGGGTGAGACCTTGTGTGTGGACTGTGTGTATATTAAAAACATCCACCTATGTGACATCTAAAAACCCAGAACCTGCCACAAAATGCTTGTTGGTGTATATTCACTCGAGCCTGGTTGTGATGGTTCTTTAAGTGCCCAGCAGAGGGCGGGCTTCGCCTGCCGATGAAATTCTCTGAGCACATTGTATGAAAGGGAGAAGGGTTTCCTGTTCCAGGTCAACTGTGGCAGAGACAGCGTCAGCATTGGATGCTGATATTACTTCCTGGTTCTCAATCTGTGTCCAGCCTGAAGAAGAGGAAGGATGCTGTGTCTGTGCAGTTATCTTCATCCTCTCACAGACATCCCACTCCCCAGACCCCAAATCTGCACCTGCCCCACCCCAGCCATAGGAGGAGGAGAGAGCCTGGAAATGTCTGCACAGGTTTCTGCTCAGGTAGGAGATTGTCAGCACCTTGTGCTATGTTTGGAGAAATGGACTGAATAGTCTTGGAGTAAATCTCTGCCAGCAGCCGGGCTCTTCTATCCAGGGACCTCTGGGGGACTTTCCGCCTGGCCCTGAAGGTGTTTTATGGTCATCATTTGTGTTAAAGATGGGATCTGTGCACACTGCCCTGTATCATATTACACTGTGAAGAATCTGTACTACTGCACTGCATCTTGCTGCACTATCAATCAATCAATCATTTGTAAAGCGCACTACAAACCCGCGAGGGTCTCAAGGCGCTGGGGGAGGGGGGCGCTACTGATCGAACAGGCAGGTCTTGAGTATACAAAAAACTAAACTTAACAGAGGGTCAAGAAGGGGAAAAATTATTTAGAGACCTGGTGGTATCCTATCCCGCAGTCCAACTATCTCAACACATACAAGGATACTACTGGTCTATTGACAAGTGGCTAGAAATGAAAAAGCAAAAGTGCAACGTATGTCAAAAAAGTTGAAGTGTTGTTTCGCAAAAGGAAAGAAAAGAAAACCCATCATCCCACCTAATGGTGGAGCATCATCATCTGGGATTTTGTGTGACAAAACTGGTATCTACTAGGTATCTCACTTGTTGTTATTGTGAGAGAAAACCTAGTGCTAGATCCACCAGTGATGAAAAGCCAAAAAGTGTGATATGGTGGTGCTGTAAGATATATTTGCAGTACTAAAGTGGTGATATTAAATCATAAATGTGAAACTAAAATTGACTATTATGATGCCAAATACACAATGTATTATGGGGGGGCTCATCATAATGTCAAGATTATGAGAAATATTAACTATCATTGAAAAAGTTGTCGACATGTTTCAGCCATATGTGGTGGAAATTTATACCTATGGCTTTCTTCAGGATCAAATAGATAACACTACTGCAAAGTACGTGAAAGTATTAACAAAAACTCAATCAATCCTACCATGTAATGAATTCCTGGTGGAAGGAGAGTAATCTCTAGGAGTAGATTTCTTTCCCAAAATTGCTTGGGGAATGGCCTCACCGCTCCTGGCGAGGTGGGAAAAGGATCTCCCGCCGGTGGTTGTTCTTCAGATGCACGGGACGGTGGCGAGTGAGAGGTCGGCGGAGCGTAGCTGGAGGTTGGGGCTGTAGAAGGAGAGCCGTCTGTTGAGGTAGGCTGGGCCGGTCTTGTGGAGTGCCTTGTGTGCGTGGATCAGGAGCTTGAAGGATATCCTACACTATGAGATATCTGTGCACACTCTTTGCTCGGCTCTTGCTGTTAGTTTGTTGACTTGCCCACCTCTACCCCTCTGTCAGAAGCATGTCCCTCAGGCAATTGAACATCAAGCTTTCCCTGCTGCCCGTGCCCCTTTGCCCCTGTTTCCATATCTCAGTCTAGGTAAAACCTCAGTCTTTGCAATAGTTTCCAGCCGCATAGGTTGGGTTATAGCAGTATCTGCTGCAGAGGTTGTGTGTCTGCTGCAGGGATTGTGGGTGTGCACTTACCTTGGGTCTGCCAGGTAGGAGGCCTTTCAAGCAGTGGAACGTACATGCCTGTGTTTTTGATGTACCTCTGCAAGTTGGATGTATGTGTATCTGAACAGGGTAGAGTTGTCTTCGCAGGCTGTGTCTGTATGTATGTATGTACGTGTGTGTGTGAGTGTGTATGAGGCACATCTACAGTGTGTCTTTTTCAAGTGTGTTTGTCTTAGCAGATGGTGGCGGGACTGTCAGTCACTCTTCTTGGCCTCTCCTCTCTGTACAGGAATCTTTAGGATCACTTGCTGTAACAGGGTCTGCCCTGTGCCCAATAGTTAGGTGCTACTCGGCACACGGCAGATGTCTGAGCAAAGTCACGTGTGAAGTTCTACTTCTTCCAGACAGTTTGGAAGAATTTGGCAAGTTTGAGCATGACTTCCAAATATGTGAGTGCCGCAAGCACCTAGGGCTACTTGTATGTCAATGCTTCAAGGGGTTGTTGCACTCTCTCATCAACGGTGTGTTGATGAGGATTGTGCTATGATGTGAAGCCTACATGAAGGATTCCAAGAGACTTTTGAAGTCATTCTGCTCTAGTTGTCACTTCAGCAGGAAGGGAAGAACAAGATGAGCGAGCAGAAAAAGCAAGAAGAGGCCAGAGAAGAGAAATAAGAGGGATACAGAGAGAAAAAAACACAAAGGGTGGAGTAAAGTAATTAATAGATATCAGCCAAAATATGTTTTGTTATATGTTATTAAGGGATTTATATCCCCCACTGCTACTCAAGAGTGTCCTGGCGCGTGGGGAAACAGTAACATGGTAGGCGGCAAGGGCTAGATGGATTGTTTAAACAGATGAGTTTTTAGGCGTTTTTTGAAGATGGGCAGTTCCTTAGTGTGCCGAAGGTCATCTGGTAGAGCATTCCACAGAGTGGCAGCCTTAACTGCAAAGGACTGCCCCCCAAGACATGCTCTCTGAAATCTGGGGATCACCAGCCGTCTTTGCAGGGCCGAGCGAAGGGGCCGGCTGGGTAAATAGAAGGCAAACCTGGCACTTATATAAGCAGGGCCCGAGCTGTGTAGTGCCTGAGCTGTGTAGTGCCTTGTGAGTCATGGTAAGAGCTTTAAACTGCACACGCTGAGCAACGGGCAGCCAGTGTAGGTTGCTTAGCTGCTTGCGAACGCTTAGGCACCTCGGGATGTTGAATAACAGCCTAACTGTAGCATTCTGAATAACCTGCAGCTTTCCCAGGAGATACCCTGGGATGCCGAGGTAGAGGGCATTGGGATAGTCTAGGCGAGACAAGATGAGCGCCCTGGCCACCGCCTCCCTGGCAGAGCGGGGTAGCAGCGGAAAAAACCTTCTCAGGGCTTTGAGTGTGCCAAAGCAAACCCCTGACAGTCTCTTGATCTGCTCATGAAAGCCTAGATCGCCCCCAAACCAAATTCCCACATTCTTGGCAACTCCACAGTCTCCCAAAGGGCATGGAAACCCAGGAGGCCAGAGAGACTCTCTAAAAGCAGGGGGGGGAATGGCCATAGAAGAGCACCTCAGATTTCTCTTCATTGCACTTCAAGCTAGCCTGGGCTAACCATGAAAATACTGATGACAAACACTGATGAGCCACCTCAGTATGAAGATCATCACCCTTCCACGTGAAGAGAAGCTGGGTGTCATCGGCGTAAGCCATAATTTTGGCACCCAACTTCTCCGCCAAGTAGATCAGGGGTGTAAGGTAAACATTGAACAAAAGAGGGCTCAATGTGCACCCCTGAGGAACACCGGTGTCCACTCTACTATCCGATGAGGAGAAGGGGGGCATCCACACCTGTTGGGAGCGGTTGTCCAAGAAGGACTTGACCCATTCACAAGCCATGCCTGTAATGCCGATGTCAGACAAGATGGAAAGGAGCTGGAGGTGGGGTTCTGTATCGAAGGCGGCAGAGAGGTCGAGTAAAATCAGAGCCCCCCTGCCGCCCGCCTCCAGGCACTCCCTGATGGCCGCCGAAATCGCCACTAGAGCTGTCTCGGTGCTAAATTATGTCCTAAACCCCGATTGCGCCGGGTGGAGAGCTCCAGAGGATTCCACAAATCTCTCAGGTTGTTTAAAGGCCACTTTTTCACACACCTTAGCTAAGGCTGGAAGAAGGGAGATGGGTCGATAGTTGGCGAGAAGTGTGGAATCAGCTGACGGTTTCTTAAGGAGAGGGAGGAGTTTGGCATGTTTCCATTGCAGGGGCACTCTTTCAGATTGCAGTGAGTTATTAACCAGCAGCATGACCTACGGAGAGACTATCTCCGCCACCCCACTCAGGACCCTAGCCGGGCAGGGGTCTGCAGGAGAACCAGATTTTAATGATTTTAGGATGGCAAAGACGTCTCTGATCTGCAGAGATAAAATGCGAGAAGAGCTGGTTGGGTGCGGAGGAGCAAGGGGCGAGTGTTATGGATGGTGAGTATTGCGCTAAGGGGGTGGTCCGTAGGCTATCTTGTATTTTCTGTATCTTAGCAATAAAAAAAGTAGATAGATCGTCGCACCATTTGGATGAGATAGGAGGGGTGGCGAGTTCAGCAGCAGGTGACAGGAAGCTGTGAACAATGGAAAAAATGTCCTTGCTGTTATTCTTGGCTTTAGAAATTCTATCAGCAAAAAAATTGCCTTAGGCTTCTATCATGGCAGCGTAATACTCCCTCTGGGCGGCACGGAGTGCCATCTTAGCACGGGGGCAGTACTCCTGGCGCCATCCCTGCTCTAATTTTTTACATCCTAGTTTCAGTGATTTAAGGGAATCGGTGAACCATGGCTCAGAGGGAGAGCTCTGTGGAAGGCATCTCGAGGAGGACCGAGGGAGAGAGTTGATGGCCTGGCTAATCCAGTTCAAAAACCCTTCCACCGCTCCATCAAGATTAGAAGCATCGTCCAGGCACGTGAGGGAAAGTGCTCTGTACAGGGCCGGGATGTTAATCTTCTTAGGATACTGTCCAGAAGCCATGCCAGCCGGCAAATGAGAACTGCCAATGTTCCATGAAAAGCTAACCAAAAAGTGATCCGCCCAGGTGACGGGCCTGGGCGCTGACACATTAAGCTCGAAGTTGGAGCATACTGGATCTAATAAGTGACCGCATTTATGAGTGGCAGCCAGGACCCGCTGGGTCATATGGGTCAAATTACATAGATCCCACAGGTCCCTCGTCCCTCGGGCCAGCGGGTTCTCCAGATGAATATTAAAGTCTCCTAACAATAGAAACCTGGAGAACCGGAGCACTCGCGAGGCAATAACCTCGTTGAGAGATTTAAGAAAGGTGCTCGGCGGGCCCGGGGGGCGGTAGGCCAGTAAACCACCCAAAGTAAAGTGTGGAGTTATCTTCAATGAGAACTCCAGCGCTTCGCCCTCCATAATCTCCCCCGTGAGTTCTTTGTTGAGCGTCCACGTTTCTCTGAACACTAATACAACACCACCCCCTCTACCTGACTGATGGTCAACCCTTACTATCTTATACCCCCGAGGGATAGCTAATTCAATCACTGGGGAGCAAGAATCATTCAACCAGGTCTCAGTGATAAAAAGGAGATCCAATTGTTCGTCCACAATCAGCTCATGCGCGTCCGCGGCGTGTTCCGTCATCGACCGTGCATTGATGAGAGCTGCACGAATATTAGATTTCCATACTGTGGTGGGGGGGCGATCAGGCTGGTTCATGAGAAAGTGAAAGTGGCATGAGGGGCAGGTCCTCGACCTATCATTAAGGACTTCCCACTCACTGGCAGTGCAACAGGAAACATTGTCTAGCCTTAGTAATGTCTCCCGGTCATAGGAGATCCTTTCTGGCGCACCCCTGGCCGTGTCACGGCCAGCGTTCCTGGCCCTGTGCACTGCCGTGTCGCGGACGGGCGCAGACAGGCTTACCTAGGCGCACATTTGCGCGCTCTAGGCGCGCCCGCTGCGCTCGTCCGCTGCGCGCACGAGGACACATGCACATTTTATGGTGTGCACCCCCGAGCAGCTGGACCGCTAACTTCGGTCCAACCGCGCTTCAGGACACACCCAAAATGGCGCCCGCCCTCCACACAATCGGCACCAACAGCCGAATAGATTTAAAAAAAACAAAGCTTCAAAGTGCAAAGTAACAGTGGTTAAAAAATATTCAGCGCCTGCATCTAAATCATGCAAGAGCAGTCAGCGTGATTCCAGCACCAAATGTCATCAAGGTTTAAAATGCAAATGCTGTAAATGCTGTAAATGCTGCCCCTGGCT
Organism: Lissotriton vulgaris; assembly: GCF_964263255.1. Lineage (NCBI taxonomy): Eukaryota > Metazoa > Chordata > Amphibia > Caudata > Salamandridae > Lissotriton > Lissotriton vulgaris. The sequence continues at coordinate 18,196 of NW_028248729.1, forward strand.
GTCGCAGTACCCCCGGTGGGAAACAGGAGCTGGCACCACCTGATTAGTCAAACATATGAAAGAAAGAAATTTGTAGGGGAGGGAGCGAGAGTTCTAAAAGATGGCCAGGAAAAGAAATGAACATTATATATAACTTGCCAAAAGTTTAATTCTATTTTCTGAGCTAAAAATGTGTTTTAAGTGTGATGTGAATGTGAGTCTTGAAGAGTTATAGGTGTAAAGTGCTGTTTAGTGGTACCAATATTTGAGCCAACGTTAGAGCTATGGATCTGAACTAAATGGAGGGATCAATGTATTTTCCTATGGGTTACCACTTTCAGCTCTAGTGAGATAGTTAAGAGGTCCCAGGTTCCAACTTCCCTCCTTGATAAGTGGGTTTATACACATACGGCACAGATCTGTGTTACCTATGTAGCATACATATTAATCCCAGTAAGTGCTGTTGGGAATGTCCCTTTCTAGTGTTCTTTCAATCAACAACATTTCTGCTTTTTTCCCCTCCTGGTTTTCCGCTGATCTATGTGCTAGCCTAAAAGACTTTGATCTCTTTTTACACTGCCATTGAGTGCCAATATGCTGTGCTTGTCATATACATACTGGTGATTAGTGTAGAGATGATTGGCTGAATTGAATTTTCTGTAAGTCCATTTCTAGAAGTCAGACATATACCTAGGGCATGTAACTCAACACCTTCTTCGTGGGCCTGCAGAACTGGTTGTGCCACCCACGGAGGGAAGCTTCTTGCCAATGTTGCGCATTTCTCTTACTATATCTGAGTACTCCCTGGGGACAGGGGTCGGTGTCGGGAAGAGGTAGGGCATGTACGTGTCTTCGCCACATACACTGGTAGTGAATGGAACCGAGTGGTGTGTTTGGTACGGTAGGTCCTGCTTCTCGTAATGGATTGGCGTGAGGGACCAGTGGAAAGGCTATTGAGCTGGATTTCCTGCATGCCGAAGACTGGCAGTATAGTGTTTGATATAGATGATTTCTTAAAGCAGCGACCCCTGACCTTGCCTTGTAGGTCACCCCCCCGATGCAGCTGCACCAGCCCTTGTGCCTGACCCTAGTTCCTGCCTCAGACATTTCTGCTGCCCATTCCTGGGCGCTGTTTTTTCCCTCGCCGCCCCCTGCCCGCAGTCTGCTTTCCCGTGGCTGCTGCCCCAGCGGCCCCGCCCCCGCGCCCATTCACTTAAACCTGCCTACCGCCTCCCAGCTACTCCTCCCCTCCTGCTCCCTTTAATCTGGAGACATCGCGCAGTGAGGAGAGCGACCCCCGACCTTGCCTGGTAGGTCGCCACCCCCACCCCAGCTGAGGCTTCACAAGCCTTTGTGCCTGACCCTCGCTCCTGCCTCAGACATTCCTGCTGTCCATTCCTAGGTGCCTTATTTTTCCTCACCCCCCCTGCCCACAGCCCCCTTTTCCGCCGCTGCTGCCCCTCCGACCCCACCCCCCGAGCCCATTCGCTTAACCCCTGCCTCCAGCCTCTCAGCTACTCCGCCATCCCAGTTACCCTTCAAATGGAGGCAGCTGCACGACCGCACAGTGGATGCTTGCAGCAGGCGTGCCTAAGGCAAGCCCGTCTGCGCCTGTCCGTGCCTGGACCGCGCCCAGCGCCAGAATTCCTGGAACCCACGAACGCCACAACACCAGACTCCACTACAACGCCAGCAGCCTCCACTCACTTAATGCCGCCCGAAACCACACCTGCTGTGGGACTGAAAAATCTGGACCCGTGCTAATAAACATCGTCGTACCATGACGATTTTGGTATCGGCAAACCGGTAATGATTTGAATACTGCGCGTAAGCATTTTCGTCACAATCGAGTGACGAAATCACCCTGAAATCGGAGTTCCCGTCCTGAACCCTCGGGTTCCATTTTGTGAACGGCAGCCATTTTGTGATTGCCCTCACATAGCTAAATGACTAAGGCCGAAGTCGACTCTGAAAGACACGTACACCTTCGCTGACTCCTTTGTGACCCGGGCAAGCTGACTACACTGCCTGAAGCCAAACCTGTTCGGCCAGGTCCTTTCCCAGTGGCCGAGCGAGATTAGTATCAAGACACAACATATCATAAACCTTTCATCGCACACAAACCATGCCTAATCTTACACACACCTGTCCCTGTTCCTTGCTTTATGGCTTGCTTTACGAGGAGGAGGTGCCCGATTTTATTAGGGGTCCGTCGATGTCTGATGAAAATACTGGGCCTTGCCGGGTAATTGATTATGGGTTGGACAAACTGAAATGTGGGCTTGTCATCATGACTCTGCTTTTTCTTTGTAGTGAAAATATGTGAATGGTCAAACTGTAAAATAAGGAATGTTTGCCTAAAGCATAATATTTTGTATAAAAGGAGAAGACTGGTTTTGTAAGATTGAGCAGTCTCCTGAGAACATACATGCTGTTGTACTTCTAGGATACCTGTTACTGGCTGCAGCCAATAAATACGATCTTTGACTTCACCTAGAAGACTCTGTGTTTCTGTAGTCTGAAACAGGAAGGACTCGAAGTCTTCGGGTGTTGTTCCCTGGCACCGCCGGGTTCTTAAAAACCCGGTACTTCCCTGCCTCCAGGCCGCCCCGAAACCGACCCACGGACCCTTCTCCTGCCGCACCTACAGCTACTTGTGTTTAGAAAACAAAAAGATTCACCTGTAAGAGTTTTTTTTGTATGTCTAGAGGTGTAAGGCATACACAGTATTTGTTAAAATACCCCTCACACACCAAAAGGGCCCTTGGTGTCATGCTTCATCATCGCGGTCTTCCCGCCCCGCTGCGGAACGGGGCGTGCTGCGACTGGCGACTACGCTGGAGCACTTTAAATTTGTAAGTGCTATGTGAGGTGTATTTGTTGTGAGTGAAGTAGCGTCACGGGTGAATGAAAAGGTGATATTAAAAAATACCTGGCCTTATGGATTCAAAAAACGTTATTGGTCATAGGCTGGTACTGTTAAAAGGGGTGTGTCGGAGGGACCATGCTAGTAATGTGCTGGTTCTCCTGGGGGTGTCAACATGTTTCGAAGCTGTAAGAGCTTCTTCGTCAGGACGGAGTAAGATCCCTCTGTCACTCACTATTTTGCTATCAATATGTGAAGAGAAATATATACAAGTGATTTCAAATACAATACCTATGTGGTACGAGTATATGTTTTAGCTCTGCCAGTTTTTCTGAGAATAAGCTAGAAACGTAAGGAGTCAATGCCCCATGAGCCTTCGGGTCAAGAGGTAAATGAAACTATCATATGAAGTCGTGCAGTCCCCGCTTCCTCTCTTGCCATCCCGCGCACCTGCAGCTACACCAGCGACAAAACCACCAAACCAAGCTTACAGCACTGAATAAAAGTTATCATAAGCAAGTAATCTTTACCAATTTTTTAACGTTGAGGATGATCTGTGTGTATTCTCACAGGGTCCATAATTTTAGCATTTTTATAGCATGTATTGGAAGTACATTCACATTTAGGTTTCTTCCATTCTGTTTGTTTTAATTGGGTTTTGGTCTATTTCTCAAGAGCTCACAAATTTCTTCTCTGGAAAGAAAGCAACCTATGATGATAAGTGGGTTTGCTGGCGAGTACCAGTCAGCATCCCCCTTGGTGTTGCAACCGTGAGGTGCTTTCTTTCCTTCCCACACTTTTTTTAGTTTATGGGTGGGTCTTTGATGGTAGTTTATTCTTACACCGCAGCATAGCGACCAGTAGGTCCTTGAGGGAGTCATGGATGAGGTTATAATACCCCCCTCGTGCTGCAATTATAATTTTTGTTGTATCTATCCAGGGACAGCCCTTTGATTGATCTCCTCTTTGGAGCCAGACCAGTGAGCGGAATGTTTATCTTCCAGTCTACTTGTGAAAGAACTTAACAAGGTGTGGCTGCAGGACTCCGACTTCAAGATTTTGGACATTTCCTCCCTTTGAGGCTAGCTCACAACACAGACCCCATGAAATTTGGATGGATGCACCTAGTGACATCTGTGTCCCCTTCCAAAATGGGAATTGCTGCTATATTGAGTCCAACAGGGACCCATTACCCAAGTCAACACACTCACTATAATGGGTACTGCTGAGACACGTCTGTCACCTAACAGTTCTTTACTGAATGCCCCCTCAGTGTGAGCCTTGTGGCAAGTTATCCCTTTTAGCTTGAAAGAATATTCCTTTCCTTTTGTACTGACTTGAAATCCAGTTCCTTCTTTGACTGTGTCATACCCCTGGGAATGTTTTACTGTTTCTATGAATTAAGTAGGACTGTGTATTCTGTACAACGTAAACGTCAGAATATGGGAATTCGGTTCACATGCATCATCAGGAATTGTTGGCCTGGTTCCTAACTAGCTCGCAGTGCCCCATCTGAACCCCCTAAACTTACTAGGATACCAGATGGTTAAGAGTTTTTTGACCCTGACTGCCTGCACTCACTCCAAAGAGGCCTCGAGTAAATGATGTGAAGAACGGGCAGGTTTTTTCACATTCAAAGTATTCAGGCAAGCCTGGTAGTAGGCAGAATACTGGCTACTGATGTAGAAACTCCAAGTATGAAGTTATCTGTAAGCAACCCAAAACTGAGCTCCTTCAAATGCATCTCTTTAAACGCTCTTAAAACTTTAAAGTCAGTCTGGGGCTGTTTAAAAAGAAGCTTAAATGCTAGTTCTTCTTGGTAAACTGAGCTTGTTTTCTCTCTGGCCTTCAGCTTGTGCCACACCGGGACACTCCCTGGAGTAGCTGCACACTATATAAGTCTTGTGAAAACAGACCAACCTTTTGTTGTTTACTTTTGCAAGCCCAAGGTAGACACAAGAAAGTTACAAATTGACTTTTTAAAAATGTATTGAAACAATTGTAATTTTGGATAGAAATAGTGTGCTGCAATTATTTAGCAAAAAACCCAAAGCTCTGTAACCAGCATTACAAGAATGGTGATAAAAATAAACAGTTTGTAGTGATTTCCCTTTTGTGCCCACTTTGGCTCTCCCTTAGTTTTGCGTTTTAGACTTTTTAGGCTGCCCCTGGTCGCTCTGCATAGCCACAAAAAACACATTTGCGTTTGCGATATTATTTTGAGAATGTGCTGTACATGTTTGTTATTCAGGGACTCTTCGTGGGATTACATCTACACATTTTGTTCAAGGTCGTCTAAAATACATAACTTGGTATACTGTTTTTTTTGCTGGTTTAGCAACAGCACCTAATATTTAGCCATAACATGGTGGCATATCCAGCACAATAGTTTTATCCTAAAAATGGTGTTCCGTACCGTTGGATGCAGAGAGGAGAATTCCGGCAAACAGGACTGTTCTGGAATGACAGCAGTGCCTTACATGCAACCCTGTGTTAACTAAGTTTACACTCATTATATCGACCACCTTACTACATCGACCACGTAATGGGGCTTGGACCAATTCCAGAAATCGCAATTATATCCCTGTGCTCACAAAATAAGGGTAGAACTAGACAGATATATAATTTTCAATGGTTGGGATGTTTGTCCTATGCATTCTGTTAGAAATTCAAATTACTTTGTTTAGATGCATCTGCCTAATGATCGCAGCACATTTGCTTCATAATAGACTACGATAGTTTTAATAAATGTATTGTAAACTTTCTTTGTGTCTTTCTTATGTTCACTATTGGCATGCATGAGTGAGTAAGTGAATAACAAAAGGGGGATCCGTTTCCACAGTGCCCTTGGGGATAGAGGGTCATGTTTGAAGTTACTGAAATCACCTATTACTCTGGGAAGATTAGGCATTCAGGTGAGCTAGCAGGATTGGGCCGACAGGTACTGACGTTGTAGAGAGGTTCAGTCCTTACACTCTGACGTTGTATCATCCTAACACATAGTTCTGCTTTACCAGCGCAATCAGTGCAACAGCTTCAACCATTATAACATTACTGTGTGGTTATATGATTATATTATTCTACTCATATCTAACACTACCTATCCTATTGAGAGCATGGTGAGAGTACCCTTTGCCAGATACCTTGGTATAGCCTAAACTCCCATACCTGACTGTCATGTATCACAAAGCCAGCCTGTGTAGAATGGTTAGCATCCATCTTTTGAGACACTTGTCATTAAGTGTAACATAGAATGCATATGATACAATCTTTTTCAAAGAATATATGTGATTTGACAATGCAGTCATGCCATTGTCCACAACAGCCAATGCATTTTCAAATGAATCCTATCAATTTGTCTTACGCGTTCAGCAGCGTCTTGCTGAGAAGTTTTCCACAGTTCATTGTAAGTGGCGTATATGAATCTGTTAGAATGTGTTGACCTAGGACCCAAGAAGAAATCTTGTAAATCCATGTCATCAGAATGGAACTATTATATTTTCCTTAACTGCAGATAATGTGGAATGTTGTAACCGTTGCTGTGTTGAAGCAGGTGTGGGGTATCAAAAAGAAGAACAGGGAGGCTTGGCAATCGGGAACAGTTTAAATTAATTAAACAATAATGGCCTGGAATAGCAGCCACTTCTCCTACAGCTTCGTCCTGGAATTCCCTTTGCATTCGGTACATGGCATGCTTTACTCTGTATGCCCGGTGCAATAAGGTGAAGCTTGTCCCCCTTTGGGCAGGAAATTCTGGTACAGTGGGTCATAAATATTGTGTTTAGATACTTTATCCCACTCTTATAGAAAGGACCATAAATACCAACTGGATGTCACATTCTGAGATGGTCCAGCTGTGTTATCTAGGATAACGCTTACTGCTATGCATTGTTTGGGCTTTATCTGATGAGTGCAACTGACCGGCTGCTCTGACATCGTCCTTGGCCGGAGTGCATGCTCTCAGCTGTGCATTTATTTGAGTTTGAGTGTATGCATCTGACTTGTTTCTTTAGGTATTAGATCCTGGGACCACGTGTGATTTTTCTGTAGCAATCTTCCTGGTGTGTTTGAGGATTGTTTCATGTCTGGTGTTTCCATCCAGGTAAGTGCTAGGGATGAACAAAGGACAACTGTGTTGTGTTGATTTGATAAAGGGTCACTCTGTAACCGTAACAAGTGTTTTATGGTGATTTAGGTAGTGCAGACAACAGTTGTTCTCTGGTGTGCTGGACTCCTAAGAGTGGGCCCTTTCTATGAATTAATCCGAATCTAACACCCACCCCCCCTAATTGAGTTATCTACTATCCTGGCTGTTTGTGTCTGTGTCTTGAGCATGGACGGTTCCTGTTTCTGGCTTGTGGTGTTTCCTTTGGCATTGTGTGTCCTAATCAGGTGCATTCCCCCTATTTTCAGGGTAGCCTTCTTCATGCAGGCTCATGTTAGTTGCATGGTGCTGCACAGCAAGAGCAAGATTGCAACCACTGGTAACAAGGCCTTGCATAGGCCTGCGATCTACTTTGGTACCCAGGTAAACAAACCTGTAAACCATGCTATGTTTGGGGCACCTTCTTTAATCATGATCTGTTGTACGTTGTACAGTAGTTGGAAGGTGATTGACACAGTGCTTAATTTGAGCCGGTGCTTTCCGGTGCTCAGCACCGGCACTTAATTGGTTTCCGGTGCTCGGCACCGGCACCTAATTGTCAGCACCATTCTTAGAACTGTCTAACACATGGTGGTATTGCTCATCAAATTTAGAGATGAACAGAACAACAGTTGTTTGGGAATACAATATACATGAAAATAATGCTAATACTTGCATTCCCACAATTCCTTTAGCTTTGGGGAGCTGGAATAATCTGAGCTGTGGCATTTACATATGAGAGAGATGGTTAGTAGTTGCTTAGGCAGTGATGACAAGGGCAATGGATGGTCCAAGCTGCAGTGGCCTTCAGGTTAGAGCCCTGGCACTTAATATTTTACAAATTAAGCACTGGATTGACAGTGTGTCATTGTCCAGGTCTTTCATGGGGATGAAGTTGCAGCACACTGTACCTATCTTGGCGCATACACCCCCTTGCATTGTGGTATTAAGTCCAAGACATTCCGGTGCTACATCACAATGAGGCAGATGGTACACATTTCTTCTTTGCGTTTAGGCAAGTTTAAGTGGTGTTCATCATTTTCAGCTGTTCCCACCTGATGATCTGCAGCCACCGACACACCACTATTCTGATATCCACGACTATGTCCTGGATCACAACCTCAGCATCTTATTCCTCACCGAAACATGTCTCATTCAATCTACATATGTTGAGCCTGTCGGGGCTCCCCCTCTAGGATATCTCATTCAAAGATGCGATAGACCCTGTGGCAGAGGAGTTGGTATCACAATCATTCACAGAACCTATATTAAGTGCATTCTGTCCCTTGGCCATATTTAGGATGGTGAAAACATGCCATTTAAACTGCATTTTAGCAAAACGTTTACATGTTCAGGCTTTCACATTTATAGACCACCAGGCACCTCTAAACAGTACAGGGAATCTCTAATAGAGCAACCTATATTGTACTCAAATAATCAATCAATCAAATACCTTTTTTTGCACTTGGTGAACGCATAAAAGTACAAAGAAATATCACAATACAAATTGATCGAAAAGCATTTAGAATCCGAAGTTAATTAATTATTTTTAAAATAAAAATATTTACAAGAATCCTCGCCACTTAAACTCACAACAATTCATTATGGATGTATACAAGTAAGAAGAACACATTATTACGACAAGCAATTTAAAATGATGCCACATGTATGTAAACACTTCCTAATCCTGTGTTGAATTCTAGTTAACATGTTTAAAGCCATGCAACAATTCATTATCAGTAATTGGGCAATTGACGACAGGCTAATGAAAATGATCAAATAAAACAACCCCCCTCTCTAATGAACTTCTCCTAGTCCGAATGACTGAGTATAGCAAATTTGCAGTCATAAAACAGATGAAAGGGCTTTCCAGGGAATTAATTACTGTAAGGGCTGAAGAGTAAGAAAATAGACTCAGTTTTGTTAACATTGCGAGAATGATTTATTTTCTTTCCTTTTTTATAAAAAAACAACAGAAGAATAAAATATGAGACATTGTTTGAGTAGACCAGCCATCACAAGAACATGGCAATAGATTATTGAGTTAATGTTCTTAAAATTCAATCTCATCCTTGTTAAAAGATATTGATGCATGTTGTTAGAGACAAAGGAGCGATATAAATCATGTTGTGTGGGCACCCTGGGCAGTGTCTGGTAGAATATAAACATGACTTTATTTTGATTACATTGCCATCTTTGTAACTCACAATTATTAACAAAAGCCTCTCTTAAATGAGTTTTGGAGAACGATAAGCATTTAGAGAGTAATGTGTACTGAAAAGCTAGGCCCAAATCTGTGAAAGACTTCTTAACAAATGCTAGTCAAGGAATACTAATGTCTTGGTCTGGGTTGATTATATCTTTTATTATTGCTTGATTCAACATACCCAAGTCCCTTTTCCCAATACACAACCATAAGAGGAGTGGGGCCAGTTTTTTAATGAACTTATCCTCCACTTTCTGCAGAGCACCCAATTCAGCTGTGCCCCATATTTCTGCTCCGTAAGAAGCTATGGATTTTGCCAATTAAACTTCTACCATTTCTTTAATTGTTTTTCTACCCAGTTCAGAGGCAAATTTCCACAGAGCAGCTATGCTTCTTGGCAACAAATTAATTCTGTTTTCTACCATAGCAGACCGATTAAGTTTAGAATCGAAAAAGAGGGCTAGAAAAACAAGCATGTGCAATGCAAAAGGTTTTGCATTCAGTCAAGTCTGAGCTATTGGCACTGTAAAATGACAATGCCTTTTATTTATGTTTTGGATTTTAAAACTGAAATAAAAGGCATTGTCATTTACAATACAAATAGCTAAAGCTCTACCAAATGCAAGACCCATTGCATTGCAATATAGGGCCTTTTCAACAGCTTGTTAGATTGTAAATATCGGAGGATGAGACCGGCCTTCAACATCTTCAAAGTAGCGATAAATAGTGCAGTGAAGAAGATGTGTAAGTATTGTAAATTACCCAGACATGAATTGTGAAGTGAGAGTTGCATATGATCCGAGTTATAAACACTAACAAGGCGCTCCAGCACCTTTCGCTCTGTGATTACACTTCTGTGGCTCAGGAGGAAGAGTAGGGGGCTATTTCTTGCCCTCTCCATGATTTGAGTGTGCAGTGTGGTATTGCGTAATGTCATTACTATCTTTGTCCCAATACAAAGCTTGCGCATTGCAGATGTCGAGACATTTAGAGGTGGATCAGGAAAGCTGATCAAGAGGCTTTGGCAGGCGGATTACGCAGAGTGCCTGTGCCCGTGCACGTGCTTGCCATTTGCTCCCCGAGCCGCCTCGCATCATCGCATCAGACCCGCCACAGCAATGCCGAGAGCTTCACACTTCAAAGGAATGCTCTCCCCCGCCTCTCTGCGCAATGCCTCGCTCCCATTTGCTCCCCCGTCTCTCCGTGCTTACTGCAATGTGTCCCCCCCCATAGCGCTGTTTTTGATGCTTCTGACTTCAAAGGCTAACGCTCCCCCGCCCCCCACCCCCACCCCCACGCCCCCCCATCCTTTCCGAGTGCATCAAGTTAGGCAGCAAAATGCCCGGGCACCCACGCCGCCTCAGATCACTTTCACGGTGCTCAGTCGCCCGCTGGGATGCTTACTGGTGGATGTGGGCTCTAATCTCCTACAGCACAGACATCGCCTAGGGGCATCAGGGAGCGTATGTAAAAAATTTTTATAACAGTTGCAAGTACAAATAGTACAAACACAACATTTCCCTTCCGTCGCTGTTTCTTTTTAATTTTGTCTTTTCCGCTTGACGTTAGGAGCCCTCCTCCCACCCTCCAAGCACAAACACAGCTTTGGGGTTCTCTGCACACATGTACATGCTGATGTGGCACTGCTACAGCTGTATTACACCACCTTCTCCTCACCCTCCACTCTTGGTAAAGCTGCGCCTCGTGTGTAACAAGTGGTGTGTGTGCATCACAGGCAGAACGAACCCAAGGGACAGCGACTTTAATTAAAGACCTCCCGTAAACAATCTCATCCGTAGTCAAGCTTCTCCAGTCTTGGTGTCTGTGCGTATCGCTGTTAGTCACTGTGTCTGTTTAAATTTGTCTGTCAGTGCGCACTGGCTTTTACTTGTATTGTCTGCTGTGTGCTCAATGTACATCTCTGTGTCTCTGGGTCCATTTGCAGCGGCATTTCTCTGTCACTCACACTTACACATAGCTGTTTGCCCATGTGTTGTGCGTGCCTCCATGTGCCTCTTTATTTCCTTTTCACGTCTAGAAAATTGTCTGTTTATTGTGTCTGCTTTCGTGAGTCGCACCTTCACACTGATTACCTGTCTTCATCTGTGTGTGTGTTAATCTCTTTGAGGATCTAGCTTGTGCCGGCAGTGTGACTGTCAACCCATGGGCTCATCTGTTCATTCATGTGTGCATCTTGGCGCAATCAACAAATCCAGACTGCTCTGCCGCAGCCTCAGGCTCACAGAATGAGCCGTGTTTACAGAATGTTGATTATTGTAACCACCCGCTGAATTACACACAGCAGGAATTAACACATCTCTGCAAAGACGCGCAACATCCTGTGATTTTGGGCAAATCGCTTAATCTCCCTGTGTCTAATAAACATGTATGTACCTCATTTAACGTTGCTTGTGCTTGTGTTAAGAGCTCTGATACCCTTGGATCAAGTTTGCGCTATATAAAACTCTTTAAAAAAAAAAAGAAATTCCATGAGACCTGTCCTGGTGTGTGCATTATCATACAGTTAAAGTATAGAAGATACATGCACTTGTCCGTCTTCCCGTCTTGATTTCCGTACACCTTCTTCATTGCGCTTCATACCCCTTTTATATCTATTCTTCAGTCTCTCTATTCCCCTGACCTCTCTGTATGCCCTTCTGTTTGCACCCCGTCTATGTACCCACAAATATTACGCCTTTTCTCCCATATCACTAGTCCAATCTGAAGGAACTACAAATACTAGAATCCAGGTGTCCACCTGCACACAGGCAGGTAACAGCCCGAGGTGTTGAGAGAGGGCTGAGGTGTGGCTGTCCCCAGTCTGCTGACAGCGGACCCTGGTGTGGCTGGTTTTCAACAACCTTTATTGAAAACGGTAGCCTTCTAATTAGGCTTTTATGTCCAACTTGAAAGCGTTTTAGTAAAAAAAAAAATCGTATGTCCTAATCCTCTGTTCCATAGTAACACCTTCAGCATGTAGGGAGCATTTCGATGAACTAACATGTACACGCAGTGTAGACGGCATAAGTGTACCATTTGCGTGTCTATGTAAGTAAGTGAGCAAGCTGATATTTTAAATTTCACAAAATCAGTACTCGCAGGCATCTGGTTCCTGGCAGTCACATGGGCTGCTTGTCAGCTGTTGCAGGGTAGTAGGGGGTGCGGGTCAGTCGGAGCCCAGCTCAGCGGCTGATCACTATGGCCGGAACAGGCTTTTGTTGCTGATAAAGATGTGGGTGGGGCTGGAGGAGAGCAGATGCAGCTTTGAAGCTGCAAATAAAATTAAAGTGCAGTGCTTGGAAAATCGGCGGCGCCATTGTCCCAGGTGGGCACGTCATGTTACCTGCATTAAGAAAAACTCATTACAGAAAATAGAGCACCATGTAACAACCAAGTAAAGGTGCTAGTAGCCATGGGAGTATACAAATGGCGACATGCCCATACTAAGGAGGGACTAATAAGCCTCATAATGAATCAGACGCCAGCATTTACGAAGGACAAAGACACAAGCCAATCAAAAATAAGGGCGGGGTTGGGAGCGAAGCTTCTCTCCGAACCGTATGGAACTACCACAGATCACCGCAGAGCAGCGCCTGCACGCTGGATCAGGATCGACCTAATAAAGGACTCTAGCCGTTCCAGAGAACACCCATCTAGATAGAAAGAAATACTTTTTCCTTCCCAGTCCCACTATCATAACAAAGGTTTTTGATTTGTTAACAAGCAGACCCAGCTCAGTTATGAAAGTTGAATAAGAGCCAATCAAGAGCTGTAGGGCCAGGGTATCCTGGCCATCAAAACTTTATCATCTGCATAGAAGAGAGCAAGCAGCGATAAGCCACCTGCTGATTGAGCATCTCTGCACTGTGGGGTCAAAACTTCATTACATTTATTGATGTACAAGGAAAAAAGAAAGAGGGCAAGGACACACCCTTGTGGCACACCCTGTTTACCAAACCTGACTGCTGCCCCTGCCTCTCTATACGTCTCCCTTATAAAAAGAATTATGGAGTTGTCCACGCCCATCCACTCCAAAAGAACCCACAATTTTGAGTAGTTTACACAGTTGAAGGCCGCAGATAAGTCCATAAAAGCCATATAAAACTGGCCCTTTTTAGCACAAACATATTTTGCTGCAAGTAAGGGTGAATTTTGTCCGTGGTCCGTGGTTGTGTCTCAGCTAAAATATTATTAACAAATGCCCACTCCTCCAGTCTATTTGGGAGCAATCTCCCCATTAGTTTGGCAGCGCTATTCAGCTGGGAGATTGGGCAGTAATTTGCCGGATTCAAGGGATCCCCCTTCTTATATATGGGGATAATTACGGATTGTTTCCAATATACCGGGGGTCTCACTTTGGAAACATTATTCAAAAACTTGGGTCAAGAGTGGGGCCCATGAATTTTTATGTACAAAGAGATATCCAGAGGAACCCCATCTGACCCTGCTGCCTTTAGGGCAGGCGATTGAGAGAGTGCAAGCTCAATTTCCTCTAATGAGAATTCCATCCCCAGATGGGCAGTCATCAAGTCCTAAGTTTTTTTTGTAGCGCTATCCATCTCTACATACAAAATCCTCTGGAAGTGAGACACCCAGGTCGATTGATCTATATATAGATATCAAGAGAGGGGCCGCCCTGATCCTACAGAAAAGGGGCAATTACCACCCTCCAAAATGCCTTGCAAATTCTTTACCCTTCGAAGCCTCACTGCCATGCTTCATTCCGTAACTCCTTTTTTCTCACCGCCTTAGCTGTCTTATATTCAGCTCGTAGCTTCCTTATCAAATCTTTGTTTCTGGAACTTCTTTTAAGAGCAGTGTGAAGATCTTTGGAGTCCTTTGAGCAACTTGTCTCAAACCCCCTTATCGTCAATGGAGTGTTTCTTGTAGTTGGATGTAAAAGATTAGAATTTATTGATGTTAAAACTTTACTAAATGCTATTACTACTTGAATGCTATCAGTGTTGGTGTCTAAGCAGGATTCAGTGTCTGGTAACACCTCCTTTACAACCTTTGGGAGGAAGGAAATAGTTTTAATTTTCTCCCATTTAAGAGTAGATCCGTTTTTCCTACTCCTAATCGGTTCTGGGGCAAATATAGAGCTTGACTTAGCAGAAAGAGGCCAAACCAAACAAAAAAAGAAGGAAAGTATGATCACTGAACTCTGTCAACTCGGCTATGGAGGACTTAATACATCTCTTCAAATTTGTCTGAATAATTGTAAAATCAGATGTCGAGGTAACTCCAGTATGTTGAAAAGTGGGGAGGGGTTGACCAGTCATGGGGTGACACAGGTTTATTACAACTAGGTCCTAAGTTAATGAAAAACTGTTTGAAATGTTTGCGTAGTTATGATGCATAAAATCGACTAGCAATGAATCATTAGTGTCTGTTACCCCACAAATACATTGGCCCGAATTGGGCTACAGTACACATGAAAATCCCCAGCTCAAATAGAAAAAATGTAACGGGTGTGGTATGTTAACAGAGATTCCAATATTCCCGCCAACTCATCTGTCACCTGTGTAGGATTCTTAAAATTTTTATTATAAAAATTAATCTGTAACACATCAATTTTCCCAGAAGCTTCAGCCACGACATCATGAAAAAGGGGCGAGTAATTGATAAAGGTCTCCTTACCTAGGATGATCGTGTTTGCTATAATTCTGAGTTCGCCCTCCTTAGAGCTACCTGCTGCTGATGGAACTGCTGGCGTATCAAAGGAGCTGTAGCCATTTACTTAGACAGACTGCTCTGCCCAATTTTCCTGAAAGCAGATATCAGAATTCGTAAACTCTTTATGCTAATTTTGATTATCTTTTTTGTTTTCATAATCCGCTATGGTCCTAGAGAGAAACTTTATATCACTTAGCGACTCCTGCGACCGAATCGCTGTCGGTACTGGTGAGAAGGATGATGTAGGGTCAATTGGTAAGGATGTAATACTGCTTAGTGAACTTAAAACAACCAACTGAACTCTCTCCACGGGTACCAAACCAGAAACCATTTGATAATCATTTTAAAGAACAGACTGAGGAGGCAAATGATTTAGTGGAGTGATCAGTCAATCACATGCCTCCATATCTTCCAACAAAGACTACCTATTTGATAGAGCAAGGGCATCAAATCCACCTGGGCAGGCTTATGACCAATTCTCACTAAAGAAAGGACCTGAGTGAGTACGGTGGAACTACATACTGGTGCGACCTATAAAAAAAAGCCCATAAATCTGAGAATGGAGTGACGGGCCAACAGGTAAACTCCCTGATAGGTCTCTCACTAGCCATTCATTATCAAAGTTTAAAATAACCAGTCATTATTGGTTGTTTTTACATCAGACCCAATTCACTGCATTCTTCTGGCCATTATCAAATGATTTTGGATGAGATGACCTTTATTAGAGTTTTGAGTCATCTAGTGTCGAGCCTTGGCCATCAGCTGAAGTGAAGATTTTATAAGATTTAATAAAGGCACGTTGACTAAAATTTGAATATAGTGACAGGCTGCAGGAGGGACGTCCATGAATTGCTGATTTGGTCTGCTGTGGGCCCGAGTAGACAGGGATTTACCTTAACCTGTGGTCTTGATAAGTCACGTGATTGCCCCTTACCCATAGAATCTTGCATGTGCACCTGCGGTGGGCAACACCTAGGGACCAAATCTACATGGTCTGGACCTACAGGATCCCTGTTTTCAACACAAGGATGACCAATAGAAGTTAAGGGCAATTTAACTAACTCATGACCAAGGATCATGTTTTCACAATAAAAACACAAATTATGGCTTTCACAGTTATAGTTTTTAAAAGTTTTACAGACATCAGAGGGGGTGACCTTATGTGCGATCTAAAGAATCTAAACGGGCATAGATCGGTTGCAAAAGTTGTTTAAAGTTATCATGAAGATCATACCAATATGAGGGAAATGTAGTCTCTGAATGTTGGTGGCCATTCATACATGTGGAACTCGCTGGCATAGCGACCTTTCTGATCTTCTTGGCAGGTCAGTTGGAGGGCAGTATCTCATAACCTCTTTTTCATTTACCATTTACAGATGTAGCGTCAGTAGGTTTCCCACTAAATGCAGAGGCAGGCTGTGAATGTTCAGAGGTTGGTGCAGAGACTGCCGGCAATTCTGGAAGAGAAGCCCCATATAGTTTTGTTACACCCCCCTTATTTGGAGAAACAACTAGATTAGATGACTGCCCTGCCCCTGACCCCTACAAAAGTCTTTTTTCTGTAACTGCGATTTATTTTTCTAATGCCGACGTTGCCTTGGCCAGAAAGGTATCTAAAGAGGTAACAGTAACCTCCTCTGTTGCTCTCAGCTTTTTCTTGCCCGTGGTGGGCATGTAACGGGGGAGTGTGGAATTTTAGTTTGCGAGCTCAACATCATCTGCGCCAGCTTGTCACCCACGTACGACGTGCATGATAACCATTTTAGGTATCATGGTCTCCCTGTCCACGATCGATCGCCAGCGCGCCCCTCTCACCCAGCAAGCATCCTCCGCGCACCCTGGCTCCCCCTCCCTCCCCCTCATGAGCATAACCCTTCTGCATGACCCTGTCCTTGGGAGTCACGCCTGCGCCTGACCAGCATCTCCTCTCCTCCCATGAATGCCCCTCTGTTGATAAACCTTCCCTCCGCGCCCGATTGTCCACGCGGCATGAATACCACTCCTTTGATGACCCCTTCCCCCGTGTCCAGCTGTCCACACAGGTCCGAGGCCATCGCCTAAGCCGGGAGATATCATTTACTGCCCCTTATTGTATGAAGTCGATCTTCTTCAAAGGACCCTCTATTGATCAAGACCTCCCCACCCCCTGGGATATGATCAGGCGCACACATCCTAAGACTCGGCGGAATACTCAGCTGCGTGATGACCCCCTCCTCTTATCAGCAGGTTGAGGACCTCTATTGTGGAGGTATATGGGGGTGGGATTGACACGAGGATTACGGGGATGTCTTTTTCCTTACTTCACAATGTTCTGATTGTAATAAAGAAAGGTCACATGCCATAAACCAGTGTATAAGAGGCCAGGCCTCCGAGAGGCTGTTAGAGCACCTCGAGACGATACCTTGTTGTCCGATCTGATGTGTTCTGCTCTGTCGGAATAAAACTTCTGTTTCCTGCCTTCTGGTCTCCGGCGCCTGCCTCATTGCTTGGTAATTTGAATGGTACAAAGGCGGTTAGCGCCGGGCAAATCTTGAAAAAAGTCATAGCCCTACCCTTTTTCCACAATTGGCGTCCCAAAGCGTGGGGCCCATCAGCGACACGTGGATCCAGTGGGAGAGGTCCCGACGACAGAGTGAACGACTGCACCGATCGGGAGAGCTCGTGTCCGATAGACCCTCGTCTGACAGCCGATCAACCGACCTTCACTAGTTCCGAACAGACCTCTCTCGAGTGATCTACGGTCCTGACTGGGAACCATCAGGAGTGCCACGAACATCACGAAGAAGAGAGGACGATCGGGCGCTGGATTCAGAAGACAGGAAACCGTCCATGCGGTCCGGGTAAGGTCGTGTAAACACGACAAACTGAGAAATGATTGTTTGGTTTGGATAATACTAGTATTACGCTTTGTTGATACCTCTGGAGATTCACCGTCTGCAAACGGAGAAAACAACAGGCTCTCTCTTGTCAAGCAGTGAAGGATAGGTAACGCAGACTTTTGTCCCCATTGTAATCCGTCGTGCCTATCTTTCTCCCCCACTGTTTTCCCGAACTGTCGTTCGTGGATTGTTGTCTGGAGATTCTTTGTCTGCAAACAGGGAAGAACAAGGTCTCTCTTTGCAGGTAGAGAAAGAGTGGGTAACGCAAAACTTTAACACGCTGTACCCACTTATTCTCCCCATTGATTGTTTGATTGACCGCACATTAAGTGTTCGGTATTGGTTCTTTGAGGTATTCACGGCCTACAAACAACGTAGAATAGAAATATTCTGTCTAGTCTTTGTCCGCCGTGATAAGATAGGTAGTGCAGACCTTTGTCCCCGTTGTAACCCGTCATGCCTATCTTCTCCCCACTGATTGGTAGCCTGTACAGCCCGGACCGCTTATTAGAGATGAACCATCCAGCTCCACTGGAAGGCACCCCTAATAAGGACATGTTCACTAAGCATGGACTAGTCGCTATAGCTTATACTAAGCTATGGCATTAATATACAAAGAAGAACCCTGAAAGTCAGTGGCCACTGATAGGTTCCTTTGATGAAAATAAAATAAAAACATTGGAAATAGCGCTCCAGAAAAATAAGACCACGCCCACTATGCTCGATAGTATAGGCATGTGGCGCAAAGAAACGGAACAACGAAAGAAAAGGGAAGAAGCAAAAATAGGGAAAGAATTACGAAAGGCAGCCCACCTAGCCGCTAAGCAACTAGAAGAAGAAATAGAAGAAAGAAAAGAAGCTGCACGAAACCAAGAATTAGGGTCGACAGGTCAATGTCCTGTTAGGACCCCCTCTGCGCTCTACCCTGAATTGCCCTCCAAACAACGGGCGAACGATGAGTTACTGCTAGGTCCCCCGATCATCTACATGCCCCCTCCATATGCCCCCTGCCAACAAAGCTTGCAAGCCTCGAGTGCGAGCGAAAGTGACCTTAGTGCTAGTGCACCAGCCCTCACGGCCTCCGCACCAGCCACATTAACCACATCGTCAGACGACCCCGAGGCTAGCAAACAACCACCAGCCAGACCAAATAGGTTGAGCAAAGATGAGCGGGATGGGATCGACAAAATAGCAAAGACATTAGTCGAACGAAGGGAGAGCGAAGAATACACAATGAACATATATAATTCACATGCCGACAGCCACAGACGGCATTTCATTTTGCGATCCAGCTACCACACCCTGAACGCATATGAAGATAGGTATCAAAGTAAGGGCCCCGCTAAACTAACAATGCTGTATAGGAAGATTGATGTTGGAGATGGGACTGAATGTGAGGCGACGGAGCTCTTCATGCAGATCCTTGAGGGCTTCCGCCACCTCACGGAACAAAAACCAGAAGCCAAGGTTACAGTCCCTGAAACGACCTCAGTAGAAGTAGCCAATACTATGATGCCCATCAGAGAGGCGGCCCCTTACTGGATCCCGCCACGTGGCCAGGGAACAAGCGATGATATTAATCATGCAGATGCAAAAGGGAGGGTTGTGTACAATTGGGTTTACCAACCATGGGACTGACAAGATATCCTAACCTTTAAACAAACTCTGCCCGATTTAAGAAAGAACCCAACAGCATTCTATACCGAATTAGGCACAGCCTTGGGTTCGACGATAATGACTTTAGCGGACATTGACTTGTTCTTCGGGTTATGCCTGCCAGCTGACGTGTGGAAGCAAATCCGGAAGGCTGACCACACGGATCTGTTTGGACATACCTGGGACCAACTCGGTAAACTAGATAAACAGCGAGAGCCTGGAAGGAAACCAGTAAAGGACATACTAGAACTCCCAGACAAACTAGTTCAGAAGTTAAAGACACTGATCCCAGAGAGAAAGGTAGATTGGTCGATAGTCACAGCCTGTCGACAGAAACCCCAGGAAGATGTGTCAGAATACTTCTCCCGATTCGAGACAGTGTTCTCCGACTACAGTGGCCAAGACATGACCACCGCAACCGGACAGCACCTGTTCGTACAAAATTATGTAAAGGGCCTATCACAAGAAGTCTCCCAAAAACTGCAGACGAGTGAGAGTAGTTGGGGGGCCTCCAAACCCGCAGCTATCCTTCAGATGGCTCAGTATTACGAGCACCAAAAGAATGAGAATGATAGGGCGTCCGAGAAAAAGAAGAAAGATTTAAAAGAAAGGGTGATGATAGCCCAGATACAAGGTATAGCGGTAGGACGGGAACACCAAAGGGGGAACTACCAATCGACCACCCCCAGAAATCTACCCCCTAAAGATCACACCCCAACACCCCACACTGGACGTAGAGACATTAGCAATGACCAATGCGCCTTCTGCAAAGGATTCGGCCATTGGAAATCCCAGTGTCCGGTTCTGCTAGAGATGAATAGAAATAGGGACCCCAGGGATGTGGCAGGTGGTCCGAGAAATAGAGTACAAGGACGAGGGCACACAAACGACACCAACAATGACAGATCAGGGAGATTGAACACATTTGACCGCCCCCGACAGAACCAATATCAACTGTCCGATGGTGAGAATGCCCCTGATTTTGCATAGGACTGCCAGGGGCAAGGGAGGGATCCAGTCGAGCTCTGTGTTGACCAGCAAGGTCCTTATGTCACCGCTAAGGTCCTGGTTACAGAGTCTCCATTTTTGGTAGACACTGGGGCAACACGTAGTGTGTTATCGAAACGACTGATTCCAAGGGAACCCTTGTCTGGCTCACACATTACATCGATAGGTTTCGATGGGACGCCCTCCACTAACCCCCTGTCCGTACCTATCACCTTTGACCTAGAAAACAAGACCACTGACGCGACATTTCTGCTCTCCTCCAACTCCCCTGACGCCATCATGGGCATTGACTTACTGAAACATTTCCGAGCTACCATTAGGTGTTCCCCAGATGGGATCCGAGTCATCCTGTACGACAACCCAGACATGCCTAAATCTTGCCCTGCACGACACATGTGCCCCATAACCGATGCTGACCTGTCCTTGCTTGATACTCTGCCTCCGTACCTATGGGCCAAAAATGACTCTGATGTGGGACGAATGATGATTGACCCCATTCATATAACTGTAAGACAGGACGCTGTGCTCCCGAAACTCCCACAATATCGGATATCCCCCGAGGGCGAGAAGGCACTGGTAGCGATCATTCAGTCTCTGGTAGATGCAGGAGTGGTTGAAGAAGTGGTTAGCAACGTCTGCAACAGCCCAATCCTACCTATTGTTAAGAAGCAAGGCGTAGGAGATGAGAAAGCATACCGCTTCATCATCGACCTGCGAGAAATTAACAAAGTGGTGGTACCCCAATACCCCGTAGTCTCCGATATCACCACCATTCTGACCCTCATCCCGTCCACTGCCACCACCTTCACTGTTATCGACCTTAAGAATGCGTTTTTCTCTATCCCCATCCATCCAGACAGCCGTTATCTCTTCGGCTTCACTTTAAAATCCCGCTCGTACCGATTTTGTAGAGCTCCCCAGGGGTACACTGAAAGTCCCAGCATTTACAGCCAGGCCCTCAAAAGACAGCTGGATGCCTTCCAGCTACCAGATGGAGTGGTGTTGATCCAATATGTCGATGATATCCTTTTGGCGGCCGACACCACCCCACTTGCAATCACCGCCACTGTCCAACTCCTACACTTTCTTGCAGAGAATGGCCATAAAGTTTCCAAAAAGAAATTACAGTTCTGCCAGCCACAAGTGACATACCTAGGCCATCTCCTGTCCAAAGAAGGGAGGAAACTCACACCCGACCGAATCCAAACCATCCTAGACACCCCCGTCCCAAAAACACAAAAGCAAGTCCGCTCTTTGGTTGGCCTAACCTCTTTTTGCAGACAGTGGTTACCAAATTTCAGCCTCATTGTGAAACCCCTACTTGCCCTGTTGACCAAAGATGTCCCCTCCCCGCTCCCTTGGACCCCTGAGTGTCAAGCATCCTTTAAGGAATTACGAGATGCCCTCTGTTCAGCACCCGTCCTAGGAACCCCGGATTACTCCAAACCCTTCTCCCTCTTCACCCACGAAAGGGAGGGGTGTGCATTGTCTGTCCTAAGTCAATCAATTGGTCCTAAGCAGCGCCCTTGTGCCTATTTCTCCGCCACTCTTGATCCTGTAGCCAGAGCTTTGCCTGCCTGCCTTCGAGCAGTAGCTGCCGCTGCTGTCTCTATCCGCCAGAGCGAAGGAATAGTACTTTCAAACTCCCTCACCGTGTTAGTACCCCATGCTGTCGACACCCTTCTGAACCAAACCAAGACTCTACATTTGACTAGCGCACGACTAACAGGGTACGAATTGACGCTACTTGCACCCCACATCACACTAAACCGATGCACGACTCTGAACCCTGCCACATTACTGCCCCTGCCTGAAAATGACCCCGACGTTCCTCCCATACACGACTGTGTGACCCTCACGGACGAACAAACTAGGAGTAGAGTTGACCTCCGAGACACTGCTTTCACTGACCCCGATGGAGAGCTATGGGTAGACGGCTCATGCATCAAGCTCTCAGATGGCACCACTTCAGCTGCCTATGCAGTAACGACAGCCCGAACAGTAGTTGAAACAGCCTGCATCACACAACGATCTGCCCAGGCAGCGGAGCTGATAGCCCTCACACGAGCATGCATCATAGCCACAGGGACCACCGCGAACGTATATACAGACAGCCAGTATGCCTTCGGGGTGGTCCACCACTTTGGGCTCCTGTGGAGGGAGAGGGGATTCCTGACGTCCCACGGCACCCCTATCCTCCACGGAGATCTAGTCTCCGCCCTGATTGAAGCAGTTCTCCTCCCCAAACGATTAGCGGTGATCAAATGTCAGGCACACAAAAGGGTGACAGACTTAGTCGGACAAGGGAATGCACTGGCCGACATCACTGCACGATCCACAGCTGAGAATAGGACGGTGACACGCATGTATGTGACCAGGTCACAAGCAGAGAAATGGACTGACACAAGGGAAATGATCAGAGACATCCAGTCGGCCAGCACCCCTCACGAACTGATTAAATGGGCTGGGGTGGGTTTGAAGGATGATGAGGGCTGCTGGCGAACGAAGGATGCCAACAGATGGTTGCTGCCTGACTCATATCTGATCCCCATACTGACGATGGCACATTCCCCCGCACACATAGGATCTGCACCCATGATCGAACTCATTTCCAAAGTCTGGCACAACGACAAAATCCCCGACTCAGCCAGACGCCTAGTCCAGCAGTGCCTTATCTGTCTGCAACACAACCCCGGGAAAGGAACTGTGGTACCCCGGGGAGGGTTTGGGACCCCCAATCACCCCTTTGAGGTCCTTCAGATGGACTACATCCAACTAGAGAGATGCCGAAGCTTGAAGTATGTACTAGTCATCGTATGTGCCTTCAGCAAATGGGTAGAGGCCTATCCAACCCGTGACAACACTGCCATGACAACTGCCAAAGTATTACTGAAAGAATTCTTCCCTCGCTATGGCCTTTGTCGAATTTTGTGGAGCGACAATGGCCCCCACTTCATAGCTGAGGTCATCCAACTAATCCTAAAAGGATTGGGGGTGAAACAGAGATTTCACGCAGTCTTCCACCCCCAATCCGCCGGCCTGGTGGAACGCCATAATGCCACACTGAAGTTGAAATTGTCAAAAATAGTGGCAACCACCGGACTTAAATGGCCAGACGCTCTCCCTTTGGCCCTGCTATCGATGCGCTCTACCCCCACCAAACACCATTTGACCCCCTACGAGGTTGTATTCGGGCGACCGATGAACCTCTGGACCGCTCCCAAGCCAACCACCATTCATGACGTCCCGGACGTCCTACTATCTGATTATTTGTGCAAGTTAACTAAAACGTTGTCTGTCATTCATCAACAGGTGCAGCAGGCCATCCCCGATGCTTCCAGGGGCCCCGGCCACGACATCCAACCGGGAGATTTCGTTCTAATACGAAATTTCCACGGACTAAGTTGAATCTCAGAACGGTGACCTAATCACAACCAAGGGTTGCCGGGAGAGAAGTTTAACGAAGTCTGTGGTTCTGCCCGCTACCGAGCCCCTTGAAGGTGATGGAAGCGCCAGATAAGAAGATGATGGAAGTGCCAGATAAGAAGATGATGGAAGCAACAGGAAATACCCACTATAGAAACCCAAAGACTGACAATTTGCACAAATCAAAGACAATCGCCCTCTTTATTGTCTTCCTCTTCTGCCTCCTCCTCATGACCTCCTTCTGGATTCTGGAGGAAAGCACACCGGCTCATGAGGCATTGCTACCTACTGCACAACCAACACCCCTGGAAGAGCATCACCTAATCTCTCTGTCGCCTCAGCTCCGAGAAAGGCGCAGGGAATTCTGGAACAATTCCTTCGTGCAACTGTTGCACCAACACAACCTTGCTGCAAATGCTACGAACTGCTGGATCTGCGGGTTGCTCCCGCATGCCACCGGACACTCCATCCCCTTCATCCCTTCTCCTTTCTCAGTTCACGGCTCCTGCCTCGCCTGGTTGATCCTCATGCAAGAGAGCCACAAGGACAACGCCACTTCCAGCCAGACAGTGTCGCACTTCTACTCTGGGTTCTGGCTGAACAAAACCGGAAAGACCTCTGCTCCCCTGTGTCCTGCGCTCACAGGCGCCACCTTCCTTAAAGACATTCCAGCCAAAGAACGTGTTGAAGTACAGGTGCTCTACAATCCAGCTAGATCCACCTTCTCTCATCTGCAAAAACAAACCACCGCCACTCCGACTGTGGCTCTGTCTGTTATCAATGTCACTGGTCTAGAAGGCCAGGGAACGCAGCTGGTGGGTCACAGTTCCTGCCGAATCACCAGAACATTGGACTCAGTTGATCCCCCGTCCTTTGTTGCTTCTCCAAATATGTACTTCGTGTGTGGCACCAAAGCTTACACCTGGCTCCCGAAAGGTTGGAAGGGTATCTGTTACATTGCCTTCGTTCTTCCCCCCACGTATGTAGCCCCTGCCAACCATCACCGGCAGAGGCGTGCAGATGACATTGGACAAGCCGACTCCACTGGAGCACAGTTTCTAGATGCAGCAAAGGGACTTGTTCCTCTGTGGGGCCCAATGGCAAACAGCCGCGCTATCCGACACCTGACCCAGGCAGTAGAAACAACGATCAACATCACGGCTGGCATCCTCGCTAACAACACGGCGGAGCTTCAGGCGGTCCGCCTTGTGACCCTTCAAAACCGCCTTGTTCTAGATGTGGTCCTAGCCGATCGAGGAGGAGCATGCCGCATCATCGGATCCAGCTGCTGCACCTACGTGCCAGATAACTCGCCTTCAGTCTACAAAGCCATTGAAGACCTCCACAGACTTTCCTCAGAGGTTCACCAAGAGCAGGAAGGATGGTCGCTTGGGAGCTGGTTTTGGGACACTTTGAGAAACTGGGGTTGGAGGTTGTTTTCCTTCGTACTGATACCTGTTGTGATATTATGTGGGTGTTGCTTGGGTATTCAATGTCTACCCTCCTTGTGCAGCTTCGTTTCTAACTGTATGTGCCCAAAGACTTTGGACTTCCGAACTGAGCACATGAGTCCCCTCTACGAAGTAGAAATACGTGGCCTTATGGGGATAAATCCGAACTGACAAGTTGGCGAGACATGTTAAAAGGGAGGACTGTGGAATTTTAGTTTGCGAGCTCAACATCATCTGCGCCAGCTTGTCACCCACGTACGACGTGCACGATAACCATTTTAGGTATCATGGTCTCCCTGTCCACGATCGATTGCCAGCGCGCCCCTCTCACCCAGCAAGCATCCTCCGCGCACCCTGGCTCCCCCTCCCTCCCCCTCAAGAGCATAACCCTTCTGCATGACCCTGTCCTTGGGAGTCACGCCTGCGCCTGACCAGCATCTCCTCTCCTCCCATGAATGCCCCTCTGTTGATAAACCTTCCCTCCGCGCCCGATTGTCCACGCGGCATGAATACCACTCCTTTGATGACCCCTTCCCCCGTGTCCAGCTGTCCACACAGGTCCGAGGTCATCGCCTAAGCCGGGAGATATCATTTACTGCCCCTTATTGTATGAAGTCGATCTTCTTCAAAGGACCCTCTATTGATCAAGACCTCCCCACCCCCTGGGATATGATCAGGCGCACACATCCTAAGACTCGGCGGAATACTCAGCTGCGTGATGACCCCCTCCTCTTATCAGCAGGTTGAGGACCTCTATTGTGGAGGTATATGGGGGTGGGATTGACACGAGGATTACGGGGATGTCTTTTTCCTTACTTCACAATGTTCTGATTGTAATAAAGAAAGGTCACATGCCATAAACCAGTGTATAAGAGGCCAGGCCTCCGAGAGGCTGTTAGAGCACCTCGAGACGATACCTTGTTGTCCGATTTGATGTGTTCTGCTCCGTCGGAATAAAACTTCTGTTTCCTGCCTTCTGGTCTCCGGCGCCTGCCTCATTGCTTGGTAATTTGAATGGTACAAAGGCGGTTAGCGCCGGGCAAATCTTGAAAAAAGTCATAGCCCTACCCTTTTTCCACAGGAGTATAGAAGTAAGAGTGAGGGCCCAGCCTCCTCTGGGCTCTGACGGGCGTGGTTGAGCCCGCCCTTAGCCCGGGCGAGTCTCGTGCAGAGGTACCATGCTGCTGCCTTTAAGCATCTCCAGGTGCCAGAAGAGTGATGCTTTGTGCAGTGGAGCCTGGGGGCTGTAGTCAGTGCCCAGGCTCTACTCCGATGCGTCCTCCACAGTGGGACTTCACTGCTGCCTTTAAGTACCTCAAAGGGTGCGGGAAGAGTGATGCATGTACTGTGGAGCGTGGGGACTGTAGTCAGTGCCCCGGCCCTTCTCCGATACTTCCCCAGGGAATCTCTAACAGAGTGCTCTACCTTGCACTCACTTCAATTGTCCAACTTGAGCATAATTGGAGACTTGAATCTTCATCTTGATCTAATCAACAATAAAGAAATGCAGGACTTTACTAATTACCTGGCCACTTTACAATTAGCTCAGTTAGTAAAACATTCAGCTGTGAGGATGGCCATCTGCCGGACCCTGTTTTTTCCTACCTGGCCACCCTTCAAACTGCTCCCCCGATTCCAGTGGCCTGGTCAAACCATTATTTGGTGGCAATGACCATTGATACACCTAGCATTGAAAAAAACATTACTGGTAACCCCACAATGAGAAAGTAGTGGCGTAAACTGGAACCATTCACCTTTTCAAGGTTCATCGAAAGGAGTGTGCCCTTTATTAGACTCCAATATAGAACGGGCGGAGACTTCCACCAAAGCATGGCTCAGTTCTGCCTTGGATCATTTTATTCCTGCCAAGCTCTATAAAAGTAGGAAGCAGCCCCCCAGTTGTTTGGTTCAATGAAGCATTGCTCATAAAAGAAACAATTCAAAAAACTAGATTGCGCTTGGCACAAATCCTATGATGCTGCAGTATGAATGCAATACTTGAGAGCGATTAAATGCTACCAGACACTGAATAAAACAGCCTGTGTCGAATTATTTACAGACAAATCAAAAACAGAAGCAAGCTTTCAAAGGAAATCTTCTCTATTGTGAACTCCTGGATTAGCGGAAGCTTCTAACAGCCACTGCAGCAAGATTGGTCAGTTATCTTTATCTTTACTTTAACAGGGGTGAGAAAACAGTCAAACTTTTCTCTCTTGACACAGGGACCTACCACTCTCAATGGGCTCCCTTGGACCAATTGGCTCTACTTGACACAGATTCTATTTCCACGTTTATGCTTCAAGTGAAATCTGGATCTCCGGATGACCCATTTAAACCTGATTATATTTTAGAATTTCAAGAGAGCGTCACACCCATATTTCTAGAATTGTCCGTCTTCTAAAAAAGCCTTTGCTAAATGCCACTTAGCCAAAAACTATCAACCCATTTCTCTTCTGTCGTTTCAGTCCAAGGATGGGGAGAAACATATGAACAACCTCCTAACCAAAATATTTGAACAATATAAAATATTAGATTATTCCCAAAATAGATTTAGATCATACAGCACCGAAACTGTTCTTTTAACAGTTACTGAATCCCTTTGCAGTACTGCAGATGCTGGCAAATCCCAGGCTCTGATACTCCTAGATTTAAGTGCGGCCTTCGACACTGTCTCTCATGCAATAATATTAACTCGCTTCACTGACCTGGGGGTACAGGGCAAAGTTCAGGCCTGGTTTACCTTCTTTTTAAAGGAGTGGTCTTGTAAAGTTATACCCCCCTTTTGCCTCATCACAAAGAGGACTGACTCCTGACATCCCTCTGGGTTCGGAGCTCAGTTCTACCCTTATTAATATTCACATCAGACCTCTGGCGGAGGTAGTGAAACATTTTGGAATATCTCAATAGTGTTGTATGCTGATGACACTCAGCTAATTATTTCCCTGTCGGCAGAGTCGACTGGATTTTGTGGCAAATCTAAAAAATGTGTATCGGCGTTGGCCAAATGGATACACGACAACTGTTTAAGGACTTAACTAATAAAAAACAGAGATCCAAGGAGTACCCAGTCTCAGCCTAGCTGCCGGGATGCGATTTTACATGCCCTCCAGAACACTACACTCCACCAATCTAAACCTGGCCCACATCCCATGTCACAGCAGAGCCAGACCGGGAGGTTTCTCCTTCCATGTCTTAGCTCCGACCCGATGGAATTCTATGCCTCCTAACCTTAGAAAGGTTCAATACCACTTACTGAACCAGAAACAGTGGAATACCTGGCTCTTCTCCATCTGGGTTGACGATTTCGCCTCTCTGCCGCTGTGTTTCAAGTGATCATTTTATGTCCCTTGATGATATTGTCTGACATCTGGACCCTCACCTTCCCCTCAGGACAGGCAGCCTTCAGGTGTTGTGCTTTCTAAGGCTCTGCTTCCCTCTTGTAAAGGGTCAAAGTGGTAACATCCTTGCAGCAAGTGCCTTTATCAGCCGCAGGATTAAGATACAGCAAAACACACAAGATGATGGACGGAATGTTGCATAATGGCAAAACATTCACCACCGTTCACAGATCTGGGTTTAATCTATTGTTATTTTGCTTACCAAGCCACCCCAGTTCAGACATGGCCATATGCAAATCAGTCTTGACCTTGTGCCTCACGGGAACAGTCCAGCCCGAACTGCCGAGCCAAGTCTTCCCTGGACGGAATCAAGCATCCTAGGACCGGTTTCTGGCTATCAGCCGTCTATAGCCAGGATAACTTGACTCCAGTGGCTTAGTGAGCATGTAACCCACGTCTGGACATACCCTTCCCACATAGGGTGAACAGCAAAACACACAAGGTGATGGACGGAATGTTGCACAATGGCAAAACATTCACCCCCAGTCACAGATCTGGGTTTAATCCATTGTTGTTTTGCTCACCAAGCCACCCCAGTTCAGACATGGAATCAAGCATCCTAGGACCAGTTTCTGGCTATCAGCCGTCTTCAGCCAGGATAGCTTGACTCCAGTGGCTTATTGAGCATACTGTTCCCATGAGGCACAAGGTCAAGACTGATTTGCAGATGGCCATGTCTGAACTGGGGTGGCTTGGTGAGCAAAATAACGATTGATTAAACCCAGATCTGTGACAGGGGGTGAATGTTTTGCCATTGTGCAACATTCCGTCCATCATCTTGTGTGTTTTGCTGTTAACCCTATGTGGGAAGGGTATGCCCAGACGTGGGTCCCATTCGCACTACGCCACTGGAGTCAAGCGATCCTGGCTGAAGACTGCTGATAGCCAGAAACCGGCCCTAGGATGCTTGATTCCGGTCCAGGGAAGACATGGCTTGGTAGTTCGGGCTGGACTATTTCCACGAGGCACAGGGTCAAGACTGATTTGCATGTGGCCATGTCTGTACTGGGGTGGCTTGGTGAGCAAAATAACGATGGATCAAACCCAGATCTGTGACTGGGGGTGAATGTTTTGCCATTTTGCAACATTCCGTCCATCATCTTGTGTGTTTTGCAGGATTAAGATACAGTGCACACCAATTCCCAGCCCAGTAAAAGCCTGAAATAGACCCGAAATGGAGCATCTATCTACATGTTTGTCTCCTCTGTAGCTACCTGTGCACTTCCTCCGTTTTTATGTCCCGGCGAGCTTCTCTAAAGACGCTTTTGATCCTTCTACTGCCAACTATGGGGTTTGTCTATCATATGTGTTTATCGAGTCACACCCCTGCTTTAGCTGTCAATGAACCCTGCAGAGCGAGCACACAGACATAAGGGAGTATTGAAGGAGATGAACAGTGATATGGTAAAGCTGATTTTAAGAAATTCCCAACGGTGTAATGCTGCGCTCACCTGAAAGCAATGGGCATCTTGTCCCACTCTGCCAATGCTCCATCCCCTGACTGAGAAGCATGCTGGCACCAAACGGAAGACATTAATTCCGATACCCTGGTAAGGTAGAAAAAGACAAAAAGCAGACACGTATTGGCAGCAGAGATATTGCATGTATATTACTGGTTGTGATGGAATCTCTACAATAAATGCTTCAATATTGCAACAAATGCTTGAACCATCCCTAGGAATGTGGCAAAGATAACTTAACAAACAGAAAAGTAAAGACAGGAGTTAGAACTTCAGCTGCTCCAGTGTGAACTGGAGAGTACTGTCAAGAAGAGTGTGAATGGAGCTACATTTGTTATATACTTCCTGGAGCTTTGCCATTAATATATACTTCCTGGAGCGTTACCTTCATTATATACTTCCTGAAGAGTTTTCTTTGTCATATAGTCTTGAAAGGGTTGCTGCTGTTATACAATTTCTAAAACTGAAGTGACAGCAACACATTCTGATCCATCTTTTCTTACACAATCCCTTCTTATTTAAATGAAATCAGCATGTGCATCTTGTAAAGCTGTACCTCTAGTAAGTGGGCACTCCTTGTGTGCTCTTTCTGTACTAAGTTACTGTGAGAACACCTGAAAATCACCTCCTTTTCTGAAATAAGTAAAATGTGACATGTTCTATAGAACATTTAGTTAAATATCTGTGTATGGTGAAATGTCTCTTGGTAACTTTCATAAATGGTAATGACCAGATGTCTTTTACAACTAGTTAAATATTGTGTATTCACATTCTCTGACATTTCCATTTAGTGATTTTAAATCTCTTTACATCCAACAGGAAACCAGCCTTGAATGCACAAATGATCGTGAATAATGTCAATAATCGTTCAAATCTGAAAAAAATGGTTAGAAATAATGAGCTCCAATATTTAGAAAAAGATCTGCAGAGAGACTGAGGAACCTGAAGATAAACTGATATATCCTGGAAGAGGCTGTCCAGAGCAGTTCAGTGGATGCAAGAGTCTGAGCTGTGCACCTCCACGCAACAGGACTAAGAAATGACCTCTCGAAAATTAAGGCAACAACAATGACAAACCAATTCCTGTATAAACAAGCATCCACCACCAGCTTTGATATAGGTGTTCGGTATGAGGTAGATACAGCATTGCTCTGCTTCCTGTAATGATGGCAGACCACCATTCAGAACGCTAGGTGTATTGTAAACTCTTTCTGGCCAAACCACTGGAACAAGAGAAAACCACAAGGGAGTGGAGCCTGACAACTGAACGGTAAAGGAAAGAGAGGTTCTCTGATCTACAACAGACTGTCCCAATTTGCTTCGACCAGAAGGAAGACTGATCTTCACTCATAAATATGCAAAACCATTCCGCAATCTAAAGACATTTGATAAATAAAGAAATAAATAAACCACCTACAAAGAAGCTTTACTTGCAACAATTATAATATATATAGTTAGAGAGTCTTGTATTTCATTGTGAAATCTGAAATCAACCATCCAAAATACCACACACATACATGGAATGTGAAAATAACACAAGTGCTCTATCAGCCATGTTAGCTCCTCAGGAAACGCAGTCATGGGATGCAGACAAATATAAACCTGACCCAGAGACACTAACCAAGAAAGAAAAATCATTCAAAAGCAGCAAGAGCTTTAGTTTGTCATCGCTACTAAAGAACCATCAGCAAACTCACAAAGGAAAAGCAACGTGCAATTGCAATGAATGTGTGAAGAACTTTAATCAGTTAACACTCCTAAAAGATAATCAGCGAACTCACACAGGGGAAAAACCATACCATTGCAGTGAATGTGTGAAGAGCTTCAGTCGGTTATCACACCTCAACATACATCAGCGAACGCACACTGGGGAAAAACCATACCATTGCAATGAATGTGGAAGTAGTTTTAGTGATTCCTCAAATCTCAGGATTCATCAGCGAACACACACAGGGGAAAAATCATACCATTGCAGTGAATGTGTGAAGAGCTTCAGTCGGTTATCACACCTCAACATACATCAGCGAACGCACACTGGGGAAAAACCATACCATTGCAATGAATGTGGAAGTAGTTTTAGTGATTCCTCAAATCTCAGGATTCATCAGCGAACACACACAGGGGAAAAACCATACCATTGCAATGAATGTGGGAAGGCATTCAGTCAGTTATCAAATCTTCAAAGACATCAGCAAACACACTCAGGAGAAAAACCATACCATTGTACTGAATGTGTGAAGAACTTCTGTCGGTTATCACACCTACAAAGCCATCAGCGAACACACACTGGGGAAAAACCATACCATTGCAATGAATGTGTGAAGAGCTTCAGTTATTTATCACAACTCCAAGTTCATCAGCGAACACACACTGGGGAAAAACCATACCATTACAATGAATGTGTGAAGAGCTTCTGTCGGTTATCACACCTACAAAGCAATCAGCAAACACATACTGGGGAAAAACCATACCATTGCTGTGAATGTCTGAAGATATTCAGTCAGTTATCAATTCTTCAAAGTCATCAGCAAACACACACAGGGGAAAAACCATACCATTGCACTGAATGTGTGAAGAGCTTCTGGCGGTTATCACACCTACAAAGCCATCAGCGAACACATACTGGGGAAAAACCATACCATTGCACTGAATGTGTGAAGAGCTTCTGTCGGTTATCACACCTACAAAGACATCAGCGAACACATACTGGGGAAAAACCATACCATTGCAGTGAATGTGGAAGTAGTTTTAGTGATTCCTCAAATCTCAGGATTCATCAGCGAACACATACTGGGGAAAAACCATACCATTGCACTGAATGTGTGAAGAGCTTCAGTCGGTTATCAGAACTCCAAACACATCAGCGAACACACACTGGGGAAAAACCATACCATTGCAATAAATGTGTAAAGAGATTCATTGATGTATCAAATCTTCGAAGACATCAACGAACACACAGGAAAAGTAACATAGCATTGCAGTAAATGTGTGAAGAGCTTCAGTCAGTTATTGGCCTACAAAAACATAAACGAACACACACTGGGGAAAAAACATACCATTGCAATGAATGTGGAAGTAGTTTTAGTGATTCCTCAAATCTCAGAAGTCATCAGCGAACACAGACAGGGGAAAAGCCATTACAGCGCCGTGAATGTATGAAGAGCATTAGTCTGTTATCAATTCTGCAGAGACATCAGCGAACACACACAGGGTATAAACCATCTGATTGTAATGAATGTGGAAATAGTTTAGTCGTTCCTCAAAATTTAAGAATAATCAGCGAACACTCACTGGGGAAAAAACTTTCAAGTGTAGTGAGTGTGTTAAGTGCTTTAGTCAATTATCAGAAATACAAAGACATCAACAAACACACACAGGTGATAAACCCCTACCACTTCAGTGAATGTGGAAGTATTTTTAGTTTTTACTCAGCATTAAGGAACCCTCAGCATACACACACAGGTGAAAACTCTACCACTGCAGTGAATGAGGAAGTAGTTTTAGTGCCCCTTCAACATTAGGAAATCTCCAGCGAACCCAGTTAGGGGAAATGCCATTCAAGTGCACTACACAAACACAAACAGGAGAGTAACCATACCATTGTAGTGGATGTGGAAGTGTTTGACGGAAGGGTTTTCAGCTAACTACTGGGATTAGTGATAACACCTATAAACACAACACACATGAATAAGTTTACCAAGCACAGACTGGAGAATATTTCTAGCTGATTTTGGTGTTTGGACATTTTGTGCAATAACTGGTTCAATGACAGGTGCAAGAGAACAACGCCCAAGGGCACAAGAAGTCAAAGTAGGAAATTGTGACCTGTAACTCTGAGAGTTAATGCTTGCAGCGCACAACATTTACCTCCGAAGCACTGAGTTGGGATACATGATGCTAATTTCACTCATCACATGCATCTGTTAATGCACCCACCATAGTGGCACTTCCCCAGAGATGTCCAAAATCAAGCTGGACCCTTGAGAAATTTGCTGGCTCACCACTGACTGTAAGTGATTCACGGCCAGATTCATTTGATATGAATATATTTTAGACCTTTCATATTTACAGAGAATCAACCAACCAACTCCTAACTGGTCAAAGGACAGAATCCGTGCATGATGACGAAAGTAATGATCCCAGAGAGAGCTGACGAAAAGTTTAGTTCTTAATACGTTTCTAAAAGCTTGACAGTTAAGTAAAGAATCTTGAACAGTAAAGAATTCCAGCTCTTACAGTCCAGAACTATCGACTCCCTACTTTACATTTCTTGAACCTTGTCTCTGGAACAAAAAATGGATTTAGAAGTAAAGGAACACAAAAGATACAGATTTTTGACACAAATGATATTCAGGTTTGTTTTTACAAGTAAAAAGAAACTCTTGTTATATAAACTGCAAGTGAATGAATGGACATAAAAAGTATGTGGTGCCTCGTGCGCAAGCAGTGAAACTTTGTGATGCAGTTGGGACGTCCTCCGACCACAAATAAGATAGACCGTAGCGTTCTGAATCATCTGTAATGTGCTTCTGTGTTGCTGGAGCTGCCAAATAAACAGTGTTCTCATGGCCC
Source organism: Lissotriton vulgaris (assembly GCF_964263255.1). Taxonomy (NCBI): domain Eukaryota; kingdom Metazoa; phylum Chordata; class Amphibia; order Caudata; family Salamandridae; genus Lissotriton; species Lissotriton vulgaris. The sequence goes on from NW_028248729.1 coordinate 52,917, forward strand.
AGCCTTGCTTAGAGGAAGGAGTTCACTGATATAATATGCACATCAGAAGAGAGGATACATCTCCAGTAGCCAAAGATAGTAGAAATAAGTGCTTTCCACTGAGTTCATTTTAACAAATGGTAGTGTCTAGGATGCTCTTCCTGCTGCCGACCATCATCATCATCACCACACAGCCACTCAGGAACAGGAACGAGACTGCTCTTCAGCACACCCATCCTTATACATAACACACTACAGGGGTTTGCTCCAGGGCCAAACACACTTTACTTTCACGTTATCAGCAACACGTTCTAAACTGAACAAGTGGTTTGTATGGCCATTAGTGGAATAAGAAATTTGAAACCCAATACTTTAGAAATCTGTATTAATGACACATAACCAAACATTCAAAAAGCACCTATGTATGGACATCCAAAAAGCCTTTAAAATCCACACTACAGACGTGTGTACCAGGATCAAACTCAGTTTACTTTGAAATTAACATGAACGAAATTATGATACAGCAAGAACAATCATGAGGCTATGAAATGTACACAATGATAACTAGATTTTACATATTAATATGAAATGTATGTAATAAAACAACAATGTATTTGAATTCATGGTATTAGCCTGCTGATTGTATAGGAGATCTTAAATGTGATTTATTCCCTAAATTATAAAAGCACCTAAAGTTTGCTGAGTGACTGCCATGTTTATTACGGGTGCCCAGCAGACGTTTTTGTTTTACTCCTAAAGTGAGAGTTTGCTTTTGCTTTTTGTAAAATCAATAAATTCTGTACTTGATACACTGAGAGCTTTTACAAGGGAGTCTGGGTAATTTTTTCCTATTTTTTTTCTGTTTCAGACAGCCATAATGTTCCTGAGGAGAAGCAAGTAGGTCAGAATGTCTACCATAAGTAGGACAAATGGTCTAATGTACGTACACCAACGGCCCCAGCTATGTCGGTCATTGTTGTGAGGGTTCCTGAGGTTCTGACCTCAATTCAAACAGAGGGGAATAACCAACTTCCAAAATTCTCCAATTTATTTTTATAATTCATTCTTCCTTAGACAACTTTGTTGGAAGTTTGCAACATTGTGTCCGATGTGCAAAACCAGTGTGCCGTCCGCCAAGGCTCTACTGTTGCATTAAATGTTGTATAAAAGCAGACATGTCTTAGTAGTTCGGACTGGACTGTTCCCATGAGGCACAGGGTCAGAGCTGATTGGCATATAGCCAGTGTCTAACCCAGGGTGGTGTGGAGTGCAAAAAACGATGGATTTATGCCTAGATCCTTGTACTGGGGTGAATGTATGACATTGTTCTTTATTCTGTCCATCAACTGTGTTTTTTGCGTATAAAAGCAGTGTGCCATCCTCCGTGGCTGTGCTGTTGAATCATATTATGTGTAGAAGTAGTGTACAGCCTTCTTCGTCTGCATAAAGACGTATGTAAACTATAAGGTTGCTGCCGACTGCGGCATCATAGTGACCACCTTCTACCTGAGATCCTATTGGTTTGCTGCTGGCTGCGGTGTTATAGTGTCCACCTTCTACCTGAGATCCTATCTGTTTACTGCCGACTGCAGAGCCACCTGGGATCCTATCTATTTTCTGCTGGCTGCTGTCACTATTGTAGCAAATATATTAAGCTACCTAGCGTCTTCTTGTAAGTCGTACAGAATGGTGAACACACGTAGATCAACCATTGTATACACCACACTTTGTTGATGGGAAAACTGTGGAGGAGCATCTAGTAATTTGCCTATTAAAAAATTAGACCTCCTTTGCCGAAATATCAAATGTTATGATATGGTAACATTCCCTAAATACACTCAGTTGACTATCTTTAAATTTGTGGATAGTGGTTTGCCTCCCTTTTATATGTATTGTGCCTCACTAATTAGTTCTGTGATGCAGTGGTTCACAACCTGTGATCCTAGGGACCTACACAGTGGGTCTGCAAACGTTTTTACAAAATTAAATATTATTAAAATGAATGAATACAAATTAATAAAGTAGGTTTGAATGAAGAAGCAAAACTGAAAATTGTGAACCTTTTTCAATATTTGATTGTGAATTAAACAAAAGATTTCAATATTTGAGATCGTGTTTCATGTATTCCTGTGTCTATATTTTTGAGTATTGTCAAAAAATAGCTTAGGCCGAAGGTCCCGGCATCCAATAATTACTGGATTACAGTAATGAATTCATGGGGGGCTTCAGAGTTGAAAAGATTAAGAACCGCTGCTCGAATGTATTGTGTCTTTAACATTTGAATCTTAAAACAGGCTATTTAGGAAAATGAAAGAAACAGTCTGCGAGAGCCAGTGACCCTGCATGTACTTCAACCAGCCCAGCCAGTATGACCCTACCGTCTTGTTTCAAACAGTAATACATCTACTGTTAGAGCCTTAAAAGAGGTTATAAAGTATTTTTCGGGAGTGCATTTTGTTTTATTTACATGCTTCACAATGTAAGGTCCAGTTTTCAGAGAACATTTAATCTATAACATTCTGAAAGCACATATATATTAATTACAACAATCTTCAATCACAAAACTACAAATATATATATTACCTAAACATTGTTTACATGATTATATGGTTATTACAGACAATAATAGTTTTCCAAATAGATAACTAGACACACAACTGTTGTAAACTCCCAACACGTTATCCTGTCTGTGTTTGGTCGGTATGCGGCATGTCATTATCTTTCGGGGAACTCATGACTGTTTCAATGTATCCAAACAATAACTTTGCTACCACACAAGGCGACACAAGTATGCTACCAGCTCCATGATATCTGCCTTTCAAGGTCTGACAGTGAATGTGAAAAATATATATGTTGTCTTGTTTTACATATTTTTATCATGCTGGTTCATAGCAGTTACGTCTCGGATTAATGGGAAGTCCCCCAATGTAGAGTAAAATTCAGTGGTTAACACTCATGAATTGAGCACTGAATTAGAGAGATCTTCATCCCGGGTTATGGCAAGAGCTCCTGCCAGACGACTGCAGCCTCCGGTCCTATGCTGAGAGCCAATCAGAGAGGAGCAGAGTTAAGCCCAGCTGATGTGTGTTTTCCTTCCTAGGGAACACTTTCTCAACTTCAGTCTTATAGTCACAGCTTCTCCAATGTGAGCAGGTATGCAGTTTGCTGAGTCCCAAGAAACTCTACTGGCAAGTTAGCTATGCCAAACTCTCGTAGTGTAGCACATAGAAGTAGTCTTCCAGTTGCTAAGCTCCTATGAACATTCTACTCTTGTTACAAATGTTCATATTATTCATGCTGCTAGTAACATACATGAGTGCTGTTCTAATTATATTCTGTGTGGTTATTACTCGTGTACTAAGCAACAGGCTTAGACAGTCGAAATAAACACTTTAAAACATATATAGTGTCTTTTCTTAGTACAGTACTTGTGAGTGCTATGCTAAAGAACAAAATTGGGTTCGAATTACCACTGCCTCCCTGAACTCTTCACAGAACTGTTAGTAACCAAGAAAGCACAGACACCACACCGGCACGTATGCCCAATGAGGTTGTATGGGGGTTCAATAACTTGAAATTCTGTTTAAGTTTAAGCAATGGAGCACTGAACTTCGGCCAGGCACCCATGGGTGGGAAAGCCAAAGCCTATTCAGCTTGGCCAGAGCCCTAGTTTATGCAACACAACAATATTATTTACATGATTATTGGGTTATCATAAACAATATTTTCTATCCAAAAAAAGACAGATAGACGGACAGTTATCATATGTTTTACTTTGCTTCACATAACATTTTATAATTAAGATGTCAATTATCACTCAAAAAGAGAACATGAAAACCATTCAAGATATCAAAACAATTGTTAATGAGAATAACATCGCAAATATATAGTATACATTCATAGTACATTTCCACACGATTATATTGATCACTTAAATGATATTCTTTTAAACCTGTGCACATTTTATTTAATTATTTTCTCAGTACAATATGACACTAAAGGTTATTTCACAGGATTTGTCTCTGGTAAATAAATAACCATTCATATTTAATATTTCTCCATAAAGCAATTGACTTAAACAATAATATATTTTGCTCGATCCCTAAACATCCACTAACTCTTTAGAATAGAGATACTAGTTCTATTAAACGGAACAGTTTCCTTTTGTTAATTTATCTCATTAAAAAAAGAGGTCTTTGAATCTTAAAAATGGTTTCCTTCTCCTAACTTCTAGTAAAAAAATATTAACTCTGCTAAAAGAGAAATCCTAACAAGGGGATATTTTCTATACCTGTTTCTTATAGGTTAATTTAATTGACAATACTTGTGCTGAATCAATGTAAGATTGTGTATCATTAATCATTGCAAAATGTCTCAACCTACGATTAGTGTAGATAAGTATACCTTTAATTAATGTACACATATATTGTCAGGATAACGTCCTCGGTCTTCCGACAAACACATAATTATTATCAAGTCTTTATTTCTGAACAACAAGGACCGCATTATGACTATAAATGACAGGGGTGGAGGAGTAATGCTGTATTTAATAAGGTTGAGGCTTTCAGTGTCTGAAAAGACACTTGGTAGGGTATTATGTATACCAACTCTGTATCCTACATTGTAGGAAGAGAGAAAACCAGCGTGACAGGGAGGAGGCCTGGAAGCAGCTGTAGTACTAAAGGTGCTGCAAAAGGCAACTGAGTTTGAGAGAGTGGACTGATAGCAAAGGAACTCTTGGACCCGAAACCAAGTGTTTCTTAGTAGGCATGTATTTCCTGTGCTTGACACCTTAGCTTGGCTTTCGCCCCTAAGGAAGGGCAGTCTCTAAGGACTGTGCTTTCTGTGGCTCTGCTCTCCTATGGTAAAAGGCCAAAGTAGTAACAACTCAGTCAGTACGTCTCCATGCAAGAGTACGGACTCAGAGGAGACAGGAAAGCACAGGTTCGGAGCTATGACTGACCACCCGTAAAGCCCCATTCGGCCTGGTCTGGAGAGCACCCCATTGTGGCAACCATTAATTGTCAATCAACAGACTGCCTGCTAAAGGGACTATTAGTCCCAGGAGAACTATTTGTCTGCTGATGGAGGAGGAGGGGCCACATCTTCTACACGCTATATAGTGCAAGACTTACAAATGCAGTCCTGGACGCCACACCACTGCAGCTGCCTGGTAAAGGGACTACAAATCCCAGGAGACCTGTTGTCTGCTGAGGGAGGAGGAGGGACTGCATCTTCAACGTGCTATGTAACCAGTACTGGCTCCTGCAGCACAGGACGCCAAACGCACGTCTTCATTCAGCCCGTAACTGTTAGTTTAGCTGAGAGGCTGCTCTGCATTTCCCTGTATGCACCCAGCTGCACAAAGTAACTTCACAGCTGGGAGCTCCTAAAGCAATTGTGAAAGTGACACAGCTCAGAGCGCAGCAGTCACGGACTGTCTCCACAACTAGTTGAGTTCTTTTCAGTTTCATAAAGATGGCTCAGGCCCGCTCACCGTAGGAGCCTCTAACTAATGCTTTTACTTATATTTCAGGTTCTTTGCAACAGTAAGGTCACTTAAAATGATGAAAGGAAAAGATAATGAAAGAACATATTGCAATACTTTGTGAGCTTTTGAAAATATATTGAGTCCGTCAAACAAACGTAAGTTATCGTATAGCAGACAATGAAACCATATATCAGTTTATGAAAACCACTTTTGTTACGCAACACTGTTGTCTCGAAAGTGTGCAAACATCAACCGATTTCACGAAAAACTAAACCAAATAGTACAGTTAGGAAAAAAGAGCTCTGACGTGTCAAGCACTGGCTGCGTTATAGCTCTTTATTTTCTTACGTCAGGTTGGTAGTATGGGTGTGGGGGTAAGATGTATCTTTATAAGTCTAGTTAGCTGTGTATGTATATATATTTAAAAGTAAAAATCTGTTGCAATTCAAGTCTATAAAAATATATTATATGAAAATTGTTTTTAAATGGTTGACAGAACTGTATGCGTCCAGGATGTGCATCTGTTAGTGACATACAGTCACAGGGAGAGTTTATAGTGTAAGTGTGATTGAAATTAAGAAATAAACAAAGCATGTTGAGAAAAGTATTTAAAGAATGTGGTCTGGATGTGCATCTGTTAAGGGCATAGTTACAAGGCAAGTTTAAAATATATATGTGAATGTCATTAAAAGAAAACTATTAAATGAAGTTTTAAAAAGAGAAAAAAAAGCCTCTGCTAACGAAATACATTCACACCGAGTATCCCTGTGAGGCTAAAAGTGTTTATAAGCAGACATCAAGGTAGCAGGGAAAAGTAGATCCCACAACCCAAACAGTGGAAGGACACACAAGTACCATGGCATGCTTCAAGGAAGGTCGAAATTAACGGAAGTCAACATGACAGAATGCGCTGACCAATGAACAGAAACATACATATCAACAGACCTGATTCTGGTGGGATACTCATGATTTTTCTAAGTAAAAAATGCCTTTATTTTATGTGTCACAAATACCCTACTAAAAGCCCACCAGTAAGCCCACCTATAGGTTCGTCACTGGATGGAAGGCTGTGACTGAATTATACCAGGTGATACAAATGTAGAACATGGGAGGAAACATAGAGCAAACATTTCACTGAGGATAAATGGGACAATGTGGTGTCTTGCGTAATGCATCCTTCTAGTTGCCTGGTTCCATGGTACGGGATGATGCAATGCTGCGAGATTCTAGAATCGGTGGTTGGAAGTTAGTTGAAGGGAGAAACTGACATGGAGAAGATGTAACTGCTTGTTATCCAATAAAGACTACTTTTATTCATACACCTTGATTACGACATCTTTACATTTTGGCGACTTAGGATGGGATACGAAGATAACAAGCAGATGAATTAAGAACCCACGTGGACTGGCAATTTTTAATCATAATTATTTTACATGGACACATTTACCTTCATTCGTTCATTCGTCTTCTCTAGTCAAGGAATTTAAGAAACCTTCTCTTCAAATTTTAAACCGCGTTGAAGTCAGAACTCCTAGCATTGATTTCCTCAAGTAAGTAGGAACGTTTAAATTGTGCGTGGGAGTGCTTAAAACATAACAGACTTACAAGCGAAGCGTTTAATATGAGAAGCGCATGGAATTTGGATTGCGTCTGATTTTTAATGAATATATCTGACATAATATACAGTGAACCTCGTGTAGCTTTTGATTTTTAAACGGAAATTTCTGTGGATAAGTCGGATATTTGAGCAATAATCTGTTGACCATTCCTGACTGAAACGTGGAGAGCAAAAAGAGCTGGTTGGTGCTTCATTACGAACCATATGAAAAAGGATTAAGTGGTTCTTTTCATTTCTTCCGATATATCCGGAATAGTGTGCAGTATTTAATTTAAAGTGTCACTTTTAACATCCTTGAATGAATCTTGGAGCATGGTAAATGAAGTGGATGCTGCTTTAATTAAAACCTGGTGATCGAGATAAGGATCCAACGGGTCATTTGCAACTGTACCTGTACAGTGTTCGTTTACTTGGTGCATTCTTTAAATGGAGCGAGTGTTCTCTTGCTGGGCTCCGCGCTGAGAACGCCGTGAACCCAACTCCATCTCCGAACTGTGACGTCTCTGACATGGAGAAGATGTACCTGCTTGTTATCCAATAAAGACTACTTTTATTCACACACCTTGATTACGACATTTTTACAGACAAGCTACGGGGCTATTCACAACTGGTCTCAAGAAATGCCACGTTCAAATGCTAATTTTTTATCTGTCTGCATCAGAAGTGTCTTTGGCCGTGCCAGTGACGTCGGGTGACTCTGGTCAGTGGTGAAAGAGATAGTGTCACTCGTAGTCATTGAAATGTCTCTTATAATTACACTGATATTATGAAAATGTCACACATAGCAACCTGAAACCTTGGTAGATGTGTATGGATAGTCTTTTAAAAGTAAATAACAGATATGGCACAAGGTTATATGAAGACGGATGAATGCTGGCTCTCAGGTACTTACTTCTACAACGAAACACTGGCGCTGCTGCAACAGACGGACCCTATGCATGGCCAGCCTGCAACAACTCGCCGTGGACTCCCGGGCCTGTGGTGCAGCCAACACCACCCTGCATGATTCATGGTCATGAGCCACTGTACACACCCTGATGGTGACAGCACTCACTTTAACACAACCGGAAGGGGGAGAGGTGACATCCCTACTCCGACCTCCCCAATTTATGACTGCAACACACACAAAGGAGAGGGAAAGTGGATAATAAAAGGTGGCACGTGCTCAGTGAGAAAAAACTGCCCTCACTCACAAAATTGTGACATGGTTCATCATTGGGCTTGCTTACTAACACCCCTGCGCAGACCAACGCCTGGGGTAGAGCAAAGGGGAGAGGAAAACAAAACAAACAATACAAATTTGGGAACACTGAAGAAAAGAGCAGCTAGCGAAGGTTAAAACTAGCTTGGATGTGTACACACTCGAAACTGTATTCCTGGGTCGTCTGGCTTGTTTTTAAAACATGAAATATGGTGATGACAGGAAAAGATTAAGATTCCTTCACCCCTCCTTACTGCCAAAGCATCAACATGTTCTGGCATTTAAATCGTGCCCACACTGTCAGGTCACCCCGGCATTCATCAGGACTCTCCGGATCCCAAAACGTAGTACCCTCTGATCCAGGCTTAGGTATCTATTCAATGCATTACTTCCAACATGGGGTTCCCTATTTCACACACACTTCGTAATCTGTGGGAAAAGCACACGGAGGGGAGGGAATTATTACTAGATTTCATTTGATCCTCCGCAAAGTATCAGGGAGTGGAAAATCCAACCCCCCGGGTGCTTCTTCCCTCTTTGCACCACATCCACGCACCACCTCAAAGCTCACAGTACCCTACTGGAATAATATTTCAAGCATCGCGTCCAAATCGGTCTAAACATTCATCATGGAACAGTGTCCACACCACATAACACTCAGGAAACACTTTTACCATCACCAAAATCCATTTCAATCAAATGCACCCACTAATGCTGAGCAAGGAAATCTCACTCACTGAGTTTCACCAAGTGAATCGCTAGAATTAGCGAGGGGTTGGGAGGGACCCTCTATAGTCAAACTCTATAAGGAGATAAAACATATAAATAATGGTGTTATAAATAGGCATGATTATTTGATATGTTTAAATGGGGGAAATCAATAAATCTGGAAGCAACTCGTAGTGCCATTTGACACAGTTCTAAGGGTCATGACTCAGGAAAAAATGCCTAAATTAGAGTGGAACTGCTCCAGTTTACAATATAAATGTACACATAGTCAAAATAAAAGTAAGCGATCACTTGTAAACTTTGTCGGTATAACTGCACACCCGGTATAAATGTGGAAAATAAATCAATTCGGAAGCAACTCATAGTGTAATTTCACACAGTCGTAAGGGTCATGACGCTGAAAAAATACCTAGATTACATTGGAAATGCTCCAGTTCACGATATACATGCGTATACCACCACATATAGTCATAATTAAAGTAAGCGATCACGTATTTACTTTGTCTGGGTATCTGCACACCCAGTACCGTTAATTTGTGAACATACTGTAGATGTTCCATCCCACAGAACCCCACCCCTAGCTCCTTACTTCGTCAAGGTGGGTACACTTCCAGGAAATTCTCCAACTCTTGCCATGTAGGTGGCGAGTTTCTGTCCTCCTCCTACCCTAAGACGGGAGAAGTTCCAGTCACGTGTGGGACGTAGGCGTCACATGATCTCAACGTATATGGCGTCATGCATCCGATCTTCAGATCTATACTGTGATTATTTTTTTTTACAGGTTATTTGAAAGATAACTTTATTGAATTCTTATCTATTCCTCAAGGTTGCATGGCGATATATAAACATATATGCACCCCAGCTCATTGTCCATAAATTATGATCAGCTGGAAGCGTGCATGTAATATACAGATTCCCTTCGGGAGGAATGTTGTTTCTGGCTGGGGGTGACCCATCGTAGTGTTATAAATTATAAGAACAGTACCTGGTGTGTAATTAAGTCTATTAGTCAAACTAACAAGGAGATATTTCCTATTCATGTTTAAACCAATACAATATATAGATAATGTTACATGTAGGGAACCTTACACCTAAGGTTCGCATTAAGGGGGCGTGGCTAGCCGAGCAGCGAGATGGCCGCTCTCTGAGTGAGCTCCGCCGGCTACACTAATTAATCCTCCACTTATCCTGCTCCTGGTGCCTGCAGACCCCCGTTCTTCCCGAGTTCGGCTCAGACCACCCAGGTGATCCTTCAACCTGAGTTTGGGGCGCGGAGGCGACACCCCTTAGAAGCGGCGACGGCCTGAACATTCACCGACCTGCGCGTCCGCCCTGCCCCTCACCGGAAGTGCCTCTCACTGGGCGTCGCGAGGCACTGTGGGCCGCGGCTGTGGAGGCCTCTGCTGACCTGGCAGACTTCGCGGAGGAACATCGCCTACCGGAGAGCTGCCGCATATGTCATACCGGTGAGTCCCGGTGGCAGCCGAAGAGGGATTGAGCGGGTGAGAAGCTGTGTGACACTTGCGGAGGCCGGCGCAGCTTAGCGGCGCTGACTGGGACGCCACGAGGAGATCCGATGTTCACCCGAGGTAGCGCTGGATTGTGGGGAGCCCCGGTGGCGGACAGGGGGGTCGCGCCAACACTGCCTGCATTGCTGCGGGGGCCGGAGAGGGTGTGCAGTGAAGCTGCGGCGAGGCGGGGGCGGATTGGAGTTCCACCCGCTTCGCCACCACGCCTGGACCTACCGTCTGCCACTCACTGTGCGGAGCGGACCTCCGCTCATATAACTGCGCGCCTTGCGGCTCCGGTCCCCGGGATCTCCGGTGCTGCGGATTTCCCGCCTGTAGAGTGGGCTCGACATTGCAATACGGGCGCCCGCCATTTTGAACCCTGTCGAGACTCGCTCTGTGCGCTGCAGCTCAGGGGAGCCACTGGGCACCTGCGCCTATCTTACACACGGCTGGACTGTGCACCGAAGTCTCATAGCTACGCCTGGCGCGCCCTGGCGCCACTTGGACAGTTGCACGTGGGCTGCGCACTTGCTGAACAAGGCGCTAGATAGGCGCTGCCCCTTTGCGCAATCCGCGGAATCCATCCGACTGCAGAGATGGGAAGAACGAAGCCAAGCAGTCTAAGATAAGCTTTGACAACAGGAGACCCCAGAAAAACCCGGCGACGGAGTCGGATAGTGGCGCATCGTCGTCGCAAGGTACAACTCCGGACATTGACTTTGGGGCCCTCATTATGGAGGTGAGGACCAGCTTAAAGAGCATTGACGCTAAGCTTGATAATGAATGAATGAATGAAAAGGCATTTGTATTGCGCAACTATGCCCAGTGGGCGTCAAGGCGCCTAAATCAAATAACAGGCTGTTAGCAGACAGAAACAGAGCTTACTGGTATGCTTTAATAAAAAGCCAAGTTTTCAGTGACTTCCTAAAGAGGTCGAGGGAAGGCAGGGACTTGATCTCTAGGGGGAGTGAATTCCACATCTGAGGTGCCCGTATAGAAAAGGCCACACAACTCGAATCCGTGAAAACTAAGGTGGACGCCCACGAGACGAGACTGGATTGCCTTGAAAATAGGCAAACTGAATGTTGCGAGTTCCAGCAGCAGGCCAAGCAACATATCACGTCGCTGGAGCGGGAAATCGACAATCCGCGCGCCAAGTCGGACGATTTAGAAGCACGTTCCAGGAGATCCAACATCCGCATTACAGGCATTCCGGAGACTACAAACATAGGCAAGATGGAATCGTTTGTATCGGACCTCCTACATGAACTGTTCGACCCAGATCTGTCCCCGGTTTTCACGGTGGAAAGAGCGCACAGGTCCCATGGGAAAAAACCTCCGCCAGGCGCCCCTCCGCGTCCCATCCTGGCTAAATTGCTCAACTACCAAGATAGAGACATCATCCTGCGTTTGGCGAGAGAGAAGGGTAAGATCACACACCAAGGAAACCACATCTCCTTTTACCCGGACTTCACCCCACTAGTGCAAGCAGCCCGTAAAGAATTCCTGCCGGCGAAGAGAATTTTGCTGCAGGCTGGTGTGCCCTATTCTCTCCTTTACCCGGCGAAATTGAAGATTCAACACGAAAACACCTCACATTTCTTCACTGACGCCAAGTCTGCACTCAAATTCGCTAAACACATCTGTGCTGGTGCCAGAAGGAAATCGCCACGACTCGAGGAAGCTTCGGACAACCTCAGCGACAATGACTGAGGAGACTACGGCTTTCACCCTGTACGGCTGCAAATTTGCCTCTTTGACTCACAGTTGGGAACCCGAGTCAGCCTTGGACACAGGTCTGTTACTTCCGAACTGACTCACTGAGGGTAAGTCGCTAAGGCGCTCTTGCGCGACAAACTGTAGCTGCTGCCTCCGCGCTTTATTTGAGACTTTGGTTACTTACGGACTTTGTGGACCTCGGGATGGGGGCACTGTTAGAGCCCAGGAACTTTAAAGTTTGACTGTAGCCACCCCGTGCATACGGGGGTGTTTGCTGGGCACACCACGCCTCATGGGGTGCCTCCCTTTGTTATTGATGTTGGGGTTTTTCCACGCTATGCGTGCCTGCTTCTGGGATATGTCACGACCTGATTGGGGGGTTGCTGAGGGAGGGGGGTGGTGGGGGGGGTTTCACAAGTTGCGAGTTTTAGTTTTGAACTGGTGCAATGTACTGCTACACATGCCTATCTGTTTACGCACTGTGCTTGTAGCCATGGCGTCTGGGCGGCCTTCTGGCTTTTGGGGATGGGGGTACGGGGGAGGGTTTCGACACTATCAAACATTCTAGATGGGGGGTATTAAGCTCTGGACTTGGAACATTAGAGGCCTTGGGGACTTCAAGAAAGCCCGTTTGATGCATGGTATATTATCTAGACACAGTGTAGACATTTGCTTCCTACAAGAAACACATCTCCACGTGACCCCCTCACCCCGTTTGAAGAATTCCCGATGGGCTCACGTTTACTCTTCCATTTACTCCAACTATGCGAGAGGCGTAGCCATACTCATTCGCAGAGGGTTGGATTGGCGAGAGCACTCTCAAGTGCGTGATGCAGAAGGGAGGTATGTCTTGCTGCATGGTTCTTTGCAAGGGCGACCCATTGTGCTGGCTGCAATCTATGGTCCCAATGTAGACGATCCTGACTTTTTCAGAAGTGTTTGGGCGGAGATTGCGCTGCTGGACTGCCAGACGGTTGTAATGGGGGGTGATTTCAACATTGTACTGAATGATGACATGGATCGTAGAGGTGTGAGCAGACCACAGCATGCTAAAGCGCGCCAGGCGATCTTGGATGTCATGAGTGAGGGTATGCTTTCTGATGTGTGGAGAGCCAGGAATCCAGGGGTCAAAGTGGGAACCTGCTACACTTGTCATATAGCCGCCTGGTCCAGATTAGACTTCTGGCTGGTGTCTCCTGAAGTGGCGACATGGGTGTCGAATGTTGATATCTTGGCTAGATCACTGTCGGACCATGCTCCGTGTTTGTTGGAGCTGGGCCCCCCCGACACTATAAACAGGGCGTTTCAGTGGCGCCTTCCCCCACACGCGCTCACAGACCCGGTGTTTGTAGAGGGGATTAGGGAAGACATCATTAAATACTTCACTGAAAATGCTGGGTCTGTCTCCTCTGAGGCCATTGTATGGGATGCCTTTAAAGCTGTGATCAGAGGCCAATGTATAGCACGGAAAGCAGGGGTCCTACGCACCATCAGGGACACGTTAGCTAAACTGGAGGGGGAACTGAGAGACCTTGATATCGCTTTTAGCTCTGACCCGTCGTTGGAAATTGCTGGTAATCTGAAAACCAAGCTGCTGGCCTTTAATGAGGAAGCGGAGCGGGAGGTGCGATATCTGGGGAAACAGGCTGAGGCGCGCAGATACGGGGAGGGGGACAGGCCGAGCAGGACCCTTGCTAGGCTGATAGCTCCTCGCGCACAATCCAACTATATCCACACCATTTATGATAGATCCGGAAACCTAGTGATGGGCCAAGAGGCTGTGTTAGGTGCGTTCGCGGATTTTTATGCCACCCTTTACACCTCAAAACAACCCACGACACCGGCATCACTGCGGGACTTTCTTGACTCAATCGCCCTCATATGGTTTAACAACAACCACAGACAATACATGGACCTCACTGTCACAATACAAGATATCGCTCAGGTGATTAAAAGCATGCCGGCCAACAAAGCCCCTGGCCCTGATGGCCTAACTACGTCCTTCTATAAAACTTATGTCGATGAACTGGCGCCGAGACTACACTCCGTATTTGTCGAGGCTCTTGAATTAAATTCCCTTCCGCACTCCATGCGTGAGGCCCTAATTATCACACCACTCAAGCTGGATAAGGATGAACAACAACTGGACTCCTACAGGCCCCTTTCACTTATAAACGTGGATGCAAAAATTTACGCGAAGGTAATTGCAGATAGATTACAACCGATGTTGCCTATGATTGCGCTCCCAGATCAATCGGGATTCATCCCTGGCCGCGCGACATCACATAATCTCAGAACTATTTTTTCTGCCCTTCACTACTTGCACCCATCAGTACAGGCGGCGGTGGTGTTTCTGGACGCCACCAAGGCCTTCGACTCCTTAGAGTGGCCTTACCTTTTTAGTGTTCTGGGGCGGATGGGCTTCAGTCAAAACTTCATGACCCTGATCAAGCTCCTATACACGGAACCTAGAGCCAGGGTGAGTGTCAACGGGCTCGTTTCCAAGCCATTTAGTGTCTCAAGGGGTACCAGACAGGGATGTCCTCTGTCCCCACTCCTTTTTGCAATTGCGATGGAGCCGCTTGCGGCTCGAATAAGGCAACACCATACTGCCAGGGGCATTGGATTCAGCGCTAGGAGCTTGCTAATTTTGCTATACGCGGATGATGTTGCCTTATACGTCATAAATCCCAAAGACAACATGAGGCCGCTACTCCGAGAATTTGTGAGATTTGAGGGCCTGGCGGGGGTGTCCATCAACTGGTCAAAGTCGGTAGCCTTCCCCCTGACCGAGAGCACTGTTCGCCCCGCTCCGGACTACCCCCTTAGGTGGGAGACGGATGCGGTCAAGTATTTGGGTGTCTGGATCAGCCGGGATGTGCAGGAGTTGTGGTCGCTGAATTTCGGGAGGGCGGTGGACTGGCTGGAAGGGAAGATCGAGGTCTGGAACAAATTACCTCTATCCCTGGTTGCAAGGATTGCACTGGCGAAAATGGTGGTTCTCCCCAAATTCTTGTATTTGTTCGTAAACATACCACTGCCAATGACAACACACTTCCACGCTCGCGTCCGCTCGCTGCTGCTGAAGTTGGTGTGGGCCGGTGGGCAAGCCAGAGTCTCCTGGGACCTACTCACACTTCCGCTCCGACAGGGGGGCCTGGGTGCCCCTGACTTGAAGCTCTACTCCCTCTGTGCGCAAGCTCAGTTCCTACATTTCTGGGCCTACCCCACTCCCTACCAGCCGCATGCGGCGGTGGAACTAGCGGTGGTCACCCCCTTGCCACTACGAGTGGCACTGTACGGGAAAGTTACATGCCCGTCGCGAGAGGTGGACACAGTGGAAATGGTCCGCTGTGCCTGGCGCGAGCTTCAGAAAAGAGCCGGGCTCTCCTTACTTTACGCGCCAGCTATCCCCCTGAGGGGTAACCCGATGCTACCTTGTCTGACAGCCAGAGGCGACGTCCTCACGATCCGTGGAAACCGACTTCTCACCTTTGCTGACCTATATCCTGACGGCACTTTTTTCGAGATGGCCGCAAGCGGGGACGACCAGCCCGACTCTTTTGCAGACATGTTCCTGTATCATTCCCTTAGGGAGTCCTGCAAGAAGTTAGGTCCACGATTCCCAGAGGAGCCGTGCATACTGTCCGCCCTCCAAAACTTGCTTTCACGACCTTCCCCCAAAAAGCTGGTATCTATTATTATTATTATTATTAAATGGGATTTATAAAGCGCACTGACACCGTGGGTTTCCTGGCGCTGTGAGACATCAAATTCCAGAACTGAGGGTTAGTGCAGGGTTAGCAGGGTGGGGGGAAGAGAAAAGTTTTTAGCAGCTTCCTAAAATGGAGGAGGGAGCTGCTAGATTTGATGCACAGGGGAAGGGAGTTCCAGAATTTTGGGGCCAAGAATGCGAACCTTCGTCCGCCGAACTTATTGGTTCTGGTTTTAGGTATACTGAGTGATTTGAGATGGGTAGAGCAGAGGTTGCGATTTGGACAGTAGGGGGTGATCAGAGAAACCAGGAAGGCAGGACTGGGGCAATTGAGGGCTTTGTACGTGAGACAGCCCAGCTTAAAGGCCACCCTTTGTTCGATGGGTAGCCAGTGCAGTTTGTGTATCATGGGTCTGGCAGATTGCCATTTGGGAAGTTTGAAGATGATCCGGGCTGCCTGATTTTGAACCACTTGGAGACGGTGGAGGAGAGTTTTGGGGAGTCCATGGTAGATGCTATTGGAGAAGTCCAAACGGGAGAGCACAAGAGAAATGATGACCTGTGTCAGGGCCGGCGTGGGAAGGAGATGGCAGACCTTCCGGATCTTCCTAAGCTGAAAGGAACAGGATGAGATCACGGAACTAATGTGGGGTCGGAGGGAGAGCTCGGCGTCAATTATAACGCCGAGGCTTTTGACAGAGGTGGGCGGGGGGCCCAATTCGGACGGCCAGAAGTGAGTGCCCCAGGCAGAGAGACTGGCGCCTGGGAGGAGGAGCTCAGTTTTCCCGGGGTTCAGCTTCAGTTGGTTGGAATTCATCCACTCTAGTATGTGGCGCATAGCAGAGTGGAAGTTGTCTATTGCATCGGGGGAGTTGAGTGGAAAGATGATCTGCAGATCATCTGCATAGTTAAAAACTGTAATGTCCCACTTGCGAAGTGAGTGGAGTAGGGGACAGAGGTATAAGTTGAACAGCAGGGGTGATAGAGAGGAGCCCTGAGGGACTCCACAGGTTGTGGGGGTCATAGGTGCAGAATAGGGGCCCAGGCGGACAGCTTGGGATCTGTCAGTCAAGAAGGAACGGATCCAGCTGAGAGCAGAGTCGTGGATGCCAGCCTGTTCGACACGGTTAAGCAGGATGTTGTGGTCAACCGTGTCGAATGCGGCCGAGAGGTCTAGGAGGATGAGAGCCTGGGGTATCTAGACTGTATAACTGCATACAGGAACAGGCCCCACTGACGGTGGCCACAGCCAAGCAGGCTTGGGCTGCGGACCTGGGAGACCAGTTGTCGGACGAAACATGGGAGTACTGCTGTAAGCAACTCACGGCCCTATCTCCGAACTATCGGCTGCGGCTCATCCACTTCAAATTCCTGCACCGGTATTATCGCACGCCGACACTATTACACTGTATGGGTGTCCGTGCGGACGCATCTTGCTGGAAATGTGGAGGGAAGGGTGCGTCCTTTATCCATGTGGCTTGGAGTTGCCCCAGGCTGGGGACATACTGGTCGGAGGTCTTCACGGCCATCTATCAAATCCCACATAGGAATGACACGCCGACCCCACTACTAGGTCTGCTAGGATACGTTAAAGACACTGAGCCCTGCGACAGGAAACTGCATGCATTACCCCTTTTATACGCCAAACGACAGATCGCACTGCATTGGGGCAGGTCGGCTCTCCCCTCTTTCGAGGGCTGGATTAGGGATGTGACATACGGCCATACTCAACTGACGCACTACTGGGAGACTATGCCCACCGCTTCCAGACCTACTGATATATGGGACCCATTTATACAGTGGACTAGAGAACGCACAAGCTCGGACACCCCGGGTACATCACCTGATACGAGTGTTTCAGATGATATGGGCTGAATGTGTACACTGCGTGGCTGAGTGATTGTCGTCCCATGGACCTGCGCTGGCGCGGACTGGCCCTGCACTGACACACGCTCTGCGCTTGCGGCCCCCACAGCCCCCGGGTATGACACTGGCCCCCCTCTCCCACTGGCCCTCTCGCGGCCTCATTCCTGCCCCTACCACCCCTCCCCCCCCCGCCCCCTAGCCTATACGTGCACAGAACAGATGTCGCCACACACCCGCCCTAACTGTGGCTCGCCCTCCTTCGGGACGATCCGGCGCGGGTCCATGAGACCTTATTGATGACTGAGGTGTTATATGGCTGTTTTTTCTACGTACTTGCACCTATGATTGATGTTTTTGGTTTTTGTTTGTTGGTGGGACATGTTGGGAGAAAAACGGTGCTGTTAGACGCATCCTTTCCACATGCCGCTGCAGCTGGTTGTTGACCGCTGTTTGCCCGGGGGCGGCTTAATTGATTCCTGATGCCTTTAAATGTCAAAAGCACTGAGAGAAAAGTAAGACCGTTTACTCGCTGAAGTTGCACTGCGTACGTTTAAGATGTTATTGTGTTAACTGTCTGCCTAGGAATGTTGGAACCGGCCGGATGACGGCCCCTATTCTGTTTTCCTGATCTTTGTGCATTCCATACCTGATAGCGGCCTGCCTCCGGGTTGTTGGCGTGACGCAGTGTGCATCTTCTATCTCATTTGTTCACAATAAATGTCTTACACCAAAAAAAAAATTAAAAAAAAAAAAGGTTCGCATTAACAGGCATCTCTACTATGTTTTCCTTCATCAAGTTTTTTCTATGGCCGCCTAGCATGTTCAGTTGTTTGTATTTCGCATATTTTATTTAGTTTTATTCACAGATAGATGCTCAAGGGACAAGTGGGCCACTAATCAAAACTGAAGTCTATATAGTGGTCAACTTTATATATTCAGGGTGTTCCATGGGATATCATCATTCAATCCCACCACATGGCTTTTTAGTCTGTACACCCACTTCTGTTCCCTCATCAGGAGTCATCGCTATTTATCTCCTGTAGGTGGTCTGATTCTGGGTTAGTCCTGAACCGTCCAGGATAGGTCATTTACTGTGTGGTGTTCCTCTAGGTAGTATGTAGTAAACTTTGTTTTGGATTTCTGGCATCTAATGGTACTTCAGTGTTCTTACTCTTCACTCGTGTCTCTCCTACGTGTATGATTTCTATTACTTAAACAAAGAGAATCCACACAGCAGGAGAATCCCTGTCCTTGACTGTCCTTGACTGCTCCGGCAGTCAAGGACAGGGATTCTCCTGCTGTTTGTTGCTATTTAAGCACCACACACCCCTACTGTCTTGGAGGCTCATGGTGCTAACAATTTGTTTGGCAGCAAGTATACATTGCATATATCTATGAAATACAAATTTAGGCACATATTAGCCTCGGAAAGCCGAATTAAACTTAATTAAGTTTAACAGTGATGTTAAGGGACATCTTGATGTGAGTAAGGTGGGGATCTGTGCAACCCTGTCCTGAAGAAGAAGCCTAGCTTCGAAACATGTCGACGCACTCATGAGGTTTTGTACATTAACATACAAATACACCTCGACATCCCCCTTTTAATAGTGCCAGCAAGGAGGCCATTAAAATTTATTAGACCTCACGTGCCAGGCCCTTTTTAATTTTTACTTTTTTGAACCCACCACTCCCTTAATGACATAACCCCTCCTCACACCACACATAGTCAAAACCTTAGTGCTCCCACGTATTTCGTCGGTTAGTAGCACGCCGCATCCCACATATGGGTGCGAAGACCCCAATGATGAAGCATGACACCAGGGGTCCTTGCGGTGTGTGAGGGGTATTTAAAGAACACTGCGTGCTCCCCACCATTGTAGGGACCACTCCAGCAACATCCATGTGTGGATTTTCTTTGTTTAAGTAATTGTACCTGGGGAGACCAAATCCACTATATCTCTCCTCTCCCTTTTTGTTGTATTTAGTGTATGATTTCTAGCCTGTGCCAGAGCATTCCTTGACTGCTTGACCTTACTACTTCGAGATTCAATTACTCACAGAAAGTAACCTGCTTATTTAGTTGAAGTGCTGTAGCCTTGGTGTCCCTGAAAGCACTGTGCCTGCCTGAAATACTGCCACGGCACCACAGACTGATCACGAGACCCCAAGAAAATGCTTCTCCATCTCCTGCACCTGATAGCTCCTGCCTTAGAGTACTCAGGTGGAGTGGTCTGCTGGGTGTGTTCAGCTGTTCTGCTCAGTATGTTTTCCTGCTCAGGACTTCTTCCCATTCCTGTTCATTGCACTTCACTTGGTTCCTTTGCAAGTTTATTTTCACAAAGATGAGCTCTCTGATTCCAGCCGGTCACAGGACCGGCCTTTCTTGCCATGCTATAAGCTCTTGTCTCGTCGCACTTCTTCTACTGTCCTTACCAGACCTTTTTTGTAGTTTGTAACTTTTCAAGGCTCCAGGCTCACTGGCTCCGTTATACTTTTCATGCGGCTGTTGGTGTCCAGAGTTCGACTGTTCTCCAAACACGCAGGTTTTTTGATCATTTCCAGAAGTCTCAGTATTCCAACTCTCACCAAATGTCTCAACACCTCAAATGACACAATAATGGAAATATTTCATTGCTGCCATTATTTACACCAGCTCTTGACCCGAAGTCACTGCAGGGACATTATTCCAACTCTAGAAAAGGAGACAGTGTCAGCAGGATTTACTACTAGAACTGAAATCTGCCAAACTCCATATTGTAAAGTCATATCTAAGTGTACACACTTGACTTTTATAGCTATCGCTGTGAAATGAGTGCCACAAAGTCTTAAGTGATGTTGAACTTCTTAAGAGAACTCGAATCTGTGAGAACATTATCTCTATTGGTGTGGTCTATCTCAGAAGTCTATATGTTGCTGCATGTGCTCTTTATCAGTAATCCAGCTGTTCCTCCTTGTGTCTTGAGCTGTTTCTTTGCTGTTGTGGTTGTTGATCTCCTTTTTGGATCCAGACTAGTGAGCGGACGGTTTATCTTGCATTGCACTTGTGAAAGAACTTAACAAGGTGTGGCTGCAGGACTCGTACTTCAAGATTTTGGACATTTGTAGAGATTCTGTCACAAAGACAATCTCAGTCTAATTTAATTACAAAAACAGTAAGCTTGATCTGTCTGTCCAAGCAACCGTAGATGTACCCATTAGAAGGCTTCTGGTCATGGTACTTAACCAGAGTCAATCACATCATTACACCTTGCTTCTCGCTCAACCTTTCATTGGCCGTGGTAGACGTGACATTAATGTCTCCCTCATCTCGGGCAATCAGGCACTTCATATCATCCCCACTGGAAAGGCAGCCTGTGCTAACTGGCACTATCGAGAATCTCCTCATGCTCGGGATACTTCCTCCCAACTCTAGTCCTGTCAGCACCTGTGTCAGGGTAATGACCTTCCTCCCTTGGAGGCTAGCTAAGAACAGAGACCCAATGATATTTGAACGGATGCACCTAGGAACGTCTGTGACCCCTTTGAAAATGGTAATTGCTGCTAGATTGAGTCTAACAGGGGGCCATTACCCAAGTCAACACACAGTATATTGGGTGCTGCTGAGACTCGTCTGTCACCTGATAGTTCTATACTGAATGCCCCCTCAGTGTGACCCCTGTAGCAAGTTATCCCTTTTAGCTTGAAAGAATGTTCTATCCTTTTTGTACTGACTTGAAATCCAATTCCGTCTTTGACTTTGTCCAACCCCTGGGAATGTTATACTGTTCATACGAATAAAGTAGGGCTGAGTATTCTGGGCAACATAAATGTCAGAATATGGTAATTCGGTTCACACGTATCATCAGGAATTTTGGGCCTGCTTCCCAACTAGCTCACAGTGCCCCATCTGAACCCCCTAAACTTACTAGGATACCAGATGGTTAAGAGTTTTATGACGCTGACTGCCTGCACTTACTCCAAAGAGGCAATCAGGTAAATGGTGAGAAGAACGGGCAGGTTATTTTGCATCCAAAGTATTCAGGCAAGCCTAGGAGTAGGCAGAATACCGGATACTGATGTAGAAACTCCAAATATGAAGTTATCTGTACCCAACCCAAAACTGAGCTCCTTCAAAGCCACCTCTTTGGAGGGATCTCTTACGCAAGTTACAACTTTAAAGTCAGGCTCCCCGATTGACCCATGCCCCCATAAACTACTAACTGCAGGGGCTGATATCATTAATCCATTGGTCAATAAGATTCTTAATTCATCTCTAGGAACAGCCACGGTTTCTAAAGTTTGGAAACATACAATGATTCTACCCCTCTTAAAAACAGCCGATACTGCCACCCCCATCTAACTACAGACCCTTTTCCCTGCTGGCTGCAGGTAAACAGACAACTATAGAAATATGTGGAGATTAATGGGCTTCTCCACCTGAGTCCAACAGTCTACAGGGCCCAGTACAGGACAGAAACGGCTCTAGTAGAGGTATCTGAATTTATTAGGGGTACCCTGGACACCGGGGGTATAACTGCACTGATATTATTTGATCTGTCAGCAGCGTTCAACAGTCCTGCATGATCTTCTCTTTCTACGTCGTCAGGAGATAGGAGTGCAGGGTTAGCCTGAAGCTTATTAAAATCCTCCTTAGAAAACAGAAGCCGACAAATCTGGATTTCCCCCTGCTCTGCAAGTTCTCAAAAGGTGGATACAGGGGTCCCTCAGGGATTGGCGTTGAGCCCTATACTTTTTAATATGTATCTCATCCTGTTGATCCAGCTAGCAGAAAAATTAGGAGCAAAGGTGATCTCCTACACGGATGACTTACAGTTGCTCTTCTCCTGTAATAAGGGAACAGATTTGTAGAGCTCTCGTGTCAAAACCTGTCTTACTGCAGTCTTTCAATTGCTTCTAAAAGTGCAGTTGAAATGTAATGAGTATGAAACGGAAATTCTTCTCTTCGGGGGGTCAGACGATGCAACCCTGCGTGATCCCCAAGAAATTAGGTAAAAGATTTAGGGGTTTGGTTTGATAATTTGCTGTCATTTAGTCCACAAATTAACAGGTTGGTTGGAACCTGCTTTGGGATCATGAGATCTGTGAAGAAATTTCTGACTCTCTTATCGTTCCATTCCTAGAAATTAGGCATTCAGGCATTGATCACGTCCCGTATTGTCTAGGGCAATGCCTTTTATGTAGACCTTCCGGAATTTCTCCAGGACGAACTTCAGGTGATCCAGAATGCAGCAGTCCGACTCCTGCTCAATCTCCCAAGACAGTCGCGCATTAGGCTGCATCTTCGGGATCTCCAATGGATGCACATTAGGGAGAGAGTGAAATGCAAGTCTATGGCACTGGTTCATGCAGCCCTGTATGGCAAAGGACCTAAATATTTAAGTACCAGATTTAGCATCTACAACCCGCCAAGACAGCTTCTAACTACCAGTACATTTCTGACAAGGACCCCTAGGATCCACAGACAGAGAACAGGAGGTAGATCACTCACCTTTTGGGTTGTGGCAGCTTGGAATCAGCTACCTCTGGAATTATGCGCTATAAGCGGTCCAGGGCTGTTTAAAAAGAAGCTTAAAACCTAGTTCTTCTTGGTAAACTGAGCTTTTATTCTCTCTGGCCTTCAGCTTGTGCCACACCAGGACACTCCCTGGAGTAGCTGCACACAATATAAGTCTCCTATCGTATCATATCATGATATCAGTAACCACGAACATTACCATTCGTTTACTCCCTAAGGGAAACGTGAAAACGGATCTACCCTTTTGTTGTTTACTTTTGCAAGCTCAAGGTAGACACAAGAAAGTTACAAATTGCATTTTTAAACATTTATTGAAACAATTGTAATCTTGGATAAAAATAGTGTGCTGCAATTATTTAGCAAAAAAACCCAAAGCACTGTAACCAGCAGTACAAGAATGGTGAAAAAGATAAACAGTTTGTAGTGATTTCCCTTTTGTGCCCACTTTGGCTTTCCCTTAGTTTTGCGTTTTAGAATTTTTAGGCTGCCCCTTGTTACTCTGCATAGCCACATATAACACATTTGTGTTTGCGATTTTATTTTGAGAATATTCTGTACATGTTTGTTGTTCAGGTAGTCTTCGTGGGATTTCATCTACACATTTTGTTCAAGGTTGTCTAGAATACATAACTTGGTATACTGTTTTCTTTGCTCGTTTTGCAACAGCGCCTAATATTTCGCCATAACATGGTGGCATCTCCAGCACAATAGTTTTATCCCATAAACGGTGTTCCGTCCCCTTGGATGCAGAGAGGAGAATTCCAGCAGAAAGGACTGTTCTGGAATGACAGCAGTGCCTGACATGCCACCCTGCGTTAACTAAGTTTACACTCATTATGCCGACCACCTTACTACATACACCACGTAATGGGGCTTAGACCAATTCCAGAGATCGCAAATATATCCCTATGCTCACAAAATAAGGGTAGAGCTAGACAGATATATAATTTGCAAAGGTTGGGATGTTTGTTCTATGCAGTCTGGTAGTAATTCAAATAACTTTGCTTAGTTACATTTGCCTAATGATCGTAGCACATTTGCTTCATAATAGACTACGATAGTTTTAATAAATGTATTGTAAACTTTCTTTGTGTATTTCTTATGTTCACTATTGGAATGCATGAGTGAGTAAGTGAGTAACAAAAGGGGGGGTCCGTTTCCACAGTGCCTTTGGGGATAGAGGGTCATGTTTGAAGTTGCCGAAATCACCTGTTACTCTGGGAAGATTAGGTATTCAGGTGAGGCACTGTGAGCTAGCAGGATTGGGCCGACAGGTACTGACGTTGTAGAGAGACTCAGTCCTTACACTCTGACGTTCTGTCATCCCAACACACAGTTCTGCTTTACCAGCGCAATCCGTACAACAGGTTCAACCATTATAACATTACTGTGTGGTTATATGATTATATTATTCTACTTCAACCTAACACTACCTATCCTACTGAGAGCATAGGGGGAGTACACTTTTCCAGATACCTTGTGATAGCCTAAACTCCCATACCTGACTGTCATGTATCACAAAGCCAGCCTGTGGAGAATGGTTAGCATTAAGTTAAAGAAAAGTTTTTCCTTTGGTCAGGATCTGTATGAAGGCCAATCACATCTGAAGGTGAATCCCCATGCATCACACCTCAAACACCATTCAGAACGTATTAAAGCACTTATAAACAAATTATACAAAACGTTGTATTTATTGCTAAATAAAAACATCTACCATTTCACAATATTTCATTACAATTTCTAAAACAATTTAATAAAAACACATTCATGAAGGAAGATCATATCATATTGCTACAACAATCCTCAAGGAGAATAGACATAGACAACAACCTTTGTCTTGTAAATGTTCATTTGGATCCTATTTTGGGCATAGATCTTAATTCCCTGTCACCATTACACTGTTGAACTTTCCAAATTTAACAGACAATTAGAGCGCCAACGCGTTTCAGTGGTATGTTCTCAATAAAACTACCTTCATCAGGACAAAAGTAATTTGTTTCTCCTTAACACGGTTTTTGTCTCACCTAGTATGAGATAAAGACAGAACATTCTTTTTAGTCACTCGGATCTCAGGAGGGTGCTTTTAAACATAGCTGAATGCTAATTTAAATTCATAAAACAATAAGCAACAACATAATCAAGGTGAACAATAGGCAATAACATAATCCATTCAGAGTCCATACATCTTAATATTTAAAACAAAACCACTTTATAGTCATAAATAGGTATTCAACTCTATGTGTATAGACCCTATCAAAACCATATACTATTACCATTTATAAGTGCTCCAATTATTCACCACATCAGCAAGAGATCACTAATTTTCCCATTCAACTGTCACATACCATACACTGATATATCATTAAAACTCACCCGTCCAACCCCACTTCTGTGAGAATACTCCCAATCTATTGTCTTGTCTTGTCTTAAGCATTCAGCAGCGTCCTGCAGAGACGTTTTCCACAGTTCATTGTAATTGGCGTATATGAATCTGTCAGAATGTGGTGACCTAGGACCCAAGAAGAAATCTTGTAAATCCATGTCATCAGAAAGGAAATATTAGATGTTCCTTAACTGCAGATAATGTGTAATGTTGTAACCATTGCTGTGTTGAAGCAGATGCGGTTATCAAAAAATAGAACAGCGAGGCTTGGAAATCAGGAACAGTTTAAATTAATTAAACAATAATGCCCAGGAGTAGCTGCCACATCTCCGACAGCTTCGTGCTGGAATTTACTTTGCATTAGGTACATGGTATGCTTTATTCTGTACGCCCCGTGCAATAAAGTGAAGCTTGTCCCTCTTTGGGCAGGAAATTCTGGTACAGTGGGTCATAAATATTGTGTTTAGATACTTTATCCCACTCTCATAGAAGGGACCATAAATACCAACTGGATGTCACATTCTGAGATGGTCCAGGTGTGTTGTGTGTGTTATCTAGGATAGCACTTACTGCTATGCATTGTTTGGGCTTTATCTGATGTGTGCAACTGACTGGCTGCTCTGGCATCGTCCTTGGCTGTAGTGCATGCTCTCAGCTGTGCATTTATTTGTGTTTGAATGTGTGCATCTGACTTGTTTCTTTAGGTATTAGTTCCTGGGACCACATGTGATTATTCTGTTGCAATCTTCCTGGTGTGTTTGAAGCTTGTACAATGTCTGATGTTTCAATCACGGTGAGTGCTAGGGATGAACAAAGTACAACTGTGTTATGTTGTTCTGATAAAGGGTCACTCTGCAACCAAAACAAGTGTTTTAAGGGGATTTAGGTAGTGCAGGCAACAGTTGTTCTCTGGTGTCCTGGACTCCTAAGAGTTGGCCCTTTCTATAAATTAATCCAAATCTAACGTATCCCCCCCCCCTAATTGAGTTATCTACTACCCTGTCTGTTTGTGTCCATGTGGTTTGAGCATGGACGGCTTGTGGTGTGAGTGTTTCCCTTAGCATTGTGTGTCCTGATAGACTAGGAGGCAAGATGGCGTCTGCACTGGACGCGTGAGTTTGTTGCTCCTGCCGGACCTCACAGAGTCGAGACGAATGTGGTGAGAAACGGGACGATTCAGCAGAACTATACGCTATACGATATATTTGTAAAGTATTCGTGCCCTCTCCTGCGAGTATTTGAAGGTTTATTTCCCCATGATCCTGGTACGAGCGACTACGGCTTGGATTCGGCTTGTGACACGCTGCACGTCTTACCGGCAGCACCTGATCCGCCTTCTAACGAGGCACACCTGGCAAGCGCGCTGCCTGCGATTGAAGCAAGGCAGTCAGGAGAACGGCAGCGAGTGGAGACGGAGTGCTGCTTGGAGCGGTCGGCAGGGTGAAATGGGGCCGAAAGGAAGGAGAGCACGAAGGCAGGGAGCTGCTACGGAGATACCTAATGGAGTGGAGACAGCATCTGGAACAAGGGCGGCATCAGTATCTGCTAATGCCGCTACCCCCCTCCTCCCGCAGTGAGTAAGAACATTGCTGTGCAAGGAGATTTAATAGAAAGGGAGGGGGAGGTTAGCGTGCGCAAGAAGATCCCAGACATGTTTGCTGGCTTAAAGAGCAAGGAGGTGGACAAAACGAACCTAAAACAATTGAAACCAGTTGGTGAAGTGGGAGCTGAGATTGGTCAAGGGAATGTCCTAGAGCCTGTACAAGTGGTATCCATTCGTAGTTTGGCCTCTACTCCTGATATGCCACAAGTTGAAAAGGGAATAGATCCGAATGCTGTAGTCAATTTAGACAGCGCTGCGGGTACAGCAGCTGTGGCTTTACTGGAGTCTAATAATGCTCTGCAAGGGATGAACTCTCTCCCCAACGCCTCTTCTGTGCAGAGCGATGTGGAGGTTAACGTAGATACAGCAACACATGCAGGGGGAGAAACAGATTCAGCGGACTTCTTTTCATTGTCAGAGCATTCTATGTCTTCTTCTGAGAGCTTGGTAGAGCTACATGCCACACGTATGAGCATGGAAGACAATGGATTAGAGGAAGAAAGTGGTCACAGTAGCTTGAATGAAAATATGGAGAGAGATGCACATGATCTTAGTACGGTTCGCAAACTCAGAGTAAATATGAGTGATAAAGAGCAGGAAGAGTTTTTGACCACTAATGTGGGCCATATCAACTTGGACTCGGATACAGAGGATATTTCTTTAGAATTGATTTACCAAACTATGATGCAGCACAGGGAAGAAAATCGTGAGGACAGTATGAGATTACAGAACTCTTGTAAAAAGCTACAAAATTCTGTGAGAAGATTGGTAAAGTCTCATACTGAATTTTTGACTAGAGCAACGGAGGCTGAGGCTCGTATTTCCTCTTTAGAAGACGAGATGGCACAGCAACGAAAGACCATAGAACTACATATGGCGACCAAGGAAGATGTCAATTGGAAGCTTATAGACATTGAGAATAGATCTCGGAGAAATAACTTGAGATTTTTGCAAATTGAGGAGGGGAAAGAAGGGTCGGATGCTCGAGGCTTTATAGTTTCTCTTTTGAAAGCCGCTATACCAGAGGCGGGGAGATGGGATTGGGATCGGTAGGTGGAAAGGGCCCATAGATTCCCTTTCAGAGTCAGTACCCGAGATCAGAAGCCACGAGCTATTCTAGTGGCTTTTAACAGCTTCCAAGCACATGAGGAATTATTCTTAAAAGCTCGTCCTGATAAGAAATGCTAGGCTCTAGGATGCAAATTTTTTGTTAGACCAGACCTTTGCAAACAATCCGTAGAGATTAGATGGCAGCTAAGACAACTCATTACACAATTTCAAGAGAAAGGTGCGCAGGCATATTTAATGTTTCCTGCAAAACTTAAAGTTATCTATAAGGAGCTCACTAGATTTTTTTCGACGGAAATAGCTGCTAAAGAATTTTTGATGTCATTATAAATCCGGTTGGTTGCATTAAAAGTTTAGCTATGCTGTATTGTCTTAAGAATTTCTCACCTAAAGTATAGGCTTTTCTGCTTTAAGGATGATGTTAGAACTCTGCTGGGGGACGGCAGGGGGTTGGGGCAAACCTTCATCACAGCTCCATAAGTCCTAAAGCCTCTATGAAGGGTCTGGGGCGGGGGGAAGGGTGGGCGAGAGTGGGGAGGGTTCTTGGGGGGTTGAAGGGGTCACGGGGGTGAAAAAGATGGTAAAAAAAAGG
Source organism: Lissotriton vulgaris (assembly GCF_964263255.1). Taxonomy (NCBI): domain Eukaryota; kingdom Metazoa; phylum Chordata; class Amphibia; order Caudata; family Salamandridae; genus Lissotriton; species Lissotriton vulgaris. Next base: position 81,907 of record NW_028248729.1, read on the forward strand.
GTTCACGACAAATACAAGGAAAAAATTTGATAAAAAGAAAACTCGATAAGAAGGGCGTTATAATAGTAAGGCTTGTTTTTTTTTTATTAGCTGTGCTAAGACTGGAGATCATGATTATGATTTAAAATGGCGGGGAAAAGCTTAAGAATTTGCTCCATGAATGTATCTGGATTAAATACCCTAACAAAAAGACATAAAGTTGCAGCGGAGTTAAAATATATTCAACCTGATGTTGTTTGCATTCAGGAAACTCACATTCCGTGATCCAAAAGAGAGGTGTTAAAAGATTTAGGATTTATGTTGGTTTCTGCCTCTAAACAGACTAGTATGGTACGAGGAGTGGCTATTTTAGTTAAAGATAGCTCGATAACTGTTGGACGCAAGGTGGTGGATAAGAATGGACGTTGGGCTATTGTAGAAATTAAAACTGGAAATAGACAAGTAACATTAGTTACGGTTTATGGTGCTAATCTGGACCACCCCGATCCGCTGGCTGAAATTAATCTGGAATTAGCCAGCTTTCAACACCCGATAGTGATATGTGGGGATATGAATATAAACCTGACCAACAACGCCTTATTGGAGCCGCATGTAATATATAAAGGCTGAAAGCCGAGAGTGTATAGAGCTCTTGTTAATTTACTGCAAGATCAAGGCCTTGTTGATGCCTGGGGTATGCTGAGGGAGGGGGATAGCGGATTTACTTTTTATTCACATCCTCATAAAAAATTAGTAAGATTAGATTTTTTTTTGTACTTAAATATTTGCTAGAAGGAACCAATATAAGAATCTATCCTAGGATTACCTCGGATCACTCCCCTATAGTGATTGATATCCATCACTTAGGGAAGAGGATAGTACAATCCAATTTTTCATATGATCGGAAGTTAGGTTTGAATGAAGAATTTATAGTACATATGCAAAAGTGGATTACATTTTTCTTTATTGAAAATCAAGGCACAGCTAATATTTCTGTAGTATGGGACACTTTTAAAGCGGGGTTTAGGGGGAATGTATTAGTTTTTCACTGGGGCAACGAAAAAAATTAAAAAAAGAAATTGATAATCTGTATGAGCTTTTGGTTAAGGCAGAGATCTTGCTAACTAGGGAAGTGGCACAAGGTAAGACAGGGCTCTTCGAGGTCGAAAATGAGGTGGCTAAGGCTAGAACTAATATACTAGGTTTCTGGGATTTGGAAATTGCTAGGAGATTTTTAACATCTAAAATGTCGAGTTATGAATTCGGTGAGAGAATAGGCAAAACCCTGGCAGCAAGATTAAGAATGAAACAGACAGATCGGAATATCAGTTCAATGAAAGATTCTCAAGATAATTCTCACTCAGACCCAGAACGTATTCTAGGAATATTCCAAAGTTTTTATGCAAAACTTTATGCCAGGGACGATAGTAGCTCGGGCTTAAATGTTCAATGGCATGATAGAATGTTGGCAGGCTTGTAGGTTTTAGATCCTCAATTGGCGGAAGAATTGGATTCTACGATAACTATGCTAGAGGTGGAGATTGCAGTGAAAAGTCTTGCAGTAGGTAAAGCTGCTGGACACGATAGATTGCCAGCAGAAGTTTATAAACGTTTTTTGTATATCTTAAAGGATGAATTGCTTCAGGTAATTCTGGCTGCACAAGAGGGGAACCCTCCTTCCACATGGTCTGATGCAACTATTGTGGTATTTTGTAAAAAAGACAAACCAGTAGATAATGTTGGATCTTACCGACCCATATCATTACTGAATGTGGACAATAAGATTTATTCGAAAATCTTAGCCAACCGACTATCTAGAGTTGTGGTATCTTTAGTCTCACGAAATCAACACGGGTTCATCCCTAAAAGAGGCACTGTGGATCATATTAATAAAGTAATTACGCTATTTGACCTGGCGGCTGTAAATAAACGGAAGTTGGCGCTTTTTCTGCTAGATGCAGAAAAAGCGTTTGACCGCGTGTCCTGGGAGTATCTTTGGACATTAATGGTAAAAATGGGTTTGGACAGAATTATATCAAGGCTATTAAACCAATTGCAAAAATATCTGCATTGGGAGGACTCTCTGACCCTGTTAACATTACCAGAGGGACTCGCCAAGGTTGCCCTTGTTCTCCGTTACTTTTTGCTTTATACATCAATCCGTTTATCGAACAATTAAGCCAGAACCCTTTAATTTCTCCCTTTATTGTTTCTAATTTTTCTTTTTCAGTGTTCGCTTATGCGGACGATATAGCAGTAGTAACTGACACACCTGAAACTGCCAGTTTAGAGATTGAAAGAATGGCGAAAGAATTTGGAAGAATAACGGGCTACAAACTCAATGTATCTAAGACTCAGATTTTATATTCAGAAGCTATTACTTGGGAGGATGAGAGGGTGGTGGGAGAGGTTATGTACTTGGGGATACGGATTAAAACAAATATGTCTGAACTGGTTGATGTAAACTGGAGCAATGTATATCATAAAGTTAAGGCTTCTTTGGAGAGATGGGATCGTTTATATTTGACCATTATCGGAAGGACTAACGTTATAAAAATGAATGTCTTGCCTAAAGTACTTTACTTATTTCGTTTGGAATTTCCAAAACCCAAGCTACAGGCCCTACAATCACTATGTGGTAAATTTATTTGGAGCCCGGGGAAACCTAGACGAGCTATGAAATATTTGACCCTATCCACTGAAAGGGGAGGGTTAGGAGTACCTGACTTTTTTCTTTATTACACAGTATGTTTTTTGTTAAGAATGAGAGTGTTGACAATAAGAGGATTTCCGGAATGTACATATAATCACCCTTCTATATTTGAGATTTTGATGGGAGCACATGCGAGACAATTTTTTTTTTAAATAAAATGATGGTAACTATTACAAAAGGACCCGATTTAAGGTCCTGATTGGAGCTCATAAGACCTGGAAATGGTTGATTCGCGCTATAGGTATGGGAAAGTTGTCGTATTATACTCCCTTTATTACATCCAGATTATTACCTATAATATTTTCAGATGGGATAGCTTTGAAATGGCAAAAAAAGGGGGTGACTTGTTTGGGGGATTTTTTTTCAATTGATGGTAAATGTAAATCATTTGTTGAAATGAGCGAAGAGTTTGGTCTATCCAGAAGTTACTTTTTCAAATTTCTATAAATAAGGGACTACCTCACAAGACATAAACTAAGTTTGAAAAAGCACCAAGTAGTAGAGGGAATTGCACGACAGGTGAAGATTGGAATTCTTTATCGAATGCTTATGGAGGAGAAATATGATGACTTGGAGAGAATAAGGGTAAAATGGGTGGAGTGATTGGGAGATAACGAGGTTGATGTGGAAAATTTGATATTGCTTTCTAAAGATGTTTTGATGTCAGCTAATTTAAAAGCTCAATTTTTCAAGACCTTATTTGATTTGTATTACACACCATTACAAATGTCAAAATGGGCAAGAGGCTTTGATGGAAAATGTTTTCGCTGTAAAGCTGATAAAGCAGATAGTTTACATTTTTTTTTCCTGCCCTGTTTTAAGAGGGTTTATACAAGATATTGAAAAGTGTTTGTCTTTAGTGCTTAATGTTTGTGTAACGATTACTCCCTCTATGTTGGTGCTGGGGAAGATTCCCAATGATAATCGGTCAAATGGACTTTATTGTTTTCGTTACTTCATTTTCTTTGCCATGACTGTAGCACGGTTATGTATTGCCACAGAGTAGCTTCAGGAAAAACTGCAATGAAGCAGATGGTACACATTTCTTCTTTGCGTTTAGGCCAGTTTAAATGGTGTTCATCATTTTCAGCTGTTCCCACTTGATGATCTGTAGCCACCAACCCACCACTATTCTGGTATCCACGGCCGTGTACTGTATCAAAAGCTCAGCGTCTTATTCCTCACTGAAACATGTCTCACTCAATCTACATGTGTTGAACCTGTTGGGCTCCTCATCTAGGATATCTCATTCAAAGATGCGATAGACCCTGTGGCAGAGGGGTTGGTATCACAATCATTCACAGAACCTATATTAAGTGCATTCTGTCCCCTGGCCATATTTAGGACTGTGAAAGCATGCCATTTAAACTGCATTTTAGTAAAACTTTTACATTTTCAGGCTGTATGATTTATAGACCATCAAACACCTCTAAATAGTACAGGGAATCTCTAATAGAGCCCCCTATATTGTACTCAATTAATCAATCAATCAAATAACTTTATTTGCATTTGGTGAACGCATAAAAGTACAAAGAAATATAACAATACAAATTGATCGCAAAGCATTTAGAATCAGTAGTTAATAATATTTACAAGAATTCTTGCCACTAAATCTAACAACAATTCATTATGGATGTAGAAAAGTAATAAGAATAAATTATTACGAGAAGCAATTTCAAATGATGCCACGTGTACGCAAACACTTCCTAATGCTGTGTCGAATTCTAGTTAACATGTTTAAAACCATACAATTCATTATCAGTAATTGGGCAATTGACGAAAGGCTAATGAAAAAGATCAAATAAAACAACCCCCCTCTCTAATGAACTTTTCCTAGTCGGAATAACAAATTTGCAGTCATACACAGATGAAAGGGGTTTCCAGGAAATTAATTACTGTAAGGGATGAAGAGTAAGAAAATAGACTCAGTTTTGTTAACATTGGGAGAATGAATTTCTTTCTTTCCATTTTTATAAAAACAACAGAAGAATAGAATATGAGACATTGTTTGAGTGGACAAGCCATCACAAGGACATAGCAATAGATTATTTAATGTTCTTAAAATTCAATCTCATCCTTGTTAAGAGATATCGATACATGTTGTTAGAGACAACACAGAGATATAAATCATGTCCTGTGGGCACCCTGGGCATTGTCTGGTAGAATATAACCGTGACTTTACTTTGATTATATTGCCATCTTTCTAACTCACATTTATTAACAAGAGCCTCTCTTAAATGAGTTTTGGAGAAGGATAAGCATTTAGAGGGTGATGTGTACAGAAAAGCCAGGCCCAAATCTGTGAAAGACTTCTTGACATGGCTCAGTCAAGGTTGATGATATCTTTTATTACAGCTTGATTCAACATAACTGAGTCCCTTTTCCAAATACACACCCATAAGAGGAGCGGGCCAGTTTGATCGAGTCAGTAATAAAAGGGAGTTTGAGTTCTTTGTGAGCAATCAGATTCAAGCAAGCCAGAGTTACTGAAAGCACCTATCCTCCACTTTCTGCATAGTCCCCACTGCAGCTGTGCCCCATATTTCTGCTCCGTTAGGGGCTATGGATTTTGCCAATTAAACTTCTACCATTTCTCTAATTGATTTTTTACCCAGTTTAAAGGCGAATTTCCACAGAGCAGCTATGCTTCTGGCAACAAATTAATTGTGTTTTCTACCATAGCAGACAAGTTAAGTTTAGAATCGAAGGGTTAGATACACAGGCATTTGCAATGCATAAGGTTTTGCATTCACATGAGTCTGAGCTATTGGCACTGTAAAATGACAATGCCTTTTATTTATGTTTTGGGTTTTAAAACCGAAATAAAAGGCATTGTCATTTACAATACAAATAGCTAAAGCTCTAGCAAACACAAGACCTATTGCATTGCAATATAGGGCCTTTTCAACTGCTTGTTAGATTGTAAATATCAGAGGATGAGACCGGCCTGCGACCTCTTCAAAGTAGTGATAAATAGTGCAGTGAAGAAGATGTGTAAGTATTGGAAATTACACAGAAACGAAGTGTGAAGGGAAAGTTACAAATGATCCGAGCTATAAACACTAACAAGGCACTCAAACACCTTTCGCGCTGTGATTAAACTTCCGTGGCTCAGGAGGAAGAGCAGGGGGGCTATTTCCTGCCCTCTCCATGATTTGAGTGTGTACTGTTGTTATGCGTAATGTCATTGCTATCTTTGGCCTAATATAAAACACTCCAGCTGCCGTAGGGCCCTGGCTTCACCTCCTGGTGCAGGGAGGGCTGTGCTTTATGGTAGGCATGGAGGGAGGGAGGGATGGTCTCGGCTGCAGCTCTGGCCTCGTACAGAGCCCCTGCTATTACTAGTGAGTGAGCGGTGCTGAAGTGGTGGTATTGGCTGGTATTGGTACTGGTGGTGGTATTATTGGTGGTGGTATTGCTAATAAAACAGGCTTTTGAAAACAATTGGTCAGGTGGCTTTAATCCAGATGATATGTAACACAGATGTGCTTTTGTCAGCTTCCCATACTCAGTATGGAGTGTGGGGCATTTTTTCAAGGTTAAGAAACAGAAAAGGCATTTTGTTACATTAACGGAAAAGCTCTTGGACTTACTGGGAAAGGCACTGCAGACTCCGCATTATTTTAGGTCAATAGCACATTTCTATCCTAAAGTTGAACCAAGTGCAGGAGATTAGTAGTCTATGCTTATATATGAGCTCAATGCATGTCCAGACCCAGTATTCAGTTTACATCCAAACCAATCACGTTGAAAGTTACTAAATTTCCCAACTGAATGCAAATGTAATCAGAATTTTTTTATTTTTTTATTTTTAGTGCCTTTCTCTTGAAAATATACAGTGAATTAACGCGTTATTAAACCGTTAAACAAAGTAAAGACATTATTAAAGATGTCAGCATATCAATAGCAATAAGCAAAAGTAGACACTTGCTTAGCACTTTTTCATTGTCTTTATCCACACATAACTGTTGTTTTTGAATTGCTTTCTTGTTTTCAAAATTTTTCTAAAGCAAAAAACAGATTTAAACTCCAAACGTATACATTCATTCAGTGCAGGGTCATTGGATAGCAACCTCTTACACATCAACAGGAAATTAAATCAGCATAGTCCATAAGGCAAGCCATGGGTATTTGCTATGCATTTTGAAACAGACTGTTATTCTTAAAATAGTATGGGCATTTTGAGGAAACAGAAAACAAAATCCAGCAGAAATGCAAGGTGCAGGAAGGCTAACAAACTCTCAAAAAATAAAATTTACAAAAAACCCTATTTACGAATTCCTTTATCTTTCCAGAGTGGGTATGGTGACAGAAAACTGCGGTCGTAATATTGTCGGACATAAACATCGAGCCCTGTTGTTCCAAAACCATTGCTACGCTGGAGTAATAACATGAAATCTACCACAATGGTACAGTGTTTTTGTAAACTTTATTTAGGACAAATGTTTGTCAGACATCATTTCTGATTACGATATTCAGACATAGAGCCCAAAGTGGGGTGTACAAACTTGTAATTATATTATTTACAGTTTTATATAACACACCACCAAGATTGAAAAGGATTAAGAGTGTTTGCTTCTTAAATGCAAATATTTCAAGAAGAAAGTTGTTTTTGCAAGTCTGTAGCCCACCTAAAATATCCAATTTCTAGAAAATGTAGTGGTGGGTTCTCAAACATATGCCGGATTACTTTTTTTGTGAGTTTAACATAGCTTTAACTAGACCTGAAGGTATCAGAGCCCTTTACATGAGCATGCACGGGGAGAGTAAGTGATTTGCCCAGAATCAAAAGGATGTTGAGCATCCCTGCTGAGATTCGAACCCAGCTTTGAGCCTTCACTCTAAATGTATTTAAAGAGACCATCCAGTGTAGAGATAAAAAAAAGGGTCACTTTGCCCAATTCTGCATCTTTATCATTAGGCCTTCCAGAATGTTCCTTTGTTCGATGAAATCAATTGGGGTGTGGATATCCAGTGTTACATAATTCACCGAATGACCCATTTAATGCTTAACCACATCTTACAGTTTTTTGTGTGTTTGCGAGCTCTTCGTCAGCAGAGAGCCAACAGAAACTAGAGTGCTGCAAGGCGGCACCGGGATACAGCATAACACTTCCTGCAAAAAGCAAGTAACCGATATTACAAATTAGCAAAAAAATATTCACCAGGAGAATATAGAATATATACTGGTTTATTGACTTGTGCACATTAGACTGAGCATGGTTGGGACAGATTTTTAATCACAGCTGCTAGTACAGAATCACAAAACAATAATCACTTCAGATGAAGGAGCCATTTAATTAGACGTGGTGGAAACTGAAAGACAAATTATGCCACCTTTTTTATTTGCAGAGTTTTATATAGCGCAAACTAGACCGAACCGAATCGGGTATCAGAGCGCTTCACATAGTACCAGTTACGTTACATGAGGACACACATTCATTTTAGACACGGGGAGATTAAGGGCCAGATGGAGGTCGCCCAATACTGGTCGGTAACAGCCGAAATGACCGAATTTCGTCCGTTACCGACTGGTATTGGGTTTTTAGATGTAGGTGGCATTTTTTTAGGATTCAGTATTTTACCGAATCGGTAATTTTCTGGATTCAGTAAAATACTGAATTCTTAACATACAGATTTGGTAAATTACCGAATCCAGGATGTAGGGAGCATTCAAGTTGGTGCATTCCTCAGTTAAGGATTCGTTATTTACCACCAACTACATATAATGAAAACCTTTGAAAAAGCATTTTTTTTGCTTTTCCAACAGTGCGATGTGGCAGACATACAGGGGCATGTATGTGTGCCACATGTGCACCCATACACAATTGAGGGATGCAACAGGGTGTCAAAGTGACACCCTGCCACCCTTCAATGTTTTCCCCCTTTTACCGAATTGTTATTTACCGATTCAGTAATTGCCATTCATTCCTATGGGCCTTCAGGCCCATAGGAATGAATGGCAATTGCCGAATCGGTAAATACCGATTCGGTAATTACCGAAACTTACAGATTCGGTAATTTTTAACAAAAAATTACCTACATCCCATTTACCTATTCTTAAATACCGAATCGGTATGATTCGTTATTTAAGAATAGGTAAATTGAGATTACCTCCATCTGGCCCTAAGTGATTTGCCCAGAATCACAGGAGGTTTTGGCGTCGTTACCGAGACTCGAACCCAGATCCCCAGGTCCGAGGTCGAGCGCCCTAGCCGTTAGGCCAACTCCTCTCCACAAGCATTATATGTTAGCATTAAATGTAAAACACAACAAGTTTGTGAAAGAATAAAGCGACCATCCAATTTATATTGCATGGGCAGTCATATGGTGCCTACTTAGTTTACAACAGATGGTGACTAGAGTATTTTAACTCATAGTATGGATCGATTTTACCCCACAAAGCAAAAGTTGCTTTGGACAGTTCTAGGATTTGTGCATTGATTGTGTGTGCAGAAAAGCAACTATATTGTTAAATGTTGTGAGAAGGGCATGTTTGTTACACCCCCCCCCCCCCGGCTTCTGACATTGGATCCAGGTGTGGCTAGTTGATCTGCATAGGTCTAGGCAGGGGTGGGGGTGTGTGCACTGTGGGGCAGGAATGTGCAGCAGGGGCAGACAGACTCCATCTAATGCAGAGGATTTTCAGACCAGGCTGAAGGTCTGTCTGCATGTCTTGTCCTCGGATTGGTGTCACTACAACGCATGCTTTTACATCGCATGCCTTTACAACGCGGTTTTTACCACGCAGTCCATTACAACGCATAATGCTTTTAGGCGCTGGATAGTGAATTATTTAATTTACTATTCCAACTCCAGTCCCCGTGGATAGCAGGGAAGGTGTTGGATAGTAAATTAAATATATTCCCTATCCTAGAGCGCCCCCCAGCGCAATGCGTTGTAATGGTTTGCGTTGTAATGGTTGCGATGTAATGGTAGTGCGTTGTAAAAAATGCGTTGTAAGTGATGTTCCCCCTTGTCCTCATGCCCCTGTCCATCCACAGCCTCATAGACCCTCCTTCAGACTTTTCTGGCTGTTCAGATGAAGGTATTACTTGTCTTTCATGACTGCTTCAAAATCCTCAGCAGGTACAGATGTCCTTGAAGTCCTGCTGCTGGTCGTGCTTCTTTTTTTTTGCAGCTATTGATCGTGGTTACAGCTCTTTGGAACAGCATGGGAGAGAGGGAGGCCAGATTGCAGAGCGACCGGTTCTCCGGAATCCGCAAGCTTCGGGGTCCTGAGGTGTTGCAGTTATGTGTTGGAGCAGTAGGAGGCAGCCATTACCCTTGCGTTCCCAGCATGACCTGCACATGTGGAACGAGCAACACAATTGCTTGTTGCAGGAAAACAATCTCCTTGCTGATTGGCCAAAATAGCTTCAGAGGTGGGGAGAGATTAAAAAGGTTGGTTGCAGGAGAGCTTTTGCCCATTGTTTTCAACAACATTTATTAAAAATGGTAGCTTTCAAAGTAGTATTTTATGTCCAACTTTGAAGCGTTTTAGTAAAGAAAAAATCTTATGACCTAATCCTCTGTTCCATAGTAACGCTTTCAGCAGTAGGATGCATTTCGGAGAACTAACGTGTACACGCAGTGTAGATGGCATAAGTGTACCATGTGCATGTCTATGCAAGTAAGTACGCTGAAATTTTAAATTTAACAAAATCAGTACTCACATGCATCGAGTTCCTGGCAGCCACATGGGCTGCTGGTCAGCTGTTGCAGGGGAGTAGGGGAGGTGGACTGATCAGCGGCTGATCACTATAGCCGGAAGAGACTTTTGCCGCTGATGAAGACATGGGATGGGCTGGAGAGGAAGCAGATGCTGCTTTGAAGCTGAAAATAAAATTAAAGTGCAGCACTTGGAAAATCGGCTGTGCCATTGTCCCAGGTGGGCATGTTGTTATGCCTGCAGTAGAACAAACTCATTACAGAAAATAGAGCACGCACCATGTAACAACCAAGTAAAGGGATAGTAGACACTTTCAGACTGTTTTATAAAGCCCTATATACGACACACAGAACACAGCCCGTAGACTTCACCCCTTTTTTTGAGGACACCGCAATAGCCTGGCTGGGAGATAACCAAAGAGAATTCCTCCACCACGAGGACAAGGAGATCATATCCGATATAATGCATCTACAATCTGGCAAAGCTCCGGGCCGGATGGCCTCCCGGCCAAGTTCTATAAAATGTATCACCATTTACTCATCCTTGTGCTGCGCATGTCTTCGAAGAGGCACGAGAAACGGACATACGGCCTCAGACAATGCGAGGAGCGCTCATAGTCTCCCTGCCGAAACCACGCAAGCCAACCTCCCAGTGCAACTCATCAACGTCGACTCTAAGATCTTAGCGAAGTTTATCTCCAATCGCATCAACCCCCTCATGACCGTCCTGGTCCTCCCTGACCAATTTGGGTTTGTAGCAAGCAGAGGCACATCTCACAACCTGTGCACCCTGTTTGCTATCCTCCAAGATATCAACCCTGACATGAACGCCGCAGCCGTCTTTCTTGATGCCACTAAGGCGTTTGATTCCCTATAATGGGATTATCTAGCCTTTGTCCTACAATGTATGGGGTTCCCCCCTCCTTTTCTAACCAGGATTAGCCTTCTATATACTGGCCTACAGGACAGCGTCATGGTTAATGGCGTTTGAACCTCTCCCTTCACAATAGCCAGGGGCACCCGTCAAGGGTGCCCCCTCTCGCCCCTACTTTTCACCCTGGCTGTTGAGCCCCTGCCTGCCAAAATCCGACAGCCCTATCGTGACCATGCTCTCATCTATCCAGAGAGACAAATACTAATCTTATATGCCGACGACCTCACCCTATACCTCCGCAATCCATGCGAAAGTCTCAATCCCATTCTCTGCCTACTGATTCTCTTTGGGCACTTTTCTGGGGTTAACATTAATTGGGGGAAATCCCAGATTTAACTTCTCACTGATGCCACCACAGCTTCACGCCTGATTTTCCCCTCACATGGTGTGACGACAACCTCACCTATCTCGGCATTGTTATCTCCTGAAACCGGAGTGAACTGATGAAGGCCAACTATGGACGGGCGCTTGATATACTAACTGAGAAAATCACCAGGTGGATTGCGTTACCCCTCTCTATGGCTGGGAGAGTCTCCCTTATAAAAATGGTAGTCCTACCCAAACTACTATACCTCTTCATTAACATCTCCTACGCCCCCAGTCATCATTTTTTAACGCCATTAAAACCCAACTCATACGCCTTGTTTGGGGTGGGAAGCAAGCCAGACTCCGCTGGGACATCCTCAAGCGACTTTTCAGCACCGAAGGCTTTGAGGTACCAGATCTGGCGTTATACTTTAGCTACGCGCAAGCCCACTTCGAGTCCTGCTGTATTAACCCTCCCCCTACATGCCCCACCTGTCGATAGAAGACGGTTACATGGCACCAACACCGTGATCCGCCTACCTGAGCACTCCCGCCATCCCGCGACGCTCAGCCTTTACCACTGTACAATGCACCACCAGCACTTGGAACGACCTAGCTAGACCACTACACTGCACTTTACTCTGCTCCCTCCTACTCCCTCTCCGTGGCAGACGCGACATCCCGGTCACAAAGGAAGGGGGTTCGCCGTCGACTCCTCCGCAAACTATCCTTCCAGACCTGGGGAAACTCTACATCAATGGCAGGTTTCACACCAGCAAGGAATTTTTGGGCACTTAAACCCCAACCCCACTCGAACGGTTCTTCTATGTCAGACTGCGACAGGATGTGAGATCCCTAACCCCATGTTTTCCTTAGGAACCTCCCATTATGTCCCCCCTTCACGCCCTTTTGCAATAAACTACCCCCCACACACGTGGTGTCCACTCCTACACCACACCATCCAAAGCGACAGTGACTACGGCCTTACCCCAGCCAGCCAAGGATCACTGGGAGGAAGAATTAGGGTCACCCCTCACTGAAGAACAATGGTCCTTCTGCAGCAACCAAACTAGAACTATCTCTGCCAGCAGCAGATTGTGCATCATTCACTACAAATACATTCACAGCCTTTATTACACACCGGCGCGCTTACACCGTATGCACCTTTGATATAACGATCAATGCGATCGTTGCAGCTGCCCGGGGAGCGGACTTGAGACACCTTGCCTGGCATTGCCTGCCCATACAAAGTAATTGGACGGATGTCTTGCTCGCATTGGACCAAATGACTGGTCTACATATTCCTGCTGTCACTCTAGCCACACTACTAGGGTATACTGAGCCGCTCGCCGCTAAGATGCTGCGCTATACTCCCCTGGCGCTTCGTGTGGCCAAACAACCGATTGCCTGCAGGTAGAGAAGGGGGAGAGCCCCCAAGTTCAAAGTTTGGCTACACGATCTTATCTATTGTCAAGAGCAATTACACATCTACTCCGAACTCCTACCACCTTCCCCCTGCCCACGCGATATATGGGCTCCCCTTCCGACCTACCTCCTGGAGCACAGCACAACCACAGATACGGCTACTGAGCCTTGTACCGGCGACGACAGGTAGAGATGTGAATCAATACATGTGGGATCTTGCTTAGGCCAGAGAATAGCGGCCAATTTGACTCCAGGGTGCAGGATAACATCACGTACTAGATTGTATGTTCAGCAGGAATCAGCGTAAATGGGCACCTTCTCCTCTCAAACGTGCATAAAGTGGCAATGTTGTTTATCTTCATGTTCTAGAGAAAAAGAAAATGTTTATGACCTTTTAGCGCTCCTAAATGAACCCGTCCCACCTAACGCGGCCGTCCCGAAGTGGTAGTAGGTGGCTTGTTGTGTACACCCTCCCCGCCTATAATGCTTTGCAGAATACTACATTGCACTGCCGGGCCGCCAAGTGATTGAAGCAATCATGCTGTGACCAACAACTTTCAACATCAATAAAGGTCTTAAAAAAAAACCAACAAAATAAACAAACAAGGAAAGGTGCTAGTAGCCATGAGAGGATACAAATGGCTACATGCCCATACTAAGGAGGGACTAATAAGCCTCATAATGAATCAGACACCAGCATTTACGAAGGAAAAAGACACAAGCCAATCAAAAATAAGGGCGGGGGAGTGAGCAAAGCTTCTCTCCGAACCGTACAGAACTTCCACAGATCTCCGCAGAGCAGCAACTGCTCGCTGGCTCAGGCTTGACCTAATAAAGGACTCTACCCCTTCCAGAGAAATACTTTTTCCTTCCCAGTCCCACTATCATAACAAAGGTTTATGATTTGTTAACAAGCAGACCCAGTTCAGCCTTGGAAATTGAACAAGAGCCAATCAAGCGCTGTAGGGCCAGCGGTGTCCTGGCCATCAAATCTGCATCATCTGCATAGAAGAGATCAGGCAGCGATAAGCCACCTGCTGATGGAACATCTCTGCACTGCACGGTTGAAACTTCATTACAGTTATTGGTGTACAAGGAAAAAAGAAAGCGGGCAAGACACACCCCTGTTGCACCCCCTTTTCAATTTTAAATATTTCTGAACATTCCCCCTGTTTACCAAACCTGAAAACTTCCCCTGCCTCTCTATACGTCTCCCTAATAAACAGAATTATGGAGTTGTCCTTGCACATCGACTCCAAAAGAACCCACAATTTTGAGTGGTTTATGCATTCAAAGGCCGCGTACAAGTCCACAAAAGCCCTTTAAACCTGGCCCTTTTTCACACAAATATATTTTGCGGCAAGTAAGGGTGCATTTTGTCGATCGTACCCCTCCCCTCTCTAAACCCATATTGTGCCTCAGCTAAAACATTATTAACAAATGCCCACTCCTCCAGTCTATTTAGGAGCAATCTCCCCGTTACTTTGGCAGCGCTATCCAGCAGGAAGATTGGGCTGTAATTTGCCGGATTTGAGGGATCCCCCTTCTTATATATGGGTATAATCACAGATTATTTCCAAGATACCGGAGGTCCCACTTTGTAAACAGTATTAAAAACTTGGGTCAAGAGTGGAGCCCAAACATTTTTATGTACAAAGAAATATCCAGAGGAACCCCATCTGACCCTGCTGCCTTTAGGTCAGGCGATTAAGAGAGCGCAAGCTCAATTTACTCTAATGAGAATTCCATCCCCAGATGGGCAGTCATCAAGTCCTAAGGTTTTTTTGTAGCACTATCTATCTCTACATTAAAAATGCTCTGGAAGTGAGACAGCCAGGTAGATTGTTCTATATGAATATCAAGCGAGGGGCCGCCCTGTTCCTGGAGAAAAGGGGCATTTACCACCCCCCAAAATGCCTAGATATCTTTACTCCTCGAAGCCTCACACAAATTTACCCATGCTTCATCCCGTGACTCCTTTTTTTTCTCACCGCCCTAGCTGTCTTATCACCACGAAGCAAGAAGACCGAAACTATGGCATTTATTTTCCCCATAACAACTGAATTTCAGCATGAATTTGGCAGGATCGCACATTCCATATAAAGCCTTGCAGCTCATAAAACATCCCACGCGCACTTTACACACCCAATGAGAATCTCAAGTTGAGGTCACCGCATTAAAAATCAATCCTAATAAAACTGAGATAGAAGTCAAAGCAGGTAATGCGCACTGAAGGGCCTCACGTTACAAACCTCTAATAAAGAAGAAACGAGTAGGCTAGTAAATGTTGAAGGGCATGGACGTTAACCGTAAACCCAAGGTTCAGACCCCTCTTCCATGCCTTGCTGAGCATGACGAAGCAAACAGACCAAATAATACAAGCCAGCTGCCCCCACGTTAAGCTCCTCTGGAAACTTCTGCATAGCCAGTCACGGCCGGCATTACGGGCGGATGGGGGATGAAAATGGGGTTGTCGCGTCCCGGAGGGGATGAGGTAGAGGCGGGAGGGGTTTAAGGGAAAAAAAGAGATAAAATAAAGTAAAACTTACCGTCCCGGAGACTCCCGACTCCCGCCGACTTGGTTTTGAATCCTGCAGTGCTTGTCATCAGGAAGGCTGCAGGCAGCCTCCCTCCCCTCTACCGCAGCCTTGTGATTGGTGAGGCCACTGCCCCACCAGCGTCGTTTTCTCTGTGTATGCTGCAGCATATATAGAGAACAGGGAGAGTGGGCGGTGTTTGGGCGGCCTCAGGCTGCCCAAACAATCAGTATGAACAACAGTGGGCAAGCCACTCCCCCTGCCCTCGAGCAGGACTCCCCACCCCAACCAGGAACTTCAGCTTTCTTGCTGTGCGAGAAGGCAGAAACAGATGGTAGTTATTACCATTTATGTTTCTGCCTTCTCACACTGCGAGAAAGCAGGGGGGCGGCGCCCAAACGCCCCTATAGAGGAGCCGCCACTGTTTACGACACCTTACCTGAACCAGAACTAGAAGAGGATGAGGAGTATGTTGATGAGTTTAAAGTCACCCTGTTAAAATTAGAGGCACATTTTGGTGACAGGGTAAACGTAGTTTTGGAGCAACATAAGTTCTTTACCCGCATCCAAGGTAAACAGGAATCTGTCATCAATTACATAGCATCACTTAGAGGTCTGACACAACTTTGTGACTTTGGTGAACTTACTGATTCACTCATCAGGGACCAACTTGTCAGGTGCACAAACAATAGTCGTATTCAAGAAAAGCTCCTGGCAAAAAAACCCACCTTAAAAGAAGCGGTTAGTAGAGCAGTTTCTATAGAACACACTGCTAAGTGTATCAAAGAGATGAAGACTCCCAATGAGCTTCTTGCCAATGTTCGCAATTGCGGTATTGCACAGGCCAATTCCATTGATAATGAGGTATTCAAAGTTAGACCCGGAGAAGTCATAGATAATCAATCTGCCAGTGAAAAGGGAAGGTTGAAATGCTATTGATGTGGCAGCAGCAATCGCCTTGCTAATGATGTGCGCTGTACTGCCCGTAATGTCACTTGTGTAAAATGTAACAAGAAGGGGAACATGGGTAGAGTGTGAAACAACAGTGAAAACTACCAAGTGAAAGTAGTGCACAATGAAGGGGACTTGGCCCCTAAGTATGTTTTCCAAGTGAAAACCAGGGACTGTCAAACTGCCCCAAGCTCTCAGGGGCATTTCAGTGACAACAAGCCTATTGAACATCCTAAATGTACTATCCTTGGGAATAGTAAGCCCATAGATGTGTTGGCCGATTCATGTGCCCCGGTTACCTTGTTCAATGTTGATGTCATAAATTACATTTTTGATACCTCCAGTCTCAAAATGCTGGAAGCTGACATTTCAGCTGTAGGGTATGCCAATGAGAACATTCCTTTAGTAGGGATGATGAGTGTGTGTATTAAATTCAAAGGAAGAACTACATTGGTCAAAGTGTACATGTGTAATGTCCTGATAATTCTGTTATTTCTGCCAATCACCAGGGCATTACTTACCTTATCCCTTCTCAGGACCCAAAAGAACACCACACTTCACAATACTTACCTAAGAAAGGAATAAACACTAACAACAAACTAAAGCTATAAGGCCATTGCCGAGAAGCTCGCAAATAATCACAACGCACACCTCTCCACCTCCGAGAGGATTCGGAAATCACAACGCAAACCTCTCCACCTCGAGAGCATTTGGACAACACACACCTCCCCATACGAGAGGATTCGGAAATCACAACGCACACCTCTCCACCTCCAAGAGGATTCCGCCAATGCACACCTCCCCATACGAGAGGATTTCGGAAATCACAACGCACAACTCTCCACCTCCAAGAGGATTCGGACAACGCACACCTCCCCATACGAGAGGATTCGGAAATCAGGACGTACACCTCTCCACCTTTGAGAGAATTCGGACAACGCACACCTCCCCATACGAGAGGTTTCGGAAATCACAACGCACACCTCTCCACCTCAGAGAGGATTCGGAAATCACAACAACGCACACCTCCCCATACGAGAGGATTCGAAAATCGCACCGCATGCTCCGCCTAACAATGCCTCTGGTAGAATAATTAGAATTTATAGTTCCCTAGATGGGAGCGGAACAACTCTCCTTCTACAATTACCTGCAGGACGGGAAACTTAACCATCCTTCCTATGCGACAGCACCTGGATCAGAAAGGTCCTGACCTCCCATCCCAAGGAACACAAACAAATTATAATATGCTCGGGGTTTCTTTATTACACATTGATAGAATGACAAAAGAAAGAAATAACTAATATGTCATGATAGGCCTTCTTCACAATAACACCTAAGCAATTACTAAATGCAATTAGTAAGACACATATAAAACTTATATGTATATAAATGTATAGAACCTGAAAATAAAAGGGATAGTTAGGCAAATACAGTTAGAATATAAGGATTAGTGGAACACCTCACCAAGTTCCTACACATCTTGCTTCCAGAGGGGGCCTGTCTCTCCGGTCTAATTAGGATTCTCTGCTCCACGGTCATAGCTGCACGTCTGCAATGTGATGTATCACCAAAGTGCCAGGATACCAGACTACCAGAGCTCAGACAATTCCTTTAGTACAAAATGGAAGCGTTAGTCAAAGCCTCTCCTCCTTTCCCCATCAGATTCCGTACCACTCCGTGCCAAGGACACAGCATCGGCTGGCCAGGCATCTGTTATGACTTCAGCATAGAGTGAGCACATTCCTCCGACAAGAACCGGTTCTCTCTGGTTTAAATGTAAATGTAAATGTGTTTGTACTTGTATAGTGCACAGCTACCCGCGGTGGGTTTCCCGGTGCTTGTACGAATACCGTAAGGGAACCCTTCCTGGCCTTCCCTGTGAAGTGTCCACTCCTGGGCACCCCCATGGTGCAGACCAGGCATCCCTCGTGTTGTGGGGGCCATTGTGGAGATTAAGCAAGCTATTGCCCAGAGTGGGACCCATGATCAGAATAGGCACTGAGGCGAGAATATCCGGTCAGGGGAATTAATGAGCCCGAGCCCCGCCGGGGCAGGAATCGAACCCTGGTCCCTGGCCAGAGCTCTGCATCGAGGTCTGCCTGCTCTAACCATTGAGCCACACTTCTACACATTTTAAGAAGGGTGAACAACAAGTAGAAAGTAAAACATAGCCTCTCACCTAGAGAGGCTCAGAAAATGGAGTTGCTCGAGCATCGGCCTCAATTCCCGCAAAAGAGCAAAATTAGTATGCAAGAAGGCATAAGGTAATGCCAAAGCCAATAGGCAAGCCCTGCCATTAAGCAAGATAAAGTCGGAAACAGAAAGGACATCATCAAGCCCTACTTTATTACTAATTTGTGTTACACAGGCCTACACAGCACTATATTATAACAAAATATACTGAGATGGTAGTGCGCAACGGTCATAATCAACCTGATTATTCACAAAAATATATCGGTCACTACTACTTGGTAAGCAAAGGGTCAATCTCTTGGGTTGGCATCACCAAAGAGAGCTGGGGATTATACTCGACCCTGAGGGGGTGGAGGAAACCAGCAGGGATGTAAACATTTGTTCTGAGTTGTTCACTGGATTAGGCCAAAGTGTAAACAGTAATGCCTGTGACGTACCTCCCATGGGTGTGAACATCATTTCTAAATAAATTGTCAAACCCCCTGTAGAAGGGGGATGCCAGAATTTGTTCATGCTGTATCAGGAGCTGATGTAGTTAAAGGTTGGCCTGTAGTTAATACTTGTAACCAGTTTGATAATCCCACAGCAGTTCCTAAAACCCCATGGACCAAGTTGGCATTGGAGATAATCTGTCCCACGGGACAATCAAGAGGCCCGAAGAGATTTTTGATTGTTCTCATGGATTACACATCTCACTGGATCAAATACAAGTATGTCTCACGTGTCTCGATAAAAGCCCTCATTGACTTCTTAAGAGACTCATTGGCATGTGAAGGTGTGCCAGCTTACATAGTCACTAACAATGATATCAAGTTCTCTTCTATGGAAATGAAGACATTCCTTTGTGAGCTGGGCATCAAGCATGAGGAACTTACTGGATGTTGCCAAGGAGACAATGACCCCATATAGATGTCAATGCCCTGGATTAAAAATCCCACTCATCTAGCTTGGACTAACAACATGGATGTAGGTAGATTCAATGTTGAGAGAAAGTATTTGGGCATATCACACCTCTTCTGACTTGATAATGGGAGTTACCCCTTTTGCTTCCATCAGGGGAAGAGATCCGTTTGCCAATTCCATACCACCCCTGATGTACCGTGCATGGCCTTCACACACATTGTCTTCATTTTATTGTAACCCGCCCGTCATTCTTTCCTTCCTTTGACAGCTGGGTGCCCTCCGCCTCCCAGGCCTAGGGGTCCTATGTTACTGATATGTTCATGCTATTTTCTTCATAGGTTCCTTATGTCCTCTCACCCCTTCTTTTTCCAGCCTCTTTCTTTGGCTTTCCCTTTCCCCTCCTTAGGGAGATGTGTTGTAATCTCCCTATTTCCCCCCCCTGGTACCTTTCTCTCTGTTGCTTTCTTTCTCTTTTTCCTGGTTGGTACCTTCTGCTCTCCCCTGCCCCTTCCTCCCGCTTGGAACGTTCCTCCCGAGAGTTCACCATGGAATGTTGATTTGCCTGTCAGTTCGGAGAGTGGATGACAGAATAAAGACGTTTGAACTTACCTTGCCTCAGTGTTCATCTTCTTTATAACAGACGTGCTACCTGTAATATTGAGATCTGGGCTTCACTCCTGTTTTGGGAACATAATTTAGTCGTCTCTACCCAATTCATACCCGATTTGTTTACTAAACCTAAAAATATGTCTGTATCCTGGCACTTCTCTTGTTATTAATTCATAAAAATACCTCAGAATGTTGAGTTCGTGGAAGCAGCGTGCCACACAAGGTAAGTAAGTAACATTTATTGTTTTTGATTAATTAAAACTATTACAAAATACATTCAAGTGAAATGTTTTGATTAAATTACTTTTCAATCAAAGTGTGCCACACAAGGGATTTTAACATGAATCTGTCAAATACAAAATTTACTTTTTTATTTTTTTAAGGTACTTATATAGCGCTGCTTTATCTAATAATGTCTGATGGGTTTTCTTCCAGAGCCCTTTCCCCTTCAGAAAAAGTTCTCCATCGACAGACCCAGGGGGAATTCCTATGAGAGGATTGCAATCTGCCCCACTATAAACAGGGCTGGTGGGAAGGCCGGTGGTTTGGCTGGTATAATGCTTTGTTGCATTTTTTATAGAGTAATAGAGTGCCCTGTCCACCACACCCTCAATCTAACCCGTCTTTCTTTAGTGATTTTTCTATTTTGGGTACATTTGAAGACTGTACCTAACCTTTATAGTTTGACAAGTGGTTCACAGTCTGTCAGAGGAGAAGGCGTAACAACTTCCAGTACCCAGTTGGACTACCGTCCACCATATTTAGCGATTTCCACCAACCTGGCTATCCCTGTGTCTTCAGAGGAGCAACAGGAGCTCCTCTAAAAGCACCTAAAGTATGCTGAGTGGCTGCCATGTTTCACACGGGTGCCCAACAGACTTTTTTGTTTAACTCCTAAAGTGAAAGTTTGCTTTTGCTCTTTGTAAAACCAATAAATAATGTACTTGATACACTGAGAGCTGTCTACAAGGGAGTCTAGGTCTACGCTGTCTCGTCAAGAGATGCTGTATGCAGTATAGCGGGGGAAGCTTTCTGCCTAGATTGTTCATTGGCCGAAATTCTAAATGCTGCAATCTGGTTAGTTTTGGCCAACTTAATCCCGCCTCCTGACAGCCATGTCGTCATTGTTGTCCTTCCACGGCTATCGGCCCCTATACTTTTAAAGCAGTTTTGTTCCCCTACCTCCCCCCGTTCCTTCCAGCAGTCTGTGACTTCCTTTTACCACCACCATCCCTCCACCCACTGTGCCTTTTTTAACGCTCATACCTCAGTATCGAGTCGTATTGCATTTTAAACGCTTGTTTGTCTCTGATTGGTGGGTAAACTCGCACTTGTTTTTTGGTTCCCATGCGGGCGTTACCTCTGGGGCTGAACACACCGTATGCCATAATTTGTAAGGAGACCCGGGAGGAGAGCGTTAACAGTGCATTAGCACAACTTAGCGTAACAAGAGGAGGTGTCGAAAAACTGAGATCGGCCAACTTGTTTAGTTTCAGTGTTCCCCCGTTCAAGCCTTGTCACCGCACGCAGTGTGGGAACCTCTTGCTGACCCCGCCCCATACCTGAGCCATGGGAGCTGCTCATGAGCCAGTCTCTACCACCCGGAAGAGACAGAAGCGGCAAGGGCTAGAGGACAAGAGAACGGAATACAAACCTGTCTGCCAGCAGGACCCAAAACCAAACGGGACCGGCGAGTTAGTCCACCGCTCCCTTCGCAGCTCTGAAGATCTGCCTCGGCACCGGAGCTGCCGGCCCGCAGCCAGCATCATTATGGTACGGACCGAGGATGATGCCGGTAAGTGCTGGCCTACTGTTAAAGCTTACTAACTCTCAGCAGCACGGTCAAGTCAACAGAGATGTGTGCGGGTGTCCAAATCTGGCAACAAATCTGATTCCAGCAGGGCCGCCCGATATGTATCGGTAAATAATCACTTTCAGTAGGGCTTTAAGTAGGATGAAAAAACTGAGGGGTGTTTCCCACAGGGGCGTGGCCAATGTAATTGAAGGCCATGGCTTAAAACACTTATGCTAAAAATCTGTAGTGTGTGCCCGACTGGTGTTTTGCTGTTTCTGTCCATTCATCCTTATAAAGAACAGAACAAGTAACATTACATGTACAAATGAGCAACACCTGTGATTTCGTTAAATATAATATTAAGCATGCCTCAGTTCTTGTAGACGAGG
Source organism: Lissotriton vulgaris (assembly GCF_964263255.1). Classification (NCBI taxonomy): domain Eukaryota; kingdom Metazoa; phylum Chordata; class Amphibia; order Caudata; family Salamandridae; genus Lissotriton; species Lissotriton vulgaris. The sequence continues at coordinate 104,312 of NW_028248729.1, forward strand.
ATGTGGCATAAGTCTAGAGCTACCGACCTTCGAGCTGAGCACGCAGGTTTGAGCCTCACATCCGCTCAACATTCTGGGATTCAACAAATGACCTCGTCCTTGTGTGATGTCACTGGTGCTCATGTCTGCCACAGGGCCGGACTGGCCGTAGCGTGCACCGGGCATTTCTCCGGTGGGCCGGAGGGGTGGGGGCCGGTTTTGTGGCCGCAGGGGGACGCTTTTCTTACAGGGTGCCGGTTTTGCAGCAGTGCTGCAAAATCGACCCTCTGTAAGAAAAGCGTGAGCAGTGCTTAGCAGCTAACAGTCCCCTCCCCTCCCGTTCCCAGGGCCGGTGGAGAAGCAACCTGCCAGGGCTGGTTTCTGTTCCCAGTCCGGCCCTGGTCTGCCATATAGAAAACTGACAAACAAATCACTGCAAAGTTGCATCAAAAGCAGTGCCGGTTGCTATATTGACGAGTTAAGTTTCTTTCCCCCACTCCTAGGGTAAAAATGGAGAGCCCAATTGGGACCCGTTTCAGCACCTGCTTTTAAGAGCTGACAGTTCTGAGCATCAGCAGGACCCGGCCCACCTAAAGCCCTGACTTGCAGTTACTTCCACCTGATAATATATTCACGCTGCTTACTTGATACATTGAACCATAAACAGGCTCTCTGTTTGCTCTCCCCTCAGTTCCTTTACCAATCTTTTACTTCTGGCGTTCGTGAATTGCTGCATAATCTTGCTTATGCTTGGGTTGAAATCTGCCTAATTTCAGTCTAAAGAGTCTGAAAGATATTTTGACAATATATATGCGCAAAATGCTCTCACCCCCAAGTGCTTCGAGCTGCACCTGGTATTGCTCAGTGTATGTTTATTCTCTTGCATATTGACTGATTGAAGGGTCTTAGGAAGGTGGCAACCTTCGTGCTAATTCGGTATTCACAGAAGGCCTTTAGGAGTCCTAAAGTTAGGAGTCCTAACTTTACTACTACTAAATTGGGAAAAATCCTAATCTTAAGACTTTCGGTATTCACAGAAGGCATTTAGGAGTCCTAAAGTTAGGAGTCCTAACTTTACTACTACTAAATTGGGAAAAATCCTAATCTTAAGACTTTCGGTATTCACAGAATGCATTTAGGAGTCCTAAAGTTAGGACTCCTAACTTTACTACTACTAAATTGAGAAAAATCCTAATTTTAAGACTTTTGGTATTCACAGAAGGCATTTAGGAGTCCTAAAGTTAGGACTCCTAACTTCTGTGAATACCGAAATTAGTAAGTGCCTTCTGTGAATATCAAAATTATAGTAAGTTTAGAATTTTGTCTTAAGTTAGTTCTGTGAATCGGGCCCTCAGTCTTTATTGTGTTAACTGCCTGAGAATCCCTATCTCTCTGATAGGTCTATTACCAAATTGACCATGCTTTTGCTTTTCAGACAGCAATCCTATTGATGCTTTGGCTAGGCAGTGTTCTCCTGGAATTCTGTTCTCAATTTCCAGCTGTACAAAACATTTTTAACAGCAGTGGATTATCTTGCCTTTCTTGAGCTACAAAAAAGAGTAGGAAGCTCGAACATCGGGTCTCATAATGCTTTATTCTCAAATCCTTGTTTACTTTAGGAAACTTCATTGTCCTGTATCCTCTGCTACTCTTTCCAGCTGGGTTACGTGGTCCATGAAACAATCTAGAATTGATAGAACCTGTTTCATGGAGTCATTCCTCTAGGAGTTCCATGGCTTCCTATACGTCTGCATTAACTGAACATTCTGAGAGCTGCTAATTGGTTGCAGCTTCCACTTTCGAAACTTTCCATTGCAAACCAATTGTTCATGCTTATTCTATTATTAAGCAGCTTCAAAATAGCACAATGGTGGTCTCCAATCTTGCAAGAAAATCCAGATTTTACCAGCTTCCATGATGAAAAGTCCTAATGTCACTACGTACACTTAGTTGACTATCTGTAATTTTGTGGACAGTGGATTGACTCTCTTTTATATGTATTGTCCCTCACTAATTAATTCTCTGGTACAGTGGTTCTTAACCTGTGGCCCAAGGACCTCTGGGGGGTCTGTGAGGCCTACGCAGGGTGTCTGCAAACGTTTTTATAAAATTAAAATTAATAAATACAAATTATTAAAGTATGTTTGAATGAAGAAGCAAAACTGACAATATTTGATTGTGAATTAAATAAAAAATGTCAATATTTGAGAATTTATTACATGTATTCCTATGTCTATATTTTTGAGTATTTTTTTGAGGTCCTAGTCAAAAAAATAGCTTAGTCCGAGGGTCCCTGACTTCCAATTATGATTCAGTGGAGGGCTTTAACATTGAAAAGGTGAAGAACCGCTGCTCTAATGTATTGTGTCTTTAACATTTCACTCAGAAAACAGGCTATTTAGGGAAATGAAAGAAACAGACTGGGAGAGGCAGTGACCTGCATGTACTTCAACCAACCCAGCCAGCATAACCCTACCATCCTGTTTCAAACAGTATTACATATACTGTTAGAGCCTTAAAAAATGTTCTTAAGTACTTTTGGGGAGTACATTATGTTTTATTTACGTTCTTCACAAGGTAAGGTCCAATTTACAGAGACAATTTAATAGGTAGGATTCTGAAAGCACATACATTTCATTAGAACAATCTTCAATCACAAAAATACAAATACATATGTTACCTAAACATTGTTTACATGATTATATGGTTATCACAGACAATATTATTTTCCCAAATAGATAACTAGACTGTTGTAAACCCCCAACACCTTATCCTGTCTGTGCTTGGCCGATATGCAGCATGTCTTATCTTTCGGAGAACTCATGAATGTTTAAATTTATCCAAACAATAGCTTAGCTACTACAGAAGGCGACACAGGTCTGCTACCAGCTCCAAGATATCTGCCTTTGAAGGTCTGACAGTAAATGTGAAAAATATACGTGTAGTCTTGTTTGACATATTTTTATCATGCTGGTTCATAGCAGTTATGTCTCGGATTAATGGGAAGTCCCCCAATGTAGAGTAAAAGTCAGTGGATAACACTAAGGGGTCTATAATGTCGAGCGGATCGCTACCGCCCATATGGTGGTGGTGATCCGCCCGCCTTTATACACCACCCGCCACCCATTTCCCCCCGTCATATTAGGATGATTGGGGGTCTGCGGCGGATGGAGAGACTGTCCGCCGCCTTTCTGCTGGTCGAATCGTCGACCGGGCAGAAAACATGCATAACATGGTGGCGGTGTCTGCAAGACACCATCATCCATATTATGATGACAGCGGAAAGCAGCCATTCCATGGCGGCGTTGCCATGGAGAAGCATGCTGTCTTCGCTGTAGGGGGAGGGTACCCCTTCATTGATGTGGACAAGGTGGCAGGCACCGCGCGGTGCCCGTCACCTTGTACATGTCAATGAACAACATGCATTCCCAGTATTGTGGCAGGCGGTGCTCTGAGCTCCACCCGCCACAATGATGGGAACGTGGAATGCCACTGCCACAGTGGCGGTGGCATCCTAATTGCAGGTGCGGGACCGCCGCACCCCTGGCGGACGGTCCCGCATTCCATTACAGTGGCGGGCGGACTTTGACCCTGCTCGCTGGCCGGTCGCTCCCCACGCTGCTGCACTGCTAGGTTGGCACAGTCTCTTGCACCTGTTACTGGATTGCTTCTGCTTGGACTCTGTTGTGTAGCTCTCACTGCCTGAATGTGTCTTTCTGTAACCCGTTTTTGCTGTAATCTGTTTTGCTGTAATCTGTAATCTGTTCTCTCACTGCCCATTAATCCTTTTCTCCCCCAGACTTATATTGTTGTTCCCCCCTGCCACTCTTGCTGTGCCCGGCTTTTGTTTTCCCCTGCAGTACATCGCCTGCTACTTCCCGCCGCTGCGTCCCTGTGGCCCCATCCCTCTACTCGCCCATTCGCTGACCCGCTCTCGCCTCCCAGCTGCTCCTCCCTCCCAACTCTCCTCATATGGAGGTCGCGCGCAGCGGTCATGCCACTGGTGCGCCGAAGGCGTACCTAAGGCAAGCCCGTCTGTGCCTGGACCTCGCCCAGTGCCAGAACCCCTGGCCCTCACAAACACCACGACGCCCGTCTCCGCTACAACTCCAGCGTCCTCCATGCACGCAACGCCGGACGAACACGCACCTGCTGCCGGGCCGACCCGAAGCACATGCCATTGAACTCTGGGACCTACTCGATACCAACACCCCAGACATCGCCTTCCTGACGAAGACCTGGTTGAACCCCTCCTCAGCACCCGACCTTGTCATAGCCATCCCAGAAGGCTACAAGATCACCCGCAAAGACCGCACCAACAGAGCAGGAGGAGGAATTGCCATTGTCCACAGGAACACTCTCACAATCTCAACAAACACCAATGACACCCTCAGCACTGTCGACACCTGCACTTCCAGATCCACACCAACCCCAACACCACTCTCAGAGGAACCCTGGTCTACAGACCCCCCGGACCCGGACCACAGTTCAGCGACTCCATCGTCGACTTCATCAGCACACACGCCCTTGCCTCCATGGACTACATCCTCTGTGGGGACCTGAACTTCCACCTCGAGAACAACAACAATGACTCCAACTCCTCCACCCTGATTGACAACCTCGCCAACCTTGGGCTCAGACAACTCGTCTCAACACCCACCCACTCTGCCGACCACAGGCTTGACACCATCTTCTCAGCAAGCTCCCACGTCTACTTCAACCACACCACCAAACTTCCCTGGACCGACCACTGTTGCATCCACTTCACCTTCCGGAAACCCACCACACGCCACCGCATCCAGCAGAAGCCCCGCCGCTGCTGGAGCAAAGTCACCGAAGACCAGCTAACCACCACCCTCGCCCTAAGCCCAACCGCAGACCCAACCAACCCCAACGCCACAGCCCGCAACCTCAGACAGTGTATCGACGACCGCGCCAACACGCTTGCCCCGCTCAAAAAACCCTCCAACAGCCTCATCAGTAAGAAAGGGAACTGGTTCTCCGAAGACCAGGTCTCCAATCAAAACTGCCGAAAGCTAGAGAAGAACTGGATCCGTGAACGAACACCGGAAAGCTATGCAGCCCACAAGAACTCCACCCGCAGACAGCACCACCTCATCAGATCCACCAAAAGAGCCTCCTTCAAAGACCGCCTAGGCAACAATGCACACAACAGCAAAGAGCTCTTCAACATCGTGAAGGAACTCTCCGACCCCAGCTACAACATCAACGACATCCCACCTTCGCAAGACCTATGCAACTCGCTGGCCACCTTCCACCGCAAGATTGCATACATCCACGACCGCTTCAACACCTCGACCGCCACAGCAACCACCGTGACCTCCACCCCCACAACCACCACCCGCACCAACCCCCTGATCTCCTGGACCAACATCAACAATATCATCAAGATCATGAACTCCGTCCACTCTGGATCCCAGAATTATTATCAAGTCTTTATTTCTCAACAACAAGGACAGCATTATGACTGTAAGTCAAGTTAGTGGAGGATTAATGCGTTATTTTTTTTGACAATCAATTTTATTGAGTTTTAAATTTGACAACAAACAGCACCATTTAGAGCAACATCGCACATTAGCTGGATAGGTGAAAACACATCGCAATGACATCAAGATCACATAAAGAACCAAGAAGAACATATCCACATGCACCTGGGGAGCGCACCATATCATCTCAATCGTACCCTGCCAACTTGCTCAGACGTGAGTCCCTTGCTCACTTTGCCACTGGATTCAAGTAAGCCGGGCTGAAGACGGCTGAAATGCCAGAAACCGGTCCTCGGAAGCTTGTTCCGGTCCAGGGAAGGCATGGCTTGGCAGTTCAGGCAGGACTGTTCCCATGAGGCACAGGGTCAGACTGATTTGCATATGGCCATGTCTGAACTGGGGTGGCAGAGTGGGCTAAAGAACGGTGATGGATTAAACCCAGATCTGTTGACTGGGTGTGAGTGTTTGATTGGTTCAGATGCTCCGTCCATCACCACCCCCACCCCCTTTTGTACCACTTTATTCGCCATAAGTTGGCAGGGTATGCTCAGACGTGAGTCCCTTGCTCACTTTGCCACTGGATTCAAGCAAGCCTGGCTGAAGACGACTGAAATGACAGAAACCGGTCCTCGGAAGCTTGTTTCCGGTCCGGGGAAGGCATGGCTTGGCAGTTCGTCTTGGACTGTTCCTATGAGGCACAGGGTCAGACTGATTTGCATATGGCCATGTCTGAACTGGGGTGGCAGAGTGGGCTAAAGAACGGTGATGGATTAAACCCAGATTTGTTGACTGGGTGTGAGTGTTTGATTGGTTCAGATGCTCCGTCCATCACCACCCCCTTTTGTACCACTTTATTCGCCATAAGTTGGCAGAGTATGGTCAGACTTGAGTCCCTTGCTCACTTTGCCACTGGATTCAAGCAAGCCGGGCTGAAGACGGCTGAAATGCCAGAAACCGGTCCTCGGAAGCTTGTTTCCGGTACAGGGAAGGCATGGCTTGGCAGTTCGGGCTGGACTATTCCCATGAGGCACAGGGTCAGACTGATTTGCACATGGCCATGTCTGAACTGGGGTGGCAGAGTAGGCTAAAGAACGGTGATGGATTAAACCCAGATCTGTTGACTGGGTGTGAGTGTTTGATTGGTTCAGTTGCTTCGTCCATCACCACCCCCTTTTGTACCAGTTTGTTTGCCATAAGTTGGCAGGGTATGCTCAGACGTGAGTCCCTTGCTCACTTTGCCACTGGATCCAAGCAAGCCTGGCTGAAGACGGCTGAAATTGCAGAAACCGGTCTTCGGAATCTTGTTTCCGGTCCAGGGAAGGCATGGCTTGGCAGTTCGGGCTAGACTGTTCCCATGAGGCACAGGGTCAGACTGATTTGCATACTGCCATGTCTGAACCGGGATTGCAGAGTGGGCTAAATAACGGTGATGGATTAAACCCAGATCTGTTGACTAGGTGTGAGTGTTTGATTGGTTCAGATGCTCCGTCCATCACCACCCCCTTTTGTACCACTTTGTTCGCCATAAGTTGGCAGGGTATGCTCAGAGGTGAGTCCCTTGCCCACTTTGCCACTGGATTCAAGCAAGCCGGGCTGAAGACGGCTGAAATGCCAAAAACCGGTCCTCGGAAGCTTGTTTCCGGTTCAGGAAAGGCATGGCCTGGCATTTCGGGCTGGACTGTTCCCATGAGGCACAGGGTCAGACTGATTTGCATATGGCCATGTCTGAACTGGGGTGGCAGAGTGGGCTAAAGAACGGTGATGGATTAAACCCAAATCTGTTGACTGGGTCTGAGTGTTTGATTGGTTCAGATGCTCTGTCCATCACCACCCCCTTTGTACCACTTTGTTCTCCATACGTTGGCAGGGTATGCTTAGACATGATCCCTTGCTCACTTTGCCACTGGATTCAAGCAAGCCAGGCTGAAGATGGCTGAAATGCCAGAAAACGGTCCTCGGAAGCTTGTTTCCGGTCCAGGGAAGGCATGGCTTGGCAGTTCGGGCTTGCCTGTTCCCATGAGGCACAGGGTCAGACTGATTTGCATATGCCCATGTCTGAACTGGGGTGGCAGAGTGGGCTAAAGAACGATGATGGATTAAACCCAGATCTGTTGACTGGGTGTGAGTGTTTGATTGCTTCAAATGCTCCGTCCATCACCACCCCCTTTTGTACCACTTAAGGAGGTCGGCACGGAACCGCTGAACCCGTGGGGTAACATTGAGCTCCCATGCGAGGTCAGTGAGAAGGGAAATCCAAATCCCCAAGTGCTTGAAAGACAGCCGCCGAAGCGGAATCGACGACTGCCAATCAAAGCACTCACGTGAGAGATGCAGGGGGACCAGGACGGACTTGGACGGGTTCAGCCGCATGCCAGACGCTCGTTCAAAAATGGCCAGTGCCCGAAGGCAGCGATGCCCCGAACGAGCAGGGTCAGCCAAAAACAACAGCACGTTGTCTGCGTATAACGCGATTTTATCCTCCTCTGCTAGGCCGGGCCACTTCCAGCCGCTAAGGGAGCGATCATTGCGGACAAGGCAAGTGAACGGCTCCATTGCTAGAGCAAAAACATCAGGGAAAATTCTTTTGATCCGTGGACGCTTAGTTTGTCCACATTCCAGGAGAAGGATGTTCAGTCGGCGGTCTCACAATATGAAAAGACCATTAAGGAGGCTCTGGATGAACTGGCTCCTATTCGACTCAGCCAGAAAAAGACCCTCAGCCCCCTGGTTCTCAGAACATTTAAGACTCCTCAGGCAGGAAGTAAGGAGACAGGAGCGCCTATGGCATTCTAGCTGGGACCAAAAGGATAAGGAAGTCCACAAGATCCTGTTAAAAAAGTATAAGTCGGAAGTGATTAGGACCAAACAAGATTACTTCACGGCCCTCACAACCTCACTTTCCTCTCCTAAAGAGCTTTTCAGGATAGTGGACTCTCTTACATCTCTTCAGATCCCCGACCCTGTAACTGCATCTCAGGAGCTCTGCAATAGAATAGCCTCCTTTTTTCAGTCTAAAATATCGGACATTTACATCGCTTTGGAGTCGCAGAGATCTTCTACCACTGAGCCCCCGGCTCCCGTTATTTCGGACCCTGCTCCCGCAGAGTTATCTCTGTCCGGAGGTCTGGAATCCTTTCCTCCCCTCTCTTTACAGGACTTAGAGATTCTTCTCAATAAAACTAAATCCGGTTCCCCGCTAGATGCTTGCCCTCTAAAGATCCTCAAGCAGTGTAGAGAATCCCTCCTACCCCCTCTTGTTGACATTATGAATAGGGCGATGAGGGAGGGCATTTTTCCTCAGCAGTGGAAAAATGCTGTAGTAAAACGATTGCTCAAGAAACCTTCTCTTGACCCTGGGGTATTAAAAAACGTTCGCCCCATCTCACTGCTTCCGGCTCCCGCGAAGATGTTAGAAACACATTTAAATAAACATCTTGCTGCCTTCGTGGAGAGCTCGGGCTGTCTGGATCTTTCCCAAAAACAACAGGTGATGGACCGAATGTGGATCAATGTCACACACTCAACCCAGTCCAAAGATCTGGGCCCAAATCCATCGTTTTTTTGCACTCCACACCACCCCGGGTTAGACAATGGCGATATGCAAATCAGCTCTGACCCTGTGCCCCATGGGCACAGTCCAGTCCGAACTACAAAAGCCATGTCCTTCCCAGAACGGACTCAAGCATCCGAGGACCGGACCGGTTTCGAGGTAACACCTCTCATCAGCCCGGCTAGCTTGACTCCAGTGGTGTGGAGTGCCTGGGACCCACGTCTGGGCATCCCCAGCGCACTTAGGGCGGAATTTGCAAAAACAACAGGTGATGGACCGAATGTGGATCAATGTCACACACTCAACCCAGTCCAAAGATCTGGGCCCAAATCCATCGTTTTTTTGCACTCCACACCACCCCGGGTTAGACAATGGCGATATGCAAATCAGCTCTGACCCTGTGCCCCATGGGCACAGTCCAGTCCGAACTACAAAAGCCATGTCCTTCCCAGAACGGACTCAAGCATCCGAGGACCGGACCGGTTTCGAGGTAACACCTCTCATCAGCCCGGCTAGCTTGACTCCAGTGGTGTGGAGTGCCTGGGACCCACGTCTGGGCATCCCCAGCGCACTTAGGGCGGAATTTGCAAAAACAACAGGTGATGGACCGAATGTGGATCAATGTCACACACTCAACCCAGTCCAAAGATCTGGGCCCAAATCCATCGTTTTTTTGCACTCCACACCACCCCGGGTTAGACAATGGCGATATGCAAATCAGCTCTGACCCTGTGCCCCATGGGCACAGTCCAGTCCGAACTACAAAAGCCATGTCCTTCCCAGAACGGACTCAAGCATCCGAGGACCGGACCGGTTTTGAGGTAACACCTCTCATCAGCCCGGCTAGCTTGACTCCAGTGGTGTGGAGTGCCTGGGACCCACGTCTGGGCATCCCCAGCGCACTTAGGGCGGAATTTGCAAAAACAACAGGTGATGGACCGAATGTGGATCAATGTCACACACTCAACCCAGTCCAAAGATCTGGGCCCAAATCCATCGTTTTTTTGCACTCCACACCACCCCGGGTTAGACAATGGCGATATGCAAATCAGCTCTGACCCTGTGCCCCATGGGCACAGTCCAGTCCGAACTACAAAAGCCATGTCCTTCCCAGAACGGACTCAAGCATCCGAGGACCGGACCGGTTTCGAGGTAACACCTCTCATCAGCCCGGCTAGCTTGACTCCAGTGGTGTGGAGTGCCTGGGACCCACGTCTGGGCATCCCCAGCGCACTTAGGGCGGAATTTGCAAAAACAACAGGTGATGGACCGAATGTGGATCAATGTCACACACTCAACCCAGTCCAAAGATCTGGGCCCAAATCCATCGTTTTTTTGCACTCCACACCACCCCGGGTTAGACAATGGCGATATGCAAATCAGCTCTGACCCTGTGCCCCATGGGCACAGTCCAGTCCGAACTACAAAAGCCATGTCCTTCCCAGAACGGACTCAAGCATCCGAGGACCGGACCGGTTTCGAGGTAACACCTCTCATCAGCCCGGCTAGCTTGACTCCAGTGGTGTGGAGTGCCTGGGACCCACGTCTGGGCATCCCCAGCGCACTTAGGGCGGAATTTGCAAAAACAACAGGTGATGGACCGAATGTGGATCAATGTCACACACTCAACCCAGTCCAAAGATCTGGGCCCAAATCCATCGTTTTTTTGCACTCCACACCACCCCGGGTTAGACAATGGCGATATGCAAATCAGCTCTGACCCTGTGCCCCATGGGCACAGTCCAGTCCGAACTACAAAAGCCATGTCCTTCCCAGAACGGACTCAAGCATCCGAGGACCGGACCGGTTTCGAGGTAACACCTCTCATCAGCCCGGCTAGCTTGACTCCAGTGGTGTGGAGTGCCTGGGACCCACGTCTGGGCATCCCCAGCGCACTTAGGGCGGAATTTGCAAAAACAACAGGTGATGGACCGAATGTGGATCAATGTCACACACTCAACCCAGTCCAAAGATCTGGGCCCAAATCCATCGTTTTTTTGCACTCCACACCACCCCGGGTTAGACAATGGCGATATGCAAATCAGCTCTGACCCTGTGCCCCATGGGCACAGTCCAGTCCGAACTACAAAAGCCATGTCCTTCCCAGAACGGACTCAAGCATCCGAGGACCGGACCGGTTTCGAGGTAACACCTCTCATCAGCCCGGCTAGCTTGACTCCAGTGGTGTGGAGTGCCTGGGACCCACGTCTGGGCATCCCCAGCGCACTTAGGGCGGAATTTGCAAAAACAACAGGTGATGGACCGAATGTGGATCAATGTCACACACTCAACCCAGTCCAAAGATCTGGGCCCAAATCCATCGTTTTTTTGCACTCCACACCACCCCGGGTTAGACAATGGCGATATGCAAATCAGCTCTGACCCTGTGCCCCATGGGCACAGTCCAGTCCGAACTACAAAAGCCATGTCCTTCCCAGAACGGACTCAAGCATCCGAGGACCGGACCGGTTTCGAGGTAACACCTCTCATCAGCCCGGCTAGCTTGACTCCAGTGGTGTGGAGTGCCTGGGACCCACGTCTGGGCATCCCCAGCGCACTTAGGGCGGAATTTGCAAAAACAACAGGTGATGGACCGAATGTGGATCAATGTCACACACTCAACCCAGTCCAAAGATCTGGGCCCAAATCCATCGTTTTTTTGCACTCCACACCACCCCGGGTTAGACAATGGCGATATGCAAATCAGCTCTGACCCTGTGCCCCATGGGCACAGTCCAGTCCGAACTACAAAAGCCATGTCCTTCCCAGAACGGACTCAAGCATCCGAGGACCGGACCGGTTTCGAGGTAACACCTCTCATCAGCCCGGCTAGCTTGACTCCAGTGGTGTGGAGTGCCTGGGACCCACGTCTGGGCATCCCCAGCGCACTTAGGGCGGAATTTGCAAAAACAACAGGTGATGGACCGAATGTGGATCAATGTCACACACTCAACCCAGTCCAAAGATCTGGGCCCAAATCCATCGTTTTTTTGCACTCCACACCACCCCGGGTTAGACAATGGCGATATGCAAATCAGCTCTGACCCTGTGCCCCATGGGCACAGTCCAGTCCGAACTACAAAAGCCATGTCCTTCCCAGAACGGACTCAAGCATCCGAGGACCGGACCGGTTTCGAGGTAACACCTCTCATCAGCCCGGCTAGCTTGACTCCAGTGGTGTGGAGTGCCTGGGACCCACGTCTGGGCATCCCCAGCGCACTTAGGGCGGAATTTGCAAAAACAACAGGTGATGGACCGAATGTGGATCAATGTCACACACTCAACCCAGTCCAAAGATCTGGGCCCAAATCCATCGTTTTTTTGCACTCCACACCACCCCGGGTTAGACAATGGCGATATGCAAATCAGCTCTGACCCTGTGCCCCATGGGCACAGTCCAGTCCGAACTACAAAAGCCATGTCCTTCCCAGAACGGACTCAAGCATCCGAGGACCGGACCGGTTTCGAGGTAACACCTCTCATCAGCCCGGCTAGCTTGACTCCAGTGGTGTGGAGTGCCTGGGACCCACGTCTGGGCATCCCCAGCGCACTTAGGGCGGAATTTGCAAAAACAACAGGTGATGGACCGAATGTGGATCAATGTCACACACTCAACCCAGTCCAAAGATCTGGGCCCAAATCCATCGTTTTTTTGCACTCCACACCACCCCGGGTTAGACAATGGCGATATGCAAATCAGCTCTGACCCTGTGCCCCATGGGCACAGTCCAGTCCGAACTACAAAAGCCATGTCCTTCCCAGAACGGACTCAAGCATCCGAGGACCGGACCGGTTTCGAGGTAACACCTCTCATCAGCCCGGCTAGCTTGACTCCAGTGGTGTGGAGTGCCTGGGACCCACGTCTGGGCATCCCCAGCGCACTTAGGGCGGAATTTGCAAAAACAACAGGTGATGGACCGAATGTGGATCAATGTCACACACTCAACCCAGTCCAAAGATCTGGGCCCAAATCCATCGTTTTTTTGCACTCCACACCACCCCGGGTTAGACAATGGCGATATGCAAATCAGCTCTGACCCTGTGCCACATGGGCACAGTCCAGTCCGAACTACAAAAGCCATGTCCTTCCCAGAACGGACTCAAGCATCCGAGGACCGGACCGGTTTCGAGGTAACACCTCTCATCAGCCCGGCTAGCTTGACTCCAGTGGTGTGGAGTGCCTGGGACCCACGTCTGGGCATCCCCAGCGCACTTAGGGCGGAATTTGCAAAAACAACAGGTGATGGACCGAATGTGGATCAATGTCACACACTCAACCCAGTCCAAAGATCTGGGCCCAAATCCATCGTTTTTTTGCACTCCACACCACCCCGGGTTAGACAATGGCGATATGCAAATCAGCTCTGACCCTGTGCCCCATGGGCACAGTCCAGTCCGAACTACAAAAGCCATGTCCTTCCCAGAACGGACTCAAGCATCCGAGGACCGGACTGGTTTCGAGGTAACACCTCTCATCAGCCCGGCTAGCTTGACTCCAGTGGTGTGGAGTGCCTGGGACCCACGTCTGGGCATCCCCAGCGCACTTAGGGCGGAATTTGCAAAAACAACAGGTGATGGACCGAATGTGGATCAATGTCACACACTCAACCCAGTCCAAAGATCTGGGCCCAAATCCATCGTTTTTTTTGCACTCCACACCACCCCGGGTTAGACAATGGCGATATGCAAATCAGCTCTGACCCTGTGCCCCATGGGCACAGTCCAGTCCGAACTACAAAAGCCATGTCCTTCCCAGAACGGACTCAAGCATCCGAGGACCGGACCGGTTTCGAGGTAACACCTCTCATCAGCCCGGCTAGCTTGACTCCAGTGGTGTGGAGTGCCTGGGACCCACGTCTGGGCATCCCCAGCGCACTTAGGGCGGAATTTGCAAAAACAACAGGTGATGGACCGAATGTGGATCAATGTCACACACTCAACCCAGTCCAAAGATCTGGGCCCAAATCCATCGTTTTTTTGCACTCCACACCACCCCGGGTTAGACAATGTCGATATGCAAATCAGCTCTGACCCTGTGCCCCATGGGCACAGTCCAGTCCGAACTACAAAAGCCATGTCCTTCCCAGAACGGACTCAAGCATCCGAGGACCGGACCGGTTTCGAGGTAACACCTCTCATCAGCCCGGCTAGCTTGACTCCAGTGGTGTGGAGTGCCTGGGACCCTTGTCTGGGCATACCCAGCGCACTTAGGGCGGAATTTGCAAAAACAACAGGTGATGGACCGAATGTGGATCAATGTCACACACTCAACCCAGTCCAAAGATCTGGGCCCAAATCCATCGTTTTTTTGCACTCCACACCACCCCGGGTTAGACAATGGCGATATGCAAATCAGCTCTGACCCTGTGCCCCATGGGCACAGTCCAGTCCGAACTACAAAAGCCATGTCCTTCCCAGAACGGACTCAAGCATCCGAGGACCGGACCGGTTTCGAGGTAACACCTCTCATCAGCCCGGCTAGCTTGACTCCAGTGGTGTGGAGTGCCTGGGACCCACGTCTGGGCATCCCCAGCGCACTTAGGGCGGAATTTGCAAAAACAACAGGTGATGGACCGAATGTGGATCAATGTCACACACTCAACCCAGTCCAAAGATCTGGGCCCAAATCCATCGTTTTTTTGCACTCCACACCACCCCGGGTTAGACAATGGCGATATGCAAATCAGCTCTGACCCTGTGCCCCATGGGCACAGTCCAGTCCGAACTACAAAAGCCATGTCCTTCCCAGAACGGACTCAAGCATCCGAGGACCGGACCGGTTTCGAGGTAACACCTCTCATCAGCCCGGCTAGCTTGACTCCAGTGGTGTGGAGTGCCTGGGACCCACGTCTGGGCATCCCCAGCGCACTTAGGGCGGAATTTGCAAAAACAACAGGTGATGGACCGAATGTGGATCAATGTCACACACTCAACCGGTCCTCGGATGCTTGATTCCGTTCTGGGAAGGACATGGCTTTTGTAGTTCGGACTGGACTGTTTCCATGGGGCACAGGGTCAGAGCTGATTTGCATATCGCCATTGTCTAACCCAGGGTGGTGTGGAGTGCAAAAAAACGATGGATTTGAGCCCAGATCTTTTGACTGGGTTGAATGTGTGACATTGGTCCACATTCGGTCCATCACCTGTTTTGTTTGCAATTGCCGCCATAAGTGCGCTGGGGATGCTCAGACGTGGGTCCCAGGCACTCCACACCACTGGAGTCAAGCTAGCCGGGCTGATGAGAGGTGTTACCTCGAAACCGGTCCGGTCCTCGGATGCTTGATTCCGTTCTGGGAAGGACATGGCTTTTGTAGTTCGGACTGGACTGTTTCCATGGGGCACAGGGTCAGAGCTGATTTGCATATCGCCATTGTCTAACCCAGGGTGGTGTGGAGTGCAAAAATACGATGGATTTGAGCCCAGATCTTTTGACTGGGTTGAATGTGTGACATTGATCCACATTCGGTCCATCACCTGTTTTGTTTGCAATTGCCGCCATAAGTGCGCTGGGGATGCTCAGACGTGGGTCCCAGGCACTCCACACCACTGGAGTCAAGCTAGCCGGGCTGATGAGAGGTGTTACCTCGAAACCGGTCCGGTCCTCGGATGCTTGATTCCGTTCTGGGAAGGACATGGCTTTTGTAGTTCGGACTGGACTGTTTCCATGGGGCACAGGGTCAGAGCTGATTTGCATATCGCCATTGTCTAACCCAGGGTGGTGTGGAGTGCAAAAAAACGATGGATTTGAGCCCAGATCTTTTGACTGGGTTGAATGTGTGACATTGATCCACATTCGGTCCATCACCTGTTTTGTTTGCAATTGCCGCCATAAGTGCGCTGGGGATGCTCAGACGTGGGTCCCAGGCACTCCACACCACTGGAGTCAAGCTAGCCGGGCTGATGAGAGGTGTTACCTCGAAACCGGTCCGGTCCTCGGATGCTTGATTCCGTTCTGGGAAGGACATGGCTTTTGTAGTTCGGACTGGACTGTTTCCATGGGGCACAGGGTCAGAGCTGATTTGCATATCGCCATTGTCTAACCCAGGGTGGTGTGGAGTGCAAAAAAACGATGGATTTGAGCCCAGATCTTTTGACTGGGTTGAATGTGTGACATTGATCCACATTCGGTCCATCACCTGTTTTGTTTGCAATTGCCGCCATAAGTGCGCTGGGGATGCTCAGACGTGGGTCCCAGGCACTCCACACCACTGGAGTCAAGCTAGCCGGGCTGATGAGAGGTGTTACCTCGAAACCGGTCCGGTCCTCGGATGCTTGATTCCGTTCTGGGAAGGACATGGCTTTTGTAGTTCGGACTGGACTGTTTCCATGGGGCACAGGGTCAGAGCTGATTTGCATATCGCCATTGTCTAACCCAGGGTGGTGTGGAGTGCAAAAAAACGATGGATTTGAGCCCAGATCTTTTGACTGGGTTGAATGTGTGACATTGATCCACATTCGGTCCATCACCTGTTTTGTTTGCAATTGCCGCCATAAGTGCGCTGGGGATGCTCAGACGTGGGTCCCAGGCACTCCACACCACTGGAGTCAAGCTAGCCGGGCTGATGAGAGGTGTTACCTCGAAACCGGTCCGGTCCTCGGATGCTTGATTCCGTTCTGGGAAGGACATGGCTTTTGTAGTTCGGACTGGACTGTTTCCATGGGGCACAGGGTCAGAGCTGATTTGCATATCGCCATTGTCTAACCCAGGGTGGTGTGGAGTGCAAAAAAACGATGGATTTGAGCCCAGATCTTTTGACTGGGTTGAATGTGTGACATTGATCCACATTCGGTCCATCACCTGTTTTGTTTGCAATTGCCGCCATAAGTGCGCTGGGGATGCTCAGACGTGGGTCCCAGGCACTCCACACCACTGGAGTCAAGCTAGCCGGGCTGATGAGAGGTGTTACCTCGAAACCGGTCCGGTCCTCGGATGCTTGATTCCGTTCTGGGAAGGACATGGCTTTTGTAGTTCGGACTGGACTGTTTCCATGGGGCACAGGGTCAGAGCTGATTTGCATATCGCCATTGTCTAACCCAGGGTGGTGTGGAGTGCAAAAAAACGATGGATTTGAGCCCAGATCTTTTGACTGGGTTGAATGTGTGACATTGATCCACATTCGGTCCATCACCTGTTTTGTTTGCAATTGCCGCCATAAGTGCGCTGGGGATGCTCAGACGTGGGTCCCAGGCACTCCACACCACTGGAGTCAAGCTAGCCGGGCTGATGAGAGGTGTTACCTCGAAACCGGTCCGGTCCTCGGATGCTTGATTCCGTTCTGGGAAGGACATGGCTTTTGTAGTTCGGACTGGACTGTTTCCATGGGGCACAGGGTCAGAGCTGATTTGCATATCGCCATTGTCTAACCCAGGGTGGTGTGGAGTGCAAAAAAACGATGGATTTGAGCCCAGATCTTTTGACTGGGTTGAATGTGTGACATTGATCCACATTCGGTCCATCACCTGTTTTGTTTGCAATTGCCGCCATAAGTGCGCTGGGGATGCTCAGACGTGGGTCCCAGGCACTCCACACCACTGGAGTCAAGCTAGCCGGGCTGATGAGAGGTGTTACCTCGAAACCGGTCCGGTCCTCGGATGCTTGATTCCGTTCTGGGAAGGACATGGCTTTTGTAGTTCGGACTGGACTGTTTCCATGGGGCACAGGGTCAGAGCTGATTTGCATATCGCCATTGTCTAACCCAGGGTGGTGTGGAGTGCAAAAAAACGATGGATTTGAGCCCAGATCTTTTGACTGGGTTGAATGTGTGACATTGATCCACATTCGGTCCATCACCTGTTTTGTTTGCAATTGCCGCCATAAGTGCGCTGGGGATGCTCAGACGTGGGTCCCAGGCACTCCACACCACTGGAGTCAAGCTAGCCGGGCTGATGAGAGGTGTTACCTCGAAACCGGTCCGGTCCTCGGATGCTTGATTCCGTTCTGGGAA
The DNA here is from genome assembly GCF_964263255.1 of Lissotriton vulgaris. NCBI lineage: Eukaryota > Metazoa > Chordata > Amphibia > Caudata > Salamandridae > Lissotriton > Lissotriton vulgaris. Next base: position 122,293 of record NW_028248729.1, read on the forward strand.
GGACATGGCTTTTGTAGTTCGGACTGGACTGTTTCCATGGGGCACAGGGTCAGAGCTGATTTGCATATCGCCATTGTCTAACCCAGGGTGGTGTGGAGTGCAAAAAAACGATGGATTTGAGCCCAGATCTTTTGACTGGGTTGAATGTGTGACATTGATCCACATTCGGTCCATCACCTGTTTTGTTTGCAATTGCCGCCATAAGTGCGCTGGGGATGCTCAGACGTGGGTCCCAGGCACTCCACACCACTGGAGTCAAGCTAGCCGGGCTGATGAGAGGTGTTACCTCGAAACCGGTCCGGTCCTCGGATGCTTGATTCCGTTCTGGGAAGGACATGGCTTTTGTAGTTCGGACTGGACTGTTTCCATGGGGCACAGGGTCAGAGCTGATTTGCATATCGCCATTGTCTAACCCAGGGTGGTGTGGAGTGCAAAAAAACGATGGATTTGAGCCCAGATCTTTTGACTGGGTTGAATGTGTGACATTGATCCACATTCGGTCCATCACCTGTTTTGTTTGCAATTGCCGCCATAAGTGCGCTGGGGATGCTCAGACGTGGGTCCCAGGCACTCCACACCACTGGAGTCAAGCTAGCCGGGCTGATGAGAGGTGTTACCTCGAAACCGGTCCGGTCCTCGGATGCTTGATTCCGTTCTGGGAAGGACATGGCTTTTGTAGTTCGGACTGGACTGTTTCCATGGGGCACAGGGTCAGAGCTGATTTGCATATCGCCATTGTCTAACCCAGGGTGGTGTGGAGTGCAAAAAAACGATGGATTTGAGCCCAGATCTTTTGACTGGGTTGAATGTGTGACATTGATCCACATTCGGTCCATCACCTGTTTTGTTTGCAATTGCCGCCATAAGTGCGCTGGGGATGCTCAGACGTGGGTCCCAGGCACTCCACACCACTGGAGTCAAGCTAGCCGGGCTGATGAGAGGTGTTACCTCGAAACCGGTCCGGTCCTCGGATGCTTGATTCCGTTCTGGGAAGGACATGGCTTTTGTAGTTCGGACTGGACTGTTTCCATGGGGCACAGGGTCAGAGCTGATTTGCATATCGCCATTGTCTAACCCAGGGTGGTGTGGAGTGCAAAAAAACGATGGATTTGAGCCCAGATCTTTTGACTGGGTTGAATGTGTGACATTGATCCACATTCGGTCCATCACCTGTTTTGTTTGCAATTGCCGCCATAAGTGCGCTGGGGATGCTCAGACGTGGGTCCCAGGCACTCCACACCACTGGAGTCAAGCTAGCCGGGCTGATGAGAGGTGTTACCTCGAAACCGGTCCGGTCCTCGGATGCTTGATTCCATTCTGGGAAGGACATGGCTTTTGTAGTTCGGACTGGACTGTTTCCATGGGGCACAGGGTCAGAGCTGATTTGCATATCGCCATTGTCTAACCCAGGGTGGTGTGGAGTGCAAAAAAACGATGGATTTGAGCCCAGATCTTTTGACTGGGTTGAATGTGTGACATTGATCCACATTCGGTCCATCACCTGTTTTGTTTGCAGTCTGGATCTTTCCCAGCATGGGTTCAGGAGGGAACACAGCACCGAGTCTGCCCTCACCATAGTGCTTGATAATATCCGCACGCGCGTGGATGGGGGACAGACCTCCCTCCTGATCCTTTTAGACCTCACGGCTGCCTTCGAAACCCTTTCTCCCTCGGTCTTAACATCTCGCCTGAGGGAGATTGGGGTTCAGGGGGCGGCCCTGGGGCTCCTTTCCTCTTTTCTTGACCATAGAGAGCAAAGGGTGATGCTGGGTAAATTCCTATCTCCATCCCTGTCTGTGCAATGTGGGGTCCCACAGGGGTCGGCGCTAAGCCCCACCCTCTTTAACATTTATGTGACCCCCCTTGCCAGACTTATTAGATCTTTCGGGATGGAGGTAGTTTCCTATGCGGATGACACCCAGATCCTCGTCTCTCTCTCCCAGTCAGTTACGTCGACTGCCTCCAATTTTAGATCTTGTATGGAGGCAGTCAGCCAATGGATGATTCACAACTCATTGAAACTGAATGGGGAGAAGACTGAGGTGATGGTGTTTGGAGGAAAGGAGGAGATTTGGTCAGTTGAGTGGTGGCCGGACTCATTGGGAGCTTGTCCTGATCCTACCTCCTCAGCCAAAAACCTTGGGGTTATGATTGATCCCACCCTTAGTATGTGCCAACAGGTCAACAGGACTGTATCGACCTGTTGGGGTATCATCCGCATACTAAGGAAAATTAGGCACTATCTTTCATTGCAGGCAAGGAAGCAACTTGCTGTTGCCCTCCTGGGCTCCCGTCTGGACTACTGCAATGCGCTGTATGCGGGACTGAATAAAAGTCAGCTGCAGCACTTGCAGGTAGTCCAGAATGCAGCAGCCAGATTTGTCCTGGATCTACCCCGATGTGCCTCTGCCACCTCTGCCAGGAAGCAGCTCCACTGGCTTCCTGTTGAGGACCGGATACTTTTTAAGACCATGTGTATGGTTTATAAGGCTTTAGCAAAAAACAGCCCTACTGGAATTGGATCCATTTTGTCTCATTACAATCCTGGCAGGAACCTTCGCTCCTCCAATAGACTTCTTCTCTCAGTTCCGCGAATTCGGAAAACTAGATGGGGTGGTAAAGCCTTTTCCAATCTGGCCCCAAAGTGGTGGAATGCTCTCCCACTGGAATTAAGGTCTCTTCCTACTTTACAATCATTCAGAACTGCCCTGAAGACCCATCTCTTTGTACGCGCGTACCTGTAGTTCTGCTCTGCCTTTTTTGATCTTTTTGATAGGCGCCTTGACACCTTCGGGTTTAGTTTGCGCAGTATAAATCGCATAATAAATAAATAAATAAATAAAAAGAATTGGGGGAAAATGGGCAGCCCGACCAATGGAGATGGGGCGGGACAACACGCCATTAACGAGGACCTGCGCACGGGACGGTGATATAATAACCGCACAAGATTGCGAAAAGGGGTGCCAAAGTCCATCTGGTCCAACACCGCGTCCAAGTAGCTCCAGTCGACAGGGTTGAAAGCCTTCTCAAAGTCGATAAGGAGAAGGGATAAGTAGAGGGTCAGCAGGTGTCGATTCGCAAGGGTAAGGTGCAGGCATCGGAGACAGTGTCTAGTCCCTCGGAGAGGCATAAAAGCGCATTGGTAAGGGTGAACGAGTTGGGCTAAGTATGAGCGTATGCGATTGGCTAGTACGGAGGCAAAGATCTCGAGCTCCGTATTGATGAGTGAAATGGGACGATAGTCCAAGTAGTGCTGCGAGGTGGGCTGGGACTTAGGGATCACCATGATGGTAGCGAGGTCCGTCTCCGGCCGAAATGAGCCGCACTTTTTTGTACAATGCTATTAGAGGTGAAAGCAGGGTGTCACGATAGGAGGAATAAAACTCCAGAGGGAGTCCGTCCGGCCCAGGAGTCTTATTAGCCGCCAAGCGCGAAATAGCATCAGATACCTCCTTAGGGGTGAGCGGAAGGTCCAACGCAGCCGAGTCAGATTCGCCAAGGTGCGGAAGAGGGAACTCCTCACGTTGGAGGAGGTCAGAGAGTGAAAGGCCAGGTGACCGCGCCGAATATAGGGCAGCGTAATAAGAGGCAAAGCATTGGGCCACAGCCGCACGGTGGAGCGTTCCGTCTATGTCTGCCATGCCAGGCATGATGCGGTTGGCCATGGGATAAGTGGCGAGGTGATGGAGGAGCTTCCCATTCTTGTCTCCCCAGCTATACACTCGGGCCACAGACGAACGCCAAAGAAGCTTTGCAGCTTCCAGGGAGGTCTGTCGAATCTCATCTCATAGGAACGCCAGCCTCCGTTCCTGGACTTCAGACCTAACCTCGGGGTCCTGCGCCTCAATCAGGGTGGCTTGTGCTTCCAAGTATGTAAGCTGGGAATCACGTGCCTCATGGGTGAGTTTCAGCTACCCTTTAGCGAATGCCCTAATTGTGGCCTTACAAGCCTCAAAAATGGTACGGGAGGAGGACACAGAGCCGTGGTTAGTGGCAAAGTAGGCGCCGAGTTCAGCACCAATGCTGTCCTTGAACTCCTCGTCTTGAGAAACCAAGCATTGAGTTGCCAGAGCGGTCGGGAGGATGGGGGAAGGGAACCTATACAAAGTAGCACTGCAGAATGGTCCGACAGCCACCTCGGGAGGATAGAAATCACCTGGAGCGCTCGGCAGTCCTGAGCCGGCAAGAAAGCATAGTCTAGGCGTGCATGGGTGTGATGCGAGGCAGAAGTGGGGGTTTATTGCTAGCAGTCGGGTGCCACAATCTTCAGGCATCCCCGAGACCTAAACTGGCCGCCCATGAAGAGAGGAGGCTGGATTGAGCAATCCTGGAGGTGGAGGGAGAGGACGCAATGTCGAGTCCTGGATCCATAATGGCATTAAAGTCACCCCCCACCACTGTCAATCCTAGGGGCAGAGCCACAATCAGCGGGGTAAGTCGACGGAGTGTAGGGGCCAGCAGAGCAGGAGGGGAATAGACAGACAGAAGATTAGGTGGGCGTTCCCCAAGCGTGCACTCCAAAAGAATAAAGCAACCCTGAGGGTCATGTGTCACCTTACGCGTCACTAGGGGAAGTGCACGACGCACCAGAATGGCCACCCCTCTGGACCCCCTACAAAACCCAGAATGCCAGACAGTGCTGTAACCATAGCAAGCAAAGAAAGGCCAATGTTGACCTAATAAATGGGTTTCCTGGCGTATGAGTACGTCCGCCGACTAACGCTGGGCGTATCTCAGGACGGCTGCACGCTTAATTTTATCCAGGAGGCCGTTAACATTCCAGGACATTAGGTGGAGTGAAGAGAGCGTGTTAGAATCGCCAGGGAGGAGGAGGCCATGGGGGAGCCGGGCCACAGGGCAGCTCGGTTGGGGTAGTGGAGGTGCAATAACGTCCAGGGCCCGTGGACAGGGAAGTGTAGTGTGTGAAGAGTGTTCACCCAGAGGTAGCAAAACAAAGGTGGTGCAGAAAGCATTAGCTCTAAAAAACAAAACAAACCGGAGCAGGAGCTCCAACCCCTCCCATCCCCCCACTTCAGACTTCAGGAACGAAAGCATCTGTCACCCGAACAGTAACAGAACTGAAACTCCAAGCCAAAACGCTTGGAAACTGGGAAAGTCGTGGAGGACCCTTCCACATAGTAGGATGTCCATGCTTTATACCATCGAGAAACCGTTAGAGACCCATTGGAATACCGGTCTCAGTCTCGGTCATTGGTTTCAAACAACTTCAACCAGGAGCCTCAAACTTCGTGTAAAAAGCTGACATTGTTGTGTTGTGGTCGGGACGGCCCAGGTAGCAGCCTCGGGCTGCGGGTATGATCAGTGTCCAAAAGCTCTATCAAGGACTGTTGAGGCAAAGCCAAACTGGAGTCGGTACGGTCCAGGGAGCCAGAGCGCCTCCCGGCCGGAGAGGCCTTCCCAGACGGCCCAGGCATGTGTCCCCGTGGGGCCCCCGTCGGAGAGGCAGAGTGTGGACGTTGCTGGCCCCTACGCCTCCCAGAGCGCCTGCGGCGCGGGCGAAGAGTCAGGGCGTCCAGCCTAGCGCCACCGGTGGCAGCGGATGGAGCGTGATCCTGAGCAGGCATCCGCAGCGGGCGCTCCTCTGTTGCCCATGTACACGCCTCCTCCGGGGTCTTAAAGAAGAGGGATTTGTCTTAAAAGAGTACTCGCAGCCGCGGCAGAGGAGCCTGTATTGAATGTTAAGCGAGCGCAGCTTCAGTTTGACCTCCCCAAAGGAGCGACGCTGATATTGGACCTCCCGGGTGTAATCAGGGAAGACCATGATCGTCAGGTTCTCGTGTCTGAGCGGCTGCTTCCTCCGGGAATCAGCCAGGATAGTAGACTATCCGCAGGATAATTGGGCGCGGTGGGGCACCTGGCTGTGGCGGGGGAGCAAGAGATCTGTGTGACCTCTCGATCGTGTACCAGGGGGAGAGCGCTCCCTCGGGCATCCAGGAGCGTATCCAGCGTTCCACAAAATCTGCTGCCCGGCCTTGTTCCACTCCCTCAGCAAAGCCAACCAGTCGAAGGTTGTTGCGGCGGGCGCGGTTTTCTGCATCCTCGGCCCGCCGGTGGAGTTCCTACGTGTGGGACTGGAGCAGATTCACCTGGGCCTTGAGGTGCTGAACGTCGTCCTCCACGGCCGATACTCGGGACTCCGCCTCCGTAATCCGATCGTTGCGAAGGTCTTGCCTGATCAGTATAATATCGACACGGACCTCAGCAATCTTGCCCTCAACCGAGGACTGCGACATCTGGATCGCCTGGAGAATTACGAGAGGTCAGGCGCAGCAGGGGCCCCCCCGCCAGCAGGACCACCAGCAGCCCCGGCATCCGTGGTGGTAAACCGGTCCAATTTGGTCTGAGTAGCCGGGGTCTTGGGTATTCTATCCCGGACCATGATGACCTCCAAGCAGTATCTGAAGGGGCAGAAGTTCCCCGGGAGCAGTCTGGTCAGCCGGGAAGCAAGGAAAGAGGATGAAAGAGGGAGACCCAGGGCCTCAGCGGACCACAAACCTGCTCCTCGGTTGTTGGATCACCAAGGATGTAGGCCAGGGGATAACCCCAGAAGCAGAAGCTGGGTGTCACGGCTGCAGACAACAGGATCCAGTGGCGGAGCCCACAACCAGGACCCCCCGCTGCCCGAGCCGTGTGACCGATCCTGAGCGCCAGACAGCAGCCCCGGCCCAGGGCCCCCGCACTAGGCAAGAGCAGCGGACCAGGAGATCAGGCCCAGCCTGCCCCAGCCCTCCCCTGACGTAGGAGAAAGTAGAGCCCCCGCCGGAAAGCCCAAGCACCACTGCCCGAGATGGCAGTCGAGGCACCACCGACCCTCCGAGGCTCCAAGGGTGAAGGGGGGGAGATGCCCGGGACAAGCCCAATGCTCCACGCACTGGTTCCCCCAAGCCGCCCGTCCGACAGCCGACCCCCCTCTCAGAGGTCTGCACCCCCACGTCCACACACACACCTCCTCAATCACATGAGGCAGGGAGGACAACAGATCAGGCTGGGCCCAAGGAAGGCAGCACCTCCAGGGGATCCCAGGACCTTCTCAGCTGCATTCCAGACAAAGACTTCAGTGGGTAATCTTTGCTGTGGCCGCAGGCCAGGGGAGCACACAGCCCATCTCCCACAATGACCAGAGCACACGGAGGAGGAGAGGCCGCCTGCCCGAGATCAGCGAGCGATGCAGTCCAGTGGGCAGATACGTGTCCCTGGGATCAGGCCAGCATCACAGAAAGTCACAGGAAGGAGTAATGACGGATGTCGCAGAAGGAAGGCCCCCCATGGAGAGGGATGGGGCCAGATAAGGAGAGGCTGCCCGTCTCCACCGCCCGATCTAACGGCCGACTCCCGGCACAAGCACCCAGCTCAACCAACAGCCGTTCTGTCCCATTGGAGAGGGGCTCCCAGTCACCCAGTATGGAGCCCAGGGCCTCAGAGCAAGGGGGGGCTGGCGGGGAGATGCCTCACACTCCCACCGCCCGATCCAGCGGCCGAACCTCGCCACCCGCACAACACGTACGGGGCCCCCACACCACCCCCGAGACGCCCCGCGGCAGGCAGGCTTCACCTCTCTCTCCGAAGTGGAGGGTAGTTGCAGCAGTCAGTGAAGGTCTGCCGAGTCACGACCACAGGCAGGTTGCGGGAGGTGGATTTCCGAGACCTGGCATGCGTAGCGCCTGAGGCAGAGTACCGTGGTAGGCGCCGGGGCACCCCAGATCACCCGGCCGTCTGCGCCTGAACAACGCTGCCACCTCCCTCGTCAGGGGTTACTGCAGGACCGCAGCAATCTCGAGGTGCGCAGCAGCGGCGGCCGCCATTTCACATCCAGCAAGCCAGGGACAACAAGACAGGCTGGAGGGCCGGGGGGGGCCGTGATTTTGGCCGCAGCACCACAGATGGTTTCCGGATCACCTTGGGAACAGGTTAGTAAGTTTTAGGGCTTCCGATGGCGGCAGATGAAGAGCGGATGACGGAGGGGTCCGGAGCACTTCTAAAGTGCGACCCCCATCTTGACGCTCTCGGCCACGCCCCTAATGCTGTTTTTAATAAGATTGAGGCTATCAGGTCTGAAAAGACACTTGGTAGGTTATTATGTATACCAAGTCTGTATCCTACATTGTACAAAGAGATAGAATCAGCATGACAGGAAGGAGGCCCGGAGGCAGCTGTAGTACTTAAGGTGCTGAAAAAGACATCTGAGTTTGAGGGAGTGGACTGATAGTAAAGGAACCCTTGGACCAGTGTTGGGAACGCCCCTGGAGCATGTATTTAGTAAGCATGTATTTCCTGTGCTTGACACCTTAGCCTGGCTATCACCCCTACGGACAGGCAGTCTCTAGGAACTGTGCTTTCTGTGGCTCTGCTCTCCTACGGTAAAGGAACTAAGTAGTAACAACCTAGTCAGTATGTGTCCATGCAAGCTTACGGAATCAGAGGAGACAGGAAAGCACAGGATCAGAGCTATGACTGACCACCCGTAAAGCCCCATTCGACCTGGTCTGGAGAGCACCCCACTGTGGCAACCATTAATTATCAACAAAGAGCCATGCACACTTGTTACATTCTATATATCTGAAGCATTACCTGCTCTGTAACCCTTTCCCTTTAAGTGCATGCGCCATGTTATGTTTTCTATGATGTTCTATATTCCTAACAGAGCTTTCCTCATACAGCATTCTGCTGTCTTTGTCAGTTGTTACCTGGACACTGCTGTGTTAGGATTTGATGCTGTGCTGATCAATAAATCATCTTTAAAACCATCATTTTCCTTGGATTATTACAAAATTTGGTGACGACGACGACCCTACTCCAGCCATCTTCAGCACAGGAGCGGAGTTTGGACCCATTACTGCAATTTTGGATCATTTTGGATGCTTTTAATTATTTTTCGGGCTGCTCATTTCTTAAGGAATCTGTTTTTAATTATTTATCCATCTGGTAATACTACCTACGAACATTTGTACTTTTGATACGTTTTAATTACTTTGGACTCATATTATTTCATCTGCATCTTTCAACTATCGCTGACCGCTGCAGTGCCATTCTATTATCAGCGTCTTTCCTCTTGACTACCGCGCGTCATCCTGATGCTTAGCAACCTTTGATGCAACCACGTCATCCAGCGTGTGCTCTCGTTTTGTTTATGCGAGGAGCGAAGGAAGCGGAGAGCCTTCTTTGTGTGTTGTTGCATTTTCCTTGCCGAAGCCAACAGGAGACGGAAGCCACTGAGACGCCTTTACCGAAGTTTACCGGAGACGCGAGGCACTGCGCAACGTAAACAACACTTTCCTGCGTATTTTCCTTAAATGAACGTCATCGCGCTGGCAGCAACCATCACGTGACGCGCATCACGCAACGTCCCTCCATTTTGTTTATTTCGGTGTCCTCGCAACCATTTTCACCGATATTTCTCGCTTTTTGAGGCGAACTACTTAATTTTACACAGCGTTTCAACTATTCATGAGCAGCGTTTTCTCCCTGTTTGGTCTACAGCATTTTTTTTATTTATTTCTCACGACCTGAGGAGTCTCACCTCGTTTCTTCAAAGGACTTCGTTCTTCTACCTGATTATTTGAATTCTTTGGTATTTCTTCATTTCAACAAAACATTACCATTTATTATTCATTTTATCTTTTATTTTACAAATCCTGTTATAATTCTGCTTATATCATATTGTGTATGTACTGCATTTTCTTGTAGGACAGTTATTTTCTTTTGCGCATTGTATTTATTTATCTATATTGTATTTATTATTTTATTCTTCTTACAATGCAGTTTGATCCTCCTGCTAAATTTTTGCAAGTTAAAGGGGATCCTCCCATGCCTTGGTCAAGGTGGAAGGAGGAATTTTTCAATTATATGAGGGCAATTGATGGAGAACGTATGGGAGCAGAGAGAAAAAAAAGTATTTTACTGCATTGTCTTGGATCTGAGGGACAAGAAATTTTTAGAACTTTACCCCATTTGTCTGTTCCTAGTGGTAGTGGTGATACCATGAATGTTTATACTGAGGCTCTTGGTAGACTAGAGAAAAGATTCAAACCTACAGCTAATATTGTTTAAACCGTTTCAAATTTTACACCAGGGCACAAAAGCAGGAAGAATCTTTTGATGATTTCCTCACTGCTTTAAGAGCTTTAACTTTACACTGTAATTTTGGATCCATGTGCGATGAAATGATCCGTGATCAAATCATTGTTCATGTCAAGAACAAAAAGGTTCAGGACAAATTGTGGTGTATTGGTGACCCTAATTTGGAAGAGACTATTGCTATTGCTAAATCTACTGAGATGTCAGAAAAATGGATGGACATAGTCGTTAAACAAAGTTCTAATGTTAGTAAGAGTGGAACTGATGAAGAAGTATGTTTGGTTAAACCCAAAGTAGAGGTTAAAAATGCAATTCCTTCTCATTTTAGAGCCAAAAATACTTACAGTGCTAATTGTAGGAGAACAGATTTCTCTAATAGTTCTCCTTCATGTTTTAGATGTGGTAGCAAAACATACATTGCTTCTTTCCAAGGCTGTCCTGCTATAAACAAAACATGTAACATTTGCAATAGAGTGGGACACTTTAGTAATGTTTGTAGAGAAAAACGATATAACTCTCAGTTTAGACCAGGACAATTACATACGCCTTCTAACACTATTACTCCCACAAAAGTATCTGCTATTACCGTGTCTGATGGCACTGAGCAAGATCTTGATCGTGGTTATGTTGTTTCCATAATCCAAAGTGGGTGTATAGTGTTAACTAGTAAGAAATCCCCAAAATGTTTATTCCAAGTGTTTTCCATTGATATTGAACTTATGGTGGATTCTGGGTCCCCATGGACCATAATTACCAAGGAATATTTTAATGAGAAACTAAAATCTGTCTGTGATTTTTCCACTCTACAACCTTCAGATATTTTTGCAGAAGGTTTCAATGGGAACAAGATTGATATTGAAGGATTTTTAAAAGTTCAGTTAAGCTTTAGAGGAAGATCAGCTTTTATCAAGTTATACATTGCTATGAAGGGACCTGGCAGCCTTGCAGAGAGGACGTTCATATACGCGGCTTATCAGAGCCCTCTATTCATGACTTACGCTCGAGAGTATTTCAAATATTTAAGGAATATACAAGCCCGAGGTCGTCATCCTATGCACCAAGGAAAAGAGAAATTAAGTATTAAACTAAGACTAGAGTTGCTCATGGGATAACGAACCCAGAGGGATACATGTAATCGGCACTGAATTTGTCTGTATATTACAGTGGTCTTTTCTACGCACTCTGAAAAATAGTAACATAAGGTTGTGCGTCCTTTTGGATCCGTGTCATTGGGAGCAACAATACGTAGAGCTTGGGCCAGGACTACGCACCTTAACAATTGGGAGCACTACAAATGTTTGGACATAGTTATTGATTATAAGAACATTGACCTCTTGGAACTCATCAGGAAGAACAAAGATACATACATCTAATTTCGTCTTAGAAATATTTAGAAGCCTTGAGGAAGTCACATGACGTGACAAAACACGTGTCGGCTGTTGTCTTTTTTGGATCAGGAAAATGAGGACATACAAAATACCAACTGTCCTGTATACTTTGTCTACCATCTTTTCCTGACCAGCTTTTGTATTATCCTTTGTTTGATGTACATATATTCTTTTTACTATGCTCACCAATGTGTGTTAATACAATTTTTTGATTACTAATAAGAACCAAAATTGTCACTTGTGGATGAAATACTTAAGATCTATGCATAGAACAAGTCTTAATTCTTAAATACATAAGGAACTAAAATTGTTACAACTGAGTGCCGGGATTTTGGATCATACAGATTGCTATGAAGGGAGTCAATGTTCTGGGCTGGCATGACCAATGGGAACTGGGCATCACATTAAATCCAAGGGCCAAAGATCCCATCTCTCTTTGTAGTGAGCAGGAAATGATAAATGCTGTTTGTTCAAGTGATGGAAGTCAAGATATTATTTCTTTTTGGAGCAACAAGTTTAGTAAAGTTTTCTGTGAACGTTTAGGGAAACTAGAAGGTTTTTCACATAAGATTGTGTTAAAAGAAGGAGCACTTCCTGTCAAACAAAAGCTAAGAGGAGTTCCTCTAAATGTTAGAGATGAATTAAAAGAAATGTTGAATGATTTGTTAAAAGACAATATTATTGAGCCCATTGAATCATCTGAATGGGTTTCGCCAATTGTTTTGGTGCGCAAACCCGATCAAAAATTGAGAGTGTGCATTGATTTGAGAGCACTTAATTCTAATATTATTATTGATTGCCATCCCCTGCCTAATATCAATGAACATGTTTCCCTTTTTGATGGTGCGCAGATTTTTTCCACTTTAGATCTCAGATCTGCGTACCATCAAATTGAACTTACGGAAGATTCTAAAAAGTACACAGCCTTTATCACTCCCATGGGTCTGTTTCAATACAGAAGGATGCCTTTTGGATTGGCATCGGCTGCTTCCGTTTTTCAACGTGTTATGTTCCAAATTTTCAGAGACCTTGATTTGTTCGTTAAGTGTTTTCAGGATGAGATATAAATCTTTTCAAAAAATGAGTTTGAGCATGCTTCACACTTAAATGAAGTGTGTAGGAGGTTAGAGAAATATGGGCTTACTCTCAAAGCACACAAATGCAAACTTTTTAGAAAATCTGTAGAGTATTTGGGACATACTCTGTCTGGGGAAGGTTTAATTCCCAAAAAATCTAATGTTGAAGCCATACTCAACGCCCCTGCCCCGAGCAATAAGGAACAATTATCATCGTTCTCCGGCATGTGTGAATACTACAGCAAATTTGTGGTTAATTTTGCTACCAAAATGGAACCATTAAGAAGGTTATTGAGACAAAGTAATGAATTTGTGTGGGAAGCTGAACAAGAAAAAGCCTTTACTGATATTAAGCATGACATTGTCAATTCACCAACTTTGAAACCTTTCAGAATGGGCAAGAAATGTATCATCACTACTGACGCTAGTTTGTACGGTTTGGGTGGTGTGTTATCCCAAACTGACGGGGTCATGGAATGGAATGTGGCTTTCTCATCTAGGACATTGAATGAGACGGAACGCAGGTATGCTGTTATTGAACGGGAACTGCTTTCCTGTGTGTGGGCAATTGAACACTATAGGATTTACATTTGGGGCAGTGAGTTTATCTTGAGAACCGACCACAAGCCGCTTGTACATTTCTTATCAGTTGGTGGAGGTTGGAACTCTACGGCAAGGATTGCGCGTTTGGCATCCAAATTACAAGAATATCATTTTACTGTGGAATACATTCCTGGTAAAAAAAATGTCACTGCTGACTGCCTTTCACGTCTTCCTTGCCAGAATCAGGAAGACAAAGTTAATAGTATTAGTGAAGTTGATTTTGTTTTAAATTTGTCTGATGTAGTTGATTCCCAGTATCAAGATATCACAGAACAATTTTGGTTGAAATGTCAAGATGAGGATGAGAGATTTGGAATGTTAAAGAGCTATCTTTTCAAGGGTTGGCCAAATAAAACCAGTGTCAGGGATGATTTGCTTCCTTTTTATAATATAGCTGATGAGTTGTGTTGTGAAGGTGAATTGATTTTCAAATCTGGAAAATGCATTCCACCAGTGGGTGTACAGGAGCTTATCCTCAAGTTGGCGCACAAAACGCATCCTGGTATTTCAGCTATGAAGCGTTTAATAAGGCAGGTATATTGACCGCACAGTCAGGGAGTGTAGCGAGTGTTGTACCAAGGATAAAATGTTAAAATTGCATATTCCCCCTCTTAAAACTGTCAAGTGGCCTGAGTTTCCTTGGAACAAAATAGCCTTTGACATTTCAGGTCCCTTTCATATATTACCTGAAGCCTCACGGTTTGCATTAGTCATGATTGACTACCACTCAAAATGCCCTGAAGTGAAATTTGTGGCTAAGGTTACTTCTGAGGGAGTGATTACGTTCTTTAAGGAAGTTTTTGCAAGGGAAGGTTGCCCATCTGTATTGGTGTCGGACAATGGTGTACAGTTAGTGTCATCTGAGATGCAATCTTTCTTGCAAACTTGCAACATCAAACATATTCGGACGTCCCTTTATGAACCGCATGAGAATGGGCAGGTTGAACGCTTTAACCGAGTATTAAAGAGTTTTGTTGTTGATTCCATTAGAGAAAAGAGTAATTGGTTGAATGTGCTTAGGGAGAAGCTTTGGACCTATCGCATAACTCCCCATACCACTACAGAAGTTAGTCCGTTCAAGTTACTTAAAGGTAGGGATCCTGCTTCCAACATTTGGCCCTGGTGGTTTAAGGAAAAATGTAAAAATCTAGGCGAAGGCGAAGTTGACATCCAGAGTGTTGCAAATAGAGTTAATTGTAAACAGAGTAAGTCTGCTTTGTGGTACAATAAAAAGTGGAAGACAAAGGAACATAGTTTTTGTGTGGGTGATTGGGTTAGGATTCTGAAACCTTTTATAGTTAGCAAAGGAATGAGTAAATATAGTAGACCCATTCGAATTAAAAGAGTTTTCAGTAATTCTGTCATCACCCAGGATGGCAAGGTCTGGAATTTGTGTAAAGTTGCGAAATGCCCAACACAAAGTGATTTGCAGTCTCAATGTCATGACAATCTTTTCCAATGTGACAATTGCAAAGGAAGAATTGATTCAGGTCTTTCTTCTGACTCTGTAGCATCAAGAGTCAAAGATGATGTACGCGTCAGAAGAAGACCTACTACTCTACAGGATTTTGTATGATTTTGTATAATATGTTTTCTGTTCTTTCGTTTAATGAGGGAGATGTGTTACATTCTATATATCTGAAGCATTACCTGCTCTGTAACCCTTTCCCTTTAAGTGCATGCGCCATGTTATGTTTTCTATGATGTTCTATATTCCTAACAGAGCTTTCCTCATACAGCATTCTGCTGTCTTTGTCAGTTGTTACCTGGACACTGCTGTGTTAGGATTTGATGCTGTGCTGATCAATAAATCATATTTAAAACCATCATTTTCCTTGGATTATTACAACACTGTCAACAGACTGCCTGCTAAAGTGACTATTAGTCCCAGGAGACCTGTTTGTCTGCTGTTGGAGGAGAATGGGCCACATCTTCTACACGCTATATAGTGTCGGACTCTCAAATGCAGCGCTGGACGCCACACCACTGCAGCTGCCTGGTAAAGAGATACAAATCCCAGGAAACCTGCTGTCTGCTGAGGGAGGAGGAGGGACCGCATCTTCTAAACGCTATATAGCGCTGGACTATGTCCTGTAGCGCGGGACGCCAAACCACTGCAGATGCATGGTAAAGGGACTACAAATCCCAGGAGACCTGTTGTCTTCAGGGCAGGAGAAGGGACTGCATCTTCAACCTGCTTTGTAGCCTGTACTGTCTCCTGCAGCACAGGATGCCAAGCGCACATCTTCATTCAGCCTGAAACTGTTAGTTTAGCTGAGAGGTTGCTCTGCATTTCCCTGTATGCAGCCAGCTGCACAAAGTAACTTCACAGCTGGGAGTTCCTAAAGTCATTATGAAAGTGACACAGCTCAGAGCTCTGCAGTCACGGACTGTCTGCACAACAAGCTTATTTCTATTCAGTTTCATAAAGGTGGCTCAGGCCCGCTCACCGCAGGGGCCTCTCGTGAGTGCCCTTACTTATATTTCAGGTTCTTTGCAGCAGTAAGGTCAGTTAAAATAATGAAAGTAGAAGATTGTGAAAGAACAGATTGCAATACTTTGTGAGCTTTTGAAAATATATTGAGTCCGTCAAACGAACGTAAGTTATTGTATAGCAGCCAAAGAAACCATATATCAGTTTATGAAAACCACTTTTAATACGCCAACCATGTTGTCTCGAAAGTGTGCAAACATCAACTGATTTCACGAAAAACTAAACCAAATAGTACAGTTAGGAAAAAAACGCTCTGACGTGGCAAGCACTGGCTGTGTCATAGCTGTTTATTTTCTTCCAGCAGGTTGGTAGTAATGGTGTTGGGCTAAGATGTAGAATTATAAGTCTATTTAGGTATTTAAGTATATATATTTAAAAGTAAAAATCTGTTGCAATTCAAGTCTGTAAAAATATATAATATGGAAATTGGTTTTAAATGGTTGAAATAAATGTATGCGTCCAGGATGTGCATCTGTCAGTGACATACATTCACAGGGAGAGTTTAAAGTGTACGTACGATTGAAATTAAGAAATAAACAAAGCATGTTAAGAAAAGTATTTAAAGTATGCAGTCTGGATGTACATCTGCTAAGGGCATAGTTACAAGGCAAGTTTAAAATATATACATGAATATCATTAAAAGAAACCTATTAAATGAAGTATTAAAAAAAACCTCTGGTAACAAAATCCATTCACACAGAGTATGCCTGTGAGGCTAAAAGTGTTTGTAAGCAGACATCAAGGGAGCATGGAAAAGTAGATCCCACAACCCAAACAGTGGAAGGATACACAAGTACCATGGCATGCTTCAAGGAAGGTCAAAATTAACAGAAGTCAACATGCAGAATACGCTGACCATTGCACAGAAACATACATATCGACAGACCTGATTCTGGTGGGATACTCATCATTTTTAAGCAAAAAATGCCTTTATTTTATGTGTGACAAATACCCTACTAAAATCCCACCAGTATGCCCACCTGTATGTTGGTCACTGGATGTAGGGCTGTGACTGAATTATACCAGGTGATTCAAATATAGAACATGGGAGGAAACATAGAGCAAACAATTCACTGAGGAGAAATGGGACAAGCTACGAGGCTACTCACAACTGGTCTCAAGAAATGGCACGTTCAAATGCTCATTTTTTATCTATCTGCCTCAGATGTGTCTTTGGCCATGCCGGTGATGTTGGGTGACTCTGGTCAGTGGTGACGGAGATAGTGGCACTCATAGTTGTTGAAATGTCACTCATAATTAGACTGAAAATATGAAAATGTCACACATAGCAATCTGAAACCTTGGTAGCTATGTATGGATAGTCTTTTAAAAGCAAATAACAGTTATGGCACAGGTTTACATGAAGACGGATGAATGCTGGCTCGCTCTTAGGTACTTACTTCTACATCGGAACACTGGTGCTGCTGCAACAGACGGACCCTATGCATGGCCAGCCTGCAACAACTCGTCGTGGACTCCCGGGCCTGTGATGCAACCAACACCACCCCTGCATGATTCATGGTCATGTGCCACTGTACACACTCCGATGGTGACAGCACTCACTTTAACAGAACCTGAAGGGGGAGAGGTGACATCCCTACTCCGACCTTCCCAATTTATGACTGCGACACACACAAAGGAGTGGGAAAGTGGAAAATAAAAGGTGGCACATGCTCAGGTAGAGAAAAAAACTGCCCTCACTCATAAAATTGTGACATGCTTCTTCATTGGGCTTGCTTACTAACACCCCTGTGCACACCAACACCTGGGGTAGAGCAAAGGGGAGGGGGAAACTATACAAACAATACAAATTTGAGATCACCGAATAAAAGTGCAGCTAGTGAAGGTTAAAACTAGCTTGGATATGTACCTACTCGAAACTTTATTCCTGGGTCATTGGCTAGTTTTTTAAATGTGAAGGAAGGTGGTGACAGGAGAAGATTAAGATTCCTTCACCGCTCCTTACTGCCAAGGTGGCGACATGTTTCTGCCATTTAACTCATGCCCACAGTGTCAGGTCACTCCGGCATTCATCAGGACACTCCAGATCACAAAACGTAGTACCCTCTGATCCTGGTTTCGGTATCTATGGAATGCATTCCATACATGGGGTTCCCTATTTCAAGCACAGTTTATAATCTGTGGGAAAAGCACACGGAGGGGAGATAATTATTACTAGATTGCCATTTGATCCTACACAAAGTATCGGGGAGTGGAAAATAAAACCCCCTGGGTGCTTCTTCCCTCTTTGCACCTCATCCACGCACCACCTCAAAGCTCACAGTACCCTATAGATATAATATTTTGAGCATTGCATCCAAATCGGACTAAACATTCCTCATGGAACAGTGTCCACACCACATAACAATGAGGAAAACGCTTTTACCATCACCAAAATCCATTTCAATCAAATGCTCCCACTAATGCTGCGCAAGAAAATCTCACTCACTGAGTTTCACCAATTGAATTGCTAGAATTGGCGAGGTGTTGGGAGGGACCCTCTGTAGTCAAACTCTATAAAGAGATGAAGCATATACATAATGGTGTTATAAATAGGCATGATTATTTGATATGTATAAATGGGAGAAATCAATACATCGGGAAGCAACTCAAAGTGCCACTTCACACGGTCGTAAGGGTCAATGCTGCAGTTCGCGATACACTTGCGTATACCACCACACATAATTAAAGTAAGCAATCACGTATTTACTTTGTCGGTATAACTACACACCCAGTACTGTAATCTACAAGTTAGCAAGGGAGCCACTAATCAAAACTGGAGACTATATAGTGGTCAACTTTATATACTCAGGGTGTTCCAAGGAATATCATAAGTCAATCCCAACATGTGGCTTTTTATTCTGTACACCCACTTATGTTCCCTCAGCAGGAGTAATCTCTTTTTATCGCCTGTAGATGGTCTGATTCTGGGTTAGTCCAGCGCCGTCCAGGATAGGTCATTTACTGTGTGGGGTTCCTCTAGGTAGTGTGTATTAAACTTTGTATTGGATTTCTGGCATTGAATGGTACATCAGTTTTCTTACTCCTAAGGTTCCCATTAACTCGTGTCTCTCCTACGTTTTCCTTCATCAGGTTTTTTCTATAGCCACATAGTTGTTTGTATTTATTGTATGTTATTTAGTTTTATTCACAGATAGATGCTCATGGGGCAAGGGGGCATCATGGAACACAAGGTTTTTAGTAAGCAAGCCCAGTGATGAAGCATGTCACAATTTTGTGAGTGAGGGCAGTTTTTTATCACTGAGCGCATGCCAACTTTTACTATCCACTTTCCTTCTCCTTTGTGTGTGTTGCGGAGACAGTACTCACTCTGGCAGGGCGGCAGGCTGCTGACTCGGACTGACATCAGCTCTATTGCTAGCGCTGGTGGGCTAAGCCTGTGTGTGACATGGTAACTCATGGATTCCATACCGCTGGGCTGGTGAGCATATGGCAATTCTGACCAGCTTCACCAAAATGGCAAGTCAAGCGTGACCAACTTTGGGTCTGGGAATCAATCCCCATACACAATGCCGTGGTGCGAACGGCAAAGAGGACTTGAGCTACCATTAATTTGCCCAACACACTGACAAGTGTCAGTGAACACTTTCTGAAATGCCACGTACTCGCAACGGTGCCGGTAGCGCGGGAGGGCAGAACTGCATGGTTGCCCCGTGACTCAGCCCCCCACTTATTAAAATGTCTCATGGGTTCACAATTTTATTTTAAGTATCTAAGTAGCCAAGCAATTGGGTAGTGACTCCTCAGTGATGCCGCTTTGCATCGGCCCGTGGTGTGTCCAGTCCCAAAAAATTGTAACAAAGTAGAGAACTGTGAGGGGAACAGCGCGCAACAATCATTACCGCTCAGTCATGGTGCATTATAGCAGCTGAAGGGAACTATTGTGGGTTCCGATGTTGGGAAAGCGGTCGCGACGTTGTTGTCGTTTAGGAGTGAGTCTCCTTCTCAGCCTTTGTTTGAGCCTGCTGCTTCAGAAGCAGCAGGCTCAAACAAAAACACACCAATATCCGATGCGTGAGGTTCCTCCAGTTTGGAGACCTGCTGACCCAAATGCTAATACAGCTGTTGAAGCACATTTTCAGTGTGTTTGGGTGCATGTTCCTTGGAAACGTGCTGAAGTTTTAACTACTAAGCAGTCTTTGCCTGATCCGCGCAAAAATCCAGCAGGGTACTATAAAGAGTTGACTCAGACTGTGAGTTCGTGTATTATGAATTTGGCGGACATTGACATGTTGTTTGGCAATGTTGTTCCTCAACCTATTTGGAGTAAGATTCGCCACATGGATCATGCCCAAGAATTGGGTGATACATGGGTTCATCTTAGAGATGCCGACAACGGGCAAGTAGGCGGTGCCAAGCCTGATGATTTGATTGCTGAACTCCCTGGTAGAATTATTACGTATATGAAGACTTTAATGCCCGAATTACGTGTTAATTGGGACAAGTTGTAGGCATGTAAGCAAAAGAAAGATGAGACTGTGTCCGACTTTTTCACATGGTTTGAAGAGACTTTTGTAGATCATAGTGGTCAGGATATGGCTACCGAGGGTGGCCAGAGATTGTTTGTCAACAAATTTGTACATAATTTGCTTCCTAAATTGTGCAGTAAGTTGAAGGACTCTGAAAGTGCTTGGGCTGTTTCCACGTCGGCACAGATTCTAGCTACGGCCCAGTACTATGAAAATAGGCGCAAAGATGAGTTGGAGAAAGCAGATAAAAAGACTAAGGAATTAAAAACGAAGGTTCTTCTACAGCAAGCTTATCCACCCCGTACTAATAGTCAGCGCGATTATCAGCAGCCTCAGCAGTATTTGGGAAACTCGCAAAGAAACGAGTTCTCTCAACAACGTTTACCGTACGGTCCTAATCAGTGTGCTTATTGTAGAGAAGAGGGTCATTTTAAGAGTAGTTGTCCGGTTTTATTGCAGCGCACAAATGGGTTTTGTGCGAGAGGCCGTGGTGCTCAACAAACGCCTAGAGGTAGGGGACGCGGTGCGTTCCCGCAAAATGCACGATCTTTTCCGCCTCAGAATTCAATGAATAGTTTTGATCAGCAGAATAACACATCTGGTAGGACAACTCAGTACTATGCTGACGACTACTATGCAGAAAATGAGAATATGGAAGGTAATGATTGCTAGGACAGCCATGGACAAAGAGAGGGAGTTGTTTCAGTTCCAGTAGATCAAAATGGACCTTATGTCGAGGTGATTACATCAGGTGTGTCAGAACCTTTTCTGTTGGATACTGGTGCTACAAAGAGTTCTATTATGCACTCTAAACTCCCTGGCGCACCTTTGTCTGGCAAAATGAATGTTTCAGTAGGTTTTTCTGGCGCCCCAGTTAGGAACCCGATTTCTAGTCCTATGTCTCTTTCTGTTGGACCTTGTGAATTGGAAGCACCCCTTATTCTTACAACAGGTTGTGGTGAGAACTTGTTGGGATTGGATCTGTTGAAAAGACCTTGTACTGTTCTCCCTCGGGAGTACAACTTACACTGGGCAAGAGAGTGGTTTCTCCAATGTATTTGTCAAAGGATAAACTCCCGACAGAATTGTCTTCTCTTCCGGATATTCTTTGGGCTACTGGTCCTAACGATGTGGGTCTTTTGGAAATACCGCCATATGTTGTGACATTGAAAGCCAATGTTAGAATGCCGCGCATTCCCCAATACAAGATCTCTAGTGAAGGTGAAAAGGCGTTGTTAGCAATCATTTATGATTTGATTGAAAAAGATGTAATTGAACAGACAAGAGGCAACGTTTGCAATAGTCCCGTTCTGCCTGTGTTGAAGCGTACTGATGCTTCCCAGCCACCTGTTTACAGGTTTGTGATTGATCTTAGAGAGGTGAATAAGATCGTTGTGCCACAGTTTCCAGTTGTCCCTGATATCACTGCTCTATTGACAATGATTCCAGCTTCAGCCACTTGGTTCTCGGCGATTGACTTGAAGAATTCTTTCTTCAGCATCCCGATTGCCGAGGAGAGCAGGTATATTTTTGGCTTCAGTTTAGGAGGCCGAAGCTTCCGCTTCAAATGCGCTCCTCAAGGCTACTGTGAAAGTCCATCAATATATAGTCAGGCTCTGAAAACACAGCTTGATACGATTGTTTTACCTGATGGCGCTACACTTATTCAGTACGTCGACAATTTGCTTGTTGCTGCAGATACTGAGGAGATTTGTAAAGAAGCCACCTTGTTGTTGTTGCGTCATTTGTCTGATTTGCATCACAAAGTGTCTCTCTCGAAGTTGCAGTATTGTCGACAAGAAGTGACCTACTTAAGTCATCTGTTATCGAAGGAGGAAAGGAAACTGACCCCAGAAAGAATTCAGGCAATTGCAAGATTGAGTGTGCCGAGGACACAGAGAGAAGTGCGTGCTTTCTTAGGCATTACATCATATTGCAGACAATGGATACCGAATTTTTCCCTATTGGCCAAACCTTTGGTGACATTAACCTGTAAAGATACACCGAATCCCATTCCATGGTCTGAAGAGTGTCAGAAAAGTTTTTCCGAATTGCGTGATGCATTGTGTTTGGCTCCTGTGTTGGGTACCCCCGACTACAGTAAGCCCTTTACATTGTATGTCCATGAGAAAGAAGGTTGTGCATTGTCAGTGTTGACACAGTCTTTTGGGGACAAGCAGCGCCCATGCGCGTACTTTTCGTCGACTTTAGATCCGGTAGCTAGGGCGTTGCCGAGTTGTTTGAGAGCCACAGCCGCAGCAGCTGTTTCTATTCGACAGTCTGCTGGATTAGTGATGAATAACATGTTGATCGTAATGGTTCCACATGCGGTGGACACTTTGCTGAACAGAACCAAGACACAGCACTTAACTAGTGCTCGATTGTCAGGTTACGAGTTGACACTCCTAGCAAGTCATGTGCACATAAAGAGGTGCAATACACTCAATCCAGCTACGTTATTGCCGATTTCAGTAGAGACAGGCGATGTTGAAAAGCATGATTGTTGTCTTAGAACTGAGGAAGAAACGAAAGGGAGGATAGACCTCAAGGACACTCCTCTTCCAGAATGTGATGGTACTTTATGGGTGGATGGTTCATGCTTCAAGTTGCCGAATGGTGATACGACTGCGGCATATGCTGTGACGACTTTACATACGATTGTTGAAACCGCACGTATCCCACACAATTCCGCGCAAGCAGCAGAATTGATTGCACTTACGAGAGCATGTGTGTTGGCGAAAGGAAAATGAGTAAATGTGTACACTGACAGTCAGTATGCCTTTGGTGTTGCTCATAGTTTTGGACGATTGTGGAAAAGGCGTGGGTTCCTGACTTCGCATGGTGCTAAGATTCAGCATGGACAGTTGGTGAATGAGCTTCTCGAGTCACTGATCTTGCCGTTACAAGTTGCGATTGTGAAATGCAGTGCACACAAAAAGGTTACAGATGATGTTGGTCGCGGAAATGCGTTTGCGGATGAAGTTGCGAAAGAAACCGCAAGTCGAATGTATGTTGCAGGCCCTGCAAGATGGATTGGTGACGTTGGAATGTGCGAAGACAAGATAGAAAGTGTGAAGTCTATCCAAGCTGTAGCTACAGAGAAAGAGTTGAGTGTGTGGAGAGAGAGTACGGGTAAATTGGATGCGAATGGCTGTTGGGTTGAATTGTCAGAACATCAGCGATGGTTGTTACCCGATGCGTATGTGCTTGCAGTGGTGACAATGACCCATGGAATGGCTCATATCATCGTGAAAAGGATTTGTAAGTTATTAGCTCCAGTATGGCAAAATGCTGGAATTCCGAAGTGTGCAGAGAATGTGGTCAAGAAAGAGGCGGGAGGGGTTTAAGGGAAAAAAAGAGATAAAATAAAGTAAAACTTACCGTCCCGGAGACTCCCGACTCCCGCCGACTTGGTTTTGAATCCTGCAGTGCTCGTCATCAGGAAGGCTGCAGGCAGCCTCCCTCCCCTCTACCGCAGCCTTGTGATTGGTGAGGCCACTGCCCCACCAGCGTCGTTTTCTCTGTGTATGCTGCAGCATATATAGAGAACAGGGAGAGTGGGCGGTGTTTGGGCGGCCTCAGTCTGCCCAAACAATCAGTATGAACAACAGTGGGCAAGCCACTCCCCCTGCCCTCGAGCAGGACTCCCCACCCCAACCAGGAACTTCAGCTTTCTTGCTGTGCGAGAAGGCAGAAACAGATGGTAGTTATTACCATTTATGTTTCTGCCTTCTCACACTGCGAGAAAGCAGGGGGGCGGCGCCCAAACGCCCCTATAGAGGAGCCGCCACTGTTTACGACACCTTACCTGAACCAGAACTAGAAGAGGATGAGGAGTATGTTGATGAGTTTAAAGTCACCCTGTTAAAATTAGAGGCACATTTTGGTGACAGGGTAAACGTAGTTTTGGAGCAACATAAGTTCTTTACCCGCATCCAAGGTAAACAGAAATCTGTCATCAATTACATAGCATCACTTAGAGGTCTGACACAACTTTGTGACTTTGGTGAACTTACTGATTCACTCATCAGGGACCAACTTGTCAGGTGCACAAACAATAGTCGTATTCAAGAAAAGCTCCTGGCAAAAAAACCCACCTTAAAAGAAGCGGTTAGTAGAGCAGTTTCTATGGAACACACTGCTAAGTGTATCAAAGAGATGAAGACTCCCAATGAGCTTCTTGCCAATGTTCGCAATTGCGGTATTGCACAGGCCAATTCCATTGATAATGAGGTATTCAAAGTTAGATCCGGAGAAGTCATAGATAATCAATCTGCCAGTGAAAAGGGATGGTTGAAATGCTATTGATGTGGCAGCAGCAATCACCTTGCTAATGATGTGCGCTGTACTGCCCGTAATGTCACTTGTGTAAAATGTAACAAGAAGGGGAACATGGGTAGAGTGTGAAACAACAGTGAAAACTACCAAGTGAAAGTAGTGCACAATGAAGGGGACTTGGCCCCTAAGTATGTTTTCCAAGTGAAAACCAGGGACTGTCAAACTGCCCCAAGCTCTCAGGGGCATTTCAGTGACAACAAGCCTATTGAACATCCTAAATGTACTATCCTTGGGAATAGTAAGCCCATAGATGTGTTGGCCGATTCATGTGCCCCGGTTACCTTGTTCAATGTTGATGTCATAAATGACATTTTTGATACCTCCAGTCTCAAAATGCTGGAAGCTGACATTTCAGCTGTAGGGTATGCCAATGAGAACATTCCTTTAGTAGGGATGATGAGTGTGTGTATTAAATTCAAAGGGAGAACTACATTGGTCAAAGTGTACATGTGTAATGTCCTGATAATTCTGTTATTTCTGCCAATCACCAGGGCATTACTTACCTTATCCCTTCTCAGGACCCAAAAGAACACCACACTTCACAATACTTACCTAAGAAAGGAATAAACACTAACAACAAACTAAAGCTATAAGGCCATTGCCGAGAAGCTCGCAAATAATCACAACGCACACCTCTCCACCTCCGAGAGGATTCGGAAATCACAACGCAAACCTCTCCACCTCGAGAGCATTTGGACAACACACACCTCCCCATACGAGAGGATTCGGAAATCACAACGCACACCTCTCCACCTCCAAGAGGATTCCGCCAATGCACACCTCCCCATACGAGAGGATTTCGGAAATCACAACGCACAACTCTCCACCTCCAAGAGGATTCGGACAACGCACACCTCCCCATACGAGAGGATTCGGAAATCAGGACGTACACCTCTCCACCTTTGAGAGAATTCGGACAACGCACACCTCCCCATACGAGAGGTTTCGGAAATCACAACGCACACCTCTCCACCTCAGAGAGGATTCGGAAATCACAACAACGCACACCTCCCCATACGAGAGGATTCGAAAATCGCACCGCATGCTCCGCCTAACAATGCCTCTGGTAGAATAATTAGAATTTATAGTTCCCTAGATGGGAGCGGAACAACTCTCCTTCTACAATTACCTGCAGGACGGGAAACTTAACCATCCTTCCTATGCGACAGCACCTGGATCAGAAAGGTCCTGACCTCCCATCCCAAGGAACACAAACAAATTATAATATGCTCGGTGTTTCTTTATTACACATTGATAGAATGACAAAAGAAAGAAATAACTAATATGTCATGATAGGCTTTCTTCACAATAACACCTAAGCAATTACTAAATGCAATTAGTAAGACACATATAAAACTTATATGTATATAAATGTATAAAACCTGAAAATAAAAGGGATAGTTAGGCAAATACAGTTAGAATATAAGGATTAGTGGAACACCTCACCAAGTTCCTACACATCTTGCTTCCAGAGGGGGCCTGTCTCTCCGGTCTAATTAGGATTCTCTGCTCCACGGTCATAGCTGCACGTCTGCAATGTGATGTATCACCAAACTGCCAGGATACCAGACTACCAGAGATCAGAGCTCAGACAATTCCTTTAGTACAAAATGGAAGCGTTAGTCAAAGCCTCTCCTCCTTTCCCCATCAGATTCCGTACCACTCCGTGCCAAGGACACAGCATCGGCTGGCCAGGCATCTGTTATGACTTCAGCATAGAGTGAGCACATTCCTCCGACAAGAACCGGTTCTCTCTGGTTTAAATGTAAATGTGTTTGTACTTGTATAGTGCACAGCTACCCGCGGTGGGTTTCCCGGTGCTTGTACGAATACCGTAAGGGAACCCTTCCTGGCCTTCCCTGTGAAGTGTCCACTCCTGGGCACCCCCATGGTGCAGACCAGGCATCCCTCGTGTTGTGGGGGCCATTGTGGAGATTAAGCAAGCTATTGCCCAGAGTTGCAGAGTGGGACCCATGATCAGAATAGGCACTGAGGCGAGAATATCCGGTCAGGGGAATTAATGAGCCCGAGCCCCGCCGGGGCAGGAATCGAACCCTGGTCCCTGGCCAGAGCTCTGCATTGAGGTCTGCCTGCTCTAACCATTGAGCCACACTTCTACACATTTTAAGAAGGGTGAACAACAAGTAGAAAGTAAAACATAGCCTCTCACCTAGAGAGGCTCAGAAAATGGAGTTGCTCGAGCATAGGCCTCAATTCCCGCAAAAGAGCAAAATTAGTATGCAAGAAGGCATAAGGTAATGCCAAAGCCAATAGGCAAGCCCTGCCATTAAGCAAGATAAAGTCGGAAACAGAAAGGACATCATCAAGCCCTACTTTATTACTAATTTGTGTTACACAGGCCTACACAGCACTATATTATAACAAAATATACTGAGATGGTAGTGCGCAACGGTCATAATCAACCTGATTATTCACAAAAATATATCGGTCACTACTACTTGGTAAGCAAAGGGTCAATCTCTTGGGTTGGCATCACCAAAGAGAGCTGGGGATTATACTCGACCCTGAGGGGGTGGAGGAAACCAGCAGGGATGTAAACATTTGTTCTGAGTTGTTCACTGGATTAGGCCAAAGTGTAAACAGTAATGCCTGTGACGTACCTCCCATGGGTGTGAACATCATTTCTAAATAAATTGTCAAACCCCCTGTAGAAGGGGGATGCCAGAGGTGGTTCATGCTGTATCAGGAGCTGATGTAGTTAAAGGTTGGCCTGTAGTTAATACTTGTAACCAGTTTGATAATCCCACAGCAGTTCCTAAACCCCCATGGACTAAGTTGGCATTGGAGATAATCTGTCCCACGGGACAATCAAGAGGCCCGAAGAGATTTTTGATTGTTCTCATGGATTACACATCTCACTGGATCAAATACAAGTATGTCTCGCGTGTCTCGATAAAAGCCCTCATTGACTTCTTAAGAGACTCATTGGCATGTGAAGGTGTGCCAGCTTACATAGTCACTAACAATGATATCAAGTTCTCTTCTATGGAAATGAAGACATTCCTTTGTGAGCTGGGCATCAAGCATGAGGAACTTACTGGATGTTGCCAAGGAGACAATGACCCCATATAGATGTCAATGCCCTGGATTAAAAATCCCACTCATCTAGCTTGGACTAACAACATGGATGTAGGTAGATTCAATGTTGAGAGAAAGTATTTGGGCATATCACACCTCTTCTGACTTGATAATGGGAGTTACCCCTTTTGCTTCCATCAGGGGAAGAGATCCGTTTGCCAATTCCATACCACCCCTGATGTACCGTGCATGGCCTTCACACACATTGTCTTCATTTTATTGTAACCCGCCCGTCATTCTTTCCTTCCTTTGACATCTGGGTGCCCTCCGCCTCCCAGGCCTAGGGGTCCTATGTTACTGATATGTTCATGCTATTTTCTTCATAGGTTCCTCATGTCCTCTCACCCCTTCTTTTTCCAGCCTCTTTCTTTGGCTTTCCCTTTCCCCTCCTTAGGGAGATGTGTTGTAATCTCCCTATTTCCCCCCCTGGTACCTTTCTCTCTGTTGCTTTCTTTCTCTTTTTCCCGGTTGGTACCTTCTGCTCTCCCCTGCCCCTTCCTCCCGCTTGGAACGTTCCTCCCGAGAGTTCACCATGGAATGTTGATTTGCCTGTCAGTTCGGAGAGTGGATGACAGAATAAAGACGTTTGAACTTACCTTGCCTCAGTGTTCATCTTCTTTATAACAGACGTGCTACCTGTAATATTGAGATCTGGGCTTCACTCCTGTTTTGGGAACATAATTCAGTCGTCTCTACCCAATTCATACCCGATTTGTTTAGGAAACCTAAAAATATGTCTGTATCCTGGCACTTCTCTTGTTATTAATTCATAAAAATACCTCAGAATGTTAATAATCTTGCTTATGCTTGGGTTGAAATCTGCCTAATTTCAGTCTAAAGAGTCTGAAAGATATTTTGACAATATATATGCGCAAAATGCTCTCACCCCCAAGTGCTTCGAGCTGCACCTGGTATTGCTCAGTGTATGTTTATTCTCTTGCATATTGACTGATTGAAGGGTCTTAGGAAGGTGGCAACCTTCGTGCTAATTCGGTATTCACAGAAGGCCTTTAGGAGTCCTAAAGTTAGGAGTCCTAACTTTACTACTACTAAATTGGGAAAAATCCTAATCTTAAGACTTTCGGTATTCACAGAAGGCATTTAGGAGTCCTAAAGTTAGGAGTCCTAACTTTACTACTACTAAATTGGGAAAAATCCTAATCTTAAGACTTTCGGTATTCACAGAATGCATTTAGGAGTCCTAAAGTTAGGACTCCTAACTTTACTACTACTAAATTGAGAAAAATCCTAATTTTAAGACTTTTGGTATTCACAGAAGGCATTTAGGAGTCCTAAAGTTAGGACTCCTAACTTCTGTGAATACCGAAATTAGTAAGTGCCTTCTGTGAATATCAAAATTATAGTAAGTTTAGAATTTTGTCTTAAATTAGTTCTGTGAATCGGGCCCTCAGTCTTTATTGTGTTAACTGCCTGAGAATCCCTATCTCTCTGATAGGTCTATTACCAAATTGACCATGCTTTTGCTTTTCAGACAGCAATCCTATTGATGCTTTGGCTAGGCAGTGTTCTCCTGGAATTCTGTTCTCAATTTCCAGCTGTACAAAACATTTTTAACAGCAGTGGATTATCTTGCCTTTCTTGAGCTACAAAAAAGAGTAGGAAGCTCGAACATCGGGTCTCATAATGCTTTATTCTCAAATCCTTGTTTACTTTAGGAAACTTCATTGTCCTGTATCCTCTGCTACTCTTTCCAGCTGGGTTACGTGGTCCATGAAACAATCTAGAATTGATAGAACCTGTTTCATGGAGTCATTCCTCTAGGAGTTCCATGGCTTCCTATACGTCTGCATTAACTGAACATTCTGAGAGCTGCTAATTGGTTGCAGCTTCCACTTTCGAAACTTTCCATTGCAAACCAATTGTTCATGCTTATTCTATTATTAAGCAGCTTCAAAATAGCACAATGGTGGTCTCCAATCTTGCAAGAAAATCCAGATTTTACCAGCTTCCATGATGAAAAGTCCTAATGTCACTACGTACACTTAGTTGACTATCTGTAATTTTGTGGACAGTGGATTGACTCTCTTTTATATGTATTGTCCCTCACTAATTAATTCTCTGGTACAGTGGTTCTTAACCTGTGGCCCAAGGACCTCTGGGGGGTCTGTGAGGCCTACGCAGGGTGTCTGCAAACGTTTTTATAAAATTAAAATTAATAAATACAAATTATTAAAGTATGTTTGAATGAAGAAGCAAAACTGACAATATTTGATTGTGAATTAAATAAAAAATGTCAATATTTGAGCATTTTTTACATGTATTCCTATGTCTATATTTTTGAGTATTTTTTTGAGGTCCTAGTCAAAAAAATAGCTTAGTCCGAGGGTCCCTGACTTCCAATTATGATTCAGTGGAGGGCTTTAAAATTGAAAAGGTGAAGAACCGCTGCTCTAATGTATTGTGTCTTTAACATTTCACTCAGAAAACAGGCTATTTAGGGAAATGAAAGAAACAGACTGGGAGAGGCAGTGACCTGCATGTACTTCAACCAACCCAGCCAGCATAACCCTACCATCCTGTTTCAAACAGTATTACATATACCGTTAGAGCCTTAAAAATGTTCTTAAGTACTTTTGGGGAGTACATTATGTTTTATTTACGTTCTTCACAATGTAAGGTCCAATTTACAGAGACAATTTAATAGATAGGATTCTGAAAGCACATATATTTCATTAGAACAATCTTCAATCACAAAAA
Source organism: Lissotriton vulgaris (assembly GCF_964263255.1). NCBI lineage: Eukaryota > Metazoa > Chordata > Amphibia > Caudata > Salamandridae > Lissotriton > Lissotriton vulgaris. The sequence goes on from NW_028248729.1 coordinate 152,594, forward strand.
TACAAATACATATGTTACCTAAACATTGTTTACATGATTATATGGTTATCACAGACAATATTATTTTCCCAAATAGATAACTAGACTGTTGTAAACCCCCAACACCTTATCCTGTCTGTGCTTGGCCGATATGCAGCATGTCTTATCTTTCGGAGAACTCATGAATGTTTAAATGTATCCAAACAATAGCTTAGCTACTACAGAAGGCGACACAGGTCTGCTACCAGCTCCAAGATATCTGCCTTTGAAGGTCCGACAGTAAATGTGAAAAATATACGTGTGGTCTTGTTTGACATATTGTTATCATGCTGGTTCATAGCAGTTATGTCTCGGATTAATGGGAAGTCCCCCAATGTAGAGTAATAGTCAGTGGATAACACTAAGGGGTCTATAATGTCGAGCGGATCGCCACCGCCCATATGGTGGTGGTGATCCGCCCGCCTTTATACATCACCCGCCACCCATTTCCCCCCGTCATATTAGGATGATTGGGGGTCCGCGGCGGATGGAGAGACTGTCCGCCGCCTTTCCGCTGGTCGAATCGTCGACCGGGCAGAAAACATGCATAACATGGTGGCGGTGTCTGCAAGACACCACCATCCATATGATGATGACAGCGGAAAGCAGCCCTTCCATGGCAGCGTTGCCATGGAGAAGCATGCTGTCTTCGCTGTAGGGGGAGGGTGTTGGGGGGCTCGGGGGTGCACATGAGGGGTACCTATGGTACCCCTGCATTGATGTGGACAAGGTGGCAGGCACCGCGCGGTGCCCGTCACCTTGTAGATGTCAATGAACAACATGCATTCCCAGTATTGTGGCAGGTGGTGCTCTGAGCTCCACCCGCCACAATGATGGGAACGTGGAATGCCACTGCCACAGTGGCGGTGGCATCCTAATTGCAGGTGCGGGACCGCCGCACCCCTGGCGGATGGTCCCGCATTCCATTACAGTGGCGGGCGGTCTTTGACCCTGCTCGCTGGCCGTTCGCTCCCCACGCTGCTGCACTGCTAGGTTGGCACTGTCTCTTGCACCTGTTACTGGATTGCTTCTGCTTAGACTCTGTTGTGTTGCTATCACTGCCTGAATTTGTCTTTCCGTAATCCGTTTTTGCTGCAATCTGTTTTACTATAATCTGTAATCTGTTCTCTCACTGCCCATTAATCCTTTTCTCCCCCAGCCTTATATTGTTGTTCCCCCCTGCCACTCTTGCTGTGCCCTGCTTTTGTTTTCCCCTGCAGTACATCGCCCGCTACTTCCCGCCGCTGCGTCCCTGTGGCCCCAACCCTCTACTCGCCCATTTGCTGCCCCGCTCTCGCCTCCCAGGTCCTCCTCCCTCCCAACTCTCCTCATATGGAGGTCGCACGCAGCAGTCATGCCGCTGGCGTGCAGAAGGCGTGCTTAAGGCAAGCCCGTCTGTGCCCGTTCATGCCTGGACCGCGCCAAGTGCCAGAACCCCTGGCCCTCACAAACACCACGACGCCTGTCTCCGCTACAACTCCAGCGTCCTCCATGCACGCAACACCGGACGATCACGCACCTGCTTCCGGGCCGCCCCGAAGCACATGCCATTGAACTCTGGGACCTACTTGATACCAACACCCAAGACATCGCCTTCCTGACGAAGACCTGGCTGAACCCCTCCTCGGCACTCGACATCGTCATAGCCATCCCAGAAGGCTACAAGATCACCCGCAAGGACCGCACCAACAGAGCAGGAGAGGAATTACCATCGTCCACAGGAACACTCTCAAAATCTCAACAAACACTGATGACACCCTCAGCACTGCCGACACCGGCACTTCCAGATCCACACCAATGCCAACACCACTCTCTGAGGAACCCTCGTCTACAGACCACCCGGACCCGACCACAGTTCAGCAACTCCATCGCCGACTTCGTCAGCACACACGCCATCGCCTCCATGGACTACATCCTCTGTGGGGACCTGAACTTCCACCTCGAGAACAACAATGACTCCAACTCTTCCACCCTGATTGACAACATCGGCAACCTTGGGCTCAGACAACTCGTCACAACACCCACCCACTCTGCCGGCCACACGCTTGACACCATCTTCTCAGCAAGCTCCCACGTCTACTTCAACCACACCACCAAACTTCATTGTACCGACCACTGTTGCATCCACTTCAAATCCGGAAACCCACCACACAACCGCACCCAGCAGAAACCCGCCGCTGCTGGAGCAAAGTCACCGAAGACCAGCTAACCACCGCCCTCGCCCTAAGCCCAACCGCAGACCCAACCAACCTCAACGCCGCATCCCGCAACCTCAGACAGTGTATCTACGACTGTGCCAACACGCTTGCCCAGCTCAAGAAACCCTCAGCCACATCAGTAAGAAAGCGAACTGGTTCTCCAAAGACCTCCAGGCCTCCAATCAAAACTGCCGAAAGCTAGAGAAGAACTGGATCCGTGAACGAACACCGGAAAGCTACGCAACCTACAAGAATGCCACCCGCAGACACCACCTCCTCATCAGATCCACCAAAAGAGCCTCCTTCAAAGACCGCCTAGGCAACAACGCACACAACAGCAAAAAGCTCTTCAACATCGTGAAGGAACTCTCCAACCCCAGCTCCAACATCAACGACATCCCACCTTCGCAAAACCTATGCAACTCGCTGGCCACCTTCCACCGCAAGATCGCAGATATCCACGACCGCTTCAACACCGCGACGGCCCCGGCAACCACCGTGACCTCCACCCCCACAACCCCCACCCGCACCAACCCCCTGATCTCCTGGACCAACATCAACGACGACAACACTATCAAGATCATGAACTCCGTCCACTCTGGATCCCCGTCAGACCCATGCCCACACCACCTCTTCAACAAAGCCAGCACCGCACCCCATCTCCGGAAAGCAATCAACATTTCCTTCGAGACAGCACCCTTCCCGGAGAGCTGGAAGCACGCCGAGTTCAACGCCTTACTCAAGAAAACCAAGGCGGACCCCAAGGACCTCAAGAACCTCCGACCCATCTCCCTGCTCCCTTTCCCCGCAAAGGTCTTTGAGAAAGCCGTCAACAAACAACTGACCTGATTCCTCGAGGAGAACAGAATCCGGTACCCATCCCAGTCTGGGTTCCGCAGCAACCACAGCACCAAAACTGCCCTCATCGCCGCCACCGACGACATCAGGACCCTGCTAGACAACGGAGAACCCGCAGCCCTCATCCTCCTGGACCTGTCAGCCGCCTTCGACACGGTCTGCCACCGCTCTCTACGAACATGCCTCCACGACACCAGGATCAAAGAAAAGGCCCTGGACTGGACAACCTCCTTCCTCTTTGGTAGAACTCAGAGCGTCTGCCTCCCCCCCTTCCACTCCGAAGCCACCGAGATCATCTGCGGCGTACCCCAGGGCTCATCCCTCAGCCCAACGCTGTTCCAACATCTACATAGCACTGCTCACCCACGTTTCTGACTGCACGACCTCAACATCATCTCTTACTCCGATGACACCCAGCTGATCCTCTCCCTCACCAAAGACCCCCACACTGACAAAACCAACCTCAATGAGAGAATAATGGCCGTCGATGACTGGATGAGAAACAGCCGACTGAAGCTGACTTTGGACAAGGCGGAGGTCCTCATCCTCGGATCCACCCCTTTGGCCTGGAATGACTCCTGGTGGCCGACTGCACTAGGAACAGCTCCTACGCCCACCGACCACACACGCAACCTAGGGGTCATCCTCAACTCTACCCTCTCCATGATGAAGCAGGTCAACGCAGTCTCTTCCTCCTGGTTCAACATCCTTCGCATGCTACGCAGGATCTGCAAGTGGATCCCCACCGAAACAAGAAGGACGGTCACCCAGGCCCTCGTCAGCAGCAGACTGGACTATGGAAACGGCCTTTATGCAGGAGCCCCGTCCAAACTCCTAAAACTGCTCACCCACGTTTCTGACTGCACGACCTCAACATCATCTCTTACTCCGATGACACCCAGCTAATCCTCTCCCTCACCAAAGACCCCCACACTGACAAAACCAACCTCCATGAGAGAATAATGGCCGTCGACGACTGGATGAGAAACAGCCGACTGAAGCTGACCTCGGACAAGGCGGAGGTCCTCATCCTCGGATCCACGCCTTTGGCCTGGAATGACTCCTGGTGGCCGACTGCACTAGGAACAGCTCCTACGCCCACCGACCACACACGCAACCTAGGGGTCATCCTCAACTCTACCCTCTCCATGATGAAGCAGGTCAACGCCGTCTCTTCCTCCTGCTTCAACATCCTCCGCATGCTACGCAGGATCTGCGAGTGGATCCCCACCGAAGCAAGAAGGACGGTCACCCAGGCCCTCGTCAGCAGCAGACTGGACTATGGAAACGGCCTTTATGCAGGAGCCCCGTCCAAACTCCTGAAACTGCTCTAACGCATCCAGATCGCCTCTGCATGCCTGATCCTCGACATCCCTCGCTGCAGCCACATCACACCCCACCTAAGAGACCTGCACTGGCTCCCCGTCAACAAGAGGATAACCTTCAAGCTCCTCACCCACGCACACAAAACACTCCACAACACCGGACCAGTGTACCTCAACAGCCGACTCAGCTTTTTCACCCCCACCCGCCAGCTCCGCTCCACCGACCACGCCCTCGCCACTGTCCCCTGCAACCGAAGAGTGACCGCTGGCGGCAGATCATTCTCCCACCTCGCCGCCAAGACATGGAACACCCTCCCCATTCGCCTACGGCAGATCCAAGAACTCCTGAACTACAGAAGACTCCTCAAGACCTAGCTCTTTGAACAGTAGCTGCGTCTCCCTCACCCCTTGGCGCCTTGAGACCCTCACGGGTAAGTAGTGTGCTTTACAAATGCTTTGATTGATTGATTGATTGATTGATTGATTGTCCACTCGCCATCATAATGATGCCCTAAATGTACCTCATGAATTGACCACTGAATTAGGGAGGTCTTCACCCCAGTTTATCGCATGAGCTCTTGCCAGACAGCTGCAGCATTTGTTCCTTTGCTGAGAGCCAATCAGAGAGGAGCAGAGCTAAGCCCAGCTGATGTGTGTTTTTCTTCCAAGGAAACACTCTTTCTTGACTTATGTCCGATAGTCACAGCTTCTCCATGTGAACAGGTATGCAGTGTGCCGAGTCCCAAGAAACTTTAGAGGCAAGTTAGCTACTCCAAACTCTCATGGTGTAGCACATAGAAGTAGTCTTCCAGTTGCTAAGCTCCTAGGAACATCCCACTCTTGTTACAAATGTTCATATTATTCTTGCTGCTAGTAACATACATGAGTGCTGTTCTAATTATATTCTGTGTGGTTATTACTCATGTACTACGCAACAGGATTAGACGGTTGAAATAAACACTTTAAAACATATATAGTGTATTTTCTTAGTACAGTACTTGTGAGTGCTATGCTAAATAACAAAATTGGGTATGAATTACCGCTGCATCCTTGACCCCTTCACAAAAGTGTTAGTTGCCCAGAAAGCACGGACACCACACCGGCACGTATGCCCAGTGGGGTTGTGTGGGGGGTACAATAACTTGGAATTCTGTTTGAGCGATGGAGCACTGAACCTAGTCCAATCACCCGTGGGTGGGAAAGCCAAAGCCTATTGAGCTTGGCCAGAGCCCTAGTTTATGCAACACAACAATATTGTTTATATGTTTATTGGGTTTTCAGAAACAATATTTTCTATCCAAAAAAGACAGATAGACAAACAGTTATCATATGTTTCCCCTTGCTTCACATAAGACCGTATCTTCAAGGCCATAATACATACACAAACAAAATATTTTATAATTAAAACGTCAATTATCACTCAAAAGAGAGAACATGAAAAGCATTCAAGATATCAAAACAATTGTAAATGAGAATGACATCGCAAATATATAGTATAAATTCACAATAAAGTTCCACATGATTATATTGATCACTTAAATGATATTCTTTTAACCCTGTGCACATTTAATGTAATTATTTTCTTAGTACAATATGACACTAAAGGTTATGTCACAGGATTTATCTCTGTTAAATATATAGCCATTCATATTTAATATTTCTCCATAATGCTATTGACTTAAACAATAATATAGTTTCCTCAATCCCTAAATATCCACTACCTCTTTAGCGTAGCAATACAAGTTCTATTAAACGGAACAGTTTCATTTTGTTAATTTATCTCATTAAAAAAAGGTCTTTGAATCTTAAAAATGAATTCCTACTCCTAACTGCTAGAGAAAAAATTTAAATTCTGCTAAAAGAGAAATTCTATACCTGTTTCCTATAGGTTAATTTAATTGACAATACTTGTGCTGAATCAATGTAAGAGTCTCAAACTTATATTGTGTATCATGAATTATTGCATTATGTCTCAGCCTACGATTAGTGTAGATAAGTATACCTTTATTTAATGTACGCATTTATTGTCAGGATAATGTCCTCAGTCTTCTGACGAACACAGAATTATTATCAAGTCTTTATTTCTCAACAACAAGGACAGCATTATGACTATAAGTCACGTTAGTGGAGGATTAATGCCTTTCTTTTTTACAATCAATTTTATTGAGTTTTGAATTTGACAACAAACAGCACCATTTAGAGCAACATCGCACATTAGCTGGATAGGAGAAAACACATCGCAATGACATCAAGATCACATAAAGAACCAAGAAGAACATATCCACGTGCACCTGGGGAGCGCACCATATCATCTCAACCGTACCCTGCAAACTTGCTCAGACGTGAGTCCCTTGCTCACTTTGCCACTGGATTCAAGCAAGCCGGGCTGAAGACGGCTGAAATGCCAGAAACCGGTCCTCGGAAGCTTGTTTCCGGTCCAGGGAAGGCATGGCTTGGCAGTTCGGGCTGGACTGTTCCCATGAGGCACAGGGTAAAGGCTGAATTGCATATGGCCATGTCTGAACTGGGGTGGCAGAGTGGACTAAAGAACGGTGATGGATTAAACCCAGATCTGTTGACTGGGTGTGAGTGTTTGATTGGTTCAGATGCTCCGTCCATCACCACCCCCTTTTGTACCACTTTGTTCGCCATAAGTTGGCAGGGTATGCTCAGATGTGAGGCCCTTGCTCACTTTGCCACTGGATTCAAGCAAGCCGGGCTGAAGACGGCTGAAATACCAGAAACCGGTCCTTGGACTTGTTTCCGGTCCAGGGAAGGCATGGCTTGGTAGTTCGGGGTGGACTGTTCCCATGAGGCACAGGGTCAGACTGATTTGCACATGGCCATGTCTGAACTGGGGTGGCAGAGTGGGCTAAAGAACGGTGATGGATTAAGCCCAGATCTACTGACTGGGTGTGAGTGTTTGATTGGTTCAGATGCTCCGTCCATCACCACCCCCTTTTGTACGACTTACAGAGGTCGGCACGAATCCGCTGAACCAGTGGGGTAACATTGAGCTCCCATGCGAGGTCAGTGAGAAGGGAAATCCAAATCCCCAAGTACTTGAAAGACAGCCACCGAAGTGGAATCGACGACTGCCAATCAAAGCACTCTCGTGAGAGATGCAGGGGGACCAGGACGGACTTGGACGGGTTCAGTCGCAGGCCAGGCGCTCGTTCAAAAATGGCCAGTGCCTGAAGGCAGCAGGCCCTGAACGAGCAGGGTCAGCCAAAAACAGCACGTCGTCTGCGTATAACGCAATTTTATCCTCCTCTGCTAGGCCGGGCCACCTCCAGCCGTTAAGGGAGCGATCATTGCGGACAAGGCAAGTGAACAGCTCCATTCCCGTGGGGCCCCTGTGGGAGAGGCAGAGTGTGGAAGTTGCTGGCCCCTACGCCTCCCAGAGCGCCTGCGGTGCGGGCGAAGAGTCAGGGCGTCCAGCCTATCGCCACCGGTGGCAGCGGGTGGAGCGTGATCCTGAGCAGGCATCCGCAGCGGGCGCTCCTCTGTTGCCCATGTCCACGCCTCCTCCGGGGTCTCAAAGATGAGGGATTTGTCTTGAAAGAGTACTCACAGCCGCGCAGGGAAGAGAAGCCTGTATTGAATGTTAAGCGAGCGCAGCTTCTGCTTGACCTCCCCAAAGGCGCGACGCTGAGATTGGACCTCCCGGGTGTAATCAATGAAGACCATGATCGTCAGGTTCTCGTGTCTGTGCGGCTGCTTCCTCCGGGAATCGGCCAGGATAGTTGAGTATCTGCAGTATAAATGGGCGCGGCGGGGCACCAGGCTGCGGCGGGGGAGCAAGCGATCTGTGTGACCTCTCGATCGTGTACCAGGGGGAGAGCGCTCCCTCGGGCATCCAGGAGTGTATCCAGCGTTCCACAAAGTCTGCTGCCCGGCCTTGTTCCACTCCCTCAGCAAAGCCAACCAGGCGAAGGTTGTTGCGGTGGGCGCAGTTTTCTGCATCCTCGGCCTGACGGTGGAGTTCCTACGTGTGGGAATGGAGCCGATTCACCTGGCCTTGAGGTGCTGAACGTCGTCCTCCACGGCTGATACTCGGGACTTCGCCTCCTTAATCCGATCGTTGGCGTTGCGAAGGTCCTGCCTGATCAGTGTAATATCGACACGGACCTCAGCAATCCTGCCCTCAACCGAGGACTGCGACGTCTGGATCGCCTGGAGAATTACGAGAGGTCAGGAGCATATGGCAATGCTGACCAGCTTCACCAAAATGGCAAGTTAGGCCTGGCCAACTTTGGGTCTGGGAATCGATCCTCATCCACAATGCCGTGGTGCGAGCGGCAAAGAGGACCTGAGCTACCATTAATTTGCCCAACACACTGACAAGTGTCAGTAAACACTTCCTGAAATGCCACGCACTCGCAACGCTGCGGGTAGTGCGGGCCGGCAAAACTGCAGGGTTACCCCGTGACTCAGCCCCCCACTTATTAAAATATCTCAAGGCTTCACAATCATATTTTGAGTATCTAAGTAGCCAAGCCATTGGGTAGTGACTCCTCAGTGATGCCGCGTTGTATCGGCCCGTGGTGTGTCCAGTCCCAATACATTGTAACAAAGTAGAGAGCTCCGAGGGGAACATCGCGCAGCATGCATTGCCACTCAGTCATGGTGCATTATAGCATGTGAGGAGGTGCTATAATGTGAGACTTTGGATTTCAGTGTGGTGATGCGGACCACCACACTAAAATGCGTTAGTCGAATGCCTCATGCATGGTACGTGGCAGGGCTGGTCATACTGATGCAACTAAACTGAGGTCGTGGGTACGTGGCGCGCCAGCTTTTCGTGGCAGTCGGAATCTCAGCTATAATGAGTGATTTTTATTTTGCTTCTGACCGTTGTTAGTGAGTGTGTTTTGAAATACAGCAGCCTGCCAGGCTGTGACGCAGACTACTGTTAGCTGACTATAATTATGAAGGGTGAGACAGCGGAAATCTGTGTTGGGGCCTCTCACATCCTACAAGACTGGACTCGAGAGAGAGAGCCACCTGGCCCGTCTTCCCAACAGGTATCCGAGGCTGTGGCAACATGTCCATAGTTCAATTCCCTACCTGCCTGGGCCCCTTGGAATCTTTGCTATCGCCTGGCAACACTAGTATTTTGAAGCTGGTGACATCCACGGGTTCAGAGAGCTCCTCTCACGTCCAGCGTGCCTCCTGATTCGAGACAGAAATCACAGCAGTCCGCATGAATCCTTATGAATTACACCATTTGTGCTGAATGTGTAATACAGAAATAGACAAACAGATTTAGCTCCATCAGTCAATATCACAGAAAAACCTTTACACTGTGGCATTCATGGCGAAAAGTAATGGTGAAACCATAGGTGACACACCTATTGCTTATAAATGGTTTTAGGAGTGTTTTAGATATTTTAACTACTTGCAGCAATTAACAGTAGTGTTGTGCCTTTGACTGTACAAGGGCACTAGGTTAGTGCCATTCCACTTCTGGTGCTTTGCAGCACTTAACGTTTTACTTTCTTGTTCATCAGATGGGTGTAATTTCTGATATTTATACGCTTTCCTCTTCCTCTTCGCTTAATTATGCTGGCCAGAAAGTGTCACTCATAGTCATTGAAATGTCACTCATAGCAATATAAACCTTGGCAGCTATGATAAGGAATAACCCAAAAACACAGGAAGATTAGAAAAAGTCTGACTTATGCCACACTGTATTTGGACTGGTGTATGAAATTGCATGGTATTTTTCCCTATTTACTTTGCTATGTACCATGATGTGCATCTGAAAAATCAGATAAATAAAGCATTAAAAAAATTTCAATGAAAAATAAATGAGCTGACCAGTTTAATTGCACCACTATCACATATTCTCATATATTTAATGAAATATAAACTGTCTCTTCCAGTTGATAACTTTCTGTAAATACTCTTTAGTCCTCTGCATCAGTGTTTTGAAGTCGCTCATGTGAAGTGAAACTGTAAATACTTTCTGAGACATCTAAAAACCTAGGCATTTCCTGCCACAAAATGCTTGTTTGTGTATATTCACTCGAGACTGGATGTGATGGTTCTTTAAGTGGCCAGCAGAGGGCGCGCCTCGCCTGCTGATGAAATCCTCTGAGCACATTGTATGAAAGGGAGAAGGGTTTCCAGGGCAGCGGTGGCAGAGACAGTACAAGCAGCAGATGTTGACATAATTTCAGGCCTCTCCCTCTGTGTCCAGCCTGTTGCAGAGGAGGAAGGACGCCCTGTCTGTCTGTGCAGTTATCTTCATCTTCAGACCCTCACAGCCCCCCACTACCTCTCCCAGACCCCAAATCTGCACCAGCCCCACCCCAGCCCTAGGAGGAGGAGAGAGCCTGGAAATGTCTGCACAGGTTTCTGCTCAGGTAGGAGATTGTCAGCACCTTGTGCTGTGTTTGTAGAAATGGACTGAATAATCCTGGAGGAAATCTCCTTCAGGAGCCGAGCTCTTCTATCCAGGGACCTCTGGGGGCCTTTCCGTCCTGCCCTGGGGGTGTTTGTGGTCATCATTTGTTTTAAGGAGAGAATCTGCGCACTGCACTGCATCTTAATGCACTGTGAGAAATATGTGTACAGTGCCCTGCATTTCACTGCACGATGATTGAGAAATCTGTGCATGCTTCACTCCATCTTACTGCACTGTGAGGAATCTGTGCACGATGCACAGCATCTTAATGCACTTTGACAGATGTGTGCACACTGCACTTTACAGCACTATAAGGTTTCTGTGTCACTTCAATCCATCTTACTGTACTGAGGAATTTGTGCCACTGCACTGCACTGCATCTTACTGCACTGTGAAAAATGTGTTCACATTGCACTGCATCTTAACTCTCTATGAGAAATCTGTGCACACTCTTTGCTCGGCTTTCGCTGTTAGTTTGTTGACTTGCCCCCTGTGTCAGAAGCATGTCCACCGGGCAGTTGAACGTCAAAGCTCCCCTGCTGCCCCATGTCCCGTTGTCCCTGTTTTTATATCTCAGTCTAGGTAAAACCTCTGTCATTACAATAGTTTTCAGCTGCATAGGTTGGCTTATAACATTATCTGCTGCAGAGGTTGTGTGTCTTCTACAGGGAATCTGGATGTGTCCATTGACCTTGGGTCTGCCAGGTAGGAAGCCTTTGAAGCAGTGGAACGTACAGGTCTGTGTTTTAATGTACCTCTGCAGGTTGGATGTGTGTGCATCTGAAAAGGGTAGAGTTGTCTTTGCAGGCTGTGTGTGTGTGTGTTTGTGTGTGTGTATGAGGCGTGTCTACAATGTGTCTTTTTCAAAAGTGTTTGTCTTAGCAGATGTTGGCGGGTCTGTCAGTCACTCTTCTTGCCCTTCCCTCTCTGTACCGAAATGTTTATGATCACTTGCTGTAAGAGGGTCTGCTCGGTGCAGAATAGTCAGGTACTACTCGGCACACTGTAGACGTCTGAGCAAAGTCACATGTGAAGTTCTATTTCTTCCCCATAGTTTGGAAGAATTAGGCAGCTTTGATTGAGACTTCAGCACGACTTCCAAAGATGTGACTGCCACACGCAGCCAGGGTTACTTGTATGACAATGCTACAAGGGGTTGGTTCACGCTCTCATCAACGGTGTGTTGATGAGGATTGTGCTATCATATGAAGCCTACATGAAGGATTCCAATAGACTCTTGAAGTCATTCTGCTCTAGTTGTCACTTCAGCAGGAAGGGGAGAACAAGATGAGCGAGCAGAAAAAGCAAGAAGAGGCCAGAGAAGAGAAATAAGAGGGATACAGAGAGAAAACACACGAAGGGTGGAGAAAAGTCATTAATAGATATCGGCCATAATGTGAAAGAAAGAAATTTGTATGGGAGGGAACGAGAGTTCTAAAAGATTGCCAGGAAAAGAAATGTAATGAACATTATTTATAAATTACCAAGGGCCAGATGTAGGAAGCCTAATACCGGTCGGTAACGGCCGAAATTACCGAATTTCGTCCGTTACCGACCGGTATTAGGCTTTTCAGATGTAGGAGGCCAAAATGAAGGATTCGGTAATTTACCGAATCAGTATTTTAAGGAATCGGTAAATTACCGAATCCTTAAGGCACCAATTTGGTAATTTACCGAATCCTTAATGTAGGAAGCATTCAAGTGAGTGCTTTTCTCAGTTAACTACACGTTGGTGGTAAATAACGAAAACCGTTAAAAAAGCTATTTTGTGCTTTTTTAACAGTGCCATGTGGCAGACATACATGCCCTTAGGGCATGTATGTGTGCCACATCTGCACCCATGCACTATTCAGGGGTGCAACAGGGTGTCAATGTGACACCCTGCCACCCTTGTAAGTCTTCCCCCTATTACCGATTCGGTATTTGATTTGATTGATTGATTTGATTAAGGATTTATAGAGCGCGTAGCTACCCTTGGGTGTCCCAGCGCTATCGTAACAGCTTGACAGTACTCCTGGGGAAGGATTATTGGTGGTACAACCAGGTTTTCAGCAGTCTGCAGAATGAGAGTAGATTGTTTTCTTTGCGGATGCTGAGGGGGAGGCTGTTCCAGAGCTTAGGGGCGTTGTAAGAAAAGTGGCGGCCGCCCGTGCGTGCTTTCCTTATTCTAGGGACGCTGGCCAGAAACAGGGCGTCCGACCTGAGCTGTTGGGTGGATTTGTGAGGCTTGATTAGAGGTTTCAATGTTGGTGGGCCTTTGCCTTGTAAGATTTTATGGGAGATGCATAAGGCTTTGAAGGCGATGCGCTCTTGGATGGGAAGCCAGTGAAGCGCCTTGAGGGAGGGTTTAGCTGAGCATCTTGATTTCGTCCCCGTAAGTAGTCTTGCTGCAGCATTCTGGGCGTGCTGAAGTTTTTTAATGACAGCTACTGGTGCGCCCAAGTACAGGGCGTTTCCATAGTCCAGTCTCGATATGATAAGGCCCTGGATCAGGATTTTCCTAGACTGGGGGTGGGATAAGAGGAAGGATCTTACGGGCTGCTCGCATGAGCCCAAAACAGGTGCCGGCTGTCTTTCTTGCTTGGGCTCTGAAGCTAAGGTCCTGGTATAGCCAAAAACCCAGGCTCTTGATTTCTTGTTTTGATGTGGGAGGGGTGCCCATGCTAGGTGGCCATGCAAGGGTTTTGGGAAGTTTGTTTGGGTCGCCTAGGAGCATGATTTCAGATTTCTCGCCATTGAGTTTGAGTCTGGAGTCGCCCATCCATTTAGATATATTGTGCAGGCAGGTGACTAGGTTCTCCATGGCTTGATCGGCCTGGTTGATGGAGACGACTAGTTGTGTGTCGTCGGCGTACATGACCACCTTTATGCCGAATGGTGAGGCGATGACGTCTAAGGGGGCCATGTAAACATTAAAAAGGGTGGGGCTCAGGGAGGAACCCTGAGGAACCCCACAGTTCAGGGGAGAGCTTTGGAGTGACCGTAGCTGTCGGCCACTTGGAAGGTCCTATGTTCCAAGAATGATTTTAGCCATGCCAGGGCGGTCCCCGAGATGCCGGTTTTTCGGAGGCGGTGGAGGAGGATGGTGTGGTCCACCGTGTCGAAGGCGACACTCAGGTCCAGGAGGATCACTGCCACTGATCCTCCTGCATCCAAGATGGGCATTGTCTCCTTTGTTATGGCCAGAAGGGCGGTGTCAGTCCCCTGTCCTGGTCTGAACCCTGTCTGCGAGTGGCAAAGGAGGTTGTTAGTCTCTAGGAATGTTGAGAGCTATTCATTTACAATTCTCTCTGCCACTTTGCTGATGCCTGGGAGGAGGGAGATGGGTCTGAAGTTTGAAGGGTCAAAGGGGTCTAGGTGTGGTTTCTTGATGAGTGCCCGAACTGTCGCACTTTTCCAGTTGACGGGGACTATCCCGCTGGAGAGCGAGGCATTTATCAGCCTAGTGAGAAGGGGGGATATAGTGGGGGCTACTAGTTTGAGTTTACTCATGAGGGCTGGGTCGTCCGGGGATCCACTCTTCACACAATTGAGAGTGTCCACCAACCTCTCGATGGAGATGGGGAGGAAGGCTTTCATGACGGGGGCGTCTGGGTCAATGGGCCCAGCTGGGAGGTCGGTTAGGGGATAGGGTTTGGGGAAAGATATTATGATCTTGAGGATTTTGGATGAGAAGAACTCAGCGAGTTGGGTACATCTGGCACCGCTGGGATCAGCGGCAGGCTGCGGTTCGGGAACTTTCAGAAGAGATTTTACTATGCGGTAGGTCTCCTTGGAGGAGTTGGAGGCAGCCAGGATTTTCCCTTCGTAATAGGAGGCTTGAGTATTTTTGATAAGGGTTTTGTATTGCTTCATATAGATTTCTTTGTTGTTTGGGTTCCAATCTTTTCTCCAGAGACGTTCGAGTTTTTTGCATTTTTTTCGGAGATCACGCAATTCCGAAGTGAACCAGGGAGACTTGAACGAACCCCTCTTACTAGGGAGCTGTTTGACGGGGAGAACCGCGTCAAGGGACGATTCTATCCAATCTCGGATTTGGATGTCTGCTAGTGAGGGATCCGGATTCAGGGTAGGGGTGGAGGCTATGAGCTTGCTAGTCCAGGCATCCGTGTCTAATTTGTGCCACGGGCGCGAAGGTGCTTGGGGTGGAAGGCTGAGGCTGATTTCGGTGGAGATTGGAATTTTGAGGAAGATAAGGTGGTGATCTGTCCAGGGGATGGGTAGGGGTGAGGATGTGGAGAGTTCTGGGATATTAGAAAAGATAGGGTCCAAGAGATGGCCCTTGTTATGGGTGGGGAGAAGGTTTTTCAAGGAGAGGCTGAGTGCTGAAAGATCTTCTTTGAGGTCTCCCGCTATTTTGTTCCCTGGGTCATCAAAGTGGATGTTAAGGTCTCCTAGCACTGTAAAGTTGGAAGATAAACAGGCTAGGGAGGTGGCAGTCTCCACCAGGGAGTTAGGGAACTGTCCAAGTGGTCCCGGGGGTCGGTATATGAGAAGACCCGACAGAGTTTTCTCTGGGGAGAGATGTAGGGAGAAGTGAGCATTTTCACAGTTGAGGACTGGACTGTCCTTGAGATGGCAGGTGAGATGGGCTTTGGTGATTATTGCTAAGCCGCCTCCTGATCCTTGAGGTCTGTCTAGATGTTTAATTGTATAGCCCGGAGGGAGGGCTTGGACTATGTCTGGGTCGGATGCTGAATTGATCCATGTTTCCGTGAGAAACAGCACTTCTATGTCGTTGTTCAGTATTAGGAGGTATATTTCGGTGCTGTGCTTGGGGAGGGATCTGCAGTTGAGCAGAGTCATTTTGATTGTCCTAGCTTTAGGGGATGAGTGCGGGGTGAGTTTGTATGAACAATGGCTGCATTTGTTATGATGCTCATCCGGAGAGATTGAGTGAAGACAGGGGTCCAGGGCACGCGTTGCCAGTTTCCGAAGAGTGTCTGAGGTGTAGCTAATGGGTAATGAGGTGAGAGAAACAGGGGGCTGGGCCCTGGGCTCGTACTGGCGCGGACAGGCGCAGACGGGCTTACCTTTGGCTCGCCTTCAGCGCGCTGGCGGCGTGCCCGCAGCGCGTGTCCGCTGCGCGGCCGGCCGAGGCACATCCTTTTGGGGGAAGTGGAAGGGGCGTGGCCTCATGGCGGTGGGCGTGGCCTCACTTCTCTCTCTGATGGCGGCAAATTGTTGACAGGCCCGCGGCTACTGATTCGGTAAATTTTACAGAATCATTAGCTACATACCATTTACCAATTCTAAAATAACGAATTGGTAAAATTCGATATTTTAGAATCGGTAAATAGTATTTACCTACATCTGGCCCCAAATGTTGAATTATATTTTAGGAGCTAAAAATGTGATTTAAGTGTGACTGGAATGTGAGTCTTCAATTGTTATAGGTGTAATGTGCTGTTTAGTGGTACCAATACGTGAAACCAACTTTATAGCGATGGATCTGGGATTTAATCCCAATCACTGAATGGTGTAAATGAACCAAAGGGAGGAATCAATGTATTTTCGGGTTACCAATCTCAGCTCAAGTGAGATAGTTAAGAGGTCCCAGGTTCCAACCGTCCTCCTTTATAAATGTGTTTATGCACATTCTGCACAGATCTGTGTTACCTTTGTATCAAACATACCAATCCCAATACATTCTGTTGGAGGTGGCCCTTTCTAGAGTGCTTTCCCTTTTTTTTGCTTTTGTCCCTCCCCGTTTTCCGCTGATCTATGTAATAGCCTAAGGAATTTGATCGCTTTTTACACTGCCATTCAGTGCCAAAGTGATGTGCTTGTCATATACATACTGGTGATTAGTGTATACATGATTGGCTAAGTTAGCTGTAAGTACCTTGTCTAGAGGTAAGACATATACCTAGGGCACCTCCTGGCTGGGGCCAGCAGAACTGGTCATGCCACCCATGGAGGTAGTTCTTTAAATGTGCCACAGCTTTGCCATGACGGGGCCTGTGTGTGCAGGCTACTGTCACTAGGCTTGGCATTTAAGAAGACACTTGCCAAGGTTCTGCATGTCTTTTGTCATATCTGAGTTCTACTAAGAACAGAATGTGGGTGGGGTCCAAGGGGAAGTGATATTTTTAAAGACCTACATGTATCTTGTCCCCCAACTAGCCAATATAATAACACACGAAAGATACCAAGGGTCTCTAAAGAATCTTGTAATTAGCACTCAAATGTAGTGTCTAGGGAAAGAACAAAGATGGAACCGTAGGAGAGAACAAGAAAAGAAACCGACAAATACCCATCAGCCCACCCATTGGCGGAACTTCGTCATCTTGGTTTTTTGAAAGAGGAGACTGGTATCCGCTGGGCACCTCAATAAGAATGTTTTGAGAGGTGTTAGTCACGGATCCTCCAGTTAGATTGACAGCCAGTAGATAGAAGTAGTGAGCTGAGGGTACAGGTTGCAGTGTTTTTAACAAGTAAAACAAAGGAAAAAAAGTGATTTTATAAAAATACCTGTTGTGACGTCTAAAGGTTCTTTATTAGATGTGACCATCACAACGGCATGGTTAAAAACAGAGTGAAGATAGTATGAAATAATTACTATCCAACAAAGATATTAGGTGGTCGACATGTTTCAGCCCCTACGGGCTTTCATCAGGACCTATGCTGTACACTACTGCAACAGTGAATGATAACAGAAGAACAAATATGTAGACCTACCAGTCCGTTTCAACTTTTAGACAGTCTCATATTAAAGTGACTTGAAATCTGCTACGGAAGGGAAGACACAAAAGAAAATACTAACAACAACGCAGATATCAAAATTACAGAACATCTGATTTGTTTAAGTAAATGTGCCCAGACATATTTTATATTGCACTCACCCGTATTTGAAGGGGAGAAAACCTCACCTCGCCTGGCACTCGCTCAGGACACTGAGGCCACGCTCTAAGCCAGGATAAAAAACATAAAAATGTACAAGGAAAGTTTTATATGTAAGTACCTTGCCTGAATGTGCAAGGATGTTCCTACAGTGACTTACAACAAAGAGGGGGTTGTGATCAATGGCAGAATTACATAATTTCAATTCCGATAGTGGCAAGCCTCTGTGGTGTGAAAAAGGGTTTTCAAGCGCTTTTGTTAAATAGAAAACAAACTATATTTTTCAAACACCAAACAGTGTATCAAAAATAGCATGAAAAGACACCCATTGCGTAAATAGTATATTACATTTTTCAATTTCCATTATCAATTTTTAATTTATGATATTCAATCAGGTGGTGAGTCCAAAACAGGAATGTGCATAGAGGACTCCCCTCCGACTTCTTCAGAGCGCATTGATCAAGCGATAAAGAAGGTTTCTGACAAATATTCAGAATTGGAAATCAGGGTGTCATATGATACCAACAAAGAGAAAGAGAATAGACACACAGAATGTCTCATACTCAACATAAGGACAAAAAATTATTATCAAATAGTGGCACGAAGAGAGCAAGCTCACACTCACCTTTCCGTCGTTGCCTCGGGCTTGTAACTGAGCCGAGGGGAAGGTGGTGAGAAAACCTGTCTCTTCGGGTTAAGACGGCCCTCAGCGGACCAGAATGGAAGCATTGTATATTACTTCAAGTATGCCCTGATAGGTTCCAGTCTTCAGCCGGAAACCGGAAACAGTTACGCGTGTCCGGTAAAAGCAGACACTGCGCAGCTGTTCCGTCTACACCAAATGCGGACCTATATGAAAGCTCTGATCGTTTCCGCTGGAGCACAATGATTGGTTATTTTAACCGGAAATGCTTGACGTGAAATGATGCACAGGAAACGATAACGCGTGTTGCGTAATAGCAAACACTGCGCAGGTATTACGTCTTAAATCCCTGCGGACCTGTATGTAAGCTTTGTGAGTTTCCGCTAGAGTGCAATGGTTGGTTAGTTTCACGAGGCTGGGAAAACGGAAGCCTCATGATGCACAATTGGCGTACACTGATTGGCTGTTTTAACGGGACCTGGAAACCGGAAAAGTACTCCACTCTGTTTCACGGTCTGTAAGTTATCAGGAACGAGCCTCACATGTATAGAATTAGTGATAGCCAATGGTGACTTCAGGGTCAGATGCTCGTTGTAAGATGGAAAAACACCTGGCATTATTGCATTTTGTCGACCCTCAATGCATAGAGACACTGTCTTCCGGAGCATATCTGAATGCTCTCGTGCAACAGAAAGCTAAATCCCTTTTTAGGTCTCGGCTTCGAGACCTATTGTCACGGAGTTCACTCTCAACGGAGCCAGAGCGGTGATCGAGCGCCGATTGCATCTCGTGGACGCGCACGCCGAGCCTCCTGGAGCCGTGCACATCTCTTGCTCCACATTCTCACTCACGGAAAAACACACATATACACACACACACACACACACACACACACACACGCACGCACGCACGCACGCACGCACGCACGCACGCACACACACACACACACACACACACACAGACACACACACACACACACACACACACACACACACACACACACACACACACACACACACACACACACACACACACACACACACACACACACACACACACACACACACACACACACACACACACACACACACACACACACACACACACACACACACACACCCCCCCCCCCTCTCTCTGCCGCCCCCCCTCGATCCCAACTCACCGGGCTCCCCCCCCCTCTCTCTGCCGCCCCCCCCTCGATCCCAACTCACCGGGCTCTTTCCCTCGCAGTGGGTCAGTCATGGCAGCAGGCAGACTCTGTGTCTTCTCCGGGGATCTTCAGCTGATGTGCACGCCCACGCTGCGTCTCGTCTCGTGCGCGCCCACCACGCTGTTTCGCACCTGTTGATCCTCAGCTTGTTGCTTACAGTAAGTGGGTTGAACTTGAATGTACTTGACAAAATATCCTTATATAACTAAAAAGTGAGCATCATCTTCATCTCTCGTTTGTAAAGGTAACCATGAACACCAATTGTGTTAAAATATATTGAATACGATTGATCACCTTCCACTCGCCCATACATATACTTTAAATTCCTTATTCATATTATTAGAACAAAGCAACGCAGAAGATAATTTTTGGTTGTCTGTGGGTGGGGAGATGGGGTTAGCACTCTCTGCTCTCTTTTCCTATCATTGACTCTTTGGCGCCTATAGGAAAAACCCAAGCTGCTTATACTTTAGAGGAATTCTGCATAAGGAATATTATAGTGTGAGTGCAGAGTGCGCACAGTTCAGAGTGAGCAGAGTGCAGAGTGCAGAGTGTGAAGTAGTGAGTGCAGAGTGAGTGAGCAGAGTGTGAGTGCAGAGTGTGAAGTAGTGAGTGTGCAGAGTGTGAATGCAGCGTGCAGAGTAGTGAGTGCAGAGTAGTGAGTGCAGAGTAGTGAGTGCTGAGTAGTGAGTGCAGAGTAGTGAGTAGTGAGTGCAGAGTAGTGAGTGCAGAGTGTGAGTAGTGAGTGCAGTGAGTGCAGAGTGTGAGTAGTGAGTGCAGAGTGTGAGTAGTGAGTGCAGAGTGTGAGTAGTGAGTACAGAGTGCAGAGTAGTGAATGCAGAGTAGTGAATGCAGAGTAGTGAGTGCAGAGTAGTGAGTGCAGAGTGTGAAGTAGTGAGTGCAGAGTGAGTGTGCAGAGTGTGAATGCAGCGTGCAGAGTTGAGTGCAGAGTGTAAGTGCAGAGTAGTGAGTGCAGAGTAGTGAATGCAGAGTAGTGAGTGCAGAGTAGTGAGTAGTGAGTGCAGAGAAGTGAGTGCAGAGTGCAGAGTAGTGAGTGTAGAGTGTGAGTAGTGAGTGCAGAGTGTGAGTAGTGAGTGCAGAGTGTGAGTGCAGAGTGTGAGTAGTGAGTACAGAGTGCAGAGCAGTGAGTGCAGAGCAGTGAGTGCAGAGCAGTGAGTGCAGAGCAGTGAGTGCAGAGCAGTGAGTGCAGAGTAGTGAGTGCAGAGTAGTGAGTAGTGAGTAGTGAGTGCAGAGTAGTGAGTAGTGAGTAGTGAGTAGTGAGTGCAGAGTAGTGAGTAGTGAGTGCAGAGTAGTGAGTAGTGAGTGCAGAGTGGTGAGTAGTGAGTAGTGAGTGCAGAGTAGTGAGTAGTGAGTAGTGAGTGCAGAGTAGTGAAGTGAGTGCAGAGTAGTGAGAAGTGAGTGCAGAGTAATGAGTAGTGAGTGCAGAGTAGTGAATAGTGAGTGCAGAGTAGTGAATAGTGAGTGCAGAGTAGTGAGTGCAGAGTAGTGAGTGCAGAGTAGTGAGTGCAGAGTAGTGAGTGCAGAGTAGTGCGTGCAGAGTAGTGAGTGCAGAGTAGTGAGTAGTGAGTGCAGAGTAGTGAGTAGTGAGTGCAGAGTAGTGAGTAGTGAGTGCAGAGTAGAGAGTGCAGAGTAGTGAGTAGTGAGTGCAGAGTAGTGAGTGCAGAGTAGTGAGTGCAGAGTAGTGAGTGCAGAGTAGTGAGTGCAGAGTAGTGAGTAGTGAGTGCAGAGTAGTGAGTAGTGAGTGCAGAGTAGTGAGTAGTGAGTGTAGAGTGGTGAGTAGTGAGTGCAGAGTGGTGAGTAGTGAGTAGTGAGTGCAGAGTGGTGAGTAGTGAGTAGTGAGTGCAGAGTAGTGAGTGCAGAGTAGTGAGTGCAGAGTGCAGAGTAGTGAGTGCAGAGTAGTGAGTGCAAAGTAGTGAGTAGTGAGTGCAGAGTAGTGAGTAGTGAGTGCAGAGTAGTGAGTGCAGAGTGGTGAGTAGTGAGTAGTGAGTGCAGAGTAGTGAGTAGTGAGTGCAGAGTAGTGAAGTGAGTGCAGAGTAGTGAGTAGTGAGTGCAGAGTAATGAGTAGTGAGTGCAGAGTAGTGAATAGTGAGTGCAGAGTAGTGAATAGTGAGTGCAGAGTAGTGAGTGCAGAGTGCAGAGTAGTGAGTGCAGAGTAGTGAGTGCAGAGTCGTGAGTGCAGAGTAGTGAGTGCAGAGTAGTGAGTAGTGAGTGCAGAGTAGTGAGTAGTGAGTGCAGAGTAGTGAGTAGTGAGTGCAGAGTAGAGAGTGCAGAGTAGTGAGTGCAGAGTAGTGAGTGCAGAGTAGTGAGTGCAGAGTAGTGAGTAGTGAGTAGTGAGTGCAGAGTAGTGAATAGTGAGTGCAGAGTAGTGAGTAGTGAGTGCAGAGTAGTGAGTGCAGAGTAGTGAGTGCAGAGTGCAGAGTAGTGAGTGCAGAGTAGTGAGTGCAGAGTAGTGAGTAGTGAGTGCAGAGTAGTGAGTGCAGAGTAGTGAGTGCAGAGTAGTGAGTGCAGAGTAGTGAGTAGTGAGTAGTGAGTGCAGAGTAGTGAATAGTGAGTGCAGAGTAGTGAGTAGTGAGTGCAGAGTAGTGAGTGCAGAGTAGTGAGTGCAGAGTGCAGAGTAGTGAGTGCAGAGTAGTGAGTGCAGAGTAGTGAGTGCAGAGTAGTGAGTGCAGAGTAGTGAGTAGTGAGTGCAGAGTAGTGAGTAGTGAGTGCAGAGTAGTGAGTAGTGAGTGCAGAGTAGTGAGTAGTGAGTGCAGAGTAGTGAGTGCAGAGTAGTGAGTGTAGTGAGTGCAGAGTAGTGAGTGCAGAGTAGTGAGTGCAGAGTAGAGTGCAGAGTAGTGAGTACAGAGTAGTGAGTAGTGAGTAGTGAGTGCAGAGTAGTGAGTAGTGAGTGCAGAGTAGTGAGTGCAGAGTAGTGAGTAGTGAGTGCAGAGTAGTGAGTGCAGAGTAGTGAGTAGTGAGTGCAGAGTAGTGAGTAGTGAGTGCAGAGTAGTGAGTGCAGAGTAGTGAGTGCAGAGTAGTGAGTGCAGAGTAGTGAGTAGTGAGTGCAGAGTAGTGAGTAGTGAGTGGTGAGTGGTGAGTAGTGAGTGGTGAGTAGTGAGTGCAGAGTAGTGCGTAGTGAGTGGTGAGTAGTGAGTAGTGAGTGCAGAGTAGTGAGTGCAGAGTAGTGAGTGCAGAGTAGTGAGTAGTGAGTGCAGAGTAGTGAGTGCAGAGCAGTGAGTGCAGAGCAGTGAGTGCAGAGCAGTGAGTGCAGAGTAGTGAGTGCAGAGTAGTGAGTGCAGAGTAGTGAGTGCAGAGTAGTGAGTAGTGAGTGCAGAGTAGTGAGTGCAGAGCAGTGAGTGCAGAGCAGTGAGTGCAGAGTAGTGAGTAGTGAGTAGTGAGTGCAGAGTAGTTAGTAGTGAGTGCAGAGTAGTGAGTGCAGAGTAGTGAGTAGTGAGTAGTGAGTAGTGAGTGCAGAGTAGTGAATAGTGAGTGCAGAGTATTGAGTAGTGAGTGCAGAGTAGTGAGTAGTGAGTGCAGAGTAGTGAATAGTGAGTGAAGAGTAGTGAATAGTGAGTGCAGAGTAGTGAGTAGTGAGTGCAGAGTAGTGAGTGCAGAGTGTGAGTAGTGAGTGCAGATTAGTGAGTGCAGAGTGCAGAGTAGTGAGTGCAGAGTAGTGAGTGCAGAGTAGTGAGTGCAGAGTAGTGAGTAGTAAGTGCAGAGTAGTGAGTAGTGAGTAGTGAGTGCAGAGTAGTGAGTAGTGAGTGCAGAGTAGTGAGTGCAGAGTAGTGAGTAGTGAGTGCAGAGTAGTGAGTAGTGAGTGCAGAGCAGTGAGTGCAGAGTAATGAGTGCAGAGTAGTGAGTAGTGAGTGCAGAGTAGTGAGTAGTGAGTGCAGAGTAGTGAGTAGTGAGTGCAGAGTAGTGAGTGCAGAGTAGTGAGTGCAGAGTAGTGAGTGCAGAGTAGTGAGTAGTGAGTAGTGAGTAGTGAGTAGTGAGTAGTGAGTGCAGAGTAGTGAGTAGTGAGTGCAGAGTAGTGAGTGCAGAGTAGTGAGTGCAGAGTAGTGAGTGCAGAGTAGTGAGTGCAGAGTAGTGAGTGCAGAGTAGTGAGTGCAGAGTAGTGAGTGCAGAGCAGTGAGTGCAGAGTAGTGAGTAGTGAGTAGTGAGTATTGAATAGTGAGTGCAGAGTAGTGAATAGTGAGTGCAGAGTAGTGAGTAGTGAGTGCAGAGTAGTGAGTGCAGAGTAGTGAGTGCAGAGTAGTGAGTAGTGAGTGCAGAGTAGTGAGTGCAGAGTAGTGAGTAGTGAGTGCAGAGTAGTGAGTAGTGACTGCAGAGTAGTGAGTAGTGACTGCAGAGTAGTGAGTAGTGAGTGCAGAGTAGTGAGTAGTGAGTGCAGAGTAGTGAGTAGTGAGTGCAGAGTAGTGAGTAGTGAGTGGTGAGTAGTGAGTGCAGAGTAGTGAGTAGTGAGTGCAGAGTAGTGAGTAGTGAGTGCAGAGTAGTGAGTGCAGAGTAGTGAGTAGTGAGTGGTGAGTAGTGAGTGCAGAGTAGTGAGTAGTGAGTGCAGAGTAGTGAGTAGTGAGTAGTGAGTGCAGAGTAGTGAGTAGTGAGTGGTGAGTAGTGAGTGGTGAGTAGGGAGTGCGGAGTAGTGAGTAGTGAGTGCAGAGTAGTGAGTAGTGAGTGCAGAGTAGTGAGTAGTGAGTGCAGAGTAGTGAGTGGTGAGTAGTGAGTGCAGAGTAGTGAGTGCAGAGTAGTGAGTGCAGAGTAGTGAGTGCAGAGTAGTTAGTAGTGAGTGCAGAGAAGTGAGTAGTGAGTGCAGAGTAGTGAGTGCAGAGTAGTGAGTGCAGAGTAGTGAGTAGTGAGTGCAGAGTAGTGAGTAGTGAGTGCAGAGTAGTGAGTGCAGAGTAGTGAGTGCAGAGTAGTGAGTGCAGAGTAGTGAGTGCAGAGTAGTGAGTAGTGAGTGCAGAGTAGTGAGTAGTGAGTGCAGAGTGCAGAGTAGTGAGTGTAGAGTGCAGAGTAGTGAGTGTAGAGTGCAGAGTAGTGAGTAGTGAGTGCAGAGTAGTGAGTGCAGAGTAGTGAGTAGTGAGTGCAGAGTAGTGAGTAGTGAGTGCAGAGTAGTGAGTAGTGAGTGGTGAGTGGCGAGTAGTGAGTAGTGAGTGCAGAGTAGTGAGTGGTGAGTAGTGAGTGCAGAGTAGTGAGTAGTGAGTGCAGAGTAGTGAGTAGTGAGTAGTGAGTGCAGAGTAGTGAGTGGGGAGTAGTGAGTGCAGAGTAGTGAGTAGTGGGTGCAGAGTAGTGAGTAGTGAGTGCAGAGTAGTGAGTGCGGAGTAGTGAGTGCAGAGTAGTGAGTGCAGAGTAGTGAGTGCAGAGTAGTGAGTGCAGAGTAGTGAGTAGTGAGTAGTGAGTGCAGAGTAGTGAGTAGTGAGTGCAGAGTAGTGAGTAGTGAGTGCAGAGTAGTGAGTAGTGAGTGCAGAGTTGTGAGTGCAGAGTAGTGAGTAGTGAGTGCAGAGTAGTGAGTGCAGAGTAGTGAGTGCAGAGTAGTGAGTGCAGAGTAGTGAGTAGTGAGTGCAGAGTAGTGAGTAGTGAGTGTAGAGTAGTGAGTAGTGAGTGCAGAGTAGTGAGTAGTGAGTAGTGAGTAGTGAGTGCAGAGTAGTGAGTGCAGAGTAGTGAGTGCAGAGTAGTGAGTAGTGAGTGCAGAGTAGTGAGTAGTGAGTGCAGAGTAGTGAGTGCAGATCAGTGAGTGCAGAGTAGTGAGTAGTGAGTAGTGAGTAGTGAGTAGTGAGTGCAGAGTAGTGAGTGCAGAGTAGTGAGTGCAGAGTAGTGAGTAGTGAGTGCAGAGTAGTGAGTAGTGAGTGCAGAGTAGTGAGTGCAGAGTAGTGAGTGCAGAGTAGTGAGTGCAGAGTAGTGAGTAGTGAGTGCAAAGTAGTGAGTGCAGATTAGTGAGTGGAGAGTAGTGAGTAGTGAGTGCAGAGTAGTGAGTAGTGAGTGCAGAGTAGTGAGTGCAGAGTAGTGAGTGCAGAGTAGTTAGTAGTGAGTGCAGAGTAGGGAGTAGTGAGTGCAGAGTAGTGAGTGCAGAGTAGTGAGTAGTGAGTGGTGAGTAGTGAGTGGTGAGTGGTGAGTGCAGAGTAGTGAGTGGTGAGTAGTGAGTGCAGAGTAGTGAGTAGTGAGTGCAGAGTAGTGAGTAGTGAGATGTTGAGTAGTGAGTGCAGAGTAGTGAGTAGTGAGTGCAGAGTAGTGAGTAGTGAGTGCAGAGTAGTGAGTGGTGAGTAGTGAGTGCAGAGTAGTGAGTGCAGAGTAGTGAGTGCAGAGTAGTGAGTGCAGAGTAGTGAGTGCAGAGTAGTGAGTAGTGAGTGCGGAGTAGTGAGTGCAGAGTAGTGAGTAGTGAGTGCAGAGTAGTGAGTGCAGAGTAGTGAGTGCAGAGTAGTGAGTAGTGAGTGCAGAGTAGTGAGTAGTGAGTGCAGAGTAGTGAGTAGTGAGTGCAGAGTAGTGAGTGCAGAGTAGTGAGTAGTGAGTGCAGAGTGCAGAGTAGTGAGTGTAGAGTGCAGAGTAGTGAGTGTAGAGTGCAGAGTAGTGAGTGTAGAGTGCAGAGTAGTGAGTGCAGAGTAGTGAGTAGTGAGTGCAGAGTAGTGAGTAGTGAGTGCAGAGTAGTGAGTAGTGAGTGCAGAGTAGTGAGTGGTGAGTAGTGAGTGGTGAGTAGTGAGTGGTGAGTGGTGAGTAGTGAGTGCAGAGTAGTGAGTAGTGAGTGGTGAGTAGTGAGTGGTGAGTAGTGAGTGCAGAGTAGTGAGTGCAGAGTAGTGAGTGCAGAGTAGTGAGTGCAGAGTAGTGAGTAGTGAGTGCAGAGTAGTGAGTGGTGAGTAGTGAGTGCAGAGTAGTGAGTGGGGAGTAGTGAGTGCAGAGTAGTGAGTAGTGGGTGCAGAGTAGTGAGTAGTGAGTGCAGAGTAGTGAGTGCAGAGTAGTGAGTGCAGAGTAGTGAGTGCAGAGTAGTGAGTGCAGAGTAGTGAGTAGTGAGTGCAGAGTAGTGAGTAGTGAGTGCAGAGTAGTGAGTAGTGAGTGCAGAGTAGTGAGTGCAGAGTAGTGAGTGCAGAGTAGTGAGTGCAGAGTAGTGAGTGGTGAGTAGTGAGTGCAGAGTAGTGAGTGCAGAGTAGTGAGTGCAGAGTAGTGAGTGCAGAGTAGTGAGTAGTGAGTGCTGAGTAGTGAGTGCAGAGTAGTGAGTGCAGAGTAGTGAGTTGTGAGTGCAGAGTAGTGAGTAGTGAGTAGTGAGTTGTGAGTGCAGAGTAGTGAGTAGTGAGTTGTGAGTGCAGAGTAGTGAGTAGTGAGTAGTGAGTTGTGAGTGCAGAGTAGTGAGTAGTGAGTAGTGAGAGCAGAGTAGTGAGTAGTGAGTGCAGAGTAGTGAGTGCAGAGTAGTGAGTGCAGAGTAGTGAGTAGTGAGTGCAGAGTAGTGAGTAGTGAGTGCAGAGTAGTGAGTAGTGAGTGCAGAGTAGTGAGTGCAGAGTAGTGAGTGCAGAGTAGTGAGTAGTGAGTAGTGAGTGCAGAGTAGTGAGTAGTGAGTGCAGAGTAGTGAGTAGTGAGTGCAGAGTAGTGAGTGCAGAGTAGTGAGTGAAGAGTAGTGAGTGCAGAGTAGTGAGTAGTGAGTGCAGAGTAGTGAGTAGTGAGTGCAGAGTAGTGAGTGCAGAGTAGTGAGTGCAGAGTAGTGAGTGCAGAGTAGTGAGTGCAGAGTAGTGAGTGCAGAGTAGTGAGTGCAGAGTAGTGAGTTGTGAGTGCAGAGTAGTGAGTAGTGAGTAGTGAGTGCAGAGTAGTGAGTAGTGAGAGCAGAGTAGTGAGTAGTGAGTGCAGAGTAGTGAGTAGTGAGTGCAGAGTAGTGAGTGCAGAGTAGTGAGTGCAGAGTAGTGAGTTGTGAGTGAAGAGTAGTGAGTAGTGAGTAGTGAGTGCAGAGTAGTGAGTAGTGAGTGCAGAGTAGTGAGTGCAGAGTAGTGAGTAGTGAGTGCAGAGTAGTGAGTGCAGAGTAGTGAGTAGTGAGTGCAGAGTAGTGAGTAGTGAGTGCAGAGTAGTGAGTAGTGAGTGCAGAGTAGTGAGTGCAGAGTAGTGAGTGCAGAGTAGTGAGTAGTGAGTGCAGAGTAGTGAGTGCAGAGTAGTGAGTAGTGAGTGCAGAGTAGTGGGTAGTGAGTGCAGAGTAGTGAGTAGTGAGTGCAGAGTAGTGAGTAGTGAGTGCAGAGTAGTGAGTGCAGAGTAGTGAGTAGTGAGTGCAGAGTAGTGAGTAGTGAGTGCAGAGTAGTGAGTAGTGAGTGCAGAGTAGTGAGTAGTGAGTGCAGAGTAGTGAGTGCAGAGTAGTGAGTGCAGAGTAGTGAGTGCAGAGTAGTGAGTAGTGAGTGCTGAGTAGTGAGTGCAGAGTAGTGAGTGCAGAGTAGTGAGTTGTGAGTGCAGAGTAGTGAGTAGTGAGTAGTGAGAGCAGAGTAGTGAGTAGTGAGTGCAGAGTAGTGAGTGCAGAGTATTGAGTGCAGAGTAGTGAGTAGTGAGTGCAGAGTAGTGAGTAGTGAGTAGTGAGTGCAGAGTAGTGAGTGCAGAGTAGTGAGTGCAGAGTAGTGAGTGCAGAGTAGTGAGTAGTGAGTGCAGAGTAGTGAGTAGTGAGTGCAGAGTAGTGAGTGCAGAGTAGTGAGTGCAGAGTAGTGAGTAGTGAGTGCAGAGTAGTGAGTGCAGAGTAGTGAGTGCAGAGTAGTGAGTGCAGAGTAGTGAGTAGTGAGTGCAGAGTAGTGGGTAGTGAGTGCAGAGTAGTGAGTAGTGAGTGCAGAGTAGTGAGTGGTGAGTAGTGAGTGCAGAGTAGTGAGTAGTGAGTGCAGAGTAGTGAGTGGGGAGTAGTGAGTGCAGAGTAGTGAGTAGTGGGTGCAGAGTAGTGAGTAGTGAGTGCAGAGTAGTGAGTGCAGAGTAGTGAGTGCAGAGTAGTGAGTGCAGAGTAGTGAAAGCAGAGTAGTGAGTAGTGAGTGCAGAGTAGTGAGTAGTGAGTGTAGAGTAGTGAGTGCAGAGTAGTGAGTAGTGAGTGCAGAGTTGTGAGTGCAGAGTAGTGAGTAGTGAGTGCAGAGTAGTGAGTGCAGAGTAGTGAGTGCAGAGTAGTGAGTGCAGAGTAGGGAGTAGTGAGTGCAGAGTAGTGAGTGCAGAGTAGTGAGTAGTGAGTAGTGAGTGGTGAGTGGTGAGTGCAGAGTAGTGAGTGCAGAGTAGTGAGTAGTGAGTGCAGAGTAGTGAGTAGTGAGATGTTGAGTAGTGAGTGCAGAGTAGTGAGTAGTGAGTGCAGAGTAGTGAGTAGTGAGTGCAGAGTAGTGAGTAGTGAGTGTAGAGTAGTGAGTAGTGAGTGCAGAGTAGTGAGTAGTGAGTAGTGAGTGCAGAGTAGTGAGTGCAGAGTAGTGAGTGCAGAGTAGTGAGTAGTGAGTGCAGAGTAGTGAGTAGTGAGTGCAGAGTAGTGAGTGCAGATCAGTGAGTGCAGAGTAGTGAGTAGTGAGTAGTGAGTGCAGAGTAGTGAGTGCGGAGTAGTGAGTGCAGAGTAGTGAGTAGTGAGTGCAGAGTAGTGAGTAGTGAGTGCAGAGTAGTGAGTGCAGAGTAGTGAGTGCAGAGTAGTGAGTGCAAAGTAGTGAGTGCAGATTAGTGAGTGGAGAGTAGTGAGTGGAGAGTAGTGAGTAGTGAGTGCAGAGTAGTGAGTAGTGAGTGCAGAGTAGTGAGTGCAGAGTAGTGAGTGCAGAGTAGTTAGTAGTGAGTGCAGAGTAGGGAGTAGTGAGTGCAGAGTAGTGAGTGCAGAGTAGTGAGTAGTGAGTGGTGAGTAGTGAGTGGTGAGTGGTGAGTGCAGAGTAGTGAGTAGTGAGTAGTGAGTAGTGAGTGCAGAGTAGTGAGTAGTGAGTGCAGAGTAGTGAGTAGTGAGATGTTGAGTAGTGAGTGCAGAGTAGTGAGTAGTGAGTGCAGAGTAGTGAGTAGTGAGTGCAGAGTAGTGAGTGGTGAGTAGTGAGTAGTGAGTGCAGAGTAGTGAGTGCAGAGTAGTGAATAGTGAGTGCAGAGTAGTGAATAGTGAGTGCAGAGTAGTGAGTGCAGAGTGCAGAGTAGTGAGTGCAGAGTAGTGAGTGCAGAGTAGTGAGTGCAGAGTAGTGAGTGCAGAGTAGTGAGTAGTGAGTGCAGAGTAGTGAGTAGTGAGTGCAGAGTAGTGAGTAGTGAGTGCAGAGTAGAGAGTGCAGAGTAGTGAGTGCAGAGTAGTGAGTGCAGAGTAGTGAGTGCAGAGTAGTGAGTAGTGAGTAGTGAGTGCAGAGTAGTGAATAGTGAGTGCAGAGTAGTGAGTAGTGAGTGCAGAGTAGTGAGTGCAGAGTAGTGAGTGCAGAGTGCAGAGTAGTGAGTGCAGAGTAGTGAGTGCAGAGTAGTGAGTAGTGAGTGCAGAGTAGTGAGTGCAGAGTAGTGAGTGCAGAGTAGTGAGTGCAGAGTAGTGAGTAGTGAGTAGTGAGTGCAGAGTAGTGAATAGTGAGTGCAGAGTAGTGAGTAGTGAGTGCAGAGTAGTGAGTGCAGAGTAGTGAGTGCAGAGTGCAGAGTAGTGAGTGCAGAGTAGTGAGTGCAGAGTAGTGAGTGCAGAGTAGTGAGTAGTGAGTGCAGAGTAGTGAGTAGTGAGTGCAGAGTAGTGAGTAGTGAGTGCAGAGTAGTGAGTAGTGAGTGCAGAGTAGTGAGTGCAGAGTAGTGAGTGTAGTGAGTGCAGAGTAGTGAGTGCAGAGTAGTGAGTGCAGAGTAGAGTGCAGAGTAGTGAGTACAGAGTAGTGAGTAGTGAGTAGTGAGTGCAGAGTAGTGAGTAGTGAGTGCAGAGTAGTGAGTGCAGAGTAGTGAGTAGTGAGTGCAGAGTAGTGAGTGCAGAGTAGTGAGTAGTGAGTGCAGAGTAGTGAGTAGTGAGTGCAGAGTAGTGAGTGCAGAGTAGTGAGTGCAGAGTAGTGAGTGGTGAGTAGTGAGTGCAGAGTAGTGAGTGGTGAGTGGTGAGTAGTGAGTGGTGAGTAGTGAGTGCAGAGTAGTGCGTAGTGAGTGGTGAGTAGTGAGTAGTGAGTGCAGAGTAGTGAGTGCAGAGTAGTGAGTGCAGAGTAGTGAGTAGTGAGTGCAGAGTAGTGAGTGCAGAGCAGTGAGTGCAGAGCAGTGAGTGCAGAGCAGTGAGTGCAGAGTAGTGAGTGCAGAGTAGTGAGTGCAGAGTAGTGAGTAGTGAGTGCAGAGTAGTGAGTGCAGAGCAGTGAGTGCAGAGCAGTGAGTGCAGAGTAGTGAGTGCAGAGCAGTGAGTGCAGAGTAGTGAGTGCAGAGTAGTGAGTAGTGAGTGCAGAGTAGTGAGTAGTGAGTGCAGAGTAGTGAGTGCAGAGTAGTGAGTGCAGAGTAGTGAGTGCAGAGTAGTGAGTGCAGAGTAGTGAGTAGTGAGTAGTGAGTGCAGAGTAGTTAGTAGTGAGTGCAGAGTAGTGAGTGCAGAGTAGTGAGTAGTGAGTAGTGAGTAGTGAGTAGTGAGTGCAGAGTAGTGAATAGTGAGTGCAGAGTATTGAGTAGTGAGTGCAGAGTAGTGAGTAGTGAGTGCAGAGTAGTGAATAGTGAGTGAAGAGTAGTGAATAGTGAGTGCAGAGTAGTGAGTAGTGAGTGCAGAGTAGTGAGTGCAGAGTGTGAGTAGTGAGTGCAGATTAGTGAGTGCAGAGTGCAGAGTAGTGAGTGCAGAGTAGTGAGTGCAGAGTAGTGAGTGCAGAGTAGTGAGTAGTAAGTGCAGAGTAGTGAGTAGTGAGTAGTGAGTGCAGAGTAGTGAGTAGTGAGTGCAGAGTAGTGAGTGCAGAGTAGTGAGTAGTGAGTGCAGAGTAGTGAGTAGTGAGTGCAGAGTAGTGAGTGCAGAGTAATGAGTGCAGAGTAGTGAGTAGTGAGTGCAGAGTAGTGAGTAGTGAGTGCAGAGTAGTGAGTAGTGAGTGCAGAGTAGTGAGTGCAGAGTAGTGAGTGCAGAGTAGTGAGTAGTGAGTGCAGAGTAGTGAGTAGTGAGTGCAGAGTAGTGAGTGCAGAGTAATGAGTGCAGAGTAGTGAGTAGTGAGTGCAGAGTAGTGAGTAGTGAGTGCAGAGTAGTGAGTAGTGAGTGCAGAGTAGTGAGTGCAGAGTAGTGAGTGCAGAGTAGTGAGTGCAGAGTAGTGAGTAGTGAGTAGTGAGTAGTGAGTAGTGAGTGCAGAGTAGTGAGTAGTGAGTGCAGAGTAGTGAGTGCAGAGTAGTGAGTGCAAAGTAGTGAGTGCAGAGTAGTGAGTGCAGAGTAGTGAGTGCAGAGTAGTGAGTGCAGAGTAGTGAGTGCAGAGCAGTGAGTGCAGAGTAGTGAGTAGTGAGTAGTGAGTATTGAATAGTGAGTGCAGAGTAGTGAATAGTGAGTGCAGAGTAGTGAGTAGTGAGTGCAGAGTAGTGAGTGCAGAGTAGTGAGTGCAGAGTAGTGAGTAGTGAGTGCAGAGTAGTGAGTGCAGAGTAGTGAGTAGTGAGTGCAGAGTAGTGAGTAGTGACTGCAGAGTAGTGAGTAGTGACTGCAGAGTAGTGAGTAGTGAGTGCAGAGTAGTGAGTAGTGAGTGCAGAGTAGTGAGTGCAGAGTAGTGAGTAGTGAGTGCAGAGTAGTGAGTAGTGAGTAGTGAGTGCAGAGTAGTGAGTAGTGAGTGCAGAGTAGTGAGTAGTGAGTGCAGAGTAGTGAGTAGTGAGTGCAGAGTAGTGAGTAGTGAGTGGTGAGTAGTGAGTGCAGAGTAGTGAGTAGTGAGTGCAGAGTAGTGAGTAGTGAGTAGTGAGTGCAGAGTAGTGAGTAGTGAGTGGTGAGTAGTGAGTGGTGAGTAGGGAGTGCGGAGTAGTGAGTAGTGAGTGCAGAGTAGTGAGTAGTGAGTGCAGAGTAGTGAGTAGTGAGTGCAGAGTAGTGAGTGGTGAGTAGTGAGTGCAGAGTAGTGAGTGCAGAGTAGTGAGTGCAGAGTAGTGAGTGCAGAGTAGTTAGTAGTGAGTGCAGAGAAGTGAGTAGTGAGTGCAGAGTAGTGAGTGCAGAGTAGTGAGTGCAGAGTAGTGAGTAGTGAGTGCAGAGTAGTGAGTAGTGAGTGCAGAGTAGTGAGTGCAGAGTAGTGAGTGCAGAGTAGTGAGTGCAGAGTAGTGAGTAGTGAGTGCAGAGTAGTGAGTAGTGAGTGCAGAGTGCAGAGTAGTGAGTGTAGAGTGCAGAGTAGTGAGTGTAGAGTGCAGAGTAGTGAGTAGTGAGTGCAGAGTAGTGAGTGCAGAGTAGTGAGTAGTGAGTGCAGAGTAGTGAGTAGTGAGTGCAGAGTAGTGAGTAGTGAGTGGTGAGTGGCGAGTAGTGAGTAGTGAGTGCAGAGTAGTGAGTGGTGAGTAGTGAGTGCAGAGTAGTGAGTAGTGAGTGCAGAGTAGTGAGTAGTGAGTGCAGAGTAGTGAGTGGGGAGTAGTGAGTGCAGAGTAGTGAGTAGTGGGTGCAGAGTAGTGAGTAGTGAGTGCAGAGTAGTGAGTGCAGAGTAGTGAGTGCAGAGTAGTGAGTGCAGAGTAGTGAGTGCAGAGTAGTGAGTAGTGAGTAGTGAGTGCAGAGTAGTGAGTAGTGAGTGCAGAGTAGTGAGTAGTGAGTGCAGAGTTGTGAGTGCAGAGTAGTGAGTAGTGAGTGCAGAGTAGTGAGTGCAGAGTAGTGAGTGCAGAGTAGTGAGTGCAGAGTAGTGAGTGCAGAGTAGTGAGTAGTGAGTGCAGAGTAGTGAGTAGTGAGTGTAGAGTAGTGAGTAGTGAGTGCAGAGTAGTGAGTAGTGAGTAGTGAGTAGTGAGTAGTGAGTGCAGAGTAGTGAGTGCAGAGTAGTGAGTGCAGAGTAGTGAGTAGTGAGTGCAGAGTAGTGAGTAGTGAGTGCAGAGTAGTGAGTGCAGATCAGTGAGTGCAGAGTAGTGAGTAGTGAGTAGTGAGTAGTGAGTAGTGAGTGCAGAGTAGTGAGTGCAGAGTAGTGAGTGCAGAGTAGTGAGTAGTGAGTGCAGAGTAGTGAGTAGTGAGTGCAGAGTAGTGAGTGCAGAGTAGTGAGTGCAGAGTAGTGAGTGCAGAGTAGTGAGTAGTGAGTGCAAAGTAGTGAGTGCAGATTAGTGAGTGGAGAGTAGTGAGTAGTGAGTGCAGAGTAGTGAGTAGTGAGTGCAGAGTAGTGAGTGCAGAGTAGTGAGTGCAGAGTAGTTAGTAGTGAGTGCAGAGTAGGGAGTAGTGAGTGCAGAGTAGTGAGTGCAGAGTAGTGAGTAGTGAGTGGTGAGTAGTGAGTGGTGAGTGGTGAGTGCAGAGTAGTGAGTGGTGAGTAGTGAGTGCAGAGTAGTGAGTAGTGAGTGCAGAGTAGTGAGTAGTGAGATGTTGAGTAGTGAGTGCAGAGTAGTGAGTAGTGAGTGCAGAGTAGTGAGTAGTGAGTGCAGAGTAGTGAGTGGTGAGTAGTGAGTGCAGAGTAGTGAGTGCAGAGTAGTGAGTGCAGAGTAGTGAGTGCAGAGTAGTGAGTAGTGAGTGCGGAGTAGTGAGTGCAGAGTAGTGAGTAGTGAGTGCAGAGTAGTGAGTGCAGAGTAGTGAGTGCAGAGTAGTGAGTAGTGAGTGCAGAGTAGTGAGTAGTGAGTGCAGAGTAGTGAGTAGTGAGTGCAGAGTAGTGAGTGCAGAGTAGTGAGTAGTGAGTGCAGAGTGCAGAGTAGTGAGTGTAGAGTGCAGAGTAGTGAGTGTAGAGTGCAGAGTAGTGAGTGCAGAGTAGTGAGTAGTGAGTGCAGAGTAGTGAGTAGTGAGTGCAGAGTAGTGAGTAGTGAGTGCAGAGTAGTGAGTGGTGAGTAGTGAGTGGTGAGTAGTGAGTGGTGAGTGGTGAGTAGTGAGTGCAGAGTAGTGAGTAGTGAGTGGTGAGTAGTGAGTGGTGAGTAGTGAGTGCAGAGTAGTGAGTGCAGAGTAGTGAGTGCAGAGTAGTGAGTGCAGAGTAGTGAGTAGTGAGTAGTGAGTGCAGAGTAGTGAGTAGTGAGTGGTGAGTAGTGAGTGCAGAGTAGTGAGTGGGGAGTAGTGAGTGCAGAGTAGTGAGTAGTGGGTGCAGAGTAGTGAGTAGTGAGTGCAGAGTAGTGAGTGCAGAGTAGTGAGTGCAGAGTAGTGAGTGCAGAGTAGTGAGTGCAGAGTAGTGAGTAGTGAGTGCAGAGTAGTGAGTAGTGAGTGCAGAGTAGTGAGTGCAGAGTAGTGAGTGCAGAGTAGTGAGTAGTGAGTAGTGAGTGCAGAGTAGTGAGTAGTGAGTGCAGAGTAGTGAGTAGTGAGTGCAGAGTAGTGAGTGCAGAGTAGTGAGTGAAGAGTAGTGAGTGCAGAGTAGTGAGTAGTGAGTGCAGAGTAGTGAGTAGTGAGTGCAGAGTAGTGAGTGCAGAGTAGTGAGTGCAGAGTAGTGAGTGCAGAGTAGTGAGTGCAGAGTAGTGAGTGCAGAGTAGTGAGTTGTGAGTGCAGAGTAGTGAGTAGTGAGTAGTGAGTGCAGAGTAGTGAGTAGTGAGAGCAGAGTAGTGAGTAGTGAGTGCAGAGTAGTGAGTAGTGAGTGCAGAGTAGTGAGTGCAGAGTAGTGAGTGCAGATTAGTGAGTGCAGAGTAGTGAGTTGTGAGTGCAGAGTAGTGAGTAGTGAGTAGTGAGTGCAGAGTAGTGAGTAGTGAGTGCAGAGTAGTGAGTAGTGAGTGCAGAGTAGTGAGTAGTGAGTGCAGAGTAGTGAGTGCAGAGTAGTGAGTAGTGAGTGCAGAGTAGTGAGTAGTGAGTGCAGAGTAGTGAGTAGTGAGTGCAGAGTAGTGAGTGCAGAGTAGTGAGTGCAGAGTAGTGAGTGCAGAGTAGTGAGTAGTGAGTGCAGAGTAGTGGGTAGTGAGTGCAGAGTAGTGAGTAGTGAGTGCAGAGTAGTGAGTAGTGAGTGCAGAGTAGTGAGTGCAGAGTAGTGAGTAGTGAGTGCAGAGTAGTGAGTAGTGAGTGCAGAGTAGTGAGTAGTGAGTGCAGAGTAGTGAGTAGTGAGTGCAGAGTAGTGAGTGGTGAGTAGTGAGTAGTGAGTGCAGAGTAGTGAGTGCAGAGTAGTGAATAGTGAGTGCAGAGTAGTGAATAGTGAGTGCAGAGTAGTGAGTGCAGAGTGCAGAGTAGTGAGTGCAGAGTAGTGAGTGCAGAGTAGTGAGTGCAGAGTAGTGAGTGCAGAGTAGTGAGTAGTGAGTGCAGAGTAGTGAGTAGTGAGTGCAGAGTAGTGAGTAGTGAGTGCAGAGTAGAGAGTGCAGAGTAGTGAGTGCAGAGTAGTGAGTGCAGAGTAGTGAGTGCAGAGTAGTGAGTAGTGAGTAGTGAGTGCAGAGTAGTGAATAGTGAGTGCAGAGTAGTGAGTAGTGAGTGCAGAGTAGTGAGTGCAGAGTAGTGAGTGCAGAGTGCAGAGTAGTGAGTGCAGAGTAGTGAGTGCAGAGTAGTGAGTAGTGAGTGCAGAGTAGTGAGTGCAGAGTAGTGAGTGCAGAGTAGTGAGTGCAGAGTAGTGAGTAGTGAGTAGTGAGTGCAGAGTAGTGAATAGTGAGTGCAGAGTAGTGAGTAGTGAGTGCAGAGTAGTGAGTGCAGAGTAGTGAGTGCAGAGTGCAGAGTAGTGAGTGCAGAGTAGTGAGTGCAGAGTAGTGAGTGCAGAGTAGTGAGTAGTGAGTGCAGAGTAGTGAGTAGTGAGTGCAGAGTAGTGAGTAGTGAGTGCAGAGTAGTGAGTAGTGAGTGCAGAGTAGTGAGTGCAGAGTAGTGAGTGTAGTGAGTGCAGAGTAGTGAGTGCAGAGTAGTGAGTGCAGAGTAGAGTGCAGAGTAGTGAGTACAGAGTAGTGAGTAGTGAGTAGTGAGTGCAGAGTAGTGAGTAGTGAGTGCAGAGTAGTGAGTGCAGAGTAGTGAGTAGTGAGTGCAGAGTAGTGAGTGCAGAGTAGTGAGTAGTGAGTGCAGAGTAGTGAGTAGTGAGTGCAGAGTAGTGAGTGCAGAGTAGTGAGTGCAGAGTAGTGAGTGCAGAGTAGTGAGTAGTGAGTGCAGAGTAGTGAGTGGTGAGTGGTGAGTAGTGAGTGGTGAGTAGTGAGTGCAGAGTAGTGCGTAGTGAGTGGTGAGTAGTGAGTAGTGAGTGCAGAGTAGTGAGTGCAGAGTAGTGAGTGCAGAGTAGTGAGTAGTGAGTGCAGAGTAGTGAGTGCAGAGCAGTGAGTGCAGAGCAGTGAGTGCAGAGCAGTGAGTGCAGAGTAGTGAGTGCAGAGTAGTGAGTAGTGAGTGCAGAGTAGTGAGTGCAGAGCAGTGAGTGCAGAGCAGTGAGTGCAGAGTAGTGAGTGCAGAGCAGTGAGTGCAGAGTAGTGAGTGCAGAGTAGTGAGTAGTGAGTGCAGAGTAGTGAGTAGTGAGTGCAGAGTAGTGAGTGCAGAGTAGTGAGTGCAGAGTAGTGAGTAGTGAGTAGTGAGTGCAGAGTAGTTAGTAGTGAGTGCAGAGTAGTGAGTGCAGAGTAGTGAGTAGTGAGTAGTGAGTAGTGAGTAGTGAGTGCAGAGTAGTGAATAGTGAGTGCAGAGTATTGAGTAGTGAGTGCAGAGTAGTGAGTAGTGAGTGCAGAGTAGTGAATAGTGAGTGAAGAGTAGTGAATAGTGAGTGCAGAGTAGTGAGTAGTGAGTGCAGAGTAGTGAGTGCAGAGTGTGAGTAGTGAGTGCAGATTAGTGAGTGCAGAGTGCAGAGTAGTGAGTGCAGAGTAGTGAGTGCAGAGTAGTGAGTGCAGAGTAGTGAGTAGTAAGTGCAGAGTAGTGAGTAGTGAGTAGTGAGTGCAGAGTAGTGAGTAGTGAGTGCAGAGTAGTGAGTGCAGAGTAGTGAGTAGTGAGTGCAGAGTAGTGAGTAGTGAGTGCAGAGTAGTGAGTGCAGAGTAATGAGTGCAGAGTAGTGAGTAGTGAGTGCAGAGTAGTGAGTAGTGAGTGCAGAGTAGTGAGTGCAGAGTAGTGAGTGCAGAGTAGTGAGTGCAGAGTAGTGAGTAGTGAGTAGTGAGTAGTGAGTAGTGAGTGCAGAGTAGTGAGTAGTGAGTGCAGAGTAGTGAGTGCAGAGTAGTGAGTGCAAAGTAGTGAGTGCAGAGTAGTGAGTGCAGAGTAGTGAGTGCAGAGTAGTGAGTGCAGAGCAGTGAGTGCAGAGTAGTGAGTAGTGAGTAGTGAGTATTGAATAGTGAGTGCAGAGTAGTGAATAGTGAGTGCAGAGTAGTGAGTAGTGAGTGCAGAGTAGTGAGTGCAGAGTAGTGAGTGCAGAGTAGTGAGTAGTGAGTGCAGAGTAGTGAGTGCAGAGTAGTGAGTAGTGAGTGCAGAGTAGTGAGTGCAGAGTAGTGAGTAGTGAGTGCAGAGTAGTGAGTAGTGAGTGCAGAGTAGTGAGTAGTGACTGCAGAGTAGTGAGTAGTGAGTGCAGAGTAGTGAGTGCAGAGTAGTGAGTAGTGAGTGCAGAGTAGTGAGTAGTGAGTGGTGAGTAGTGAGTGCAGAGTAGTGAGTGCAGAGTAGTGAGTAGTGAGTGCAGAGTAGTGAGTAGTGAGTGCAGAGTAGTGAGTAGTGAGTGGTGAGTAGTGAGTGCAGAGTAGTGAGTAGTGAGTGCAGAGTAGTGAGTAGTGAGTAGTGAGTGCAGAGTAGTGAGTAGTGAGTGGTGAGTAGTGAGTGGTGAGTAGGGAGTGCGGAGTAGTGAGTAGTGAGTGCAGAGTAGTGAGTAGTGAGTGCAGAGTAGTGAGTAGTGAGTGCAGAGTAGTGAG
Organism: Lissotriton vulgaris; assembly: GCF_964263255.1. Taxonomy (NCBI): domain Eukaryota; kingdom Metazoa; phylum Chordata; class Amphibia; order Caudata; family Salamandridae; genus Lissotriton; species Lissotriton vulgaris. The sequence goes on from NW_028248729.1 coordinate 190,782, forward strand.
TGGTGAGTAGTGAGTGCAGAGTAGTGAGTGCAGAGTAGTGAGTGCAGAGTAGTGAGTGCAGAGTAGTTAGTAGTGAGTGCAGAGAAGTGAGTAGTGAGTGCAGAGTAGTGAGTGCAGAGTAGTGAGTGCAGAGTAGTGAGTAGTGAGTGCAGAGTAGTGAGTAGTGAGTGCAGAGTAGTGAGTGCAGAGTAGTGAGTGCAGAGTAGTGAGTGCAGAGTAGTGAGTAGTGAGTGCAGAGTAGTGAGTAGTGAGTGCAGAGTGCAGAGTAGTGAGTGTAGAGTGCAGAGTAGTGAGTGTAGAGTGCAGAGTAGTGAGTAGTGAGTGCAGAGTAGTGAGTGCAGAGTAGTGAGTAGTGAGTGCAGAGTAGTGAGTAGTGAGTGCAGAGTAGTGAGTAGTGAGTGGTGAGTGGCGAGTAGTGAGTAGTGAGTGCAGAGTAGTGAGTGGTGAGTAGTGAGTGCAGAGTAGTGAGTAGTGAGTGCAGAGTAGTGAGTAGTGAGTGCAGAGTAGTGAGTGGGGAGTAGTGAGTGCAGAGTAGTGAGTAGTGGGTGCAGAGTAGTGAGTAGTGAGTGCAGAGTAGTGAGTGCAGAGTAGTGAGTGCAGAGTAGTGAGTGCAGAGTAGTGAGTGCAGAGTAGTGAGTAGTGAGTAGTGAGTGCAGAGTAGTGAGTAGTGAGTGCAGAGTAGTGAGTAGTGAGTGCAGAGTTGTGAGTGCAGAGTAGTGAGTAGTGAGTGCAGAGTAGTGAGTGCAGAGTAGTGAGTGCAGAGTAGTGAGTGCAGAGTAGTGAGTGCAGAGTAGTGAGTGCAGAGTAGTGAGTAGTGAGTGCAGAGTAGTGAGTAGTGAGTGTAGAGTAGTGAGTAGTGAGTGCAGAGTAGTGAGTAGTGAGTAGTGAGTAGTGAGTAGTGAGTGCAGAGTAGTGAGTGCAGAGTAGTGAGTGCAGAGTAGTGAGTAGTGAGTGCAGAGTAGTGAGTAGTGAGTGCAGAGTAGTGAGTGCAGATCAGTGAGTGCAGAGTAGTGAGTAGTGAGTAGTGAGTAGTGAGTAGTGAGTGCAGAGTAGTGAGTGCAGAGTAGTGAGTGCAGAGTAGTGAGTAGTGAGTGCAGAGTAGTGAGTAGTGAGTGCAGAGTAGTGAGTGCAGAGTAGTGAGTGCAGAGTAGTGAGTGCAGAGTAGTGAGTAGTGAGTGCAAAGTAGTGAGTGCAGATTAGTGAGTGGAGAGTAGTGAGTAGTGAGTGCAGAGTAGTGAGTAGTGAGTGCAGAGTAGTGAGTGCAGAGTAGTGAGTGCAGAGTAGTTAGTAGTGAGTGCAGAGTAGGGAGTAGTGAGTGCAGAGTAGTGAGTGCAGAGTAGTGAGTAGTGAGTGGTGAGTAGTGAGTGGTGAGTGGTGAGTGCAGAGTAGTGAGTGGTGAGTAGTGAGTGCAGAGTAGTGAGTAGTGAGTGCAGAGTAGTGAGTAGTGAGATGTTGAGTAGTGAGTGCAGAGTAGTGAGTAGTGAGTGCAGAGTAGTGAGTAGTGAGTGCAGAGTAGTGAGTGGTGAGTAGTGAGTGCAGAGTAGTGAGTGCAGAGTAGTGAGTGCAGAGTAGTGAGTGCAGAGTAGTGAGTAGTGAGTGCGGAGTAGTGAGTGCAGAGTAGTGAGTAGTGAGTGCAGAGTAGTGAGTGCAGAGTAGTGAGTGCAGAGTAGTGAGTAGTGAGTGCAGAGTAGTGAGTAGTGAGTGCAGAGTAGTGAGTAGTGAGTGCAGAGTAGTGAGTGCAGAGTAGTGAGTAGTGAGTGCAGAGTGCAGAGTAGTGAGTGTAGAGTGCAGAGTAGTGAGTGTAGAGTGCAGAGTAGTGAGTGCAGAGTAGTGAGTAGTGAGTGCAGAGTAGTGAGTAGTGAGTGCAGAGTAGTGAGTAGTGAGTGCAGAGTAGTGAGTGGTGAGTAGTGAGTGGTGAGTAGTGAGTGGTGAGTGGTGAGTAGTGAGTGCAGAGTAGTGAGTAGTGAGTGGTGAGTAGTGAGTGGTGAGTAGTGAGTGCAGAGTAGTGAGTGCAGAGTAGTGAGTGCAGAGTAGTGAGTGCAGAGTAGTGAGTAGTGAGTAGTGAGTGCAGAGTAGTGAGTAGTGAGTGGTGAGTAGTGAGTGCAGAGTAGTGAGTGGGGAGTAGTGAGTGCAGAGTAGTGAGTAGTGGGTGCAGAGTAGTGAGTAGTGAGTGCAGAGTAGTGAGTGCAGAGTAGTGAGTGCAGAGTAGTGAGTGCAGAGTAGTGAGTGCAGAGTAGTGAGTAGTGAGTGCAGAGTAGTGAGTAGTGAGTGCAGAGTAGTGAGTGCAGAGTAGTGAGTGCAGAGTAGTGAGTAGTGAGTAGTGAGTGCAGAGTAGTGAGTAGTGAGTGCAGAGTAGTGAGTAGTGAGTGCAGAGTAGTGAGTGCAGAGTAGTGAGTGAAGAGTAGTGAGTGCAGAGTAGTGAGTAGTGAGTGCAGAGTAGTGAGTAGTGAGTGCAGAGTAGTGAGTGCAGAGTAGTGAGTGCAGAGTAGTGAGTGCAGAGTAGTGAGTGCAGAGTAGTGAGTGCAGAGTAGTGAGTTGTGAGTGCAGAGTAGTGAGTAGTGAGTAGTGAGTGCAGAGTAGTGAGTAGTGAGAGCAGAGTAGTGAGTAGTGAGTGCAGAGTAGTGAGTAGTGAGTGCAGAGTAGTGAGTGCAGAGTAGTGAGTGCAGAGTAGTGAGTGCAGAGTAGTGAGTTGTGAGTGCAGAGTAGTGAGTAGTGAGTAGTGAGTGCAGAGTAGTGAGTAGTGAGTGCAGAGTAGTGAGTAGTGAGTGCAGAGTAGTGAGTAGTGAGTGCAGAGTAGTGAGTGCAGAGTAGTGAGTAGTGAGTGCAGAGTAGTGAGTAGTGAGTGCAGAGTAGTGAGTGCAGAGTAGTGAGTGCAGAGTAGTGAGTAGTGAGTGCAGAGTAGTGAGTGCAGAGTAGTGAGTAGTGAGTGCAGAGTAGTGGGTAGTGAGTGCAGAGTAGTGAGTAGTGAGTGCAGAGTAGTGAGTAGTGAGTGCAGAGTAGTGAGTGCAGAGTAGTGAGTAGTGAGTGCAGAGTAGTGAGTAGTGAGTGCAGAGTAGTGAGTAGTGAGTGCAGAGTAGTGAGTAGTGAGTGCAGAGTAGTGAGTGCAGAGTAGTGAGTGCAGAGTAGTGAGTGCAGAGTAGTGAGTGCAGAGTAGTGAGTAGTGAGTGCTGAGTAGTGAGTGCAGAGTAGTGAGTGCAGAGTAGTGAGTTGTGAGTGCAGAGTAGTGAGTAGTGAGTAGTGAGAGCAGAGTAGTGAGTAGTGAGTGCAGAGTAGTGAGTGCAGAGTATTGAGTGCAGAGTAGTGAGTAGTGAGTGCAGAGTAGTGAGTAGTGAGTAGTGAGTGCAGAGTAGTGAGTGTAGAGTAGTGAGTGCAGAGTAGTGAGTGCAGAGTAGTGAGTAGTGAGTGCAGAGTAGTGAGTAGTGAGTGCAGAGTAGTGAGTGCAGAGTAGTGAGTGCAGAGTAGTGAGTAGTGAGTGCAGAGTAGTGAGTGCAGAGTAGTGAGTGCAGAGTAGTGAGTGCAGAGTAGTGAGTAGTGAGTGCAGAGTAGTGGGTAGTGAGTGCAGAGTAGTGAGTAGTGAGTGCGGAGTAGTGAGTGGTGAGTAGTGAGTGCAGAGTAGTGAGTAGTGAGTGCAGAGTAGTGAGTAGTGAGTAGTGAGTGCAGAGTAGTGAGTGGGGAGTAGTGAGTGCAGAGTAGTGAGAAGTGGGTGCAGAGTAGTGAGTAGTGAGTGCAGAGTAGTGAGTGCAGAGTAGTGAGTGCAGAGTAGTGAGTGCAGAGTAGTGAAAGCAGAGTAGTGAGTAGTGAGTGCAGAGTAGTGAGTAGTGAGTGTAGAGTAGTGAGTGCAGAGTAGTGAGTAGTGAGTGCAGAGTTGTGAGTGCAGAGTAGTGAGTAGTGAGTGCAGAGTAGTGAGTGCAGAGTAGTGAGTGCAGAGTAGTGAGTGCAGAGTAGGGAGTAGTGAGTGCAGAGTAGTGAGTGCAGAGTAGTGAGTAGTGAGTGGTGAGTAGTGAGTGGTGAGTGGTGAGTGCAGAGTAGTGAGTGCAGAGTAGTGAGTAGTGAGTGCAGAGTAGTGAGTAGTGAGATGTTGAGTAGTGAGTGCAGAGTAGTGAGTAGTGAGTGCAGAGTAGTGAGTAGTGAGTGCAGAGTAGTGAGTAGTGAGTGTAGAGTAGTGAGTAGTGAGTGCAGAGTAGTGAGTAGTGAGTAGTGAGTGCAGAGTAGTGAGTGCAGAGTAGTGAGTAGTGAGTGCAGAGTAGTGAGTAGTGAGTGCAGAGTAGTGAGTGCAGATCAGTGAGTGCAGAGTAGTGAGTAGTGAGTAGTGAGTGCAGAGTAGTGAGTGCGGAGTAGTGAGTGCAGAGTAGTGAGTAGTGAGTGCAGAGTAGTGAGTAGTGAGTGCAGAGTAGTGAGTGCAGAGTAGTGAGTGCAGAGTAGTGAGTGCAGAGTAGTGAGTAGTGAGTGCAAAGTAGTGAGTGCAGATTAGTGAGTGGAGAGTAGTGAGTGGAGAGTAGTGAGTAGTGAGTGCAGAGTAGTGAGTAGTGAGTGCAGAGTAGTGAGTGCAGAGTAGTGAGTGCAGAGTAGTTAGTAGTGAGTGCAGAGTAGGGAGTAGTGAGTGCAGAGTAGTGAGTGCAGAGTAGTGAGTAGTGAGTGGTGAGTAGTGAGTGGTGAGTGGTGAGTGCAGAGTAGTGAGTAGTGAGTAGTGAGTAGTGAGTGCAGAGTAGTGAGTAGTGAGTGCAGAGTAGTGAGTAGTGAGATGTTGAGTAGTGAGTGCAGAGTAGTGAGTAGTGAGTGCAGAGTAGTGAGTAGTGAGTGCAGAGTAGTGAGTGGTGAGTAGTGAGTAGTGAGTGCAGAGTAGTGAGTGCAGAGTAGTGAGTGCAGAGTAGTGAGTAGTGAGATGTTGAGTAGTGAGTGCAGAGTAGTGAGTAGTGAGTGCGGAGTAGTGAGTGCAGAGTAGTGAGTAGTGAGTGCAGAGTAGTGAGTGCAGAGTAGTGAGTGCAGAGTAGTGAGTAGTGAGTGCAGAGTAGTGAGTAGTGAGTGCAGAGTAGTGAGTAGTGAGTGCAGAGTAGTGAGTGCAGAGTAGTGAGTAGTGAGTGCAGAGTGCAGAGTAGTGAGTGTAGAGTGCAGAGTAGTGAGTGTAGAGTGCAGAGTAGTGAGTGTAGAGTGCAGAGTAGTGAGTGCAGAGTAGTGAGTAGTGAGTGCAGAGTAGTGAGTAGTGAGTGCAGAGTAGTGAGTAGTGAGTGCAGAGTAGTGAGTGGTGAGTAGTGAGTGGTGAGTAGTGAGTGGTGAGTAGTGAGTGCAGAGTAGTGAGTAGTGAGTGGTGAGTAGTGAGTGGTGAGTAGTGAGTGCAGAGTAGTGAGTGCAGAGTAGTGAGTGCAGAGTAGTGAGTGCAGAGTAGTGAGTAGTGAGTAGTGAGTGCAGAGTAGTGAGTAGTGAGTGGTGAGTAGTGAGTGCAGAGTAGTGAGTGGGGAGTAGTGAGTGCAGAGTAGTGAGTAGTGGGTGCAGAGTAGTGAGTAGTGAGTGCAGAGTAGTGAGTGCAGAGTAGTGAGTGCAGAGTAGTGAGTGCAGAGTAGTGAAAGCAGAGTAGTGAGTAGTGAGTGCAGAGTAGTGAGTAGTGAGTGCAGAGTAGTGAGTAGTGAGTGCAGAGTAGTGAGTGCAGAGTAGTGAGTGCAGAGTAGTGAGTAGTGAGTAGTGAGTGCAGAGTAGTGAGTAGTGAGTGCAGAGTAGTGAGTGCAGAGTAGTGAGTGCAGAGTAGTGAGTGCAGAGTAGTGAGTGCAGAGTAGTGAGTAGTGAGTGCAGAGTAGTGAGTAGTGAGTGCAGAGTAGTGAGTGCAGAGTAGTGAGTGCAGAGTAGTGAGTAGTGAGTGCAGAGTAGTGAGTGCAGAGTAGTGAGTGCAGAGTAGTGAGTGCAGAGTAGTGAGTTGTGAGTGCAGAGTAGTGAGTAGTGAGTGCAGAGTAGTGAGTAGTGAGAGCAGAGTAGTTAGTAGTGAGTGCAGAGTAGTGAGTAGTGAGTGCAGAGTAGTGAGTGCAGAGTAGTGAGTGCAGAGTAGTGAGTGCAGAGTAGTGAGTTGTGAGTGCAGAGTAGTGAGTAGTGAGTAGTGAGTAGTGAGTGCAGAGTAGTGAGTAGTGAGAGCAGAGTAGTGAGTAGTGAGTGCAGAGTAGTGAGTAGTGAGTGCAGAGTAGTGAGTAGTGAGTAGTGAGTGCAGAGTAGTGTGTAGTGAGTGCAGAGTAGTGAGTGCAGAGTAGTGAGTGCAGAGTAGTGAGTGCAGAGTAGTGAGTAGTGAGTGCAGAGTAGTGAGTAGTGAGTGCAGAGTAGTGAGTGCAGAGTAGTGAGTGCAGAGTAGTGAGTAGTGAGTGCAGAGTAGTGAGTGCAGAGTAGTGAGTAGTGAGTGCAGAGTAGTGAGTGCAGAGTAGTGAGTAGTGAGTGCAGAGTAGTGGGTAGTGAGTGCAGAGTAGTGAGTAGTGAGTGCAGAGTAGTGAGTGCAGAGTAGTGAGTGCAGAGTAGTGAGTAGTGAGTGCAGAGTAGTGAGTAGTGAGTGCAGAGTAGTGAGTGCAGAGTAGTGAGTGCAGAGTAGTGAGTGCAGAGTAGTGAGTGCAGAGTAGTGAGTAGTGAGTGCAGAGTAGTGAGTGCAGAGTAGTGAGTGCAGAGTAGTGAGTGGTGAGTAGTGAGTGCAGAGTAGTGAGTGCAGAGTAGTGAGTGCAGAGTAGTGAGTGCAGAGTAGTGAGTGCAGAGTAGTGAGTAGTGAGTGCGGAGTAGTGAGTGCAGAGTAGTGAGTTGTGAGTGCAGAGTAGTGAGTAGTGAGTAGTGAGAGCAGAGTAGTGAGTAGTGAGTGCAGAGTAGTGAGTGCAGAGTAGTGAGTAGTGAGTAGTGAGTGCAGAGTAGTGAGTAGTGAGTAGTGAGTGCAGAGTAGTGAGTGCAGAGTAGTGAGTGCAGAGTAGTGAGTGCAGAGTAGTGAGTAGTGAGTGCAGAGTAGTGAGTGCAGAGTAGTGAGTAGTGAGTGCAGAGTAGTGAGTGCAGAGTAGTGAGTGCAGAGTAGTGAGTAGTGAGTGCAGAGTAGTGAGTGCAGAGTAGTGAGTGCAGAATAGTGAGTGCAGAGTAGTGAGTAGTGAGTGCAGAGTAGTGGGTAGTGAGTGCAGAGTAGTGAGTAGTGAGTGCAGAGTAGTGAGTGGTGAGTAGTGAGTGGTGAGTAGTGAGTGGTGAGTAGTGAGTGCAGAGTAGTGAGTGCAGAGTAGTGAGTGCAGAGTAGTGAGTGCAGAGTAGTGAGTAGTGAGTGCAGAGTAGTGAGTAGTGAGTGCAGAGTAGTGAGTGCAGAGTAGTGAGTGCAGAGTAGTGAGTAGTGAGTGCAGAGTAGTGAGTGCAGAGTAGTGAGTGCAGAATAGTGAGTGCAGAGTAGTGAGTAGTGAGTGCAGAGTAGTGGGTAGTGAGTGCAGAGTAGTGAGTAGTGAGTGCAGAGTAGTGAGTAGTGAGTGCAGAGTAGTGAGTGCAGAGTAGTGAGTGCAGAGTAGTGAGTAGTGAGTGCAGAGTAGTGAGTAGTGAGTGCAGAGTAGTGAGTAGTGAGTGCAGAGTAGTGAGTAGTGAGTGCAGAGTAGTGAGTGCAGAGTAGTGAGTGCAGAGTAGTGAGTAGTGAGTGCTGAGTAGTGAGTGCAGAGTAGTGAGTAGTGAGTGCAGAGTAGTGAGTGCAGAGTAGTGAGTAGTGAGTGCAGAGTAGTGAGTGCAGAGTAGTGAGTGCAGAGTAGTGAGTAGTGAGTGCAGAGTAGTGAGTGCAGAGTAGTGAGTGCAGAGTAGTGAGTGCAGAGTAGTGAGTGCAGAGTAGTGAGTTGTGAGTGCAGAGTTGTGAGTGCAGAGTAGTGAGTAGTGAGTGCAGAGTAGTGAGTAGTGAGTGCAGAGTAGTGAGTGCAGAGTAGTGAGTGCAGAGTAGTGAGTGCAGAGTAGTGAGTAGTGAGTGCAGAGTAGTGAGTAGTGAGTGCAGAGTAGTGAGTGCAGAGTAGTGAGTAGTGAGTGCAGAGTAGTGAGTGCAGAGTAGTGAGTGCAGAGTAGTGAGTGCAGAGTAGTGAGTAGTGAGTGCAGAGTAGTGAGTGCAGAGTAGTGAGTGCAGAGTAGTGAGTAGTGAGTGCAGAGTAGTGAGTAGTGAGTGCAGAGTAGTGAGTGCAGAGTAGTGAGTGCAGAGTAGTGAGTGCAGAGTAGTGAGTGCAGAGTAGTGAGTTGTGAGTGCAGAGTAGTGAGTTGTGAGTGCAGAGTAGTGAGTGCAGAGTAGTGAGTGCAGAGTAGTGAGTAGTGAGTGCAGAGTAGTGAGTGCAGAGTAGTGAGTGCAGAGTAGTGAGTAGTGAGTGCAGAGTAGTGAGTAGTGAGTGCAGAGTAGTGAGTAGTGAGTGCAGAGTAGTGAGTGCAGAGTAGTGAGTAGTGAGTGCAGAGTAGTGAGTGCAGAGTAGTGAGTGCAGAGTAGTGAGTAGTGAGTGCAGAGTAGTGAGTGCAGAGTAGTGAGTGCAGAGTAGTGAGTAGTGAGTGCAGAGTAGTGAGTAGTGAGTGCAGAGTAGTGAGTGCAGAGTAGTGAGTGCAGAGTAGTGAGTGCAGAGTAGTGAGTTGTGAGTGCCTAGTGAGTGCAGAGTAGTGGGTAGTGAGTGCAGAGTAGTGAGTAGTGAGTGCAGAGTAGTGAGTAGTGAGTGCAGAGTAGTGAGTGCAGAGTAGTGAGTGCAGAGTAGTGAGTAGTGAGTGCAGAGTAGTGAGTAGTGAGTGCAGAGTAGTGAGTGCAGAGTAGTGAGTGCAGAGTAGTGAGTGCAGAGTAGTGAGTAGTGAGTGCAGAGTAGTGAGTGCAGAGTAGTGAGTGCAGAGTAGTGAGTGGTGAGTAGTGAGTGGTGAGTAGTGAGTGCAGAGTAGTGAGTGCAGAGTAGTGAGTGCAGAGTAGTGAGTGCAGAGTAGTGAGTGCAGAGTAGTGAGTAGTGAGTGCGGAGTAGTGAGTGCAGAGTAGTGAGTTGTGAGTGCAGAGTAGTGAGTAGTGAGTAGTGAGAGCAGAGTAGTGAGTAGTGAGTGCAGAGTAGTGAGTGCAGAGTAGTGAGTGCAGAGTAGTGAGTAGTGAGTGCAGAGTAGTGAGTAGTGAGTAGTGAGTGCAGAGTAGTGAGTGCAGAGTAGTGAGTGCAGAGTAGTGAGTGCAGAGTAGTGAGTGCAGAGTAGTGAGTAGTGAGTGCAGAGTAGTGAGTAGTGAGTGCAGAGTAGTGAGTGCAGAGTAGTGAGTGCAGAGTAGTGAGTAGTGAGTGCAGAGTAGTGAGTGCAGAGTAGTGAGTGCAGAATAGTGAGTGCAGAGTAGTGAGTAGTGAGTGCAGAGTAGTGGGTAGTGAGTGCAGAGTAGTGAGTAGTGAGTGCAGAGTAGTGAGTGGTGAGTAGTGAGTGGTGAGTAGTGAGTGGTGAGTAGTGAGTGCAGAGTAGTGAGTGCAGAGTAGTGAGTGCAGAGTAGTGAGTGCAGAGTAGTGAGTAGTGAGTGCAGAGTAGTGAGTAGTGAGTGCAGAGTAGTGAGTGCAGAGTAGTGAGTGCAGAGTAGTGAGTAGTGAGTGCAGAGTAGTGAGTGCAGAGTAGTGAGTGCAGAATAGTGAGTGCAGAGTAGTGAGTAGTGAGTGCAGAGTAGTGGTTAGTGAGTGCAGAGTAGTGAGTAGTGAGTGCAGAGTAGTGAGTGCAGAGTAGTGAGTGCAGAGTAGTGAGTAGTGAGTGCAGAGTAGTGAGTAGTGAGTGCAGAGTAGTGAGTAGTGAGTGCAGAGTAGTGAGTAGTGAGTGCAGAGTAGTGAGTGCAGAGTAGTGAGTGCAGAGTAGTGAGTAGTGAGTGCTGAGTAGTGAGTGCAGAGTAGTGAGTAGTGAGTGCAGAGTAGTGAGTGCAGAGTAGTGAGTGCAGAGTAGTGAGTAGTGAGTGCAGAGTAGTGAGTGCAGAGTAGTGAGTGCAGAGTAGTGAGTAGTGAGTGCAGAGTAGTGAGTGCAGAGTAGTGAGTGCAGAGTAGTGAGTGCAGAGTAGTGAGTGCAGAGTAGTGAGTTGTGAGTGCAGAGTAGTGAGTTGTGAGTGCAGAGTAGTGAGTAGTGAGTGCAGAGTAGTGAGTAGTGAGTGCAGAGTAGTGAGTGCAGAGTAGTGAGTGCAGAGTAGTGAGTGCAGAGTAGTGAGTGCAGAGTAGTGAGTAGTGAGTGCAGAGTAGTGAGTAGTGAGTGCAGAGTAGTGAGTGCAGAGTAGTGAGTAGTGAGTGCAGAGTAGTGAGTGCAGAGTAGTGAGTGCAGAGTAGTGAGTAGTGAGTGCAGAGTAGTGAGTGCAGAGTAGTGAGTGCAGAGTAGTGAGTAGTGAGTGCAGAGTAGTGAGTAGTGAGTGCAGAGTAGTGAGTGCAGAGTAGTGAGTGCAGAGTAGTGAGTGCAGAGTAGTGAGTGCAGAGTAGTGAGTTGTGAGTGCAGAGTAGTGAGTTGTGAGTGCAGAGTAGTGAGTGCAGAGTAGTGAGTGCAGAGTAGTGAGTAGTGAGTGCAGAGTAGTGAGTGCAGAGTAGTGAGTGCAGAGTAGTGAGTAGTGAGTGCAGAGTAGTGAGTAGTGAGTGCAGAGTAGTGAGTAGTGAGTGCAGAGTAGTGAGTGCAGAGTAGTGAGTAGTGAGTGCAGAGTAGTGAGTGCAGAGTAGTGAGTGCAGAGTAGTGAGTAGTGAGTGCAGAGTAGTGAGTGCAGAGTAGTGGGTGCAGAGTAGTGAGTAGTGAGTGCAGAGTAGTGAGTAGTGAGTGCAGAGTAGTGAGTGCAGAGTAGTGAGTGCAGAGTAGTGAGTGCAGAGTAGTGAGTTGTGAGTGCAGAGTAGTGAGTTGTGAGTGCAGAGTAGTGAGTTGTGAGTGCAGAGTAGTGAGTAGTGAGTAGTGAGTGCAGAGTAGTGAGTAGTGAGTGCAGAGTAGTGAGTAGTGAGTGCAGAGTAGTGAGTGCAGAGTAGTGAGTGCAGAGTAGTGAGTGCAGAGTAGTGAGTAGTGAGTGCAGAGTAGTGGGTAGTGAGTGCAGAGTAGTGAGTGCAGAGTGCAGAGTAGTGAGTGCAGAGTAGTGAGTGCAGAGTAGTGAGTAGTGAGTGCAGAGTAGTGAGTAGTGAGTGCAGAGTAGTGAGTAGTGAGTGCAGAGTAGTGAGTGCAGAGTAGTGAGTGCAGAGTAGTGAGTGCAGAGTAGTGAGTGCAGAGTAGTGAGTAGTGAGTGCAGAGTAGTGAGTGCAGAGTAGTGAGTGCACAGTAGTGAGTGCAGAGTAGTGAGTAGTGAGTGCAGAGTAGTGAGTGCAGAGTAGTGAGTAGTGTATTTAAAATGCAAGGTTTGCAGAGTTGGTCTCCAAGGAGACAAAGATTAGGTGCACAATATTTTGGAACACTGTATCCTTCAACGTTGAATAAACAAGAGCTTTACATAGGAATCTCTTCCTACTAAGGTCGGGCGGATTTTAACCTTTCACCCACTCCAGACGTCTATTGGAGTATTTACGGGAGAAAGGGGTCTGTGTAAAATATGCACGACTGAGTTACTCTAACGTCTTGCGTTAGTTTATCGCCTTACCAAACGTTGGGCGCCATGTAGTGTAGTTCCTAGTTTCCCACTAGGCCCTGCGCATTGGAATAACATAAACAGTAGTATCGACGTAGAAGTGCGGATCTTCCAGGCCTCCACTGACTATGCTAAACTTAATTGGGTGTGTTACCAACTAGCTCAGAGGTCACTGGAAACTTTCTTCTCTGCATGGGAAGTGATCAGCTTCCCTGGCATAGATAAGAAGAGATTCAGCTTTCCAACAACCGTGCAACATGACAACTTTGCTCCTCAGATCAAGAGTCAATCTTTAGGGTCGTGTGAAACAATAGACATGTATTTCACTCAGTCAGGTTAGTGCAGTTTACTTTCACAATATGTAGAGAATAGAGAGATGGGCGTTTGTCAATAAAGGGTTAACATTTATTGAACAGTCTTTCTTCTCGTACAAGAGAAATGTATTGCCACAATTGCAAGACTTGTTATTATAAAAAGTACGTACAGTAAGATAAGTATTGCAAGATAATACTGTAAAAGCATTGATATGGTTTCTTAGCCATACAATGGTTTAAAAGTAATAAAGCATATATACAGTCATATATACATTAGGCTAAAATACTCAACTGGTGTTTCTAGCTAAGCCTACCCCGGTGTGCCTGACCTAAGCCTAACACGTGGAAGGGGAGTAAGTAAGTAGCTTTAAGTTAAGTTGGTTTTGCCAAGGTTTGCTTCAAGAATTCTCTTCTAAGGGTTTAGTCAACACCATACCTCTGAATAGAATGATGGAAGTCTGGTATTTCCTTCAGGGGGAACTCGGTATCCCAGTCACCCGCGAGGGCAGACTAGAAGCGCTGGAGCTGGATTTCTCTGTTCAGCTCGTCGAGGAGGAGGAGGGGGGACAGCGTCCGCGGGCAGCTTGGCATCTGCTGGGCTCTTCGCAGAGGGACGGCTGTTCAGCTCCTAAGCTTACCACACCATCGTTCGTGCTTTAGCAGCGATAATGGTATCAGTAGCTTCACCAACAGCAGCGGGGCAGCAGGCTGCAGCAGCAGGGTGCATACAGCATACAACAGCTAGCAACAGGGTAGCAGGCTGCAGCAACAGGCTATTGCTTAAGGCAACGTTGGTAATATTTATACCTGACAGGTGCCTGGTTTGACGCAAGTTTGCTGGACATAAGACGTCAATTAAAGATGTCACTAGGAAGTGATAGCTATCAGTTGCTCATTAGAGTTCCATTACTAATCAAAACACAGCAAGCAGGGATTTCCAGGTTTGCTGAGTTTTTATCTTGTTGAAGAACTCGGAGTGTTAATCTAGGAATATCAGATAGTGACTTCTGCTCTGTCATTGCACTAATTGGTTGCAAAGGAAGTGGCAGAAAACTATTCTGGAATGTGGCTCTGTTCGTGTGAGGCCAGAGATGACTTTCTGAATATCGCACTTGAACGGTTATGCCAATATAGGGAATAAATGGATTTGTAGCCGAATAGGGGCATAAGGTCGCAGTATCGATCAGGAACCTAGATAAACACGCAACATAGTGAGTGCAGAGTAGTGAGTGCAGAGTAGTGAGTAGTGAGTGCAGAGTAGTGAGTAGTGAGTGCAGAGTAGTGAGTAGTGAGTGCAGAGTAGTGAGTGCAGAGTGCAGAGTAGCGAGTGCAGAGTGCAGAGTAGTGAGTAGTGAGTGCAGAGTGCAGAGTAGTGAGTGCAGAGTAGTGAGTGCAGATGAGTGAGTGCAGAGTAGTGAGTGCAGAGTAGTGAGTGCAGAGTAGTGAGTAGTGAGTGCAGAGTAGTGAGTAGTGAGTGCAGAGTAGTGAGTAGTGAGTGCAGAGTAGTGAGTGCAGAGTAGTGAGTGCAGAGTAGTGAGTGCAGAGTAGTGAGTGCAGAGTAGTGAGTGCAGAGCAGTGAGTGCAGAGCAGTGAGTGCAGAGCAGTGAGTGCGGAATGCAGAGTAGTGAGTGCAGAGTGAGTGTGCAGAGCAGTGAGTGCAGGTGCAGAGTGGTGTGTGCTGTTGAGTGCAGAGTGGTGTGTGCTGTTGAGTGCAGAGTGGTGTGTGCTGCTGAGTGCAGAGTGCTGTGTATTGGCAATATAAATGACAATGCCATCTATTTATGATTTAAAGAAAAAAAGAAATGTCATGAGCAATGCCAATAGCTCCACCTTTAATGATGCCGAGACCATTGCATTGTAAATGCTTGTTATGCGCAATGTAGCGCAACATCATTACAACGGTATAAGCAATCGAATGTACCGAAGTTATTTTGATTTAATAAAGAAGGGAGAAGAAACCATAATCATGAACAACAAGCATTCTGTTATGCTGAAAAAGCGGTCAGAGTGTCAGTCAGTATCAGATATCAGTCATGTACAAAAACATTATGTTACGCTGTGAGAGCGTCCAAGGTGTCAGTTAGTACTTAACAAACTGTGTGCACTCACTAATAGATGGGGATCTTATTAAAAAAACTCGTGCTCATCAAGAGATTTCTATAGGAGCAGACGTCAGATGGAGGAGAACCGTCTGTATAAGTGTAGGCTCTCCAATCGCCAGTAGCTGCCGCATCTACTGATCTCCAGATGGAGAAAAGGTAATAAGATAGTAATGACTCCTTTACATAATGTTCTTAAAGATGAATCCACGTTATCTCATCATTTAAACCCATGGTATCACATTTGAGTTTAAAAATCAATTTCTTGGAGGAGCTACGACACCAACCAAGATGGCCGCATAGTCTCCCGGCTCCGCTGACCTCCGTCCTTCGCTCTATTATCCTGTTGCTTATCCTGATTACCTGCACCGGATCCGTGTGTGTGATCCGACCCGCATTCCAGGGGTGCAATCCCGGAGTTTCTCCGCCGTTGCGGAGCGGAGCTACGTCGAGTGTCGCATTGAGGCCTAACCCAGCAGGGAAGCCGGGGTCTCGAGTTCTGGCTCTGCCGGGTCCGAGTTGAATAACAACGGACTGCTGAATGTGGTTGGGTCCGGTCTCTGGAGCACTCAGACTTTTTTGATTGTTCCGCTACCAACAGCTGCCTGGTGCCCTACAGTAGGTGAGGTGACGAGTGACGTACGGTGCTGTGTCGCGGGGGTCCCTGACCGGGGGTTCGGCATTCACATCGCCGATTCCCCCGTGTCGGTGCCTCGCTGCGTACTACTGCTCGCTAACCGTCAGTCCCTCATGGCTTACTCCTGCTCCGCCTAATTTTGCCCCGGAGAAGGCGCCTCTCCGTGGGGACCACCATGTTGGAGGACGAAAGGCATCTAGCGGAGCAGGCTCGAACTGGCCCGTCATTGCGAACGGTGCTGGAGGCACTCATGGCACTTAAGGGGACTATTGAAGTCCAGACTTGCAGTTTGTTGTCTGCGACGGATGGACTCACAGGCCTGAGACCGGATCCTGACTCAACACCCGCTACCCGGCAACCAGCCCGCTTTTCAATAGATGTTTCGGAGACGTATTTTGGCCCGGCGCCGGAAGCAGGGTTTGCCCCTATTGTAATGGATCTACCTGATTGTACTGTACCTGGTCACCCAATGGAACCGTTGGAACCCCCGATTGAGTATCCCTCGGAACATTTACATGTCGTCCCCATTTTGGAACTTTCTACTTTCTATCTTTTGCTGTTTCGGACCATGTCGACTCCCCTCCCCTGTCGGTCCTTCAAGATGGCGGATGGGGTAAAGCTTGGCTTCGAAGGCAGGGAGGGGCAACATTGGTACCAGCCATCTACGTTGGGACCGGCCGTTCTTTTCTCATCTGTGTCCTCCTGTTCCGCAGACTTTTGCAGTATTTTGTGGAATGGGCTTTCCTTAATTGACGACTTCAATGAATTTGATCGACGGGGCCAGGGTTGAGATTTTATTTGGGTCTCTCATTGTGGCACTATGTTTAACAGGATTGTTTTATTGACCTAACGGAGTCCGGGGCGGGGCTGGCTACGACGGGGGAAGGAGACTGGGAGTCCGTAGAAATATGCCCTCCTACGATTTCCCTCATCGAGTGGGGTTCTTTGCCTTTTCCTTCCTTTCCCTTTCTTCTATATTTCGGGTTCTGGTTACCGGGCGACAGGCACGCTGCGAGGGGGGTGGCCTTAGTCATCAGCAGGGGTGCAGGGTGGGGGGGTGTGGGGATGGGTGTTCGTTTTTATTTTTGTTCTATGGCCTCTTTTCTTTCTTCTCTTCCCTTGTCTCTTCTTCTTTTTCCTTTTCCGGGTTAGTGTAGTGGGTTCGGCTTTCTTGCATCCTTGTTTCTACATCTGTACCTTGACTTTTCTGAGGTTTTGGTGCTATGGGGCGGACAATATTGATGGCGCAGACGAATAATAATGTGCTAGTTTATCCTGTTGCCGTATGTCTTAACGCCGTAGACTTACATTATAGCGAGCTTATTTTGGACATGTTGTTCTTTTGCTCGCCCCCCTTTGTGATCCGAGACACTGTACGACACCTGATCCTTTCTACTTACTATTGTAAAATGAAAACCTCCCATCCTGTTTCCGTATTGAACTGCCTTTGCAACCGATGCGCTTTGTGGATGGAGTTCCTATGCTCCCAAGGGAGGCGGGTTTGAAGTTGGACTGTAATACCCTACTGAAACGCTTAGCGGCCAGCCCTGGGGGTTGTAGGCCCTTGTCTGTATTTGATTGCAAATGTTAAATAAAGGTTTAAAAAAAAAATTTTTTAAAAATCCATTTCTGTTCTTTTGTGAACAGAAAATGGGAGATGTCACTCACATGTGGGGGTATAAATGGTTGCTCAAGTACGAGCCATTCAAGATCGTCAGCTGAATGTTTCGTTGTTTGTTGCGTCTGATGGTACTTTTATGTTCCTGTATTCTTAACTGTTAGAAACGGGATCCTGGCTGGCCAAGACTCGCGTCGAGGTCAGTCAGGGATCACCATTCCTAAGGTCAGGGCAAGGGAGTTACACGCCAAGATAACCCCTACTCGCCCTCTAGGTAACGTGGCGCGAGCAGCAAGGCTAAACTTGGAGGCAATATGAGTTAAGTATTTGCGCACGCACCCCAGCAACAACACCCAAGGCCCACCACAAAGGAAACTCCACACAAGGGTATATATAAAAATAGCCTTTGTATTCCAATAAACATACATTAGATAAAACACACACTTTACATTGTGCCAGAGGCACGGGCAGAATTTACAAGGGATATGTACAAGACAGGGCCACCTTGACCACTGTCAGGAATCAGCACTTTTAGAACTTAGAATACAATACTTGTAGGCCTAGAACTTAAACATAGAGCCTAACGGACAGTACCTCCCGACCTGGTTGCAAGGATAATGCGGGTGACCTTCTTAGTAAACTTGAGCGGGCGGCCCAGCGAAGCGGCACGACTCAGGGGAGAGTGGTGCGGCTCGAGGCTTGAGCGGGCCACCGGCAAGGTACAAGCGTTTCTCTGGGGCGACCAATGTGTGCGGCTCAGAAGAGGAGGGGAAGGCAGGCTGCAGGCGACCCAGCGAAGCGGCGCGGCTCAGGGGAGAGCGGTGCTGCTCGAGGCTTGGACGGGCTGCCGTGCACGAGCTGCCGAGGGGAATGAGCGAGGCACATTTCAGCGAGGCCCCAGGGGCCCAAGGGAGATCAGACAAGTCCCAGCAATTTGTCAGGGCAGGCACAATAGAGTCCACTGGTCCTGGGACTCTGGTCAGGGGGCGAGCTCAGTACCACGCCCTTGGAATAGCACTTAGAATATAACAGAAAATCACTGTAGCTCAATACAAGTAACTACTGGTAATCAGGTAAGTACCACCTACGCAATCCTAACCACCCTAGGAACAGGTCACGCAGGGAACCAGGACCTTACTAGCACCACCTGCACTAGCAAGAACAACCAACTAAATATCAACATACATTTAGGGGTATAGACCTGGGGACACATGACGCATCAACATACGTTCAGCGGTGTAAGGAACAAGGCACATGATGCATCAACAACACATTCAGAGGTGCAGAACACAGGGTGCGCAAAACATACTACACATTGTACATTTCCTAGCACCCAAAAGCAATAGGACATAGATCATAACAGCATCTAAACCTCAGTTAGCGCATAAATCACCTTTAGCGCAGAACTCACAAAGTCCAGGTTGCGCCACTTGCGCCAGAACCTAAACGTAGCAGCTGCCCACAAAGTGCTGAGCAGCTGAGGGACAGAACAGGGGGCCTAAACGCTGCAGCTGGCACTAAGTGCTGCGCAGCTGGGGAAAGGCCAGGGATGAAGGAGTGCGCCTCACTCCTAAAGTCCATAGAACACATGTCCCTAGGAAGGAAAACCTAAACGGTGCAGCTGCCCACTACTTGCTGGGCAGCTGGAAAACAAATCTGCGACAGGGGCTCTCACTAGCCCCTCAGGAAGCAAAACTGCGCAATGGGTTGGAGCCCTCTGGCTCTGAACACATTCAGGTGTCCCCTGGAGCACTCTGGCTCCTCCAATAAGGAACTCTCCCCCAACAATGGAGCCCTCTGGCTCTGGGAAGAATGGGGCCAAAACAGGTGGGGGCCACTCGGGCTCTAGGCATCACTCTGCCCCTGAAGACAGGTATGGCCACATCGTGGGAGCGGCCCGCTATCATGTGGGGCCGCTCAAAGAACAATCAGGACAGCCCCGAGGCCCCTCTCCTTACCGGGCTCCGGGCGTCCATTCTCTCTGTGTCCCCTCACCGGGGGCAGCGCAGGACTTCACCTCTGGGGCTCCCCTCACTCCTGGGAGCCCCAACACGCAACATCCGGCTCCAGGAGGGAAGGGGGGCATCTTCACCCGGTCCCCCATCTCGGGACCGGGACTTGGAAAGTGGAGCCCTCAAGGCTCCGGGCTCCTCTTCTCCGGCCGGGCGCCCTGGCCAATCACAGCACGGCGGCGGGCGGGACTTCCTCCGGCAAACCGGAAGTCCCGCCTACAGTCAGGCGCGATGCTGCCTGACTTCCTGGTTTTGCGGCGCTCGGGCCGCGGTGGTGAATCTCGTGGGCATTTCAGAGGGGTGGCACCCTCGAGATTAAAATAAACAGCGAGGTGGGCACTCGCTCGTTTTAAGTAATAAACAGGGGCAAATAACGCCGGGTGGGCACCGGCTGAGATCAATAGCGCTTCCAAGCGCTAACAGGCAAATAAAGCGCTCGCCCAGCGCTTGAGGCAAAGAGCAGCGCTCCCAGGCGCTTTAAGGCAAATAAAGCGCTCCTTGCGCTAGGAGGGGAAAGAAAAGACTTTCAGGCGCTGGGAGGGTAAATACAGCGCTCCCCAGCGCTATGGCAAACCAAGGTCCAGCAAAAGTCCTTTAGGAGTCCAGGGGCTGGGCAGAGCCCAGGGGAGGCAAGCCTTCCCCTGGGCCCAAGCAGCAGCTCGCCCCTGGCAGATTCAAGCAGCAAACAAGAACATCTTCATGGGGTCACAGCCCCTCTTTTATACACCTTTTCCCTTTGTCTTTAGGTGCAGGGTGGGGGGAGAACCAGTCGCAGCTGGTTTTGGAGTACCCTTGATGGCCCAACCACCCCTTTCATTCATCAGGCAGGCTAGGGTCATCAGTCGCACCACAGGGGGCGGAGCCAGCATTGTGTGGGGGAAACCCAGCCTCATTCAGGACACAGGCGCAGCCCCTCCCTCACATCAGCATGCTAATCTCTCCATTCACCACCGGGGCAGACCCACACAGACTTCCTGGAGCCTGGCATCCCAGCCAGCTCCAGCCAATCACACGCCAGCACCTTCACAGCACATACACAGTCATGTCTAGAAGAAGCACTTCCACACAAGACACAACCATGTCACATACATCGTTGCGCAGCATTCACTCTCCCGAGTTCGCACATACCAAGCTTGACCATGCACGCCTCACGCATCAGGAACTACCAGGGACACAGACATTCCCCATGCATTCCTATGGGAGAGCAGGCCAATCTCACACACGCACTCAGGGAGAGCACGCACTTTACACTGCGCCACAGTGTCAAAGTGCGCAAAGACCAGAAATCACTAGGCAAAAAGTTCAGGGGTGAACCTGCCAGAAGGGCCAAGTCCAACATTAACTTTACTTTTCTCATCGTCATCCCTGCCACTTTTTTTGTTTAAAAGAAGCTCTAATCTACAAGATGAACTGGTACACACAAGACCACCACACATTGCTAAGGACAACACCACCACATTGTGGAACCTCCCTCCTGTGCAGGGACATCACCCGTGTGGGAACTGCTCCGTGTGCCCACAGACTAAAAAAACAGCATCAGTAGATATTGGCACACCACGTCCCTGGATTCTGAAAAGACGCACAAACTGTAATAGAGAGTCATATACCAAATCACCTGCCCTTGTGCCCTTGGTATATAGGGATGACGACGAGAAAAGTAAAGTTAAGAATACAGGAACATAAAGGTACCATCAGACGCAACAAACAAGCGACTCGGATGACAAATCATTTCATCACAACGAAACATTCAGCTGACGATCTTGAATGGCTCGTACTTGAGCAACCATTTATACCCCCACATGTGAGTGACATCTCCCATTTTCTGTTCACAAAAGAACAGAAATGGATTTTTAAACTCAAATGTGATACCATGGGGTTAAATGATGAGCTACCGTGAATTCATCTTTAAGAACATTATGTAAAGGAGTCATCACTATCTTATTACCTTTTCTCCATCTGGAGATCAGTAGATGCGGCAGCTACTGGCGATTGGAGAGCCTACACTTATACAGACGGTTCTCCTCCATCTGACGTCTGCTCCTATAGAAATCTCTTGATGAGCACGAGTTTTTTTATAAGATCCCCATCTATTAGTGAGTGCACACAGTTTAAGTACTAACTGACACCTTGGACGCTCTCACAGCGTAACATAATGTTTTTGTACATGACTGATATCTGATATTGACTGACACTCTGTCCGCTTTTTCAGCATAACAGAATGCTTGTTGTTCATGATTATGGTTTCTTCTCCCTTCTTTATTAAATCAAAATAACTTTGGTACGTTCGATTGCTTATACCGATGTAATGATGTTGCGCTACATTGCGCATAAAAAGGGATTTAGCTTTCTGTTGCACGAGAGCATTCAGATATGCTCCGGAAGACGCAGTGTCTCTATGCATTGAGGGTCGACAAAACGCAATAATGCCAGGTGTTTTTCGATCTTACAACGAGCATCTGACCCTGAAGTCACCATTGGCTATCACTAATTCTATACATTTGAGGCTCGTTCCTGATAGCTTACAGACCGTGAAACAGAGTTGAGTACTTTTCCGGTTTCCAGGTCCCGTTAAAACAGCCAATCAGTGTACGCTAATTGTGCATCATGAGGCTTCCGTTTTCCCAGCCTCGTGAAACTAACCAACCATTGCACTCTAGCGGAAACTCACAAAGCTTACATACAGGGCCGCAGGGATGTAAGACTTAATACCTGCGCAGTGTTTGCTATAAAGCAACACGCGTTATCGTTTCCTGTGCATCATTTCACTTCAAGCATTTCCGGTTAAAATAACCAATCATTGTGCTCCAGCGGAAACGATCAGAGCTTTCATATAGGTCCGCATTTGGTGTAGACGGAACAACTGCGCAGTGTCTGCTTTTACCAGACACGCGTAACTGTTTCCGGTTTCCGGCTGAAGACTGGAACCTATCAGGGCATACTTGAAGTAATATACAATGCTTCCATTCTGGTCCGCTGAGGGCCGTCTTAACCCGAAGAGACAGGTTTTCTCACCACCTTCCCCTCGGCTCAGTTACAAGCCCAAGGCAACGACGGAAAGGTGAGTGTGAGCTTGTTCTCTTCGTGCCACTATTTGATAATAATTTTTTGTCCTTATGTTGAGTATGATACATTCTGTGTGTCTATTCTCTTTCTCTTTGTTGGTATCATATAAACCTTCTTTATCGCTTGATCAATGCGCTCTGAAGAAGTCGGAGGGGAGTCCTCTATGCACATTCCTGTTTTGGACTCACCACCTGATTGAATATCATAAATTAAAAATTGATAATATACTATTTACGCAATGGGTGTCTTTTCATGCTATTTTTGATACACTGTTTGGTGTTTGAAAAATATAGTTTGTTTTCTATTTAACAAAAGCGCTTGAAAACCCTTTTTCACACCACAGAGGCTTGCCACTATCGGAATTGAAATTATGTAATTCTGCCATTGATCACAACCCCCTCTTTGTTGTAAGTCACTGTAGGAACATCCTTGCACATTCAGGCAAGGTACTTACATATAAAACTTTCCTTGTACATTTTTATGTTTTTTATCCTGGCTTAGAGCGTGGCCTCAGTGTCCTGAGCGAGTGCCAGGCGAGGTGAGGTTTTCTCCCCTTCAAATACGGGTGAGTGCAATATAAAATATGTCTGGGCACATTTACTTAAACAAATCAGATGTTCTGTAATTTTGATATCTGCGTTGTTGTTAGTATTTTCTTTTGTGTCTTCCCTTCCGTAGCAGATTTCAAGTCACTTTAATATGAGACTGCCTAAAAGTTGAAACGGACTGGTAGGTCTACATATTTGTTCTTCTGTTATCATTCACTGTTGCAGTAGTGTACAGCATAGGTCCTGATGAAAGCCCGTAGGGGCTGAAACATGTCGACCACCTAATATCTTTGTTGGATAGTAATTATTTCATACTATCTTCACTCTGTTTTTAACCATGCCGTTGTGATGGTCACATCTAATAAAGTACCTTTAGACGTCACGACAGGTATTTTTATAAAATCACTTTTTACCTTTGTTTCACTTGTTAAAAACACTGCAACCTGTACCCTCAGCTCACTACTTCTATCTACTGGCTGTCAATCTAACTGGAGGATCCGTGACTAACACCTCTCAAAACATTCTTATTGAGGTGCCCAGCGGATACCAGTCTCCTCTTAAAAAACCCAGATGACGAAGATCCGCCAATGGGTGGGCTGATGGGTATTTGTCTGTTTCTTTTCTTGTTCTCTCCTACGGTTCCATCTTTGTTCTTTCCCTAGACACTACATTTGAGTGCTAATTACAAGATTCTTTAAAGACCCTTGGTATCTTTCGTGTGTTATTATATCTGAGTACTCCCTGGGGACAGGGTGGGGTGTCAGGAAGAGGTAGGGCATGTGCGTGTGTACGCTACATACACTGGTTGTGAATGGCACCGAGTAGTGTGTTTGTTACAGTAGGGCCTGCTCCTCGTACTTATATTGGCTTGAGGGATCTGTGGAAAGGCTATTGAGCTGGATTTCCTGCATGCAGAAGAGTGTCCGTATAGTGTTTGGTATCGATGAGTTCGTAATGGCGAACCTGCTCCGGTGGAGGGAGTGAATTTGTCCTTATGATGTTGGAAATACCACTTTGAGGAAGTGGGAATGTTTGTACTCATGGCTCTTTATGCCTATCCACCTGTCTCCAATTCACAGCTGGCTGCTGGGGCGATAGCTACCTCTGTGCAATTTATGATAAGACAGCTGTAAACTAGGGTCTCAGGGTATACTGTAGACCTCTTACTAGGAGGGGCCTTCCTGTGTTGGTTAAGAGGGGGTGGAATTGGCACCTGCATTCCAAGTGGCAGGGTTGTGGCCCCTCTAAAGATACTGTTGAAGCCTGCCAGTGTAGGATGTCAGACATGACAACATTTAGAGAGGGCCTGTGCATTACAAAGGTGGCCTCATCTTCATAGGTCATTGTGGGTATAACCACTGGGGATGTGCCTTTAGGAGTTAAAGACGCTTTGGGGATTGGAAACATACTACGCTGGTTCGATGCTGGGACATTAACAAGAAGAACTATTGGGGAGGGGGGCTGCAACTGGATTATCTGCAAACTTGTGGTGGCCTGGGGCTTGTTGTGCTTTAGGAAGGGGACTATCACTTGGTGGATTTTGCCTAGATGTTGCTGGCCTGCAGCTAATTGCCAACTGTTGTGGCCCGGGTCTCCAAGCACTCTCCAAGGGCTGGTTGACTGGCCTCCAGTCAACGAGTTCCCATGTTTCTTATTCGGTTACTCTTCGTGGGATTTTACCTACACATTTTGTACAAGGTCGTCTAGAATGTATAACTTGTTAAACTGTTTTCTTTGCTCGTTTTGCAACAGCGCCTAATATTTAGCCATAACATGGTGGCATCTCCAGCACAATAGTTTTATCCTATAAATGGTGTTCCGTCCCCTTGGATGCAGAGAGGAGAATTCCGGCAGAGAGGACTGTTCTGGAATTACAGTAGTGCCTGACATGCAACCCTGCGTAAACTAAGTTTACACTCATCATGCAGACCACCTTACTGCTTGCACCAGGTATGGGGACTTAGGCCAATCCCAGAGATCGCAAATATATCCCTATGCTCACCAAATAAGGGTACAACTAGACAGATATATAATTTGCAATGGGTGGGATGTTTGTCCTATACAGTCTGGTAGTAATTCAAATTACTTTAGTTTTTTTAGTTTTACATTTTTTTATTTGGTTTTTACATTTCCACACATTGAGTATACCAACAACAGAAATTATTTCATCTTGGAATTACATTGATCTTTGTCTAATAGTCATCGAGAAATCACATCAAAAAATCACTTGTACATGTTTTAACATTGCAGACACGGCATGATAGTCGTCTCGAGGGTTATCTCATGACCGACCTCTGATGAGGTGAAAGGACGGGTATGAGCCCTCGGCTGTGCACTTCAGTTTTTGAGTCAGAGATCTTCGTCTGCCCCTTCTGTGTTCCCTTATGGTGCGTTCTCGCTCGGTGTTGGATTAGCATGTTTCCATTGAGATTTCATCGGATTCTGGATCGTCAGTCTGGGGAAAAAACCATAAACCATGGGGGTGAACTGGGGGGATCTGGTGCGGAGTTACTGGTGGAAGGTGATTGGTTGTGGTTACTGTCCATGGTACTATGTCAGCCACCTGGGGGGGGACCGTGTAGAGCATGTTGTATGTGTTCTATGGGGGTCTGTGACAGTCACACAGTATTGCCCGTATTATGTGTCGATGTCTGGTCATGTATTATCGCCTACCTGCCTCTGAGGAGATACTTGTGGAGTCTGCGCAGGGGATGGTGTCAATGAGGATGGTTACGTTGTTTCGTGAATAAATCGGTGCATCAGTTGTGCCCATTCTAGGGAAATGGGGTGTTTATGTATTCCCCTCACTTCCTCCTCCCGTAGCACATCCTCCTCTGCTGCTCCCCATTTCTTCATGGCCCCTATCCAGGCAGCCTCAGGGGGCCCTTACGCCTGCGGGACATGCATAGGGCACTGGCTTCCCATGAGGAGAGGGTCAGATTGTTTCTTGTCTCCCGAAGTGTGTGGTGCACACGGTCCCAGTAGTGGTGAATAATTGGGCAATCCCAGAACATATGTTTAAAGTATGCTTTGGGAGTCTGGCATCGAGGGCAGGCAAAGTGTGTGTCAGGGTAGAAGCGTTGAAGACGCTTTGGGGTGAGGTATGCCCTATGAAGTATATTGAATTGGATGTTCCTGAAGCATGCATTTCTGGAGACTTTCTTGGGGTACTCTAGGGCTTTTTCCAATTCTTTATGACCTATTTTATCCTCCCATGTATGTCGTAATGTGCTCAGTGGGCGGAGGGTCAGTTCCCGAACAGCTTTGTATAGCCAGGTCACTAAGTGTCTGCCCACCCCCATATGAAGTATGGCATGTATTACTGGGTGCGTAGGGGGTTCTCCCGCATGTGGATCCCAAAATGGGCCGCTATTGTCTATTAGCTGCAGATGCAGAAGGAACTGCCCTGGGGGAAGGTCATATAGTTCTGTCAAGCTGGCGTATGTCATTAACTGTCCATCTTCAAACAGGGATTCCATTTCTGTGATAGAGGAATCGGTCCATACTTGTAGGGCACGGGTAGTGTAATTTTGTCAGTACGGGGGAATCCTACCAACGGGAATAAAGGTGAGTACGCGGGTTTCCCTTTGGACATGCAATGTATTTTCAGCATACATGAGCGTGCTATTGTCACCTGTAAGGGGAACGTACGGAGAGGTTTGGTGCCCGGGAGAAGCAGTCTCCGTATGGCTGGGAGGGGTATCCGTCCCTGCTCTGTGATTGTCTCTCCAGTGTATCGTTCTGCTGTCCAGTATGACAAGCATTGAAGCTGCGCTGCCAGGAAGTATGCTTCAAATGATGGGGCGCCTAGCCCTCTTTGGGTTGTGGGCAGGATCATGTCTAGCTCTCTGTAGAAAGAGTGTGGGGTATCACTGGAAGGTTGGTGAAATGATAAAGGAGCCTCGGGACCATTATCATCTTTGCAAGGGCCACTCGACCAATGGGGGCGAGAGGTAGTGTCTTCCAGAAATGTGCGTAGCCCAGCTACTACCTTACGGTGATTCCCATCGTACAGGTCTGTGGGTGAGTGAAAAAGTTGTACACATAGGTATCTAGGAGCTGAAGTGCTCCAGATGAGGGTGTGGGCTCCTATCGATATGTCCCGCGGGCCAAATGCGGGCTCAATGGGAATATCGTGTACTTGGCCCAATTACCCTTGAGGCCTGATGCTATCGCGAAGTCACTCTGTGCCGACCAAATAGGGGTAAGGTCACTATTAATATCTCGGACATAGATCAGGAGACCATCGGCATATAGTGACACACAATGCATTGTAACCGCTATTGGTATACTCCATGCCTCGCTTTCCTGTCGCAACCTTATTGCCAGGGTTTCTACTGCTATGGCGCAGAGAAGGGGGGATAGGGGGCGTCCTTGCCTGGTTCCTCTTTCTACTGGGTAGGGAGCAGAGATGTATTAACCTATCCTCACTCAGGATGTTAGGCCCTTTTTAGAGAAGTTTCATGTATTCCATCATTATGGGGCCCACCCTAATACTACGAAGAACGGCAAATAGATACTGCCATAAAAGAGTATCAAAGGCTTTTTCGAGGTCTAAAATCAGGCATGCTGCTTTTGGGAAATGGACCTTCGCCCTGTCTTGGATGTGGAATAGTCTACATATGTTTAGCGAGGTGTTATGCCTTGGTATGAATCCATTTTGATCAGGGTGAATCAGTGGCGCTAGGTTCTGGGTGTATCGGTCCGCCAGAAGTTTCCCTAATATTTTACAGTCTGCGTTCAGCAGTGTTATTGGTCTGTATGAGGCAGGTAGGGTGGGGTCCTTATGGAGTTTGGGGAATGTCACTAGGATGGATTCTTGGAGTGAACCTGGGAGCTCCTTTCTATTTAGTGCGTCTTCATACATGGAGACTGCCCTGGGGATAAGGTGAGCGGAGAATGTGCTGTAATATTCATGCGGGAAGCTGTCCATTCCCTGGGCTTTGTTACGTGCTAGCTCTCTGATGGCGTGAGTGATCTCTGGGGCTTTTATCTTGGTCTCCAACTATTTTCTGTCAGCTCGTGATATGTGCGTTTGTAAGAAATTAAGTGATTACCCAGTGATTTGTTTGTGTTGGGGCTTGATAAATACCCGAGTAGTAATCGTAGAAAATGTGTAGGATCTCTATTTGTGAATGTCTCGAGGTCCCTGTATTGTCTAGAAGCTCCGTGACCGGTTTAGTAGCCATGTCCTGTTTGGCCAGCCACGCTAACAGTGGGCCCGCTTTGTTCCCCTCTTTGTGTACTCTGGCGGCGTAGGCACGGAAATCGTATTTGTGCAGGTCTTTCAGTGCTTCTGCATGGGAGGTTTTGGCTGATGCTATGTGGTCGGGGGCTCCGGTGGCGTCGCTTTGTTTTGTTAGTGCTGCTAGCATCTCCTCCGAATCTCTTAGTGTTCTTTCGAGTGTTTTACGCACTCCCACTATGTGCTTTATGCAGTGTCCCCTTGCAGCGACTTTAAATGCGTCCCATTCTGTAAGTCTAGATTCCGCTATGCCAGAGTTGAGGGCAAAGTGGTCCTGGATGTATTCTCCGTGCTCCTGCTGAAACACCTGATCTGTGAAACAGTCCTCCGGAAGTCCCCAGGTGGGTATGGTTGGGTGTGGGGGCCTCCACCTGAGGGTCAGCATGTGGGCATCATGGTCTAAGAGTACTCTACCCAGATAATCGGACTGTTGTTCTCCCGGGAGCATGGGTATGGAGCAGAGGAATCTATCCAGGCGTCGATGTAAGTTGTGTGGGGCAGAATGGAAGGAGTACAGTCTAATGCCTGGATTTCTTTCTCGCCACGGGTCTACTAGTTGCCAGTGTTTCACCCAGGTTTGATATTGGGTTGTCTGTTTGTTTGCTGGGTAGTACGGGTGTGGGGGATGGGGCCGATCGAGGTGGATATCCAGAACCCAATTATAGTCACCCCCTAGGAGCCAAGGGACTGAGGTGTGCTGAGCTCTCCCGTTAGGCGCTTCCAGTATTGATCTTGGTCTACATTGGGAGCATATATGCTGCCCAATAGGAAGGACTGGCCCTCCAGTATTCCCGCCATTAGGGTGTATCGACAGTCTTTATCTATGACTCGTGTCTGTTCCTTAAAGCGGATCCCGGGTCTAATCCAAATGAGTGTACCCCTGGCGAAAGTGGAGTATTCTATGTAAACGGCCCATTTCGATTGCTGATATATGTGTCTCCTGTAGGAGCACTATCTGCACTTGATGCCGCTTTCTATAGGCATAGACGGCATAGCGCTTGTTAGCAGTGTGCATGCCTCTGACGTTTAATGAGATAATTTTATCTGTGCCGGGAACTTTATTGGCCATTGCACTCAATGAGTATGGACAATTCGTGTTTGTGTGTTAGCCCGCCATCTCTTTCTGAGACCCTCTCCCACCAGCTGACACGTGTCCACTTGTGAAGTGCAATCTCACCAGTTTGCTCCGCTGAGGGTATTGGGTGAACCTGAAACAAGGGATAGGGAAACTTGGATAGCTGGGGGATTTCCCAACTGAGGGGACATATCGCCAGGGACGGTACGTCCAAACTGTACTTCATGTACTGTCTTCGCTCTTTGCGGAAGGGTGGTCGCTTGGAGGCACCTGTCTTTGGCGTCCCGACTGCCTGCTGGATGATGCTGAGTCTATATTGCAGAGAGTGCCTCGTGTATCGATGATTGCGTGTCGTGACCTAGTCCAGCTTGTCCTGCTGTGTCGCTTCTAGGATCCGGACTTATCATCCCAAGCGCTCATGATCTCGTTTTTTAGGTGCAGGGGCTAAGGCCGGCTTGTGTAACACGTTGTTATGGTGGCTCCTCCGTCACCTCTGGACATATATCTGCGTATCTGCTGTTTGTGGAGTGACAATGGGGGTGTGACTGAGCCGTCCCGGGAAGAGCGGGCGTCACTTATTTCTTCTTCGGAGGTGAACGGGTGAGGGCCTTTTTCCGCATCCGAGTTGTCTTCTTTCGATCTCCCCGCTGCTGCTGCTTGCAGTGCTCTCCTACATTCTGCTATTATTTGTTCCAGGTCAGGGGAGCGCTGGGTGAGGGAATACGTGTGTGAGCTCAGCTGTGTAAGGGTGACTTTCTTGTGTTGACGTCTGTGGCTGCTCACAGGTCTGTGGTTGCTGCGAGCATCAGGTCCTGAGAGCCATTGTTCCACCCAGTCACTGGCTTCCGCTGGGTCAGTGAAGAAATGAGCAGCTCCATCATGCAGGATTTTCAAGCGGGCCGGGAAGAGGAGAGTGCATTGTACGTTTCTCTACCATAAATACGCTTGACTGCCAAGAAGGTGGCTCTTTGCTGTTGAACGGCGCAAGAGTAGTCTGGGAATAGCATTACGTGTTTATCCTCCACTTGAAGTGGTCCCTTCTGTCTGGCCGCTCTGAGGATAGTGTCTCTGTCTTGATAGTGAAGCAATTTCAGGAGGAAGGGCCGGGGTGGCGAGCCTGGTGGTGGTTTAAGGGCCGGCACTCAATGTGCCCTATCTATGGAAAAATATGGAGGCAGATCCGCCGTCCAGGTGAATGTCTTCATCCATGTTTCCATGTGTCTAACAGGGTTAGCCCCTTACGCTCCCTCTGGCAGGTTTAAAATGCGGATATTGCTCCTTCGAGAGCGGCCTTCCATATCGTTCGTTTTGCTTTCTAGGGACCGTACCTTTAGTTGCTGCTCTTGTATGGCGACTTGATGGGTTCCCTGCCGATGGTGAGTGCAGTACAGGCGGCCGCGTCCTCAACTACTGGTCACTTCCGTGGCCTTAGTACTATTGACTGTTTGCTTAAACGCACAGCACTCCTGCGGTCACCTTATTACAATGTCTGTCTCTCTGGGGCCCTCCGAAGCATGCTTTGAGGCCTGGCGCCAGTCAACGACTGTGGCGGGCCGTAGTATAGCCTCTGCTAATATCCGGTGGGTCGGCGGCAGACTTTGGCAGCAGGTTTGTAGCTCGCTTGATGGGCGGCCGCGAGCGCTGGGTGATGAAGCTGTGCTGCTAACAATTGCACTCTTGTGGGCTTGCGGCTCTGAAGTTAATGGCCCCCCGCCTGACCATCCACCCCAGCCCCAGAGGGATCGGTGAGATGGGGCCCCGGCAGGAAAGGGATGCAGATCGGTGCGGCGAGGGGCACCAGGTCCAGACAGCCGTGTTTGGTTCCCTCAGGATGGCGCGAGCCACCTCCCTGTCAATACCTCCACGCCTAGGCCTCTCCCCCCTGCACTCCGATTCATGGTGCCGAATTGGGGGGACCACAGCTCCGAGACGCGGGCAGACGACGATCAGGGTGATCCGCGGTGTGGGGCTGTGTAGGTATAGCGGCTGATGTGTGGATCCTCAGTGTCGATGATCGTCCCCCTAGCGCGGTGGGTGTTGAATTGCCTCTCGTTGCGCACTGTGTATCAGAACCTGACCTTCTGTCCCAAGTGTCAGGACAAGGTAATCCAACTCCAATAGGGCACAGCAACCCCAGACCACAGAGACTAACTGGGGATTCCACTACCCGCAAGGAGTGGAGAGACAAGGAAGGACCACCTGGGCGATCTTTCAGGAGAGGTGGGTCTAGGAAGAGCAATCCTGCAGAGGGACGAGAGAATTGAAAGAAAGGTAATTAATCAAAGGCATACATTTGTGCAGCATAAATGTTATCTCACTTTGTATGCAAACCCAGACTTACCATCATCTGGCGAAGAAGAGCTTTGAATACCAATGCATATACATCTTCGACAATGTGGTACATAGTCCGTACTCCTTGTATGAGGGCAATGTTTACAAAGAGTAAATTGCCTTGAGCAAGTGCAAAGGTTCTTAACAGAATGGAAGTAAAAAGTGATCTTCCAAGATTTTTCAAGAAAAAGGGGGTCGCAGAATAGCTGGGCAGGGTGTAATTAGGGTTTAATAATGATGATGAAGCATGGCACCAAGGGCCCCGTTTGGTGTGTGAGGGGTATTTTAACAAATACTGTGTATGCCTGATATACTCTGGCTCACAGGAAACCTTCTAGAGGTGGACCTTGTTGTTTATTTATACCATTAACTGGAGAAGGGTCCGCCCACCTGAGTGCTTTCTAGCACTACCTCTTCACTCCCCCTTTTGATTCTTTGTAATAAGGGATTGTCTTGCCAAAAATAATTATAGAAATCCACTTTGGCCCAAAAGGACTTGCTGTAATCCAATATGAATAAAGCATCCAACTTCCCAGAGATTTTGGATGTTAAAAAAAAAAAAGAATTTTTCAAACCTTCAAGAGTAGCAAGAAATACTTTATATGAGGATGACTTAATCCTTTACAAAAACATGAAAGTCCTCATAATATTCCACACAAATATTATGCTTGATTCAACAAAATAAATAAAAATAAATGCATGCAAACAATAAAAAAAGAAAGTACCTGAGCCTCAGGAGTGTTTCCAAAACACTCTGCATTAAGTGAAGAAATTCGCAAATGAAGAAAACAATTTGCGAGTGAAAAAAACAATTCACAAAGTGAGGAGAACAATCCCTTAAAAAAAAAAGGCAGCACACCACGTCCAGCGTCAGCACGAAGGAGAAAGGGAAAGGCAACACTCGCCTTGCGTCCGAGGCGGCTGGAGGCGGAGTTTGGAAAGCAGCGTCGTGTTCAAGAAAACAATCGCGTCATGCCGAACGTGAGCAGGCAACAGAACGCGATCAGAAAGGGAAAAATAATTAGCGTTTCACGAAGGTGGCAAATCCAAAAGGGAAGTTTTGAGGAAGCGCTGGGAAGCCAGAACTCGAGCTAAGGAGGGAACAAATATGAAGGAGGTCCAGAACAGTAGTTTCCAGCAGCGAAGTCTCCCGTCTTCACTCGATCACTCGAACAGGAAAGGGGAGTGGTTCCATGCAGAAAGAGAAGCCAAGCAATCAATGTTGTAAGCTGACTGCCTACATGCAGGAATGGGTCAGCTGATCGCCACTAGGCAATCTGGGAAGGCATACAAGGTAAGGATTCTTCACAAGGCATTCTGGGATTAGTAGTTCTTTGATCTACCAGGGAAGAAAAGGGTGCAAGAGGCTCGATGGCTGACACTGTGAGCTCCAGCGCCGAGTGGGAAGCGCGATCGCTGCTGCGCAGAGCTGGTTGCAGGCAAGTTGGACTCCTTACCGTGGGCGGCCAATGACCGCCACTGGCCGGGTCTCAGGTACGGGGCCCAGGTCTTTCAAGGCCACTCGGGTCCGGCATTGCGCTCTCACCTTTGGGTCCCAGTTATTGCAACGGTGCCCCAGTATATCTGCCTTCACTGGACGGGACAGCAATGGGCGGCCCCCCAGTCTGTTGCAGTGGGCCGCCGGTGCCTCGACACCACTGCTTCAGGTCGTTTGGCACTTGGCGGGGGACACCATCTTGACTCCGCTGCTGGATCATAGGGGTGGCCACTTACTCGGTGTGGGATGCCGCTCCGCCTCTCATTTCGGGGTCAGGAGAGGGGCTGAGGGGTATTGTCCAGGTGGGCATCTTGGCTAGCAAGTTTGCGGAGTGTTTCGGCATCGATGGGCGCAGATAGCGCAGGCAGAGCTCTAAGGAGGCACGTCCGCCATCTTAGTGTGCCAGGCCACGCCCCCCTTCAAAATGCCTCAAATTACTTTGTTTAGGTGCATCTGCCTAATGATTGCAGCACATTTGCTTCATATTAGACCACAATAATTATAATAAATGTATTGTAAACTTTCTTTAAGTCTTTCTTATGTTTACTATGGGCATGCATGCGTACGTAATTGAGTAACAAAAGGGGAGGGTCCGTTTCCACAGTGCCCTTGGGGATAGATGGTCGTGTTTGAGGTTGCCGAAATCACCTGTTACTCTGGGAAGATAAGGAGTTCATGTGAGGCACTGTGAGCTCGCAGGATTGGGCCAACAGGTGCAGACATTGTAGAGAGACTCAGTCCCTAAACTCTGACATCCTGTCATCCTGTCGTCCTAACACACAGTTCTGCTTTACCAGCGCAATCTGTGCAACAGGTTCAACCATTATAATATTACTGTGTGGTTATATGATTATGTTATTCTACTCCTACCTAACACTACCTATCCTATTGAGAGCATAGTGGGATACTTGTCAGATACCTTGAGATAGCCTAAACTCCCATACCTGACTGTCCTGTCAGGGTTGGGACACACTGAGTAGAATGGTTAGCATCCATCTTTTTGGCAATCAGTCTTTCAGTGTGTGTTAAATTATAAGAGACACTTGTCATTAAGTGTAACATAGAATGCATATGATACAATATTTTTCAGAGAATATCTGTGATTTGACAATGCAGTCATGCCATTGTCCACAACAGCCAAAGCATTTTCCAAATGAATCCTGTCAAGTTGTCTTAAGCATTCAGCAGCGTCCTGCTGAGAGGTTTTCCGCAGTTCATTGTAAGTGGCGTATATGAATCTACATGACCTAGGACTCAAGAAGAAATCTTGTAAATCCATGTCATCAGAAAGGAAATATTAGATGTTCCTTAACTTCAGATAATGTGGAATGTTGTAACCATTGCTGTGTTGAAGCAGGTGTGGGTTATCAAAAAGTAGAACAGCGAGGCTGGGCAATCAGGAACAGTTTAAATTAATCAAGCAATAATGGCCTGGAAAAGCTGCCACATCTACAGCTTTTTCTTGAATTCACTTTGCATTCGGTACATGGCATGCTTTATTCTGTATGCCCGGTGCAATAAAGGGAAGCTTGTCCCCCTTTGGGCAGGAAATTCTGGTCCAGTGGGTCATAAATATTGTGTTTAGATAATTTATCCCACTCCTATAGAAGGGACCATAAATACCAACTGGATGTCACATTCTGAGGTGGTCCAGGTGTGTTGTGTGTGCTTCCTGCTATGCACTGTTTGGACTTTATCTGATGAGTGCAACTGACCGGCTGCTCTGGCATCGTCCTTGGACGGAGTGCATGCTCTCAGCTGTGAATTTATTTGTGTTTGAGTGTGTGCATCGGACTTGTTTCTTTAGGTACTAGATCCTGGGACCACATGTGTTTTTTCTGTTGCAATCTTCCTGGTGTGTTTGAGGCTTGTTCCATGTCTGGTGTTTCCATCACGGTAAGGGCTAGGGATGAACAGAGGTCAACTGTGTTGTGTTTATTTGATAAAGGGTCACTCTGCCCAATTATACATCTTTATCAATAGGCCTTCCAGAATGTTCCTTTGTTCGATGAAATCAGTTGGGGTGTGGATATCCAGTGTAACATAATTCACAGAATGGCCCATTTAATGCTTAACCACACCTTACAGTTTTTTGTGTGTTTACAAGCGCTTTGTCAGCAGAGAGTGCTACAAGGCGGCACCGGGATACCGTTTAACACTTCCTGCAAAAACCAAGTAACCGATAGTACAAATTAGCAAAAAATATTCACCAGGGGAAAGCAGAATATAATACTGATTTATTGACTCGCGCACATTAGACTGAGCTTGGTTGGGACAGACTTTTAATCACAGCTGCTGGTTCAGAATCACAAAACAATAATCACTTCAGATGAAGGATCCATTTAATTAGACATGGAGGAAACTGAAAGACAAATTATGCCACCGTAGCATTATATGTAAAACACAACAAGGTGTGTGTGTGTGTGTGTGTCTGTCTGTCTCGTGGGTTTTTACAGAAAACATTTACGTGCTCTCCGGCTGATGACATAGGACCCGGGTGTGGCTGGTTGATCTGTATAGGTCTAGGCAGGGGTGGGGGTGTGTGCACTGTGTGACAGGAATGTGCAGCAGGGGCAGACACCGTCTAACGCAGAGGATTTTCAGTCCAGGCTGAAGGCCTGTCTGCATGGCTTGCACTCGCGCCACTGTCCATCCACAGACTCCCTGACCCTCCTTCAGACTTTTCTGGCTGTTCAGATCAAGGCATTACTTGTCTTTCATGACTGCTTTGAAATCCTCGGCAGGTAAGCTGTCCTGGAAGTCCTGCTGCTGCTGTTTTTATGTAGCTATCGATCCTGGTGACTGCTCTTTGGAACAGCACGGGAGGGAGGCCAGATTGCAGAGCGACCGGTTCTCCAGAATCCACGAGCCCGGGGGTCCAGAGATGTTGTAGTTCTGTGTTGGAGCAATAGAAGGCAGCCATCACCTTTGCGTTCCCCGCATGACCTGCACATGAGGGACGAGCACCATGATTGCTGGTTGCAGGACAACAACCTCCTTGCTGATTGGCCAAAATAGCTTCAGAGGTGGGGAGATTAACAAGGTTGGTTGCAGGAGAGCTCTTGCCCATTGTTTTCAACAACCTGTATTGAAAACGGTAGCTTTCTAATTAGGCTTTTATGTCCAACTTGGAAGCGTTTTAGTGAAGAAAAAATCTTATGTCCTATTCCTCTGTTCCATAGTAACACTTTCAGCAGTAGGATGCATTTTATAAAACTAACGTGTACACGCATTGTAGACATCATAAGTGTACCATTTGCGAGTCGATGCAAGTACACGGATATTTTAAATTTAACAAAATCAATTATCGCATGCATCAGGTTCCTGGCAGCCACATGGGCTGGTCAGCTGTTGCAGGGGAGTTGGGGAGGCGGGCCAGTCGGAGCCCAGCTCAGCGGCTGATTACTATGGCTCAAAGAGTCGTTTGCCGCTGATGAAGACGTGGGTGGGGCTAGAGGGGGAGCAGATGAAGCTTTGATGCTGCAAATAAAATTAAAGTGTGGCGCTTGGAAAATCGGCAGCGCCATTGTCCCAGGTGGGCTCATAGTTGTGCCTGCATTAGAAAAAAACTCATTACAGAAAATAGAGCATGCACCATGTTACAACCAAGTAAAGGTGCTAGTAGCCAGGGGAGGATACAAATGGCAACATGCCCATACTAAGGATGGACTAATAAGCATCATAATGAATCAGACGCCAGCATTTATGAAGGACAAATACACAAGCTAATAAAAAATTAGAGCAGGAGATTGAGTGAAGCTTCTCTCCGAACCGTACAGAACTACCACAGATCTCTGCAGACAAGCGCCTGCACACTGGCTTAGGCTCGACCTAATAAAGGACTGTACCTGCTCCAGAGACTACGCCTCTAGATGGAATGAAAAACACGTTTTCCTTCCCAGTCCCTCTTTCATAACAAAGGTTTTTGATTTGTTAACAAGCAGACCCAGTTCAGCTTTAAAAGTTGAATAAGAGCCAATCAAGAGCTCTAGGGCCAGGGGTGTCCTGGCCATCAAAACCGCATCATCTGCATAGAAGAGAGCAGTCAGCGATAAGCCACCTACTGATGGAACATCTCTGAACTGTGCAGTCAAAACTTCATTACATTTATTGGTGTACAAGGAAAAAAGAACAAGGACAAGGACACACCCCTGTCGCACCCCCTTTTCAATTTTAAATATTTCCGATCATTCCCTCTGTTTACCAAACCTGACTACTGCCCCTGCCTCGCTATAGGTCTCCCTAATAAAAAGAATTATGGAGTTGTCCACGCCCATTGCCTCCAAAAGAACCCACAATTTTGAGTGGTTTACACAGCCGAAGGCCGCGGATAAGTCCGCATAAGCCATATAAAGCTGTCCTTTTTTTGCACAAACATATTTTGCTGCAAGTAAGGGTTAATTTTGTCCGTGGTCGATCGTACCCATCCCCTTTCTAAAACCGTATTGTGTCTCAGCTACAACATTATTAACAAATGCCCACTCCTCTAGTCTATTTTGGAGCAATCTCTCCATTAGTTTGGCAGCATTATCCAGCAGGGAGATTGGGCGGTAATTTACCGGATTCGAGGGATGCCCCTTCTTATATATGGGGATAATCACGGATTGTTTCCAAGCTACCGGGGTCCCACTTTGGAAACTGTATTAAAAACCTGGGTCAAGAGTGGAACCCAAACATTTTTATGTACAAAGAAAATATCCCCATCTGACCCTGCTGCCTTTAGGGCAGGCGATTGAGAGAGTGCAAGCTCAATTTCCTGTAATGAGAATTCTATCTCCAGATGGGCAGTCATCAAGTCCTAAGGTTTCTTTGTAGCGCTATTCATCTCTACAATAAAAATGCTCTGGGAGTGAGACACCCGGGTCTATATGAATATCAAGAGAAGGGCCGCCCTGATCCTGCTGAAAAGGGACATTTACCACCCTCCAAAATGCCATGGTATCTTTACTCCTCGAAGCCTCATACAAATTTACCCATGCTTCATCCTGTAACTTCTTTTGGCTCACAGCCCTAGCTGTCCCATAGTCAGCTCGTAGCTTCCTTATCAAATCTATGTGTCTGGGACTTGTTTTACGAGCAGTGCGAAGATCTTTGGAGCCATTTGAGTAATTTGTCTCAAACCCCCTTATCGTCGATGGAGTGTTTCTTGTAGCTGGATGTAAAAGATTAGAACTTATAGATGTTAGAATTTTACTAAATGCTATTACTACTTGATGACTATCAGTGTTGGTGTCTTAGCAGGATTCAGTGTCAGGTAACAGCTCCTTTACATCCTTTGGGAGAAAGGAAATAGGGTTCATTTTCTCCCATTTAAGAGTAGATCCACTCTTCCTACTCCGAATCAGTTTTGGGGCAAATATAGAGCTTGACTTAGCAGAAAGAGGCCAAACAAAACAAAAAAAGCATGATCACTGAACTCTGTCAACACGGCTATGGAGGACTTAATTCATCTCTTAAAATTAGTCTGAATAATTGTAAAATCAGATGTCGAGGTAACTCCAGTAAAGTGGAAAAGTGGGGAGGGGTTGACCAGTCATGGGGTGACACAGGTTTATTATAACTAGGTCCCAAGTTAATGAAAAACAGTTTGAAATGTTTCCGTAGTTATGATGCATAAAATGGACTAGCAACAAATCATTAGTGTCAGTTACCCCACAAATACGTTGGTCCGAATTGGGGCTACAGTACACATGAAAATCCAGAGCTCAAATAAAAAAAATTGAACATGATTGGTATGTTAACAGAGTTTCCAATATTCTTGCCAACTCATCTGTCACCTGTGTACAATTCTTAAAATTATCTTTATAAAAATGAATGCATAACAAATCAATTTTCCCAGAACCTTCAGCCACGATGACATGAAAATGGGGCGAGTTATTGATAAAGGTCAACTTACCTAGGGTGATCGTGTTTGCTGCAATTCTGAGTAAGCCTCCTTTAGATCTGCCTCCTACTGATGGAACTGCTGGCGTAACAAAAGAGCTGTAGCCGTTTATAGACAGACTGCTCTGTCCAATTTTCCTGAAAGCAGATAATATCAGAATTCGTAAACACTTAATACCAATTTTGATTATCCTTTTTGTTTTCATAGCCCGCTATATTCCTAGAGAGAAACTTTATATCACTTAGGGACTCCTGCGACCAAATTGCTGTTGGTACTGGTGAGAAGGATGATGTAGGGTCAATTGGTAAGGATGTAATACTGCTTAGTGGATCTAAAATAACCAACTGAACCCTCTCCACGGGTACCAAACCAGAAACCGTTTGAAAATCATTATAAAGAACAGACCGAGGAGGCAAATAATTTAGTGGAAAGATCAGTCAATCACATGCCTCCATATCTTCCAACAATGAGTATCTATTTGATAGAGCAAGGGCATCAAAAGCCACCTGGGCAGGCTTATGACCAGTTCTCACTAAAGAAAGGCCCTGAGTGAGTACGGTGGAACTGCGTACTGGTGCGGACCTATAAAAAAAGCCCAATGAGACGCCATTAATCTGAGAATGGAGTGAAGGGGCAACCGGTAAACTCCCTAATGAGTCTCTCACTAGCCATTCATTATCAAAGGTTAAAATAACCAGTCATTATTGGTTGTTTGTACATCAGACCCAATTCACTGCGTTCTTCTGGCCATTATCAAATGATTTTGGATGAGATGACCTTGATTAGAGTTTTGAGTCATGCAGTGTCGAGCCTTGGCCATCAGCTGAAGTGAAGATTTTCTAAGATTGGGACGCAGTAATGCTACGTTGAATAAAATTTGAACATAGTGACAAGCTGCAGAAGGGAAGTTCATGTATTGTTGATTATGTTTGCTATGGGCACGAGTAGACAGGAGATTTACCATAACCTGTGGTCTTGATAAGTTGTGTGATTGCCCCTTACGCATAGAATCTTGTATGGTCACCTGAGGTGGGCAATCTACATGGTCTGGACCTATAGGATCCCTGCTGGGGGCCAACTGATTTTCAACACAAGGATAACCAATAGAATTAGAGGGCGATTTAGCTAACTCACGACCAAGAATCATGTTTTCACAATTAAAATACAAATTATGATTTTAACAATTATAGTTTTAAAGAGTTTTACAGACATCAGAGGGGATGACCTTAAGTGCGATCTATAGAATCTAAACGGGCATAGATTGGTTGCAAAAGTTGTTTAAAGTTATCAAGAAGATCACACCGATATGAGGGAAATGTAGTCTCTGAATGTTGCTGGCCATTCATACATGTGGAACTCGCTGGCATA
The DNA here is from genome assembly GCF_964263255.1 of Lissotriton vulgaris. Lineage (NCBI taxonomy): Eukaryota > Metazoa > Chordata > Amphibia > Caudata > Salamandridae > Lissotriton > Lissotriton vulgaris. Next base: position 229,971 of record NW_028248729.1, read on the forward strand.
GCGGCCTTTCTGATCTTCTTGGCAGGTCACTTGGAGGGCAGCGTCGCATGGCCTCGTTTTCATTTACCATTTACGGAGGTAGCGTCAGTTGCTTTCCCACTAAATGTAGAGGCAGGCTGGGAATGTTCGGGGTTGGTATAGAGACTGCCGGCAATTCTGTAAGAGAAACCCCATATAGTTTGTTTCCACCGCCCTTAGTTGGAGAAACAACTAGATTAGATGACTGCCCTGTCCCTGACCCCAATAAAATTCTCTTTTCTGTAAGTACGATTTATTTTTCTAATGCCGATGTTGCCTTGGCCAGAAAGATATCTAAAGAGGTAACAGTTACCGCCTCTGTTGCTCTCAGCTTTTTCTTGCCCAAGGTGGGCCTGTAACGGGGAGTGTAGAAGTTAGATGAGGTGGCCCAACCCAGCCTCCTCCGGGCTCTGACGGGCATGGATGGGTCCGCCCTTGGCCCAGGCGAGGCCCATGCAGAGGTACCACGCTGCTGCCTATAAGCATCTCCGGGTGGCGGAAGAGTGATGCTTTGTGCAGTGGAGCATGGGGGCTGTAGTTCGTGCCCTGGCTCTGCTCCGATGCCGCCTCCACAGCGGGACCTAACTGCTGCCTTTAAGCGGCTCCGGGTTGCGGTAAGAGTGATGCATCGTGTGGTGGAGCCTTGGGGCTGTAGTCACTGCCATGGCTCTGCTCCGATGCGTCCCCCACAGCGGGACCTCACTGCTGCCTTTAAGCGCCTCCGCGCACGGGACGAGTGACGCACCGTGCGTTGGAGCCTCTGAGCTGTAGTCAGTGCCCTGCCCTGCTCTGATGCATCCCCAGGGAATCTCTAATAGAGTGCTCTACCTTGCACTCACTTCAATTGTCCAACTTAAGCATAATTGGAGACTTGAATCTTCATCTTGATTTAACCAACAATAAAGAAATCCATGACTTTACTAATGACCTGGGCACTTTCCAATTAGCTCAGTTAGTAAAACATTCAGCTACGAGGCCGGCCATCTGCTGTACCCTTTTTTTTCCAATCTGGCCACCCTTCAAACTGCTCCCCCGTTCCAGTGACCTGATCGAACCATTATATGGTGCCTATGACCATTGATACACCTAGCGTTGAAAACAGCATTACCGGTAACCCCACAATGAGAAAGCAGTAGCATAAACTGGACCCTTCTGCTTTTCAAGGTTTATCGAAAGGAGTGTGCCTCTATTAGACTCCAATATAGAACGGGCGGAGACTTCCACCAAAGCATGGAAATATTCTCTATTGTGAACAACCTGATTAAACCCACCTCCCCTCCTGGATTAGCAGAAGCTTCTAACAGCCACTGCAGCAAGCTTGGTCAATGATCTTTATCTTTACTTTAACAGGGGTGAGAAAACAGTCAGACCTGTCTCTCTTGATACAGTGACCTACCACTCGCAATGGGCTCCCTTGGACCAATTGGCTCTACTTGACGCAGATTTTATTTCTACCTTAATGCGTCAAGTGAAATCTGGATCTCCGGATGACCCATTTAAACCTGATTATATTTAAAAATTTCAAGAGAGCGTCACACCCATATTTCTAGAATTAGCCAAACTTGCTGAGCACTGAAGAAGTATCAATATCATAGGAACACGCCAAGGTTATCCGTCTTCTAAAAAAGCCTTCGCTAAATGCCACTCAGCCAGAAAACATTTAATCCATTTCTCTTCCGTCGTTTCTGTCCAAGGATGAGGAGAAACATGTAAACAATCTCCTAACCAAAATATTAGAACAATATAAAATATTAGATTGTTCCCAAAATGGATTTAGAACCTACAACACCGAAATTGCTCTTTTAACAGTTACTGAATCCCTTTGCAGTACTGCAGATGCCGGCACATCCTAGGCTCTGATACTCCTAGATTTAAGTGTGACCTTCAACACTGTCTCACATGCAATAATATTAACTCGCCTCACTGACCTGGGGGTACAGGGAATAGGTCTGGCCTGGTTTACCTTCTTTTTAAAGGAGTGGTCTTCTAAAGTTATACCCCCCTTTTGTCTCATCACAAAGAGGACTGGCTCCTTGCATCCCTCGTGGTTCGGAGCTCAGTCCTACCCTTTTTATTATTCACATCGGACCTCTGGCGGGGGTAGTGAAATATTTTGGAATATAGCCAAATGGATGCACGACAACTGTTTAAACTAAACTAAAAAAACAGAGATCCAAGGAGTACCCAGCCTAGCTGCCTGGATGCAATTTTACATGCCCTCCAGAACACTGCACTCCACCAATCTATACCTGGCCCACTTTCCTCGTCACAGCAGAGCCAGAACTGGAGGTTTCTCCTTCCATGTCTTAGCTCCGACCCGATGGAATTCTATTCCTCCAAACCTTAGAAAGCTTTTCCGGAAAAGGTGGAGGACCCAGCTCTTCTCCATCTGGACTGACGATTTTGCCTCTCTGCCGCTGTGTTTCTTAGGATCCTTTTATGTCCCTTGATGATATTGTCTGACACCTGGACCCTCACCTTCCCCTCAGGCCAGGCAGTCTTCAGGTGTTGTGCTTTCTAAGGCTCTGGTCCCCTCTTGTAAAGGGTCAAAGTGGTAATACCCTTGCAGCACATGCCTTTATCAGCCGTAGTATTAAGATATAGTGCACACCAATTCCCAGCCCAGTAAAGGCCTGAAACAGACCCAAAATGGAGCATGTACCTACATGTTCGCCTCCTCTGTTTGTGCCTCATATGTATCTACCTGTGCACTTCCTCCGTTTTTATGTCGCGGGCGAGCTTCTTTAATGACGCTTTTGATCCTTCTACTGCCAACTATGGCATTTGTCTTTCAGATCATGACCTGACATCTGCTGTGTGCACCGAGTCACTCCCCTGCTTTAGCCGTCAATGAACCCTGCTGAGCGAGTACACAGCCATAAGGGAGTATGGAAGGTGATGAACAGGGAGCAAGGTAAAGCTGATTTTAAAAAATTCCCAATGTTGTAAAATGCTACACTCACCTGAAAGCAATGGACATCTTGTTCCACTCTGCCAATGCTCCATCCCCTGTAGTGTAGTTCCTATTTTCCCTATAGGCCCTGCGCATTGGAATAACATAAACAGCAGTGTAGACGTAGGACTGAGGTCTTCTAGGTCTCTACTGACTATGTTAGACTTAATTTAGGTTTGCGCCAGCTAGCTCAGAGGTCACTGGAAACTTTCTTGACTGAATAGGAAGTGATCAGCTTCCCTGGCTCAGACAAGAAGGGATTCAGCTTCCGACAACCGCATAAACATGACAACTTTGCTCCCTCAGAATAAGAGTCAATCTCTAGAGTCGTGTGAAACAATAGACAGCTATTTCACTCAGTCAGTTGTGCAGATTTAATTTCACCAGGATGCAGAGAATAGAGAGACGGGCGTTTTCAATAAAAGATATTTATTGAGCAGTCTTCCTTCTCATGCAAGAGAAATGTATTGCCACAATTTCAAGACTTGTTATAATGTAAAGTGCTTACAGTAAAAGGAGTATTATGAAATAATACTGTAAAAGCATTGATATGGTTTCTTAGCCATAAGACACTTTAAAATGGATAAAATATATATACATATATACACAAGCTAACGTGCTCAACTGGTGCTTCTAAAATACGCCTACCCCGGTGTACCTGACCTAAGCCTAATACGTGGGAAGGAATAAGTAAGTAGCACTTTAAGTTAAGTAGGTTTTTGTTGCCAAGGATCTGTTCAAGAATTCTCTCTAAGGGTTAGGCAGCACTGTACCTTGGGAATAGAATGTAGGAGGTCTGGTATCTCCCTCTCAGGACTCGATATTCCAGTCACCCGCAAGGGTAGGCTGGAAACGCTGGAGCTGGATTTTCTCGGCAGGAGAAAAGACAGCGTCTTTCTCAGCGCGTCAAAGAGGAGGGGCAGCGTCAGTGGGCTTCTCGCTTCTGCTGGGCTCTCGGAAAGTAGATTAGCTGCTCTGCTCCAGAATCACCACCGCGTATTTGCTTAAGGCAGCGTTGGTATGTTTATACCTGAAAGGTGCAGAGTTTGACGTAAGGTTTGGACATAAGACGTCAATAAAGATGTCACTAAGAACTGGTCGTTCTTACAGTGCTCGCAGGAGTTCTATTACAAATCAAAACAAAGCAAGTGTGGCTTTCCCAGGTTGCTGGGGGTTTGGTGTGTCGAAAGAACACGGAATCTAAGGAAGTAGCTTCTGCTGTGTCATGGACTGCAGAGGCGATTTACTGAAAATATGGCTCTGAATATTATGCCGTTATAGTGATATGTATTGATTATAGCCGTATAGGGGCATAAGGTCACAATATTAGAGTAGAGTGGTGTGGCTCACTGGTTAGAGGCGGCAGACCCGGAAGCAGAGGTCGACCCGGGACCAGGGTTCGATTCCCGACGCGGCAGGGTCTTGGGCCATGGTCAGCGGACTCGATAATTCTCTCCTCGGTGCCTACTCCAACCATGGGTCCCACTCAGCAACTCTGGGCAATAGCCTGCTTAATCTCTACTAACGGCCCCATCAGCGCCGGGGATGCTTGTCTTCACCTTGGAGATGCCCAGGAGGGACCATCTCACAGGGAAAGCCAGGATGGGTTCCCCAGCGGTATACAGCGCCGGGACGCCCCTTTGCTGGGGCAGCTGTGCGATTTACAAGTATACGACATTTAACATATTGAATCGGGTTCCTAGATAAAACACATCACCCACTCCACAGTTTTATGTCAATCAATCACTAAAAACTAAGCAAAAAGATGCATGTGTATTACAACCCACCCCAAATGACATTTTTGCATTTGAAATGGTGTATGCGAAATACACGGAAAGTTAAAGGTACTGTACGTTTTGAAGCAGTGTAATCCTTCAAAAGTGCATATATATTCAGTTGAACGATTTGCGAAAATTACACATGAAAAGTCTCTTAATTCACAGAAAAGAAGGTCGAGGCTATTTCATCACATATAAATGAAATTGCATGTGAGATTGCTAGAGGCTGTGGTAATATATTGTCTCTAAATTATCTAAAAATAGAAGCTCTGTTCTTTATGAATAGTTCTACTTTAAGCAGAGTACAAGTGCCAAAAAAAAAGTAAATATTTTGGAATTTTGGTAAAAATAATTTCATTTGCAGGGGAAAAAAATACTTCCAAATCTTTTCAGTAGCTTTTGTTTTTCAAAGCTAAAGGCCGAATTCAGAGTTCTGGGGAACGCTGTGTGCCGGTTGGTTTAAAGTTATTCTTTTGGTTCAGGAGAGAACATGACTTCAGATAGATGTGCAAAAAAACAGTCTACAGCTTCAGGTGAAAGTTCAACCAAGGATGATAGTGCTGTGACCGGGCAGTCGTGAGAATGATTGCTATCATCGATTTCAGGATCAGCAATGCTCACAGAAGGTCGTACCTGGGTGATGTTGCTCTCATTCCTTGCTTCACTGCCACCACCTAATCGTAGTGCAGGAGTCTCAACGAATGCCGTCATCAGGAATGGTAACCGCTGGGGACAACACAATGCATGAGCCGTTACTGGACTTAGCAAAGTATCGATATCCATTGGTACTGCTGATTGTAGTGTAAGACAGGTGTCTAACACGCATTCTTCTCCGCATAGCATACATCGAAGCACAGGTAAGATGCAGTTCTGCCATATAGGTCTGAACGAAAGAAACCAGGTCATATTCAGATCCCTTAGCCGGGCTAATCCAAGGACTTTAGTTATGCGGTCCCGGTAGCGTATTGCTAGGATCGTTTCTTCCATCCTTGCCGGAGTCATGTCTGCGATTTGGCTTGCCATATCGGAGCAGTAGAGTCAGAAATAAGATTCCAGCTACGAGTCCCAAAAGTAGTGGTAGGCCACCAAAAACCGACGGACGAAATTGTGAAAGATGCCCAGGACTGCTTCGAAGGGTGTTAACAGTCACGAAAAAATTGTCTTAAATACATTCGAGATACCACTGGCATCCGACATATTAAGGATTTGGCTTAGCATTTCTGCGAAATGCACGGGGCAATTAGTTGATAAAAGTGTATGTATCTCTGCCGTTGTCCTTGCAACTTGAAGATCATACGTTTCTTTTGATGACGTGATGGGCACTGTTGTCTGTTAAAGCACAGACTTCATTCTGCTTAAAGTATCAATTCGTATAGAAGAGATATTCAACATAGGCCAAATTGTCGCCTCTGAGTCTCCAGGGCCGTTAGGATACAATGCTTGCATACAGCAAGTGACCATGGAACTGATGCTTAAGAGATATGCTTTCCCTGGCACCATGCCACAACAGCTGTGGTCCGTTATTAGAAGGTAACTCCCGTTAGAAAGTTGTCTAAAGAATGGCTCTATCTGTGTTGCAGGTGTGCCGTGCTGGTGGCATGAAAGGTTATTTGAAGTCCCCTCACAGGCCCCATGTAAATTAATACCTTGGCACAAAAGTATATCGCTTAGTGATCGTTTACAATTATTACCACTAAGAAATACATTCTGGTTTTTGTCACTATAACATGTGTGTGTATAAGGTAATTTCCATGTTGACTTAATGTACCCTTTACCCAACCTTTCATACTGGCCTGCTGGTATATACTCTTGGCATTTTTTGAATTGGAAAGTTGTTATCGGAATTGTGATAATCCTGTGTATTATCCATTCAATGACAGGTCTTTCTGACATTGTCAATGGTAATCTCTCAAGTTTTTCAATGCTCAGAATCGTATAGTCTGCTCCTTTCTGTGCCAAACTGATTTGTTTATCAGTAAGGTTAAAGATAGAGAACAATGGCGTTGTGTTGATTAAACGCCAAGGCACATAGCCTGAACGCAGGTTTTGCAACGTCCAGCCTAGCTGTACAATAGAACGCAATTGGGACTGACCATGTTGTAACATTAGCAAGTCCTGACCTATTATATCTATAGCAGATGATACAATACTGTCCAGTGAATATATTCTGGAGGACAGAGTCATTAACCCGTTGTCCACAACAGAAAGTGATTTTTCCAAATTAATACGATCAATTTCTCGTATTTTCTCTGCTGTCTCAATTTGAGTCACTTTCCATGCCTCGTTGTAAGCAGCGTATATACTGGCCGCTATAAAACGTTTTTAACGCTGTTTGCTTGGTCCCATTATGAAATCGCGCATGTCAGCACCATCTTTAAGTAAAGACAAGTGTTGCTTAATTTGTGCCAGTGTGGATGTTTGTAGCCATTCAAGGCATAGTTTCCCTACACTGTATGTTGTTACAATCCCTGGATGTTGTCTCTGGGAGTATCTAGGGTCTAGTCTGGTCATTTTTAACCCCTGTATTTTGTTCAGGAATCTATCTTGACATTTATTTGTGTCTGTTGGCCAGATTAACCACTTTTTCCAATTAGGATGTGTTCTATTTAGATGTAGAATTTGTGATACGTCTATCTCAAAATCTGTGGTTGTGTTATTAGGTATTGGCTTTGGAATAGACGGTTTGTTTAAGTCTTTGATTTTGGCTAGGCCAAAACAGGTAGTTTGTTGAATCGTGTCATTCAAGAACATTATTTGTTCTGGGATCATGCAGGCTCAAAATAATGCTTCTAGGCCTTGTACCTGCCAATCTTTTGTACCCCAGATGGTTTTTGTTTCAATGTTGTTTCTCCAGAAATCAAAACCAAATGTAATCATTTTTTCATAAAATGCTTCTGAATATATCAATTTAGTATTTGTCAGCATAGTTTTTGTCCCTGTTTTATCTAACAGTTTATAATAAAATGTTTCTGCATCACTTGTGTTAAATCCTGAGAAGTATTGGAATTTCTCATAGAATGTTTTTGAACTGCTTTTAGGTCGAGTTGCACAATGTTCCCATTGATTATATTTAAAAACATTACTAGGTTGAGCAGATTTATGTAAATAGTGGTCTGCATAATGGGTATAACAATACAACTGTTCATAATTCGATGAACCTTGCAAATAATCATGTTCTGTAAATTTTGCTGCCATTACTAAATCTGACATCATATTATTTATGCTTTCAAAGTCCCAATCATCAGAGAATGTACTTGGTTTTACAAAGTCACTTAATGAAACCTTAAACTGATGAGGATATTTCAAGAGTTCGACCGGTCCATATATTTCGTAATCTGTTTTGTCCCAAACTACCCCGCCGGGTATTGGAATGGCTGTGACATTCACTGATGATAGTTCTCTTTTCTCGATGTGAGATGACTTGTGTGGCTTCAGAACTAAGTTGATGTTCTGACTTGCTGTGTCCATTGTACTGTAATACATTTTCCTAAAATTAAAACTAAAATTAGGCAGAGTAGGAGTATGAGTACCCCTGATACAATCCAATGTTCAATGAACGGTGCATTTAGATATGCTTCTTGGAGTTGATGAAAGAGTTCTGTTGCTTTGTCTTTAAAAGTCTTTGTTGCTGGCGTTACTTCAGGCTCGCTTTGATCTTCAGAAAAGTTATCAAAATTGATGAAGGAGCCAGATGCAGTTCTGTCAAATGGTGGAATAGTTTTTTCAATTTTCCTTTCATTAGCATATTCTGATGCTACATCATTGTAGACTGGTGTTTTTTGATGAACTGTTTCAATTTGGGTTTCAAGAGGCACAGGTTCCATGTCATTGTTGTTGCATAGACCTTTTCTATTCACTGTATGGTTATCAAATGTGATTAGTCTTTCAGTCTGAACCTCTTGGATTGTAGCAAATTTTGGTATTCTGCTATTTCTTGGGAGTCCACTGGGCCTACTACTTATTATTGGCCACATGATTGTGGTTTTACCAGGTCGATGGATACAACTGGGTTCTCCTTTTTACCAGCAAGGGCGGGTAGTACAACTTGTTCCGTTGATTGCTAAGACAGGTACTGCTTTTCTGTAAGAAGGCCCAAATTCCTTCTTCACCGCTACTTTCTCTCTGACCAGATCCCCAATCTTTGGAATCCAGACAGGTCTTGCTGGGACAGGTGGTGTGTCTTCAGTGGTTGTTGGCTGCTGTTTTAACTTTATGTTGCTCAGGGCTTTTCTTGTTTCATTTAAGTCCTATAAAACAGCCAAACGACCTTTGATGTCAAAGCATTTTGTCTTATCTTTTACCACTGAAGCATGATGACTATCTAAGTCCTGAACATACATTCTAGTTCCGAACAATAGTTCGTACGGGCTGAAACATTTTAGAGAATTTCTTGGCAAGTTATTTATACTACGTTGGACACTTGTTAAATGTTGGACCCACCCATCACCTGAACCTAATACCTTTGCCGTTATAGATTGCTTTATGTCTCGTTTTTTTCTTTCCACAACCCAGTTTCCCTCAGGATGGAAGGGACAAGAGAACCGCAACCCAATGCCCATGCTGGTCATGGCCTCCTTATAAGCTCGAGAGCTAAAAGCAGGACCCTGGTCATAATGAAGCATGGCAATTGCGTATGTGCCGATAAAGACTCGCAAATCTTTCATAACAGTTCTGGCGTCAGCCGAGCGCTGGGGCCACATTTTTAAGTGAATATAGTCTTAAAAGTAATTAATAGGATGCTGGATTACATATATAGATTGTGAGAAGTTGGCCTGATATTCAGTGTTCACTATTCTAGTGATCACTATGTATCAGTCCAAGCAACCCTTATGGTGATTGGTTGTAAGTCAACCGATAGACCAGCTATCCTAGTAGCATGGACAAGAGCAATCTTCGGGCTAAACTCTAGAGGGCGTGTTAAGCCAGCTGTTATACCATCACATATACCCCTTGAACACCAAGTGAAAGGACACCACACAAGTGTTATGAAAATAAACAGTGTATTTATTTAGATCACAACAGCCCTGTACTCTTTATGAGGACAGGGTACTAAGCACACAACAAAACTCTTACGAAAATACTTTAAGTTGCACAATTTACACAAATGCCCGAGGGGCACGAAAAACCATATACTATGGAAGTGGAATGCGAAATTACTAGCAGGTAAGTACTGGACTAATAGGCTTTGGAATCGCTAGGACTACGTTACTGAACCTTCAGATTACTAGTAGGAGGCCTAGGGGACTCGGGTGCAGTGTGTGCACTCTCACGCGGGATGCGGGACAAAGTCTATGGGAGCTAGTAAAAGCAAAGTTAGTGTTCTCGGGCGAACCCGATAAGGTAGGTCGAAAACGACAGTGACTCTGGACCCTTGGATAGTGAGGCTATGCTGGGGCACCGAAATGCCGAAGTTACCTAGCCCAGGGGCTGCGGCTGCATAGGTCTGTTAAGACGTCGGGAATCCTCGTTGACGGACCAGGAGCCTGAAGAAAGAGTTGCTGGCAGGCGGCCAGTGAAGATTGTTCGAAGTGATCCAAGCCTGGTTGGAAGGTGGATGACACCTGAAAGCAGAGGGGACCAAGTTCGTGACCACTAGCCAGTGATCAGATGGCACCAGCAGGGCAATGGATGGTAGTCACCTCGACCAGGTGAGTGGGCGACGCTGGGCTCTGCAGTCTCACGGACCAGGAGGCGTTGTCGGCGACCAGGATGGAGGTGCGAGCTGTCCCACGATGATTGATGCTGTCGACGTCGCTGGACCCAGGATTGGGGCAACAAGTCTTGGCAAATTCAAGCCCACGCGGTGGACCTAAAATGGCGTCTGGAGTGGACCAGGAGGGTCCGTGGTGCTCCTCTTTTGGAAGGGAGCAAGGGCCAGTCTGGAGCAACCAGACCAGCAGCGTTGTTGTCGTCGGGCGTCGTCGGGAAGGCCACAAGCCAGCGGGCTAGTAGCCAGACAACGCAGTGAGCAGCAAAAAGCAGATGGGCCCCACGCAGATCGTGGAGATGCTGGGGGGCTGGACTTCGGTGCTGGAGCTGCTCAGGGTCGGGGCTTCTCGGACCCCAAAGCACTCACCAGAGTGAGGAAATATAAATTTTATGGTCAGAAATGTTCCCTAACGTGTACCCCACCGTCTCCATGTACGAGCTTAAAGTGCATGTAACTTCCCTTCTGTATCAGCTATGAAGACGCAAATACATTTGCGTCCAACGTTAACATGTCCTCTTTCAGATCCACCATGAATGGGTCAGATATTCCGTTCCTAAGTGTGCCTTGCCAACGTCTTTTCATGGTGCACTTTTCACGTTTTCCCTGGCTCAGGCGAGTTAGGCCCTGATTTCTGTCATCGAGTTCTTTCCTGCTTTCTGCCTCTGAATGCTCCAGCTTGGATGAGCATCTGTATCCATGACCTTTGTCTTACTCCCTGCGCGGCTAACGGTGCTTGGCTCAGCCTGTTGCCTGCCAAACCGGTATTTTGCCTTCGAATTATCTGCTCCACTCCTCGAAAATACATTCCTGTCTGGTAGTTTAGGAAAACATCCTTCCAGCTGCAGAGCAAAGGGCCCGGCCTCACTGTCTCCATGCAAGTAATTCATAGCTCCTGTTACCATGGTAGGCCCATGCCCCCTCGCATCTCATGCAGACACGAAGACGCATATGCACGCACTAGCAGTCAGTATAGAATAGCCTTTTGCCCGAGAGACCTTTTCCTTTCAGATAATACAGTTCCTTAAACACAAGATATTAGATACGATTTGGGATTAGGTTGTTCTGACACCCCAGACTTCTGTCTCCTCATGTAAGGCTAGATGTCAAGTCCCCTTCACCCTCCAGTCCCACGTCAATCACACGTCATACTGCTGCGCGCGCATCTCTGCCATATCTTTCTGCTGACACTGCAGGATTCTCTTGTGGATCCACCCACCTGTGACATCACATAATGACGTTTCTAGTACCTGCCCTCATGCACGCCTATTGTAAACGCCTTTTTCATTACGTATGTGTATTCTTATCTCTCCTCTCAGCTGTTACGCCTCCTGCATCTGTCTTTACTGTAATGCATTGACTATATAAATGATAACTTGTCAATAAAGTATTGTCTATCCTTTCCCGAGCCTTAGTGGCAACGGAAATCGATTTGCCATGGTTCGAACCATATAACCAATTCCTTTTTAAGGAATAAAACCCCTTTTAAAACCTCAAATACCACGGATTCTGCCTCTCCTTTTGACTGAGTTATTCTTATTGAACTTTACCGCATAAATTAAGTATAGGTAATTAATATTTACCACATAATTGGCGCCCGAATAGGGACCCCTCCCCCACCTTACGCGCCGGAGGTGCGTTGCAGGCCCGGTCCCCTGCCACAGTTGGACGGACAACTACACGTACCCGCAGGATTTCCTGTATCTCCCTCAGGCCAACGGAGGTGACTGAGGCTGCGATCAACACCCAGACGAGGCGGTGAGGAGTGCGGAGGATCCCGACCAGAGCCTAGCTGAGAGAGAGCAAGATCCGAGGTATACGGAGGCCCACCAGGTTTCGAAGTTCCGAAGTATCTGCGTCACGAGTCGAGTCCAGTCCAGTCCAGTGTCGAGTTTCCGAGGCCTTCTGTTCCGTGCTTCCCGGTGAGTACCGTTGCTGGGGACGCATCTAGACGTGCGCATTAATTTGTGCCGGTCAAGACGGGTTTGGGTACACAGACCCGGTATGCACTGTTTTTGGCGGTGTATCTGTACTATTTAGCAGTATATCCGGTCTGCACTGTTTTAGCAGTGTATCTGTACTGTTTAGCAGTACATCCAGTATCATGCAGTTAGCTAGTTTTATTCTAATTATTATTATTCGTTTTGAAAATGTTTTAATGTGGTTTTAAATGTCGTGGTATGAGTGATTGTTCGATCTTCATTATTGTGCTTATTGTATTAACTGTGTTCAAGTTTCAAGTAAATATCAAGTATCAGGGTTCAAGATGCCGCTGTTCTCCAAATTAAGACAGATAAAAACCAGAAAAGGGGTACTCGAGGAAGCTGTTCCTATTCCACCTAGGGACACTCCAGGGTACTTTATGTACCACAAACATGGCTTAGATGCCGTACTATATCTCGATTTGTGGGTAGATTATACTAAAGACTTAACAGAGAATCAGAGATGGCCCGCTGCTGGGACATGGGATGCCGATTGCATCATGAGAGTAGAAGAAGCATTATGGAAAAAGAAAGCCAGACAGTCACAAAAAGATGCCATCGAATTATGGCGTAAAGAATCGCATAGACGCATAGAGAAAGCGCTCAGAAAGGAAGAGAAGAGTAGAGAGGAGTCTGACAAAACCCGAGAAAACGTATTAGTTGGGGAAGGGATACGAGTAAAAGCAGAACAAGTAGACAGACAACGAAACACTCTTATGAATGGTATGTATCCTCTTCTGACCAAGGGTTTACCTAAAGCCACTCCAGAAGTACCAAAAGATCTGCCACCTCCATTGCTCCCGACTAAATTACACCATAAGACCGCAAAGGACATTTTCCTTTCATCCTACTTAGACGATGTAGCTCCCGCATATACAGATCCACGTGTCCAGGCGCCACCCGCTGATGGCACTCCGCCCCGAAATAATCCGCCCCCACTTCTACAGCAACAAACTCCTCCTGCCGATCAACACCTTCCGCCCGTTCCACCACCTCTTCCTGCACCTATTCTTCCACCTCTCCCTATTTTCCACCCAACAAATCCTTTTGGACCTGGCACCTCAGGAGGTGCCACAGGAGGTTTTCAGACCCCACCACAAGCACATAGACTGACTTATAGGGATTTAGCACACCAACGTACACCACAATCAGCGAATTACGACATACTTAAGGAGCCTCTCACAGACTGTAGATATGATCCAGTGCCCGGTAAAGATGACGTCAGAATGATGCTATCATCAGTACGTCTACGAAGAGTTTCAAACTACTTACTGTTACTACCCGGAATGGTTGATCATCTAGACAAAATATATCACTTTGTCCCAACAGGGCGAGGTCCTGAAAGCATTGGCGAGGCCATGGCATACCAGAAAGTCGATACTCAAAAACTGTTGTTACGTTTTTTCATAAACTGCTTGATAAGAAACAGAGATAGGCCTGGTGCAGACCAGGAAGAAATGAAAGCACTTAACAAATGGGGTCAGAATATAGCAGAGGGAAAACATGATAGACAAAGTTGTATAGAAAATATGTACAAAAGGATCCGAAAAACAGTAGTACAGATACATGAAAGAGAACAGCCTGAAATAGAGAATGAGGGAGATAAGACTGAATCCTCGGAGGAGGACGATCAACCAGGAACGACAACTGGACAGCCACAATTACAATTACCAACTAAAGAAATGATAGCTTATGTAGGTAAGGGAAGACCCTTAAATAATTCGATACGTCCGGTACGTCCAGAAAGTAAGAGACTTTATCAAGCTGCCATGTCAAATCCGAGGACGCCTGAACACTTATTTCAGGCTACGGATAAATTACTTCGAGAACGAATGGGGTACCATGTACTCGATTCTATGGATGAACAAGAATTAGCCAGGTCAGCAGTACAATGGGCTGACAGTTCGGATAAATATAGTGATGATGCGCTAGCACACACGTTTTTGAATCTTTCACCACACGAACAGCGTTTAGCTGGTATGTACATGATACAACATCTCCTTATATTGTATAAAAGCCAACACTCTGATCCAGGTCCCCTACCCGATATATTGATAGAACTACTCATGAGGAAATGGAGAGGTCTAGGTACTGATTTAATTAAAGTAATTCTAGAACATCGGCACAGGTACAGTGCCTTCTTGTGTCCAAGGCTTGATCCGGCTCCCTTCATGGAAAGAGAAACGTATTACATAGACAGACAGAATCCCTTGCGAGAAGTGCACCCAGTTATGAATGATGATAACACCCTTAGACGTGTGTTTGTGTACACGCCTTTAACAAAATTGGAATTGTTAGAAATGAAGAAACTAGTGCCTAGTCATGACAAAGATCCAGCAGGGTTTCACCGCGAAATAAAAGACATGTTACTCATGGGTGATTACACCTATCCGGATATCATGAAAATATTGAAAGTATTATTGCCTGCCGGTATTTACGAGAAGCTCAAGGAAAAGGAATGGGAGGTGGGAGAGCAAAAGATTGAGTGGGCTGTATTAGAAAACGAAGAAAACACTCGTACTCCAGGCCTAGGGCTTGGGGACAAAACTAAAGCATTACCAGGATTATTAGTACAAGTGTTACCAGGTTTATTGTCAACGAAAAAGGAAGACTGGGATGCAATCTCAGCCTGTAAACAGAAACCTGATGAAGACACTAGTGATTTTTATTCCAGATTTGAGAAATGTTTTGGTATTAATAGTGGCCTGAAACCAAGTAGCGAGTCATATCCACATCTTTTTGTGTCCAAATTAGTCGAGAATTCTCTGCCTCAGGTTAAGAATCGAGTATTGAAAGTCGAAAGCACCTGGCAAGCTAATACCCCTTCACAAATGTTACAAATGTTACAGTACCACCAGAATAGAATTAGAGAAGAACATGAACATGAACAAAAACGTATGAAAGACACGAAAATGAAAATGCTAGTCGCTCAGTCAGTTCCAGCTGATGGCCAGAAAAAGGGTACCACACAGTCCAATAATTCAACAGGTCCTGTTAAAGGGACATGCAACTATTGTAAGCAGCCAGGTCACTATATAAACGATTGTGCAGTTTTGAAACATAATATCTCTACGGGTAAAACCAAAGAGAGACCCCGTCCACCCAGACAAGACCAGGTCCAACAACAAGCACCACAGAATATCCAGCCTATGCAAGCCGCACAACAGACAGTACAGACCGTAGCAGTGCCACAGTCGCAACCCATCACCGCAACACAAAACACGACACAACAGATGTACCAGTATGCACAAAATGATTATCCCGACTACCAGCGATACACATGAAACAGCCTAGAGAGGGAGGTTGGCTTGCCTCTTATTGAGGTTCCTGTAGATCAAGAGGGTCCTTATGTACATAGTCAAGTATTAGGGAAAGACAGAAAGTTTTTAATTGATACAGGGGCAAGCAGGACGACCATCAGCCACGACGAGGTTCCAGGGGCACCCCTCTCAGGCTCACAGAATGTTTCCCTTGGATTTTCAGGAAAGCCTATTATTAACGAAGTGTCGCAACCACTTCCCCTTGCAGTTGGTCCTTTGACACGGACTACAGACTTACTACTCACCAAATCATGCCCAGAAAACTTGCTAGGTATAAAGACACTGAAAGCTCTAGGAGCTGTAATATGTTGTTCTCCGGAAGGAGTACGACTATTTCTGCGTGACTTTAAAGGTCACTATGTATTGAGAGATATGGATCCCAGATTACAAAATGTCCCTGCACATTTATGGGCGCAAGGCCCCACTGATGTAGGTTGTATGCACATCACACCATATCGAGTTACACTCAAGCAAGGAGTGGTATTGCCCCGAATGCGACAATACAAGTTACCCCCAGATGCTGTAGTGGCTTTACTGCAAATCATTGACGAGCTCATTGCACAAGGAGTGGTTGTGGAAACCGACTCCAGTGTATGTAATTCACCTATCATTCCAATTCTTAAACGCACCGATCCCAATGCACCACCAGTTTATCGATTAGTTATCGATTTGCGCTAATTAAATAAATGTATTGTACCACAGTACCCCGTGGTCCCGGATATCTCTTCATTATTGACAGCTATCGATCCAGAAGCAACGTTCTTTACCGTAATTGACCTGAAGAACGCTTTCTTTAGTGTTCCAATTGACCCAGAAAGCCAATACTTGTTCGGATTCTGTTTAAATGGACGAAGCTTCAAATTTGCGCGCGCACCTCAAGGATTCACAGAAAGCCCCAGCATCTATAGCCAAGCACTGAAAAGACAACTTGACAGTATTCACATGCCCAATAACACTGCTCTACTTCAGTATGTCGATGATCTGCTGATCACCGCCCGAAGCGAACCCGAATGTGAAAAAGCATCACTGACGGTTTTACATTTCCTGGCCGACAAGGGGCACAAGGTGTCCCCTTCGAAGCTACAATTCTGTGTTCAGCAAGTTGTTTACCTTGGGCACTTGCTGTCCAAAGGGGGGAGACAGCTCACACCTGATCGCATCCAGTTAATTGTAAATATGTCACGACCCAAGACACAAAAGGAGGTACGGGCCTTCATAGGCCTCACTTCTTACTGCAGACAATGGATTCCCCAATATGCATTTCTAGCAAAGCCACTCATTCAGTTGACAACCCAGGAGGCAGCGTCTTCGACTGTCCTCCCTTGGACTCAGGAACATACACAAGCTTTTGAAGACTTAAAGAAAGCCTTATGTCAAGCACCTGTTTTAGCAACACCATGTTACAATAAGCCTTTTACACTTTTTGTTACTGAACGCGAAGGTACTGCCTTGTCAGTACTTACACAGGAACAAGCAGGTTCACACAAACCGTGTGCTTACTTTTCTAGCACATTAGATCCAGTAGCCCAGGCTCTGCCTGCGTGCTTGAAATCAGTTGCAGCGACAGCTCTAGCAATCAGACAAAGTGATTCTATAGTGTTAGGACATCAGTTGACAGTACAAGTTCCACACTCCGTGGAAGTTCTTTTAAATCGAACACAGACCCAGCACTTGACTATAGCACGATTGACAGGTTATGAATTGACATTGTTTCAGCCACACATAGAGATCAGACGTTGTAGTACATTAAATCCTGCCACACTTTTGCCGTTAAGTGGAACAGATCCATTGGCACATGATTGTATTGAAGTCATTACTATTACGACGAAGCCTAGACAAGACTTGACAGACACTCCATTACCAGACCCAGACCTGACACTTTATGTGGATGGTTCATGCATGAGAACAAGTACAGGAGAGTTAGTGGCCGCCTACGCAGTCACGACAGACACTGAAGTCATAGAAACAAATTGTATTGACACCCTGTCAGCTCAAGCTGCAGAGCTCATCGCTCTGACACAAGCCTGTATCCAAGCCAAGAATAAGAGAGTTAACATATACACAGATTCCCGTTATGCTTTCGGAGTTGTGCACGACTTCGGTGTATTATGGCGAGAGAGAGGTTACTTAACTTCTCACGGTGCCAACATTCAACACGGTCCCCTCATTCAAGCTCTGTTAGACGCAATACATCTGCCTACTGCCATATCCATCATGAAGTGCAAGGCACATACAAAAATCACTGATATCGTTTCCCAGGGTAACGACCTGGCAGACCGAACAGCTAAGCACACAGCTCAGACTCATGCAACTGACCTGACAAAGACAGTAGTTCCGACACCGACTCACTGCATGACAGTTAGGGATCCCGCCCATGATGTAATTGATATACAGACACATGCCACACCGGATGAAATAAAGAAATGGACTGAACTAGGAGGGATCCAAACAGATCAGGGATGGATGACAAAGGGAAAATCTACATGGTTTCTCCCCGACTCTATGGTTCAAGTTATCATCGACACAGTACACAGTCCCGCACATCTAGGAGAAAAAGCTATGCTAGACAGTATTCAAAACATCTGGTTCAACAAACACTTACGAGCAGCAGCTAAACAGAAAGTGCGTACTTGCATGATCTGTTGTCAGTTCAATCCAGGTAAAAGCATTCCTGTAGAGCAAGGTGGATTCCATCCTCCCGATCACCCTTTTGAAGTCCTCCAGATGGATTATATCCAGATGGAACGTTGTTGAGGATTCAAATATGTCCTCGTAGTTGTATGTGCACTCTCCCGATGGACAGAAGCATATCCAGTCCCAGATTACACTGCTCCAACCACTGCCAAACAGCTGGTTCGTGAATTCTTCCCACGGTACGGCTTGCCCCGTATCGTATACTTCGATAACGGCCAGCCATTCTCATCCGAGCTTGTAAAACAAGTTACACTTCTGTTAGGCTATCAGTGGAAATTCCACTGTGTCCGGCATCCCGAGGCAGCAGGTCTCGTGGAGCGCCATAATCAGACTCTGAAAATTTGACTTGCTAAAATCTGCAGAGAGAAAGGCGTTGACTGGATAATAGCTTTGCCAGTTGCGCTCTTCTACATGAGAATGATAGCACATTCTCGATCAGGGCTATCCCCGTATGAGGTGGTCTTCGGTAGGCCACCGAATATGTGGGGGACGCCTATACCTCGTAAAATAACGGATGTTGATTGTAATATGCTGACAGATTACCTTGCCTCCTTGATGTCTGCACTACAATCTTGTCGTTCACAGGTAGCTGCAGCCTTTCCCGACAACACCGACGTGAAGCCCCATGAAGTGGTTCCTGGAAATTATGTTTTCATAAGAAACTTCGACCGACGGAGCCCGCTGGAGCCCCGCTGGCAAACGCCGAAATTGGTACTTTTGACGACGAGGACGGCTGTGAAGGTTGAGGGCCGGAAAGGGTGGCTGCACTCGAGCCACGTCAAGAAGTTTCATGGACTGCCTTCTGACTTAAATTCTCAGCCCTGCCCTCCTCCACAGACTGATTCAAAACTCCCCCTGGTTGAGAAAACCGCTTCGCAAGAATATAAACTAAAACTAAGGTCTAGCAAGTCAGACAGTTTAATTGTTTAAGTCCTCCCCTAGGTGAAATAGAGAGAGAGATAGACAGAAACAGCTCAAGAAAGATGAATATTGTAAATCACTTCGTAGTCACTGTATAGTGACACTATTGATTAAGTTTATTGATTATTGCTGCAAGTATCCTACTGCACATTTATTACCCTATTTTCAAGCGTGTACATTCTGCTTTCAACGTCACTGCCGAACATTCTTTTAGCGAATTACCCCCGCATGAGTTGTCCTACAGACTTGCGCTGCGCAACAACACCTTCATTAGTATGTTACATCACTCTCATCAGACCAGCAACGCTACAAATTGTTGGATATGTGGCCGACTCCCTCCCTACCAGAAATACAGGGGAGTTCTGCCTCTATTCCCGTACCCGTTCACACATAATGGTTCCTGTGGCGCATGGTTTAGTTTGATTAATTCTTTAGACTCAAATACAGTAGTTTACAAGGGCAACTGGGTATGGGGAAACCTGAATACAGTTCTGCATAAAGTATGTTTCCCTGACAAGGAGGGACTCCCCAAAAGTACAGGGACTGATCTAGAAAATGAAGTATATGGATTAGGTAACTTTACACTTAACCTCATGATTCTGAATGTTGAATCCGAATCCGAGCCAGTCTTGCCCGCTATGTCCGTATTACCAGTCAAAGGTGAACTATGTGTTAGAAAGAATGGTTCAGTACACCTGGGTCATAGTAAATGTACTACTGTGATCGAATTCAGTGATAAGGGCAAGTCTGCGTTTAAAGCTTCACGACATTCCTACTTCATTTGTGGTCATACCGCATATATACGTTTACCTCTAGATTGGGATGGTACCTGTTACATTGCATTCCTTTTGCCACCTGTTTTCCTAGCTCCTCCTGATTATCATAGGAATACCCATCTAGTGCACAATAGACCCCAGAGAGATCTCCCGATTGTCGACTATACTGAAACGGCATGGGAGCAATACACAGACTTCAATAAAGGTTTCTTTCCCTACTTAGGTGCTGTCTTTAATAGTAAACTGATACGCAAGTTAACTAGAACCCTCGAAGCAGTAGTGAATGAGACTACTTCCGCCCTAGGTAACTTAACAGAGGAGCAGTCTGCGATGCGGATTGTTGTTCTTCAAAATCGTCTCGTCCTTGACGTCATCCTGGCCGATAGGGGCGGAGCCTGTAGAGTCATCGGATCGAGTTGCTGTGTTTTCATTCCAGAAAACGCGCCATCAGTATATAGAGCCATTACTCGTCTTCATAAAATTGCAAGTCAGATACACCAGAATCCAGGCACCTGGACTTGGTCCGGTTGGTTCTGGACTACGTTGTCAGCCTGGGGATGGAAGATCCTATCCTTCCTAGGTATTGCCCTTCTCATAGTATTTAGTTGTTGCCTATGTCTACAATGTGGGCCGGCGATTTGCGGCTTGTGCGCCACATCATGTATTCCTCATTCAAATTCTCATCCTAAACGTCATAAGAAGAAAGAAGAGCAAATGATACTACGTGAACAGATTGATAGACTTATGAGTATCGATATATCATGAAGGGTCCTTAGGGAACAAGGAGGGAATGAGGAAATATAAATTTTATGGTCAGAAATGTTCCCTAACGTGTACCCCACCGTCTCCATGTACGAGCTTAAAGTGCATGTAACTTCCCTTCTGTATCAGCTATGAAGACGCAAATACATTTGCGTCCAACGTTAACATGTCCTCTTTCAGATCCACCATGAATGGGTCAGATATTCCGTTCCTAAGTGTGCCTTGCCAACGTCTTTTCATGGTGCACTTTTCACGTTTTCCCTGGCTCAGGCGAGTTAGGCCCTGATTTCTGTCATCGAGTTCTTTCCTGCTTTCTGCCTCTGAATGCTCCAGCTTGGATGAGCATCTGTATCCATGACCTTTGTCTTACTCCCTGCGCGGCTAACGGTGCTTGGCTCAGCCTGTTGCCTGCCAAACCGGTATTTTGCCTTCGAATTATCTGCTCCACTCCTCGAAAATACATTCCTGTCTGGTAGTTTAGGAAAACATCCTTCCAGCTGCAGAGCAAAGGGCCCGGCCTCACTGTCTCCATGCAAGTAATTCATAGCTCCTGTTACCATGGTAGGCCCATGCCCCCTCGCATCTCATGCAGACACGAAGACGCATATGCACGCACTAGCAGTCAGTATAGAATAGCCTTTTGCCCGAGAGACCTTTTCCTTTCAGATAATACAGTTCCTTAAACACAAGATATTAGATACGATTTGGGATTAGGTTGTTCTGACACCCCAGACTTCTGTCTCCTCATGTAAGGCTAGATGTCAAGTCCCCTTCACCCTCCAGTCCCACGTTAATCACACGTCATACTGCTGCGCGCGCATCTCTGCCATATCTTTCTGCTGACACTGCAGGATTCTCTTGTGGATCCACCCACCTGTGACATCACATAATGACGTTTCTAGTACCTGCCCTCATGCACGCCTATTGTAAACGCCTTTTTCATTACGTATGTGTATTCTTATCTCTCCTCTCAGCTGTTACGCCTCCTGCATCTGTCTTTACTGTAATGCATTAACTATATAAATGATAACTTGTCAATAAAGTATTGTCTATCCTTTCCCGAGCCTTAGTGGCAACGGAAATCGATTTGCCATGGTTCGAACCATATAACCAATTCCTTTTTAAGGAATAAAACCCCTTTTAAAACCTCAAATACCACGGATTCTGCCTCTCCTTTTTGACTGAGTTATTCTTATTGAACTTTACCGCATAAATTAAGTATAGGTAATTAAAATTTACCACATAATTGGCGCCGGAATAGGTACCCCTCCCCCACCTTACGCGCCGGAGGTGCGTTGCAGGCCTAGCCCCCTGCCACAGCCGAACGGACAATTACGCGTACCCGCAGGATTTCCTGTATCTCCCTCAGGCCAACGGAGGTGACTGAGGCTGCGATCAACATCCAGACGAGGTGGTGAGGAGTGCGGAGGATCCCGACCAGAGCCTAGCTGAGAGAGAGCAAGATCCGAGGTATACGGAGGCCCACCAGGTTCCGAAGTTCCGAAGTATCTGCGTCACGAGTCGAGTCGAGTCCAGTCCAGTCCAGTGTCGAGTTTCCGAGGCCTTCTGCTCCGTGATTCCCGGTGAGTACCGTTGCTGGGGACGCATCTAGACGTGCGCATTAATTTGTGCCGGTCAAGACGGGTTTGGGTACACAGACCCGGTATGCACTGTTTTTGGCGGTGTATCTGTACTGTTTAGCAGTATATCCGGTCTGCACAGTTTTAGCGGTGTATCTGTACTGTTTAGCAGTACATCCAGTATCATGCAGTTAGCTAGTTTTATTCTAATTATTATTGTTCGTTTTGAAAATGTTTTAATGTGGTTTTAAATGTCGTGGTATGAGTGATTGTTCGATCTTCATTATTGTGTTTATTGTATTAACTGTGTTCGAGTTCCAAGTAAATATCAAGTATCAGGGTTCAAGATGCCGCTGTTCTCTAAATTAAGACAGATAAAAACCAGAAAAGGGGTACTCGAGGAAGCTGTTCCCATTCCACCTAGGGACACTCCAGGGTACTTTATGTACCACAAACATGGCCTAGATGCCGTATTATATCTTGATTTATGGGTGGACTAGCGAGCAGCCCGGTGGCAGTGGGCTCGCTTGCAGGAGCTGAGGGCTGCGATCGTGTACTCTGTGCTTTTAGCGCGCTGTCACGCAGATTTAAATGGTGACGCGCATTTATTTGTAAAATTGTAATTTTCCTAACTCACCTGTACTGAAAATCCACAGGTACTTTTAACCTTCCACTTTGCTTCCTAGGGGCCCGGTCGGGGCTGGCTGGCAGCTGATTCCACGCTAGGCTCCCAGCGCTAGTGGCCGCCATCTTAGGTTGGGCTGGTTCGCCCAACCCCACTCACGCCACTCCCCCCACGCTGCTCCTCCATTTAGGAGTGAGCCTCACGTCTCCCCAGCGATTGCGAGCAGCCCGGTGGCAGTGGGCTCGCTTGCAGGAGCTGAGGGCTGCGATCGTGTACTCTGTGCTTTTAGCGCGCTGTCACGCAGATTTAAATGGTGACGCGCATTTATTTGTAAAATTGTAATTTTCCTAACTCACCTGTACTGAAAATCCACAGGTACTTTTAACCTTCCACTTTGCTTCCTAGGGGCCCGGTCGGGGCTGGCTGGCAGCTGATTCCACGCTAGGCTCCCAGCGCTAGTGGCCGCCATCTTAGGTTGGGCTGGTTCGCCCAACCCCACTCACGCCACTCCCCCCACGCTGCTCCTCCATTTAGGAGTGAGCCTCACGTCTCCCCAGCGATTGCGAGCAGCCCGGTGGCAGTGGGCTCGCTTGCAGGAGCTGAGGGCTGCGATCGTGTACTCTGTGCTTTTAGCGCGCTGTCACGCAGATTTAAATGGTGACGCGCATTTATTTGTAAAATTGTAATTTTCCTAACTCACCTGTACTGAAAATCCACAGGTACTTTTAACCTTCCACTTTGCTTCCTAGGGGCCCGGTCGGGGCTGGCTGGCAGCTGATTCCACGCTAGGCTCCCAGCGCTAGTGGCCGCCATCTTAGGTTGGGCTGGTTCGCCCAACCCCACTCACGCCACTCCCCCCACGCTGCTCCTCCATTTAGGAGTGAGCCTCACGTCTCCCCAGCGATTGCGAGCAGCCCGGTGGCAGTGGGCTCGCTTGCAGGAGCTGAGGGCTGCGATCGTGTACTCTGTGCTTTTAGCGCGCTGTCACGCAGATTTAAATGGTGACGCGCATTTATTTGTAAAATTGTAATTTTCCTAACTCACCTGTACTGAAAATCCACAGGTACTTTTAACCTTCCACTTTGCTTCCTAGGGGCCCGGTCGGGGCTGGCTGGCAGCTGATTCCACGCTAGGCTCCCAGCGCTAGTGGCCGCCATCTTAGGTTGGGCTGGTTCGCCCAACCCCACTCACGCCACTCCCCCCACGCTGCTCCTCCATTTAAACGCCCCCTATGTGTCAGCGCAGCGGACGAGCGCAGCGGGTGCGCCGCAGGCGCGCCGGAGTCACGCCAGAGTCCAGCCCGTCTGTGCCCGTCCGCGGCAGGCCGGGGCAAGGGGCACTCCCCTATGTCCATTCGTTGACATACTCATCCTCCGACCTCCTGTCCCTTTGGACGCCGCTTGGTACCATCAGCCCATATACATTCAGCTTTTTGCAACACTTGAGCCTCTATTCTACCCCTCCATCTACCGCTCCCACTGCTACATCAAGTCTCACCTATTTGTCCCGTGCTACTTCCTCTGCTCTTCCCCCACATCCCGTCCCTCACAAGCCCACTTTTAACATTACTGCTGCGCTCCTCAACACCAGATCTGCAGTCAGTCATCAGTATGAGCTCTATGATTACCTTGACACCCATAATCCTAATCTTCTGTTTATAACAGAGACTTGGCTCAAGGCCGACTCCCTACCCAACGTCTTAGCAGCACTCCCTCCCTCATATTCCATCGTTCGAGCAGATCGACCGGAGGGTAGAAGAGGCGGCGGAGTGGCCCTCATTGCTCATACCGACCTTCATTTCCAGATTCTCCCCTGTCCCCCCATCCCTGAAGTTGACTGCCTGATTATTCGCTCTACTTCCCATGCCACTCCCCTAACCGCTGTTCTTATCTACCGCCCCCCTAACCCTACTCCCACCTTTGTTTCTTGTCTTCAGGACATCCTCGCAACCCTGGTCATTAATAACTCGTCTGTACTGGTCCTGGGTGACCTTAACTTTTGGCCCAACGACCCGGCCGAAAGCTCTCAATCTAAGGAGTTCACCGATCTAATGACCAGCCTTAACTTTACCACCCATGTTCACAGTTCCACCCATGTGCATGGCCACTCTCTCGACCAGGTTTGGACCCTGAACATCCCCACCTCCTCCCCTGCTATATCCCCCTGCCCTTGGTCGGACCATTTTCTAATTTCCTTTTCCCTTGCCTTAGCCCCAGTGGCTAAACCTTCCCTCCCCAAGAACACCTGGGTTAGGAAATGGGGCAAGGCAGACATGCCTTCCTTTCACTCATCCCTAATCAACGCCTGTCCCGATCTTTCCGGCCTCGCCGCCCCGGATCAGTTGGCCATGATCAATGGGTGGCTGACCCGTGCTGGCGAAGACTTCGCCCCCTTGAGGCGGATCACGGTTAAGCGAGCTAACGCCGCTAACCGCTGGTTCACCCCTGACCTCAAGGCAATGAAACTGGCCGCTCGCAGAGCAGAGCGCGTATGGAGAAGAGAATACTGCCCTTTGAAAAAAACCATCTACCTCTCCGTGCTAAAGACATACAAGCAGGGTATCCTGGATGCTAAGACCCTGTTCTATTCCAACAGGATATTGGCAGCGGAATCTCAAACTAAGGAGATTTTTGCCACAGTTCACGAACTTGCTTCGTCCAATAGAGTTGTGGCTTCCATTCCCCCCTCCCAACCGCTTTGCGACTCACTCAACGATTTCTTCGTTGACAAGGTCGCAAAGATCAAAGCCAACATTCCTCTCCCCTCCTCCACTTTCACCAACCCTTCCCCGCCCGTTATCACGTCTAAACTCACTTCCATTCCCCCCTTAACCAAGGTCACGCTCTTCCCCCTGCTTCATAAGGTAAAGTCAGGTTCCCCCCTTGACTTTGCCCCTGCTCACATCTTGAGAGAAATCTTCCTAAACTGCCCCACTCCCCCCCTCACACTTTTGAACGACTCGCTCAGCAACGGAGCGGTCCCCACTGCTCACAAATTCGCGGCCATCATTCCCATTTTAAAAAAACCCGGTGCAGATCCCTCTTCCCCTTCCAACTATCGTCCCATTTCCCTCCTGCCTTACTTGGGTAAAGTTCTAGAAGCCCACATGACCAGCACCCTGAGCGCCTATGTGGAAGCCAACCACTGCCTCTCCACCAGGCAGGCGGGCTTCCGCCCCCTCCACTCCACCGAGAGGGTGGTGACCTCAGTGATAGACAGCCTACGCGAGGGCATCGACACTAATTGTCAGCAGGCCCTCATCCTTTTAGATCTGTCCGCCGCTTTTGACACGGTGGACCATTCCACTCTTCTCACCCGTGTCAAGGCGGCGGGCATCGAGGGCCTGGCCCTCGCCTGGCTTGAGTCCTTCCTGAGCGACAGGGCTCAGGCGGTTCATCTAGCTGGTTTCACCGCTGCTCCTCGCAGGGTTGCTTGTGGAGTCCCCCAAGGTTCCTCACTTTCCCCTCTTTTGTTTAATTTATACATCTACCCTCTAATTTTTATGTTACAGCAGCTCGAGGTCACGGTGTTTAATTACGCCGACGACCTCCAGCTAATTTTCAACCTTTCCCATTCCCCTTCCTCCTCCCAGAACGTCCAGTCCGTCATGCTGTTCATCCAGGTTCATCATGCAGCCCCTGGTCCCCTTCCCACTGGCCTTCCTCACTTGGTGTCCCTCCGCTTCCTGTTCCCAAGGTCAAAACCCTTGGCATTCTCCTCAATTCTTCACTTTCCGTTCACTCACAGGTTTCCTCAGTTGTTTCTTCCTGTTTTTTTTCCCTTAGAACTATTAGGAAGATCTCTCGCTTTTTCTCCCTGCCTGCGTTAAAAATCATAGTGATGGCCATGGTGCTCTCGCGCCTTGATTATGGCAATATCATCTACAATGGCGCCCCAGCCTACGCCATTCGCCGATTGCAGCTAGTGCAGAACCAGGCTGCCCGCCTGATCCACGGCCTGCCTAAATTCCATCGGGTTACCCCCCTAATGCAGGCACTGCACTGGCTGCCGGTGAAAGAGCGTGCCCTGTTCAAACTCGGCTGTACCACCTTCCAGGCTAAAATGGGCACCGCCCCGGAGTTCATCTGCTCCGCCATCAAATCCTACTCACCTGGCAGAGAGCTCCGCTCCTCCCATCAGGCCCTGCTAACCATCCCCCGTTTCCGTAAGAAAAAGGCCGGAGGAACAAAATTTGCAGTTCTCGCTCCTGCGTTCTGGAACTCCCTCCCGACCGAACTTCGACTGACTTCCTCCTACACAGAGTTCCGGAAGGGTCTTAAAACTCTGCTCTTCTCCCAAGCCTACAAGGTCTGATCCCCTCCGCTCCTGCCATCCCCCTCGCAATCCTAAAGCGCCAAGAAACCGCTTGGTAGTAGAGCGCTATATAAATGTTTTTAAATTCAAATTCAAATTGGACTACACCAAGGATCTAGCAGAGAATCAGAGATGGCCCGCTGCTGGGACATGGGATGCAGATTGCATCGTGAGAGTAGAAGAAGCATTATGGAAAAAGAAAGCCAGACAGTCACAAAAAGATGCCATTGAACTATGGCGTAAAGAATCGCATAGACGCACAGAAAAAGCACTCAGAAAAGAAGAGAAAAGCAGAGAGGATTCAGACAAGGCCCGAGAAAATGTATTAGTTGAGGAAGGCATTCGAGTAAAAACAGAACAAGTAGATAGACAACGAAACACCCTTATGAATGGTATGCATCCTCTTCTGACCGAGGGTTTACCTAAAGCCACTCCAGAAGCACCAAAAGATCTGCCACCTCCATTGCTCCCGACTAAATTACACCATAAGACCGCAAAGGACATTTTCCTTTCATCCTACTTAGATGATGTAGCTCCCGCATATACAGTTTCACGTGTCCAGGCGCCACCCGCTGATGGCACTCCGCCCCGAAACAATCCGCCCCCACTTCCACAGCAACAACCTCCTCCTGCCGATCAACACCTTCCGCCCGTTCTTCCACCTCTTCCTGCACCTATTCCCCCCACTTCACACCCAACGAATCCTTTTAGATCCGACACCTCAGGAGGTGCGGCAGGAGGTGCGACAGGTTTTCAGACCCCACCACAAACACACCGATGGACTTATAGGGATTTAGCGCAGCAACGTACACCTCAATTAGCCGATTATGACCTATATAAAGAACGTCTCGCAGACTGTAGGTATGATCCAGTACCCGGTAAAAAGAATGACGACAGAATGATGCTCGCATCAATACGATTACGACGAGTTACAAACTTTTTATTGACACTACCCGGAATGGTTGATCATCTAGACAGAATATATCATTTTGTTCAAACAGGGGAAGGCCCTGAAAGTATTGGCGAGGCCATGGCTTACCAAAAAGTTGACACTCAAGCCAAGATATTACGGTTTTTTATAAACTGCCTAATAAGAGAACAAGATAGGCCGGGTGCAGACCCGGAAGAAATGAAAGCACTTAATAGATGGGGTCAGAATATAGCAGACGGGAACCATGATAAACAGAGTTGTATAGAAAATATGTACCGAAGGATCAGAAATGCAGTAATAAAAATACATGAAAGAAGACGGCCAGAACCAGAAATAGATTCAGACAAAGTTGAATCCTCAGGGGAGGAGGAAACACCAGAAACAGAAACAGGACAAGTACAATTACCAGCTAGAGAAATGATAGCTTATGTAGGTAAAGGAAGATCCTTTAATAATTCAATGCGTCCAGTACGTCCAGAAAGTAAAAGAATTTTTCAGGCAGCCATGTCTAATCCGAGAACTCCTGAACACTTATTCCAGGCCACTGACAATAGACTTCGAGAAAGAATGGGGTACCATGTACTCGATTCTATGGACGAACAAGAATTAGCCAGGTCAGCAGTACAATGGGCTGACAGTTCTGAAAAATATAGTGATGATGCGCTAGCACACACGTTTTTGAATATGTCACCAAGCGAACAGCGTTTAGCTGGTATGTATATGATACAACATCTACTCATATTGTATAGAAGCCAACATTCCGATCCAGGTCCCCTGCCTGATATATTAGTAGAACTACTCATGAATAAATGGAGAGGTCTAGGGACCGATCTAATTAAAGTAATTCTAGAATATCGGCACAGATATAGTGCCTTCCTGTGTCCACAGCCTGATTCAGCACACACTATGGAAAGAAAAATGTATTACATAGACAGACAGAATCCCTTACGAGAAGTGCACCCAGTTAGGAATGATGATAATACTTTTAGACGCGTGTTCGTGTACACGCCCATAACTAAAATAGAATTATTGGAAATGAAAAAATTAGTGCCCAGCCATGATAAAGATCGAGCAGGTTTTCATCGTGAAATAAAAGACATGTTACTCATGGGTGATTATACTTATTGTTGGACAGGCCACGTGAAGGGCCGCTCTCCCCCGGCTCGACCAGGCCCGAGCCCGGTCACGCAAGTACCACACACCACCATTGCACGTCCTCCGTCCCCTCAGGGACCCCTGCCTTCAAACATATCGACCTCGTGGGCCCGATCCATTGCCGGCCCGCGCGCCCAGCCTGGGCCGCCATCTTGGACACTTCATCACGAGGCCGCCTGGCCCCCGATTGACCTCAACCCTGGGCCTAGCCTGGCCTCAGACATTCCGGCACCACCCTCCACCCAGGAGGTGAGCGGGCTACTTGGCAAGTCAATGGGAGAAAGAGGTGCCGATGGCTCTCCCCCGCCAAGTGCCGCTCGCCCATCACCCCCCCGGGCGCTGGCTCCACCCCCCTGCTGGGTGTCTGGACTCCCTCATCCCGGACCTCCCGACCTCCAAGTGCGAGGGTCCGGACATCAAAGCACGCCAGCCCTATAACTGGGGCAGCTCCAGAGCAGGAAGGCAGTTGTATCTTGGAGTCGAGAGACGTAAAGAGGAACTCATCCTGGACGGACTACTGGCGCTGCCGTAGCTCTGTCCTGTGCACCATCATCCTGCCTGTTGGCGCTGCCACAGCCGTCGTAACCTACAAGTCTTCATCGTCGTCGGGACCTGCTGGCGTGGCCGCGGACCGTTGTAACCGTCACCTTTCACCGGGACCTGCAGGCTCCGCCGCGGACCGTCATCTTTCCTTCATCCATCTCGGGACCTGCTTGGCTCCTCCACGGCCCGATCATCTCAACGCCGAGCTCGAGGATTGAGAGCTACTTCGTACTCATTGGTAATTAAGACTGTCCCGCTACCCCTTTCCTCAGCCAAAGACTTGAATCGAGGGGACCCCTGAGTCCAGACCTCCTTGTATCATACCATCGTAAACCTAAGAATTGCATATAAAGTCTCGTTAACCTTCAGTCTTGTGTGGTGTCCGTCTGTGGGGGGGAAGTTACTTGTCTGTACAGTCGTTGGAGGCGGCTCTCCCCGGAGACCTCTCCCCGTAATCTCGGCCGACCTTCCCGGTCCGTCTAACATTGGTGGCCAGCGACGGGATCCGAATCACCGCATAACGTACAGAGAGTAGCTCACCCCACAACGAACCACAATGACAACTAAAGAAAGCGGATCAACTGAGAAGTTCCAAAGGGAAAAACTAGAGGAATACAGTCATCGTGAACTAAAGCAGTTCTGCATCGAACTAGGTATCGCTACCACCGGACTAAGCACCAAGGACGATTTTAAGCATGCCCTAGAATCTTGGGCAGAGACCAGGGATGCCGAAGCCCCTGAGCAAAGCACCGCGAACAAAACCAGCACGGCCCCGGAAGGGCAAAGAACCGGTCTCTCGCAAGACGAAATCCAAGAAAGAGAAAAAACCCGACTACACGAGCTAGAAATGGCCCGACTCAAGATGGACGTAGAACTCAAATTGGCCGAACAAAAAATCAACTTAGAGCACCTACGTCTCCGAGAAGAAAGAGAGGAGAAACAGAGACAAAGGGAGCTCGAGGAAAAGAAACTGGCGTACGAGCACGAACGGAACCTAGCCGAGATCAACCTGCGCAAACAGAATAAAGAGTTAGGGGTGCCCGAGAGACCACACACCCCAGGGACCACGGAGAAAAAGGTACACATCCCCAAGGATGTGGTCCGAGAATATTTCCGAGAAGACGACATCCAGCAATGGTTTAAGGCCTATGAAATCGCTATGACTGCACACCGGATCGATAGAAACGATTGGGGAGCCGGCCTATGGGGCAGATTCCTCAATGAGGGCCGCGATACCCTGTTACAGCTCCCAGACCACCAGATGACCTCCTACGACCATATGAAAGCGGCCCTCCTCACCCGCTATGGCCTCACGCCCGAGATGTACCGTCAGAGGTTCCGAGACTGCACACGCATCCCGGGTACAACTTGGGTGGACTATGTCACGTACTTTAGCCGAGCTTTCGAAGGCTGGATCAAAGGAAACAACGTCACGACCTACGAGCAGCTGTTCAATCTGATGGTATGGGAGCATCTGTCCAACAATTGCTTCATTGAACTACGCCAACACCTCCTCGACAGCAAGTTAACCGATCCCCGGCAGCTCGCAGCCGAAGCGGACCGGTGGGAGATCACCAGAGTGGGCCGGAATGGGTCCTACGAGCAGAGCAGGAACAACAATGGTCACTACCGACCCAGAGGAGGAGGAGGGGGCCAAGGACGAGGAAGAGACAACACTCCGGCCGCCCCCGCTACCAGCACCACCCCCCCGGCCAACCGGGGCAGCACCCCGGCGCGACCGGGGTACAGAGCCAATGTCACGTGCCACCGATGCCAACGAGTCGGCCACTACGCAAACGACCCAAGCTGCCCGCAGTATCAGAGTCCAAAACCCCGCCAAGTGGCCGCCGCGGCACTAGGGGAAGAACAGATCTCCGAGGAACAAGAAACAGGCGAGCAAGAGTATCAGGAGTGGGAGCCAGCCGCCATGACTCTCGCGTGCTTAGGGGGAAGAGACATGGTCCCGCGGGTCCCCCTACCCGCTAACACCCAGAAGTACAGCCAATGGGTGAGCATCAATGGACAACGGGCCGAAGCCCTTCGGGACACCGGGGCCAGTGTGACAGCCGTCCGCTGTCACCTGGTGACCCCAGAACAATATCTACCGAACATTCTCTGCCCTGTGCGATCAGCCGACAACTCGGAAAGTCTGTGTCGGATGGCCTGCGTCCCCTTTGAGTGGGGAGGGGTCTCCGGCATGTTGAAGGTGACGGTCCGAGACGACGCCCCCGTGGACTGCCTCCTCGGAAATGACCTAGAGAGCTCCCCGTGGGCAGCCGTGGAGCGAAAAGAACACTTGGGGATGTTAGGCGTCCCGGACTGGGCGTGCGTCACCACCCGGTCCATGGCCGCCCGTGCCAACCATCACCCGGAAGAACCAGAATGGCCGGCGCCACCGCCTCCGGTCGCCCCAGCCGAGACCTCCGACCATGACACCCCCCTCGAACCTGCTCAACCTTCCGACCTCGCTAACCTTGACCAGTGGGCCCAAGAGGGGGGGCCCACCCAAGAACAATTTCGCCAGGAACAGAAGACCTGTCCCTCCCTAGAGGGACTTCGCCAACAAGCGCTCGCCCAAAGCGCAGGGGATACCTCCGGAACTCATTGGGTCTACTGGGACAGTGATCTGTTGTACAGCGAGCAAAGAATCGCCGAGCTGGGGGCCAACCGAGTACTAGTAGTGCCCCTCCGCTTTAGAGACTTTCTGCTAAACCTGGCCCACGATGTCCCCCTGGCAGGGCACCTGGGACAAGATAAGACCTACAGTCGCCTAGTGACCCACTTCTTCTGGCCCAAAATGAGAAACGATGTGCACCAGCATTGCCGATCTTGCCCCACGTGCCAAGCCAGTGGGAAGAGCGGCCGCAAACTAAAGGCCCCCTTGCAACCTTTTCCAGTAGTCACGACCCCATTTGAGAGGGTCGGAATAGACATTGTGGGACCCCTGGACCCGCGTACAAAACAAGGCCATCGCTTCATCCTGGTGCTAGTGGACCACGCCACCCGCTACCCTGAGGCTGTTCCTCTCCGGACCGTGACAGCCCCAGTGGTCGGCCGGGCCCTGATGGGGATCTTCTCCCGTGTAGGGTTCCCCCGAGAAGTCGTCAGCGACAGAGGCACGAACTTTATCTCTAAATACATGAAATCCCTCTGGCAACAGTGTGGGGTCACCTACCGATTCACGACCCCCTATCACCCCCAAGGGAACGGACTTGTTGAGCGGTTCAACCGCACGCTAAAAGGAATGATCGGGGGATTGGAAGAGCCCCTCCGTCGCCAGTGGGATGTGCTGCTACCGTGCCTCCTCTTCGCCTACCGAGAGGTCCCACAGAAATCCCTAGGCTTCAGCCCATTTGAATTGCTATACGGGCACCCAGTGCGGGGGCCGCTCAGCCTGATCAAGGAAGGCTGGGAGATGCCTCCGGCCAAGAACCCTCCAGATGTCTTCCGGTACCTCCTCACCCTCCGCAACCAGTCCCGGCGGTTCAGAGACCTAGCAAAAGCCAACCTAGAGGCCAGTCAAGAGGACATGAAAAAATGGTATGACCGGAACGCCTCATCCATTGAATTCGAACCGGGACAACAGGTATGGGTAATGTCCCCCACGGAGCCATGCGCCCTCCAAGACAAATGGGCGGGGCCCTTCAAGGTAATCGAGCGCAAGGGCCCTGCCACCTATCTGATCGATATGGAGTCCTCCCGGAACCCACTCCGAGTTCTCCACACCAACAGACTGAAACCCCACTTTGCACGAACAGAACTCAGCCTACTGATGGCCACAGACAATGGGGTTGAAGACGACTCCGAGCCTCTCCCTGACCTCCTGCGGACCCAGGAGCAGGACGGCTCCGTGGATGGGGTCCGACTCTCGGAGACCCTCACCAGAGAACAACGCCAAGAGTGCCAAGCCCTCCTGTCACAGTTCGCCAGTCTGTTCTCCCTCACCCCAGGTGTCACTTCCTGGTGTGTGCACGATGTGGACACCGGCGACAGCTCTCCTATCCGCCACCGGGCCTACCGCGTACCTGATCGGGTACGGGCCTGCATCCAGGCAGAAGTGGCCAAAATGCTCACGCTCGGGGTCATCGAGCCCTCAGACAGTCCATGGGCCAGCCCGGTCGTACTGGTCCCCAAAGCAGCCGCCCCCGGAGCCACACCAGAACTCCGGTTCTGCGTCGACTACCGGGGCCTGAATGAAGTCACCAAAACAGACGCACACCCCATCCCCCGGGCAGATGAACTGGTCGACCGAATGGGAGCTGCCCGCTTCCTCAGCATCTTCGACCTGACAGCAGGTTATTGGCAGATCGGCCTCACCCCCCGAGCACAAGAACGTTCTGCCTTCTCCACCCCCGATGGCCACTACCATTTTACGGTCATGCCCTTCGGCATGAAGAATGCCCCAGCGACTTTCCAACGGCTCGTCAATCAGGTCCTGGCGGGGCTCGAAGGGTTCAGCGCCGCCTACCTCGACGACATCGCTGTGTACAGCCACCATTGGACCGAGCACCTTCACCACCTCCGAGCAGTGCTGCGAGCCCTTCAGCGAGCTGGCCTCACGATCAAGGCCAGCAAGTGTCAAATTGGACAAGGGTCTGTGACCTACCTCGGACACCAGGTGGGAAGCGGCCTAGTGGCCCCTCTACAGCTGAAAATTGCCGCCATCCAGAACTGGCAGCCCCCTATCACCCAAACCGAGGTACGAGCCTTCCTGGGCCTCACGGGCTATTACCGAAGGTTCGTGAAAGACTATGGTACCATAGTGGGGCCTCTCACAGAGCTCACGTCAAAGAATCAGCCTAAGAAAGTGAACTGGACCTCAGAGTGTCAAACGGCATTCGAACAGTTGAAGGCCGCCATGTGTTCCGCCCCTGTGCTCCAGGCCCCCGACTACAGCCGGGAGTTCATCGTCCAGACGGACGCCTCCGACCAGGGCATTGGGGCGGTCCTGTCTCAAGTGAACACCGAAGGCCTCGATCAACCGGTGGCCTTCATCAGCCGGAGACTCCTACCACGGGAGCAACGCTGGAGCACCATAGAGAGGGAAGCCTTCGCGGTGGTATGGGCCCTCAAGAAGCTCCGGCCCTACCTTTTTGGCACCCACTTTCGGGTGCAGACCGACCACCGACCCCTGCAGTGGCTGATGCATATGCGGGGGGAAAACCCAAAGTTGCTACGCTGGTCCATCTCCCTGCAAGGTATGGACTTCACAGTCGAACACCGGCCCGGGCCAGATCACGCCAACGCAGATGGCCTGTCCCGGTTTTTCCGCCTCGACGAGGAGAGTCCCCAAGAGGATGGGTAGCTCTCCCCGCCTTCAGCTGGGGGGGACGCATGTTGGACAGGCCACGTGAAGGGCCGCTCTCCCCCGGCTCGACCAGGCCCGAGCCCGGTCACGCAAGTACCACACACCACCATTGCACGTCCTCCGTCCCCTCAGGGACCCCTGCCTTCAAACATATCGACCTCGTGGGCCCGATCCATTGCCGGCCCGCGCGCCCAGCCTGGGCCGCCATCTTGGACACTTCATCACGAGGCCGCCTGGCCCCCGATTGACCTCAACCCTGGGCCTAGCCTGGCCTCAGACATTCCGGCACCACCCTCCACCCAGGAGGTGAGCGGGCTACTTGGCAAGTCAATGGGAGAAAGAGGTGCCGATGGCTCTCCCCCGCCAAGTGCCGCTCGCCCATCACCCCCCCGGGCGCTGGCTCCACCCCCCTGCTGGGTGTCTGGACTCCCTCATCCCGGACCTCCCGACCTCCAAG
Organism: Lissotriton vulgaris; assembly: GCF_964263255.1. Classification (NCBI taxonomy): domain Eukaryota; kingdom Metazoa; phylum Chordata; class Amphibia; order Caudata; family Salamandridae; genus Lissotriton; species Lissotriton vulgaris. The sequence continues at coordinate 265,795 of NW_028248729.1, forward strand.
TGCGAGGGTCCGGACATCAAAGCACGCCAGCCCTATAACTGGGGCAGCTCCAGAGCAGGAAGGCAGTTGTATCTTGGAGTCGAGAGACGTAAAGAGGAACTCATCCTGGACGGACTACTGGCGCTGCCGTAGCTCTGTCCTGTGCACCATCATCCTGCCTGTTGGCGCTGCCACAGCCGTCGTAACCTACAAGTCTTCATCGTCGTCGGGACCTGCTGGCGTGGCCGCGGACCGTTGTAACCGTCACCTTTCACCGGGACCTGCAGGCTCCGCCGCGGACCGTCATCTTTCCTTCATCCATCTCGGGACCTGCTTGGCTCCTCCACGGCCCGATCATCTCAACGCCGAGCTCGAGGATTGAGAGCTACTTCGTACTCATTGGTAATTAAGACTGTCCCGCTACCCCTTTCCTCAGCCAAAGACTTGAATCGAGGGGACCCCTGAGTCCAGACCTCCTTGTATCATACCATCGTAAACCTAAGAATTGCATATAAAGTCTCGTTAACCTTCAGTCTTGTGTGGTGTCCGTCTGTGGGGGGGAAGTTACTTGTCTGTACAGTCGTTGGAGGCGGCTCTCCCCGGAGACCTCTCCCCGTAATCTCGGCCGACCTTCCCGGTCCGTCTAACACTTATCCAGACATTATGAAAATATTGAAAGTATTATTGCCTGCCGGTATTTACGAGAAACTCAAAGAAAAAGAATGGGAGGTGGGAGACACAAAGATTGATTGGGCTGCATTAGAAAATGAAGAAAATACCCGAGTCGCGGGCCTAGGACTTGGGGACAAAGTTAAAGCATTGCCAGGATTGTTAGTACAAGTACTGCCACGTTTATTAGCTACGAAAAAGGAAGACTGGGGTGCAATCTCAGCTTGCAAACAGAAACCTGATGAAGACACTAGTGATTTTTATTCCCGATTTGAAAAATGTTTTGGTATTAACAGCGGCCTGAAAGCAAGTAGCGAATCGTACCCACATCTGTTTGTAACAAAATTAGTCGAGAATTCCCTGCCCCAGGTTAAGAACAGAGTACTGAAAGTCGAGAGTACTTGGCAAGCTAATACCCCTTCACAAATGTTACAAATGTTACAGTACCACCAGAATAGAATTAGAGAGGAACAAGAACACGAACAAAGACGTATGAAAGACATGAAAATGTTAGTTGCCCAGTCAGTTCCAGCTGACGGTCATAAAAAGGGTGCAACACAGCCAAGTAATTCGACGGCTCCTGTTAAAGGGACATGTAACTATTGCAAACAGCCAGGTCATTATATAAACGATTGTGCAGTTCTGAAACACAATATCTCCACGGGTAAGACTAAGGAGAGACCGCGTCCACCTAGACAAGATCAGGCCCAACAACAAGTTCCCCAGAATATACAGAACATACCGCCTATGCCAGCTTCACAACAGACCGTAGCAGTACCACAGCCACAGCCTATCACGCAACACAAAACACGACACAACAGATGTACCAGTATGCCCAAAATGACTATCCCGATTATCAGCGATACACATGAGACAGCCTAGAGAGGGAGGTTGGCTTGCCTCTTATTGAGGTTCCTGTAGATCAAGAGGGTCCTTATGTACACAGTCAAGTATTAGGGAAAGACAGAAAGTTTTTAATAGATACAGGGGCAAGCAGGACGACCATCAGTCACGACGAGGTTCCAGGGGCACCCCTCTCAGGCTCACAGAATGTTTCCCTTGGATTTTCAGGAAAGCCTATTATTAACGAAGTATCGCAACCTCTTCCTCTTGCAGTTGGTCCTTTGACACGGACTACAGATTTATTGCTTACAAAATCATGTCCAGAAAATTTGTTAGGCATAAAAACACTGAAAGCTCTAGGAGCTATAATATGCTGTTCTCCGGAAGGAGTACGATTATTCTTGCGAGATTTTAAAGGTCACTATGTATTGAGAGACATGGATCACCGGTTGCAGAATGTCCCTGCACATTTATGGGCGCAAGGCCCCACTGATGTAGGTTGTATGCACATTACACCATATCGAGTCACACTCAAAGCAGGAGTAGTATTACCACGAATTCGACAATACAAGTTACCTCCAGATGCTGTAGTGGCTTTACTGCAAATCATTGACGAGCTCATTGCACAAGGAGTGGTCGTGGAAACCGACTCCAATGTATGTAATTCACCTATCATTCCAATTATTAAACGCAACGATCCAAATGCACCACCAGTTTATCGATTAGTTATTGATCTGCGCGAATTGAATAAATGCATTGTACCACAATATCCCGTGGTTCCAGATATCTCTTCATTATTGACAGCTATTGACCCGGAAGCAACGTTCTTTACTGTAATTGACCTCAAGAACGCCTTCTTTAGCGTCCCAATCGATCCGGAAAGCCAATACTTGTTCGGATTCTGTTTAAATGGACGAAGTTTCAAATTTGCACGCGCACCTCAAGGATTCACAGAAAGCCCCAGCATCTATAGCCAAGCACTGAAAAGACAACTTGACAGTATCCACATGCCTGTTAACACCGCCCTGCTTCAGTATGTCGATGATCTGCTGATCACCGCCCGAAGCGAACCCGAATGTGAAAAAGCATCACTGACGGTTTTACATTTCCTGGCCGACAAGGGGCACAAGGTGTCCCCTTCGAAGCTACAATTCTGTGTTCAGCAAGTTGTTTACCTTGGGCACTTGCTGTCCAAAGGGGGGAGACAGCTCACACCTGATCGCATCCAGTTAATTGTAAATATGTCACGACCCAAGACACAAAAGGAGGTACGGGCCTTCATAGGCCTCACTTCTTACTGCAGACAATGGATTCCACAATATGCATTTCTAGCAAAGCCACTCATTCAGTTGACAACCCAGGAGGCAGCGTCTTCAACTGTCCTCCCTTGGACTCAGGAACATACACAAGCTTTTGAAGACTTAAAGAAAGCCTTATGTCAAGCACCTGTTTTAGCAACACCATGTTACAATAAGCCTTTTACACTTTTTGTTACTGAACGCGAAGGTACTGCCTTGTCAGTACTCACACAGGAACAAGCAGGTTCACACAAACCGTGTGCTTACTTTTCTACACATTAGATCCAGTAGCCCAGGCTCTGCCTGCGTGCTTGAAATCAGTTGCAGCGACAGCTCTAGCAATCAGACAAAGTGATTCTATAGTGTTAGGACATCAGTTGACAGTACAAGTTCCACATTCCGTGGAAGTTCTTTTAAACCGTACACAGACCCAGCACTTGACTATAGCACGACTGACAGGTTATGAATTGACATTGTTTTAGCCACACATAGAAATCAGACGCTGTAGTACATTAAATCCTGCTACACTTTTGCCATTAAGTGGAACAGACCAATTGGCACATGATTGTATTGAAGTCATTACTATTACGACGAAACCCAGACAAGACTTGACAGACATTCCATTACCAGATCCAGACCTGACACTTTATGTGGATGGTTCATGTATGAGAACAAGTACAGGTGAATTAGTGGCCGCTTACGCAGTCACGACAGATACTGAAGTCGTTGAAACAAATTGTATCGACACCTTGTCAGCTCAAGCAGCAGAGCTCATCGCTCTGACACAAGCCTGTATTCAAGCCAAAAACAAGAAAGTCAACATATACACAGATTCACGTTATGCATTCGGAGTCGTTCACGACTTCGGAGTCCTCTGGCGAGAGAGAGGTTACTTAACTTCTCACGGTGCCAACATCCAACACGGTCCCCTCATTCAAGCTCTGTTAGATGCAATACATCTGCCTACTGCGATATCTATCATGAAGTGTAAGGCACATACAAAAGTCACCGACACCATCTCCCAGGGTAACGACCTGGCAGACCGAACAGCTAAGCAAACTGCCCAGAATCGAACTCATGTAACTGACTTGACAAAGACAATAGTTCCGACACCGACACACTGCATGACAGTCAGGGATCCCGCACATGATGTAATTGACATACAGACACATGCTACACCAGAAGAAATCAAGAAATGGACTGAACTAGGAGGGATCCAAACAGATCAGGGATGGATGACGAAGGGAAAATCTACATGGTTTCTCCCCGACTCTATGGTTCAAGTCATCATTAACACGATACATAGTCCCGCACATCTAGGAGAAAAAGCTATGCTAGACAGTATTCAACACATCTGGTTCAACAAACACTTACGAGCAGCAGCTAAACAGAAAGTGCGTACTTGCATGATTTGTTGTCAGTTCAATCCAGGTAAAAGCATTCCTGTAGAGCAAGGTGGATTTCAACCTCCCGATCACCCTTTTGAAGTCCTCCAGATGGATTATATCCAGATGGAACGTTGTCGAGGATTCAAATATGTCCTCGTAGTTGTATGTGCACTTTCCCGATGGACAGAAGCATATCCAGTCCCAGATTACACTGCTCCGACCACTGCCAAGCAGCTGGTTCGTGAATTCTTCCCACGGTACGGCTTGCCCCGTATCGTATACTCAGATAACGGCCAGCCATTCTCATCTGAGCTGGTGAAACAAGTTACACTCCTGTTAGGTTATCAGTGGAAATTCCACTGTGTCCGGCATCCCGACTTGCTAAAATCTGCAGAGAGAAAGGCGTTGACTGGATAGTAGCTTTGCCAGTTGCGCTCTTCTACATGAGAATGATAGCACATTCTCGATCAGGGCTATCCCCGTATGAGGTGGTCTTCGGTAGGCCACCAAATATGTGGGGAACGCCTATACCTCGTAAAATAGCGGATGTTGATTGTAATATGCTGACAGATTACCTTGCCTCCTTGATGTCTGCACTACAATCTTGTCGTTCACAGGTAGCTGCAGCCTTTCCCGACAACACCGACGTGAAGCCCCATGAAGTGGTTCCTGGGAATTATGTTTTTATAAGAAATTTCGACCGACGGAGCCCGCTGGAGCCCCGCTGGCAAACGCCGAAATTGGTACTTCTGACGACGAGGACGGCTGTCAAGGTTGAGGGCCGTAAAGGGTGGCTGCACTCGAGCCACATAAAGAAATTTTATGGACTTCCTTCTGATCTGAACTCTCAGCCCTGCCCTCCTCCACAGACTGACTCAAAACTCCCCCTGGTCGAGAAAACCGCTTCGCAAAAATATAAGCTAAAATTAAGGTCTAGCAAGTCAGACAGTTTAATTGTTTAAGTCCTCCCCTAGGTGAATCGGTTAAATTAGTTTCTGACATGTATCCCCTAGACCGAAATAGAGAGAGAGATAGACAGAAACAGCTCAAGAAAGATGAATATTGTAAATCACTTCGTAGTCACTGTATAGTGACACTATTGATTATGTTTTTTCTAAGTTTATTGATCATTGCTGCAAGTATCCTACTGCACATTTATTACCCTATTTTCAAGCGTGCACATTCTGCTTTCAACGTCACTGCCGAACATTCTTTTAGTGAATTACCCCCGCATGAGTTGTCCTACAGACTTGCGCTGCGCAACAACACCTTCATTAGTATGTTACATCACTCTCATCAGACCAGCAACGCTACAAATTGTTGGATATGTGGCCGACTCCCTCCCTACCAGAAATACAAGGGAGTTCTGCCTCTATTCCCGTATCCGTTCACACATAATGGTTCCTGCGGCGCATGGTTTAGTTTGATTAATTCTTTAGATTCAAATACAGTAGTTTACAAGGGCAACTGGGTATTGGGAAACCTGAATACAGTTCTGCATAAAGTATGTTTCCCTGACAAGGAGGGACTCCCCAAAAGGACAGGGACTGACCTAGAAAATGAAGTATATGGATTAGGTAACTTTACACTTAACCTCATGATTCTGAATGTTGAATCCGAATCCGAGCCAGTCTTGCCTGCTATGTCAGTATTACCAGTCAAGGGTGAATTATGTGTTAGAAAGAATGGTTCAGTACACCTGGGTCATAGTAAATGTACTACTGTGATCGAATTCAGTGATAAGGGCAAGTCTGCGTTTAAAGCTTCACGACATTCCTACTTCATTTGTGGTCATACCGCATATATACGTTTACCTCTAGATTGGGATGGTACCTGTTACATTGCATTCCTTCTGCCACCTGTTTTCCTAGCTCCTCCTGATTATCATAGGAATACCCATCTAGTACACAATAGACCCCAGAGAGATCTCCCGATTGTCGACTATACTGAAACGGCATGGAAGCAATACACAGACTTCAATAAAGGTTTCTTTCCCTACTTAGGTGCTGTCTTTAATAGTAAACTGATACGCAAGTTAACTAGAACCCTCGAAGCAGTAGTGAATGAGACTACTTCCGCCCTAGGTAACTTAACAGAGGAGCAGTCTGCGATGCGGATTGTTGTTCTTCAAAATCGTCTCGTCCTTGACGTCATCCTGGCCGATAGGGGCGGAGCCTGTAGAGTCATCGGATCGAGCTGCTGTGTTTTCATTCCAGAAAACGCGCCATCAGTATATAGAGCCATTACTCGTCTTCATAAAATTGCAAGTCAGATACACCAGAATCCAGGCACCTGGACTTGGTCCGGTTGGTTCTGGACAACGTTGTCAGCCTGGGGATGGAAGATCCTATCCTTCTTAGGTATAGCCCTTCTCATAGTATTCAGTTGTTGCCTATGTCTACAATGTGGGCCGGCGATTTGCGGCTTGTGCGCCACATCATGTATTCCCCATTCAAATTCTCATTCCAAACGTCATAAGAAGAAAGAAGAGCAAATGATACTACGTGAGCAGATTGACAGACTTATGAGTATCGATATATCATGAAGGGTCCTTAGGGAACAAGGAGGGAATGAGGAAATATAAATTTTATGGTCAGAAATGTTCCCTAACGTGTACCCCTTCGTCTCCATGTACGAGCTTAAAGTGCATGTAACTTCCCTCCTGTATCAGCTATGAAGACGCAAATACATTTGCGTCCAACGTTAACATGTCCTCTTTCAGATCCACCATGAATGGGTCAGATATTCCATTCCTAAGTGTGCCTTGCCAACGTCTTTTCATGGTGCACATTTCACGTTTTCCCTGGCTCAGGCGAGTTAGGCCCTGATTCCTGTCATCGAGTTCTTTCCTGCTTTCTGCCTCTGAATACCCCAGCTTGGATGAGCATCTGTATCCATGACCTTTGTCTTACTCCCTGTGCGGCTAACGGTGCCTGGCTCAGCCTGTTGCCTGCCAAAAAGGTATCTTGCTTTCGAGATATCTGCTCCGCTCCTCGAAAATACATTCCTGTCTGGTAGTTTAGGAAAACATCCTTCCAGCTGCAGAGCAAAGGGCCCGGCCTCACTGTCTCCGTGCAAGTAATTCATAGCTCCTGTTACCATGGTAGGCCCATGCCCCCTCGCATCTCATGCAGACACGTAGACGCATATGCACGCACTAGCAGTCAGTATAGAATAGCCTTTTGCCCGAGAGACCTTTTCCATTCAGATAATACAGTTCCCTAAACACAAGATATTAGATGCGATTTGGGATTAGGTTGTTCTGACACCCCAGACTTCTGTCTCCTCATGTAGGGCTAAATGTCAAGTTCCCTTCACCCTCCAGTCCCACGTCAATCACACGTCATACTGCTGCGCGCGCATCTCTGCCATATATTTCTGCTGACACTGCAGGATTCTCTTGTGGATCCACCCACCTGTGACATCACATAATGACGTTTCTAGTACCTGCCCTCATGCACGCCTATTGTAACGCCTTTTTTATTACGTATGTGTATTCTTATCTCTCCTCTCAGCTGTTACGCCTCCTGCATCTGTCATTATTGTAATGCATTGACTATATATATGTTAACTTGTCAATAAAGTATTGTCTATCCTTTCCCGAGCCTTAGTGGCAACGGAAATCGATTTGCCATGGTTCGAACCATATAACCAATTCCTTTTTAAGGAATAAAACCCCTTTTAAAACCTCAAATACCACGGATTCTGTCTCTCCTTTTTTTTGACTGAGTTATTCTTATTGAACTTTACCGCATAAATTAAGTATAGGTAATTAAAATTTACCACACTGTGACTGGTAGTGACGTTTACTGGCATTGGTCACCAGGAAATCTGTACCTGGCATGATCTGTCCAGGGTCCACAAAGTTAGGTGTCACCATTGTGACACTGGCACAAGTGTCCCTATAGGCCTGAGCCATTTTGCCATTTATCAAAGGTGTCTGCCTGTATTTGCCCAAAGTATTGGGACTGACATCAGGGGATATATCCATATCCCCTGTACAGTACAGACAAGGACAGCCTGAGTGAGTGTGCCAACTAAGTTGGCATACCCCTCAGAACCCAAGGTTAACCCAACTAATCCCTTGGGAGGTGCACTACCACTGCTGGCTGTACTAGGGGGTGCAGTTGCCTTAGGGGCTGCAGTGGCAGGAGTTTGCCCTCCTTTCTTGGTGCACTCACTAAACCAGTGAGTTTTACTTTTACAGTATTGGCACCACCTTTTTGACTGGCCTTCTTGAGTCTTCTTCTTCTGGGAAGCCTGACCCCCACCCTCTTTGGATTGTTGGGGACCTGTTGAAGACTTCTGGTCATTTTGTTCACCTTTAGTATCTTTACCCTTCTGGTCTGCTTTCCTCTGACCACCCTGGTTCTGGCCCTGGTTCTGCTTAACCCTTGTTCTGACCCATCTGTCTGCCTTCTTTACCAATTCTCGGGGAGAGGTCAGATCCGAGTCAACAAGGTGCTGATACAACAACTGGTTCTGACAATTGTTTAAAATCTGTTCCCTCATGATCAGATTATACAATCCTGTATAATCAGTAACCTTACTGCCCAGCAACCAGCCCTCCAAAGCCTTAGTGGCACAATCTACAAAGTCAGACCAATCCTGAGACTGAGTTTTCTGGGTATCCCTGAACAGCAACCTGTACTGCTCAGTGGTTAGGCCAAACCCATCTATCAGTGTATTTTTCAGGACTTGGTAATCATTAGCATCCTCAGCTCTAGTAGTGAGGAGCTTGTCTCTACCTTTGCCTTCAAAGGAGAGCCACAAGATAGCTGCCCACTGACTCTGGGGGACACACTGTACAGTGCAAGCCCTCTCCAAAGCAGTTATCCATTTGTGGATATCATCCCCTTGTTTAAAGGGGGGCACTATCTTACTCAGGTGCCTAGTATCTAAACTCCTGTTTTCCCTTGGGGGAATGCTGCCACCAGTGGAATCTAGTCCACTTAACTTATGCTCTCTAGCAAAGGCAAGCCTCTCTTTGGCCAGGGCAAGTTCTTCCCTTTCAATCCTCAGATTGGCTTCCCTCATCTTAGCTTCGTGCTCCCTTCTCTTAGGGGAGGACATCCCTCTACGAGAAGAGGTCTGAGAGCCATTGGTTCGAATGGATCTGTTAGAGCCTCTGGATAGAGACCTAACTCGTCCATTCCCAATGTTAAGCTGGCCTGAGAGGGGCCCCAGGGGTCTCCTAGTACAATTCTCATGCCTGCTTAAGTTGGCTCTAGTTAGCTGACTAACTACCTCTGGACCTTTGTCTGCCTCGTCCTCAGATGGCTCTAGATCCTCATCCTCCTCTTCATCTTCTGCAGAGAGATGGATAAGGTCAGGGTCACCTGTGGTTCCCTCTAGGGGAGGCATTGTCCCATCTGGATTAGAAGGGTCTGGGTTACCAGCCCTCCTGGCATCATAAGTCTCTAAGAGACCAATCAGGAATGGGATTGTAGGGTTAGAACCCTGTTTTAGCTTCCTGGAGGTACACACCTGTCTCATCTCCTGGAAGCTAAGAGCAGCATATCTGGAAGTGACCTGTGGAGGGTCCACTGACACAAGGGGAGACTCAGAGTTTCCTCCTTTGTCTGGCATGCTGTTTCTAGTGTGGTGTAAGTGATGCACCTACCTAAACTATTTGTTTGCCTACTGATCCCTTGCTAAGAGTTGTAGCCAAGGTGTGCTAAGCCTTGAGGAGCTACAACAGCTGGTTCAGTAGAACTCAGAGTATTCTAAGCTAAGTTATATGTACCTGGAGTACTTATGTGATCTTTCCCAAGATATTCTTAGGATACGTGTGGTAAAACAACAGCAAGCTCAAATCCCAACCGCTGCTCACCAATGTGAGAAGTTGGCCTGATATTCAGTGTTCACTATTCTAGTGATCACTATGTATCAGTCCAAGCAACCCTTATGGTGATTGGTTGTAAGTCAACCGATAGACCAGCTATCCTAGTAGCATGGACAAGAGTAGTCTTCGGGCTAAACTCTAGAGGGCGTGTTAAGCCAGCTGTTATACCATCACATATACCCCTTGAACACCAAGTGAAAGGACACCACACAAGTGTTATGAAAATAAACAGTGTATTTATTTAGATCACAACAGCCCTGTACTCTTTATGAGGACAGGGTACTAAGCACACAACAAAACTCTTACGAGAATACTTTAAGTTGCACAATTTACACAAATGCCTGAGGGGCACGAAAAACCATATACTATGGAAGTGGAATGCGAAATTACTAGCAGGTAAATACTGGACTAATAGGCTTTGGAATCGCTAGGACTACGTTACTGAACCTTCAGATTACTAGTAGGAGGCCTAGGGGACTCGGGTGCAGTGTGTGCACTCTCACGCGGGATGCGGGACAAAGTCTATGGGAGCTAGTAAAAGCAAAGTTAGTGTTCTCGGGCGAACCCGATAAGGTAGGTCGAAAACGACAGTGACTCTGGACCCTTGGATAGTGAGGCTATGCTGGGGCACCGAAATGCCGATTTACCTAGCCCAGGGGCTGCGGCTGCATAGGTCTGTTAAGACGTCGGGAATCCTCGTTGACGGACCAGGAGCCTGAAGAAAGAGTTGCTGGCAGGTGACCAGTGAAGATTGTTCGAAGTGATCCAAGCCTGGATCGAAGGTGGATGACACCTGAAAGCAGAGGGGACCAAGTTCGTGACCACTAGCCAGTGATCAGATGGCACCAGGAGGGCACCGGATGGTAGTCACCTCGACCAGGTGAGTGGGCGACGCTGGGCTCTGCAGTCTCACAGACCAGGAGGCGTTGTCGGCGACCAGGATGGAGGTGCGAGCTGTCCCACGATGATTGATGCTGTCGACGTCGCTGGACCCAGGATTGGGGCAACAAGTCTTGGCAAATTCAAGCCCACGCGGTGGACCTAAAATGGCGTCTAGAGTGGACCAGGAGGGTCCGGGGTGCTCCTCTTTTGGAAGGGAGCAAGGGCCAGTCTGGAGCAACCAGACCAGCAGCGTTGTTGTCGTCGGGCGTCGTCGGGAAGGCCACAAGCCAGCGGGCTAGTAGCCAGACAACGCAGTGAGCAGCAAAAAGCAGAAGGGCCCCACGCAGATCGTGGAGATGCTGGGGGGCTGGACTTCGGTGCTGGAGCTGCTCAGGGTCGGGGCTCCTCGGACACCAAAGCACTCACCAGAGGATCCCTCGGCGGTCGTGGTGGATAGAAGTCGTGCAGTTCTGATGATGGCCGGTCCCTCGAGGTCTCGTCGCACCTACGGTTCTCAGCTTAGCTGTAGAGGTAGGTAGAGGCCAGAGGTGCCAGGGAAGCCGGGTCTCGTCGAGCTGGTCAGTCGGATTCCGGAGGAAGGACGTGCAGCAAACCGCAGAGTTCTTAGATGGTGCCCGCGGATGCAGGGTGACTACTCCTTAGTCACAAGGGAGAAATCTTGAGAAGAGTCGAGAGTTCCTTTCGTGGAAAGTAGTTTCTTGATTCAAAGATGATCTAATTTCGAAGGGTCCCCGCTCCTGCCTTTATCCTAAAGAAAGGGGTGGGTACGCGACTAGGTCCTGCCCTAGGGGTGGGACCAGGAAGGGGGGTGGTTACACCCCTTTCCCATGCCGGACTTTCCCCAGGCCAGGGGCTGGTGTGCCCCTGGAACTGGTTCTAGCCGGCAGATGCGTAGTGAGCACCGGGGTGCCACTTGCAGTCACCTTCCTGTAAAGCCCTACCTACCCAGGATACACAAAACCCTGTCTGGGATGGTGCTAGCACCGCCCCTGACAGGAAACCCTTTGTCCAAGCTCCCCTCGCTGGAAGGACTCCCAGCTGCAGGGGGTCAGACTCGTGTCTGTGGTGGCAGCATCCATTTTGTGATGCTGAGGCTTGAGTTAACTTTAACCGGGGTTCACAGTTACATACATGTCGTGTCCCTCTAGAAGGGTGGAATGCTAACCCCGTCGCCAAAATTGGCGAGGGGTTAGTATTCCAATTCGTATGACACCTTACTCGACATGTTTTGATAAAGCGATACCAAAGATAGCATTTAACCACGAGGATTATAATGCACTTAAGAGTATATGGTATGCTGGAACAGCTATTAGGACTTGGTTCCGCAAGCTGCAAACGGGCTCAGCTCATGCCAGAGCACCATCTCACACGATTCCAAGCACTCTGCCTTCAGGATTGTCAAGGCCTGCCATAGGAGTGACTGATAGGGATCCGTGTGTCCATTTTAGGGTTAGATATAGGTATACTATATCTAAAGCAAAGGGTGATTACACCACCTTGCCCCAGCTGTCGTGCAGCCAGTTGTGTCAGATTTAGATGGCCATCCAGGGGTGGCATAATACATGCTTCAGCCCCTGGTAGGCCCTGGGTACACCTATGCCCTGAGTTACAGGGTCTGATAAGGTGGCCCAGTACCAATTGGTAAATGCACCTAAGGTACACGTTGTAATTTAGTGAGAGAACAGCTAGGCTGTGGTTCTGATTAGCAGGCCCACAGCCAGAGAAAGTCGTAAACCAGTGAAACAAAAACAAAAAAATCTGGGTGATCATAGGATTGCAGACCCTACTCTCCTACATAGATAGCCTTCTGCTACCTACAGAAATGGCCATGGCATTACTCCGGTTGGCTCGTTACTGCGGTCTCTGTTGCAGTCTGGACAGCTCTTCGCAAATTTATAATGTTGCAGGCTCATCCCCGGCCACCAGTATTCTGATTGTAATTCTGTCAGAGATTCCTTCATCTGTTTGTGCCTTGGACCTTCACCCATGTGTGCGTCTGCTATTAATAAGATTCTCCGATTCGTGTTTGGAATTACCCTATCCCCCACTTCAGGGATTCGAGCAAAAGGAACGTAGTTTGCATCAATTACGTATGCATAATTGAGTAGATAGTCCGCGGGTAGTGCTGCACAGCTGCCTTTTTTGTGGCTACGGAAGCCGGTTTAGTTGCTTCCGCTGTGGCTGTATTAGCCAATGAATTCCCTGCAACGTAAACGCCATCACGTTGATGACTCCGAGTGTGTATCACGTGAGTCTTTTGTAGTTCCTTCTGTAAAAGAACTACCGGTTTACAAAGCATTTTATGCTTGATTGTGGCACCTGTGTCATCTTTGTAATCATTTTGAACCCGGTTCTGCAATCCTTATTGTAAGATTTGACGCAGAAATGCGAATCGCACACTATTAGTGTCGGGAATTCACGTTCTGCATTTTCAAGTGCCATCTTTAAAGATCTGATTTCAGCTCGCTGAGCCAAACAGTTTCTCAATGATTCAGTTTTTGTAATTTTCGGTCTGAATTTACCGCAGAGCCAGCGGCCTTTAACAATCGTGCAGGCTGCATTGTAGGATTTATCATCTACATTGTACTTCTGTACAAATCTGTCTGTATAGATTATACAAGAGTACTGTTGGAGAGGCATAATTTCGATTGCCAGAGGATATTCTTCTTCATATTTTAAATCATTCAGTTTTTTCATGTTCAGGACAAAATAGTATGTCACGTCTTCTGCAGCTAGAGAATTTTCCCACTGTATCCATTTTGGATCTAGTGCCACTGTTTTTAGATTTACTGGGCTGAATAGTGCCTCGAATGCTGATTCTGCTGTGAAAACAGTTATTCTTCTGCCTTGGGCTAGGGCTCGTTCTTTTGCTACAGCAGTTTGAACTGCCTTTACAGTATTTCTGTAAGACTGAATGTTTTTTCCGCTTGTGTGTACAAGTGTGATTTGTATGCTATTGGTACCGTTTCTCCCTCATTAGTGGTCAGGTACGTGAATCCGCATCTTCCTGGGATGACCCGGATTACAAGGTTGCGTGTATTGTCATGTGTTTCTAATTTTGTTTTAGCTAACATGTCTGTTTGCAGTGATCTCAAAACTTCTGTGTGTTTTTGAGTCCAGTTGATTGGTTTAAAATCAGGTTTTATTAATTCTTAGAGAGGTTTAACCCTCTCTGCATAGTTTAGAATGTAAGTTCTTCCGAAATTCAGGAAGCCTAGAATCGATTGTAAGTTCATCCGCGTTTTTGGTGCTTGGAGTACAGCGCACTTCTCTAAGAAGTTGTCTGCTAGGCTTTTTCCTTCACTTGATAATTCGTATCCTAAAAATAAGACAGTTGGATGGGCAATTCGTGACTTTTTAAAGTTGAATTTGTAACCCTCTGCTGCGAACCCAAGTATTATGGTGTTCACTCTTTTCAAGTGAGTATCCAAGTCGTCGTCTGTGAGATAAATGTCGTCGACATAAGATAATGCCTCATCATCATATATTTGTAGTAACTCTGTTACTCTGGCTGAGAATAATCCTGAGCTATTCTTGAATCCCTGTGGGAGTCGACAGAAATTTTGCTGTGACCCCATTATTGAGAAAGCGGTCAAGTATCTGCTTTCGGGTGCAATATTTTGACAAAATAACCCGTTAGAGATGTCTAATGTTGTTTTGTATTTTCTGCGAACTATGTTATTCATTAGTGCCGCACTGTGCGAATTTTGTACAGCAAATGTTTTGCAACATGAGTTAAGGTGTCTGTAGTCCAAGACTAGACGATATGAATCGTCTGGTTTGGAGACAGCAAGCAAATGATTGTTCATTTGAGAGGTGCATGTTTCGATGACCCCTTGGTATTCAAGTTGATCTAAGATCTCCCTGACCTGTGTTTTAGCTTCTTGCTTAATTGGGTACTGCCTTTGTGCAGTAGGTTGACATTTTAACTGGATTTTGTGAGGAGGAGAGTCCTCATCCCATCCTACATGATTCTTATATAGTGCAGGAGCTTGAGCTACTGCCCATTTTCTTGCATATATATATTTAGTGTGAATTGGAATATGATTTGAGAAGGCAGGCTCTTCCCTTGGATCTGACCATCCTCTTCTTTCCGATTTCTGCGAAAAAGATCGAGAGGGACGTGTATCAATATCTTGATATCTATCAGGCTTTTTCAAATTATCCCTATTTCTAAGGTTGTATCTTTTTTCAGAGGGCTCCCTTTGGGGAGACTGGTATTCTCATTTCGGAGTTCTTTCTCTTCGCCGAGGAGACCTTCCTCTGGACTGGAAATCTTTTTCTTTGGGAGTGGATTGTTTATTTCCATCCCAGCTCTTTTTAGGAGTGTTTAGATTATTTTTAATAAATAATTTTTCAGGATTTTCAAGTAGTTGGGGTTTTACTGGTTTCCCACCCAAACTATCCCTACCTAGTTCTTCATAGCATTTCTCTATGATTCTGGCAAGCTCAATAGGTTGATCTGTTATATCTGTTTCTTTCAATTTTTGGCGGATCGCCACTGATGCTGCTTCTCCTTTTATGTTGGCTAATAATATAGCTGAGACCTGCTTGAAGTTTTTCAGTAATTTCATACCAAGAGTTAAAGAAGGTTTTGGACCGTATTCATTCAGAATTTGTTTTAGCACATCTGGTATTACCACCATGGACGGAACACCATGTGTTTTTGTGTAAATGGAAGCAAAGACTGTGCCCCAAGTGTCACAGTCCTCCACATGTGGTGCGACCCCCATTGGAAGGCAGATAGTCAGAATTCTGTGTTTCTCAATAGGGGTAGTATTCGGGAATACTGCCTCTATTTGAGTTATTTTCTGTGCCAGCCAGAATGGAATTTGTTCCCGTTTTGCGGGTGTTTTCCCCAGACATGAATGTATGTTCTGTGGTGTAATTTTATTTGTGTTCCCCTGATGAGGGGTCAGCTGTGGAATATTAACAACTGGTTGGACTGTTGCAGTCCGTATTACATATTGGACTAATTGCCTGTGAATTTTAATCAGTAATTTTAGCCGTGCTAAAAGTTCTTCACATGACATTTTATCAATGTCTGGATGTGGTGTGTAGCTGGCTAGAACCGGCCACGTTGCTCCTGGTCTACCTAATGGACCGAGCCTGGTGATGTGATCATTATGTTTTAGGGCGCCTTTAAACCAGAGCAGGTGCTCTTGTTAATTTAGTGGTATTTCAATATCCTCGAAAGGAGTATATTCATCCGGTGGTTCCTCTATTTTGTAATAGTGGAATTCGTGGTTTTGTAGCATTTGCCGCTGGAAAGTATATCCATGAATAGAATAACTGTGTCTGCCGATATTCGTGTGCCTCTATCACGAAAATGACTGTACCACCTCGTGATGTCAGTCCGTTTTCTATAAGTTTTAAAGTTATAGTTTTTCTTATGTTGACCGGAATGAGGATAGCATTCTGGTCATTCTGTAGGAGACTCGTGTCATCCTCTATTAGTTGGGCTGTTAATATAGCAGCATCCCTATCATCATCACTGTCTGGCATTTTACTGTCAGAAAGGTTTTTTGTTGCAGATCAGGTTTCAAGGAGACAAAGATTAGGTGCACAATATTTTGGAACACTGTATCCTTCAACGTTGACTAAACCAAAAACTCTACATAGGAATCTCTTCCTACTAAGTTCCGGCGGATATTAAACTTTCACCCATTCCAGACGTCTATTGGAGTATTTACGGGAGAAAGGGTCTGTGTGAAAAAGCACGACTGAGTTACTCTAACGTCTTGCGTTAGTTTTATCGCTTTACCAAACGTTGGGCGCCTTGTAGTGTAGTTCCTATTTTCCCTATAGGCCCTGCGCATTGGAATAACATAAACAGCAGTGCTGACGTAGGACTGAGGTCTTCTAGGTCTCTACTGACTATGTTAGACTTAATTTAGGTTTGCGCCAGCTAGCTCAGAGGTCACTGAAAACTTTCTTGACTAAATAGGAAGTGATCAGCTTCCCTGGCTCAGACAAGAAGGGATTCAGCTTCCGACAACCGCATAAACATGACAACTTGGCTCCCTCAGAATAAGAGTCAATCTCTAGAGTCGT
Organism: Lissotriton vulgaris; assembly: GCF_964263255.1. Lineage (NCBI taxonomy): Eukaryota > Metazoa > Chordata > Amphibia > Caudata > Salamandridae > Lissotriton > Lissotriton vulgaris. The sequence goes on from NW_028248729.1 coordinate 282,774, forward strand.
GTGAAACAATAGACAGCTATTTCACTCAGTCAGTTGTGCAGATTTAATTTCACCAGGGTGCAGAGAATAGAGAGACGGGCGTTTTCAGTAAAAGATATTTATTGAGCAGTCTTCCTTGTCATGCAAGAGAAATGAATTGCCACAATTGCAAGACTTGTTATAACGTAAAGTGCATACAGTAAAAGGAGTATTACGAAATAATACTGTAAAAGCATTGATATGGTTTCTTAGCCATAAGACACTTTAAAATGGATAAAATATATATACATATATACATAAGTTTACGTGCTCAACTGGTGCTTCTAAAATACGCCTACCCCGGTGTACCTGACCTAAGCCTAATACGTGGGAAGGAGTAAGTAAGTAGCAGCTTAAGTTAAGTAGGTTTTTGTTGCCAAGGATCTGTTCAAGAATTCTCTCTAAGGGTTTAGTCAGCACTGTACCTTGGGAATAGAATGTAGGAGGTCTGGTATCTCCCTCTCAGGACTAGATATTCCAGTCACCCGCAAGCGTAGGCTGGAAACGCCGGAGCTGGATTTTCTCGGCAGGAGAAAAGATAGCGTCTTTCTCAGTGTGTCAAAGAGGAGGGGCAGCGTCCGTGGGCTTCTCGCTTCTGCTGGGCTCTCGGAAAGTAGATTAGCTGCTCTGCTCTGCTCCAGAATCACCACCGCGTATTTGCTTAAGGTAGCGTTGGTATGTTTATACCTGAAAGGTGCCGAGTTTGACGTAAGGTTTGGACATAAGACGTCAATAAAGATGTCACTAAGAACTGGTCGTTCTTACAGTGCTCGCAGGAGTTCTTTTACAAATGAAAGCAAGCAGGGCTTTCCCAGGTTGCTGGGGGTTTGGTGTGTCGAAAGAACTCGGTGTGCTCTCTGGGAATCTAAGGAAGTAGCTTCTGCTGTGTCATGGACTGCAGAGGCGATTTACTGAAAATATGGCTCTGAATATTTTGCCATTATAGGGATATGTATTGATTATAGCTGTATAGGGGCATAAGGTCACAATATTGAATCGGGTTCCTAGATAAAACACATCACCCCGACCTAGCACCAAACGAAAGACATTAAGTCAGATACCATGGTAAGGTCGAAAAAGACAAAAAGCAGACATGTATTGGCAGCAGAGATATTGCAGTTATATTACTGGTTGTGATGGAATCTCTATAATAAATGCTGCAATCTTCCAACAAATGTTTGAACCATCCCTAGGAATGTGGCAAAGATAACTTAACAAACAGAAAAGTAAAGACAGGAGTTGGAACTTAAGCTTCTCCAGTGTAAACTGGAAAGTACTGTCAAGAGGAGTGTGAATGGAGCTACATTTGTTATATTTTCCTTTTTCTTGGTTATAGAGGATAGATCAGACTGTGAAAACAGTCCTACTATCTTGCAAATTGAAATATCAGGAATCCTCAGAAGCTTACAAACTACAAAGAAGCTTCTAGTCTGCAATACCAAAACCCATGTTTTTTTTATAAAAGGTAATAATGATAATCTAGTTAGACCTTCAACAGTAAGGTTTTTTCTTTTTTCGTTATCCCACCTGTAAGAACTATAACACATTTTTTTTTTAATTTAAAAAAAAAATAAAAAATAAAAAATTGATATAAAATCGTGCTCTTTTCAGCTACCAGATGCCCAACCTAGCCGTCCTGTACAATCAATCTAACGAATAGAAATAGAGGTAAGATCTTCTATATCCAATCTACTGACAATAGGTACAGATGTAGCCAGTCTAAGGACCCCAATTCGGTGCTTAGACACCCACCAGCGATGATCCGTAGAGTTAATACCGTCCTATATAGTCAGCCAACGACCATAGAAACTGCATTTCCTCCTTTTGCTTCTTAACAAATAGTCACCTTAGAAATCAATGAATAGAACCTGAGAGTTATTTGCCCGTCTCGGTTTATTCTCACAAAACTAAAAGAATCATTGTCCTTCTAGCTCACCTACAATCTGAATACACCCAGCAACCTGAATAAGGAAATAAAGAATCCATAAACAATCAATATAAGTAAGTCAAACCATAAGCCACCGCAAAATCTTAAAACCAGAGTAAGAAAGAAATCTGACTGTTAATATTGTATTAAACTTTTTCCATTATAGTACAAAGTGAATAGAAAAGCCCCCCAAGGATCATCAACCTTGAGGACACTCATCGATAAGCCTTACAGAATAGAACAAAGGCCCTTAGAACAACTAAGTAAGTACAACATTCACTCACCAAATCGTTCAGGTTTGAGTGCTAATCCTGTATGTACAGTTTTTGTTAATTGCATGGAAAGGATGTTTTAATTAAATCACCCTGTTTTGCGATGTACCTTAAGACAAAGAAAGGACGCAGATAGAGCTTATAAGACAATAAGTCATAGAACCAACCGAACTATAGTGCGAAGAGAGTTTACTAAAGCTTAAGAGGTCATTAGTACTAGAATGTAAAGCTACTAAAAATATGTCCGAGGCATATGGGCTGCAGATGGTACATTATGAATAGATCGCCATCTGGTTTTGGGCTCGGATGATTGCACTTTGTTTTTCTCTTGGAGAGTCTTTTGTAGCTTGGTGACTCCTCCTTTGGTTGGTAGTGTGCATGGGCATCGGCTCCATCCTTAGATTGTTTTTTTCCGCCATCGGGTTCGGATGAGGATTGAGATGCTCCAGATCGACTTCGAAAAGAAGTGACTTATCGGCGCGTATTCCCTTTCCAATTCGACGGTATTGTTATCGAACACGATTTCATTTCCATTCCGGCGCGTTTCGACTCCAACATCGAAGAAAAAACTTTGATCTATGTCGACGAACAGGAGGCCTTTCTCGACGTAGTCAAGCCCAGAGTCCATGGAAAGGACTCTGTTGGACCCGGCCCATTAGGCAGGTTCACCCCTAGACTTTTTGCTTTTTCCTAGCCTGTTTCTGGAACCTGGTGTTGGTGATTTTAGGCCTCTGCGCACTTTTTCACTGTGGTACAGTGTAAAGTGCTTGAGCTCTCTGTGAATGAGTGGTGAGTGACCTGCCCTCCCATTGGAATGAATGGGGAATATGTATGCCCATGGTAGTTCCTGATGTGTGGGGAGTGCAGGGGCGAGTTTGGTATGAGCGAACTCGTGAGAATGAATGCTGCAAAATGATGTATGCGGCAAGACTGTGTCTAGTCTGGAAGTACTACTTTTGGAAGTTGGAATATTTGTGTAAGTTGGTGCTAGCGTGTGATTGGCTGGTGAGCCTGGCCCAGAGTGCCTGGGCCTGCTTGTGGATTGACTGTCTGGTTTGAGGATGACAGGGTCTGGAGAGCCCAGGAGGTTGTCTTGAGTCAGCCCATGGATGAAAGGCAGCATCTGCTGCCAGGGAAGTGGGAGGAGATTAGCACCTGATAGTGAAGGGCTGTTCCTGTGTGACTACAAAGCTGGCTCCACCTCCCGCTGGGCGACTGGCACCTCTGTCCCTGATACTGAAAGGGACTTCCCTCTAAACCAGTCCAGCTGGTTCTCACACTGCCTGCTTCAAAGGACTTCAAAGGACTTCAAAGGATTTTCTGTGTATAAGAAGGGGCTGTGCCCCCTTCTAAAATGTTCTTGTTTCTGACTTGAATCTGCCAGGGGCATGCTGCTGCTGGGGCTCAGGGTAATCCCTGGACCCTGCCTAGCTCCTGGACACCTGATGGACTTTCCCTGGGGAACCCTTTGCCTGTGGTCCCCTGCTGCAGACTACTGGGGACTTTTTGCTTGCTTTTGCCAAGGCTTATTCTAGCCTGAAAGTGCCTGGAGGACTTTGCTGCTGAGTGCGCCTGGGAGAGCTTTATTTTTAAACCCGTCTTGGTCCTTGTAGCGCTGGAGGCGCTATGGTTTGATTCCTAGCGCTGATAGCGCTTTATCTTTAATCCTGGGCTGAAGGGCGCGTGTTTTTGTCCCTTTAGCGCCTTGGAGCGCTTTTCTGGCCCAAGCGCTTAGTAGCGCTTTTATTCTGCATTTAATGGAGGCCGGTGCCCACCCGGCATTGCCCCGTGTTGTCACCGCTGCGGCCCGGGGGCCTGAAGGCGACCAGGAGCCGAGGAGAGGAGAACGAAGGGGCCGGGACCCGATTGGTCCCTCGCCGACAGGAGCCGCGCTCTGATTGGCCGTTGTAAGAGGCCTGTCCCCGAGAGTCGCGCTGGGATTGGCCGCCTGGCCCGCAGAGGCTCCGACGTCACTGGGAGGCTCGCCGCAAGAGCCGCGATGGGATTGGCCATCGCTCGTGATCACCGCCGGGCCCGGGAAGAGAAGAGGCCGGGAGGAAGTTACTTCCGCTTCCCCCCCTTGCCTAGGGGAAGCCTGTGGCTGTGTTGTCGGTCTCCCGTGTGAAGTGGGAGACCGGAGGTGCTGCGCGCCGAGAGGGTGCGGCCCGGAATGGACGCCCGAGAGAGGAGCGAGGAGCCTGGAGCTATGAGGGCTCCACTTCCCGAAGTCCCGGTCCCGAGATGGGGGACCGGGTGAAGCGTGGTGCGAACCCCCGCCCTGGTGAAGCAGCTGGTGAGTGACGCTGCTGAGGAGGAGGCGGGGGAGGAGAGAGCACCAAGGGGAGATCAGTGAGAGTCCCCGTGGGTGCGGGAGCGCACCCGCATTAGTTCTTGAGTGGCCCCCGCCTGATAGGGGGCCGCTCCACCGAAGGGGCAGTTGCAATTTAGAGCCTGAGAGGCCCGGGTGCCATTATTGAGTGAGAGGCTCCCGAGTCGGCCACATTGTTCTTGGAGCGCAAGAGGGCTCGGGGCATATCGGGGCATATGGTTGTTGCCCGTCCCCAAAGGGCCAGTTGTGTCTGAAGCCACGAGGGCTTCAAGGGCGGCCCCGGTTGGCAGTGGGTCGCCCCAACGCTTGGAGAGTCCAGGGAGGCTCCGGGGGGCATTGTCTGCAGAGCCTGAGGGCTCCAACGTTTGGCCACAGTGTTTGTTTTAGAGCCTGTGTGGCTCAGGTGGCGCAGAATTGTTCTAGGGGCTACTGAGAGCCCTGCCACAGCTTTCTGATCCCAGTTGCCCAGCACTTTGTGGGCAGCTGCCACATTTAGGCTTTTTGTACTTTGAGACTGGCGCTGCATGGCAGCGCATCCTGACTTTGGACTCAGGGCATCTTTGCCCCACAAGGCCAGTTGGCCTAGGGACTGCCACAGGTAGTGGCTTATGTAGTGTTGGCGCAATGTGATTTCTATGCTTTTAAATAGTAATTGCCTACTGTGTGTTTTTGCGCTATTGACTTATGTTATGGCACCTCTGAATGTTTATGCATTATGTGTCTTCCTTTCCATGCGCTGCACCTCTGAATGGTTAGTCATCATGTGTCTTCTTGCGCTGCACCCCTGAATGTATTTTATTGCATCATGTGCTCTATTCTTAACACCTCTGAATGTTTATGGCATCATGTGTTTTCTCTTTATTACTCCTCTGAATGTGTTCTATTGCATCATGGGTAACGTGTTCTTTTCCTAGACCCCTAAACGCTGAGTGATACTTAGGTGGTTGTCTTTTCTACTCCTCTGAATGTAGGTTTATTGCATCATGAGTAATGTATTCTTTTTTAGACCCCTAATGCTGTGTGATACTTAGGTGGTTCTTCTTTCTTAGTACAGGTGGTCCTAGTAAGGTCCTGGTTCCTGTTACCAGTGGTTACTGGTTGTTATCTTTGATTATTATTTTATGTTACATTCATTCTAGAAGTGATTTTATATTCTACATTTTATCTAGAAGTGCTATATCTGATTTTGACAGGCGCCCATGTGGCCCTGTCTGGTGTACATAATCCCTGTGAATATTGCCCGTGCCAGTTGGCACAATGTATATGTGTGATTTTATCTGATATGTTTTTACAATACAAAAGTTATTTTTATAATAACCTTGTGTGGAGTCTCTTTTGTGGTGTGCCTAGTATGTTGTTGCTGTTGTGCGCTGGCGCAACCGCTTTACACATTGCCTCCGAGTTTAGCCTTACTGCTTGAGCCAAGCTACCAAGGGGGTGAGCAGAGGTTATCTTGGCGTGTGACTTCCTTGCCCTGACTAGAATGGTGGTTTCTGCCTGGCTTTGGCGTCAGCCTTAGCCTACCAGAAATAGCCAGTTCTAACATTGTTGGTCAGCGGTGCGGATTTGGACTTGTGTTTGCGCAGTGCCATAGCGACAACTGGCTACATTACAAAACTCTGCAATTGTTTTTTTTTTTCAGATAGTCACATGTATGGGATTATTGTTTTTGATTTTTTTTCCTCAAGAGTGTCATTTTCAAATGTGTTTCTGCACTTTATGTTTAGTGGCAGATGAGAGAAAGTGACAGGGTGGGACGCCAGTAGAGGGGGAGGTTCCCATAAATTAGGAATCCCTTGCTGGGTCCAGCGTCCAATCCCAAAATCCTGTCCCTGTGTGGGTAGATGGAAGAGAGGGAGTGTGAGGAGAAATGACTATCTCAGGAGGGTGGTTGTTCCCTGAGTGTAGTGTGTGTGTCTGGATTCCCCAGTGTGGTAGGATCCAGTGGTGGCAGCTTAAATGTGTCCAGTGTGTTAATTCCCATTCCCCGCTCCCAGAGTTTGGTACCTGTGTCACGTGTGGTCAGGTTGAGTGATCAGGGGTGGTAGAAACTGCCTTACCAGTCCGAGGGGGGGAGTGTGCGAATGAATGATGTGCTGAACTGGAGGAGTTGGTGTGAGTTTTCTTTTTGTGAAAGAGCTTGCATGAGAGGTGTACCTCTGGTGGTGTGCAGGAGGTTCTGCAGAGGAACTGGACAAGAAGGTGGATGTCTGGCGGTGTGCTAGATGTCTTGCAGAGGCATTAGGAGGTGATTCTAAAAGGAGTGGCTTGTGTATCTGATGATCCTGTGAAGGGGAAGAGGTTACTGTGTAACCCAGCTAGGTCCCAGTAGTATGGTAGGGGTGTAGGGGCTCACGCCCTGTCTCAGTGGAGGCAGAGTGAGTGTGGGACGGTGTGTCCCACGTTGGCCTGAAACCCTATCTCAGGGCCTGGAGGGTTCCCTAAGGGAGTGCCAGGTCAGGGGCCTAAGCTGTACATAGGTCATTTGAGGAGGATCTTCCTGTGTCTAGAGGACGGGGAGTGTCTGTAACCAGAACTCCGGCGGTCCTAGTGTTGGGCAGTACCGCTCCTAAGTGGAGGGTGCAGAAGTCCTGGCTCGCTGAGCATTTGACCGTCTAGAGTGCTTGACCATTTGTGGGTTCTCTGGAGGTCGTTCCCCGAGGAGGGGGGAAAAGCCGAGTTAGGGTTGTGGCCTGACCTGGGAGGAGTACTGGAGGGAAAGGGTGTCGCTGATACGCCGCTGGCGTGTGCTCTGTCTAGCCTGGGACATACTGAGAATCACCCTGTGATAGGGAGTACTGGAGGAGTGTGTGTCGCTGATACGCCGCTGGCGTGTGCTCTGTCTAGCCTGAGACATACTAAAACTGGAAGGGGGTGCAGAGGGACGGTGTCCATACTTCTGACCCCGGTGTAACCTGAGGGTTTAGATCTCAGGTTGGGAGATTAGGAAACTTCTAGGTCAAGAGGAATCTCTACCAAAGTGGATCAGCTGAAGAGACTGAGGGGGCTGCCCTTGCTGTGTGTTCTGGGGCTCACCTGCAGTTTGTTGTTTTCACTAAGGTAGAGGAAAGGGGGCTTTGCTGTGTGCTGTGTCCGCCCACCTGCTTGAAGAGGAACTGTGCTATGTGCTTTGTACCTCAGAAGTGGAATAGTTTCCAGGTGGTAGACCAGTGATGGAGTGAGGTCCTGATCTGGTAGGAGAATTGTGTTCTGGTGAAGTGCTTTTCTGTGAGGGTGCGGAAACCCAGAAGTAGAGGTAGGGTGGGGAATTCTTGCCCGTGACCTCTGGTCAGCCTAAGGGTATGGTCCCTAGGTTGTTGGATCAGTGGTGGTTGTAGCTACACTGAGAGAGAGAGTGGAGCATGGCTATTGTGTGCCAGGGGTTACTACCCCCCACTCTGTGGATTAGTTAGGACCTGTGATTTGGATGGCCTATGGCCTGGTCTTGGCTGTGGATGACTAGTGTGTACCAGTGGGGTACCCTAGTTGAGTCAGAGAGTTATTATTTGGAGGAAACCATGTAGGTTCAGAGTGCGAAAAACTGGACGGTGTCCCTGCTGTGCGAGGCCGTGTCCGTGGTTTTGTCGCCCAAAGCAGTGAAGCCCATCAGTGGTGTGATTGGTCTACCCTGCGTTTTGGCTGGAAGGGGGTTGTGTTGGACCCGGCCCATTAGGCAGGTTCACCCCTAGACTTTTTGCTTTTTCCTAGCCTGTTTCTGGAACCTGGTGTTGGTGATTTTAGGCCTCTGCGCACTTTTTCACTGTGGTACAGTGTAAAGTGCTTGAGCTCTCTGTGAATGAGTGGTGAGTGACCTGCCCTCCCATAGGAATGAATGGGGAATATGTATGCCCATGGTAGTTCCTGATGTGTGGGGAGTGCAGGGGCGAGTTTGGTATGAGCGAACTCGTGAGAATGAATGCTGCAAAATGATGTATGCTGCAAGACTGTGTCTAGTCTGGAAGTACTACTTTTGGAAGTTGGAATATTTGTGTAAGTTGGTGCTAGCGTGTGATTGGCTGGTGAGCCTGGCCCAGAGTGCCTGGGCCTGCTTGTGGATTGACTGTCTGGTTTGAGGATGACAGGGTCTGGAGAGCCCAGGAGGTTGTCTTGAGTCAGCCCATGGATGAAAGGCAGCATCTGCTGCCAGGGAAGTGGGAGGAGATTAGCACCTGATAGTGAAGGGCTGTTCCTGTGTGACTACAAAGCTGGCTCCACCTCCCGCTGGGCGACTGGCACCTCTGTCCCTGATACTGAAAGGGACTTCCCTCTAAACCAGTCCAGCTGGTTCTCACACTGCCTGCTTCAAAGGACTTCAAAGGACTTCAAAGGATTTTCTGTGTATAAGAAGGGGCTGTGCCCCCTTCTAAAATGTTCTTGTTTCTGACTTGAATCTGCCAGGGGCATGCTGCTGCTGGGGCTCAGGGTAATCCCTGGACCCTGCCTAGCTCCTGGACACCTGATGGACTTTCCCTGGGGAACCCTTTGCCTGTGGTCCCCTGCTGCAGACTACTGGGGACTTTTTGCTTGCTTTTGCCAAGGCTTATTCTAGCCTGAAAGTGCCTGGAGGACTTTGCTGCTGAGTGCGCCTGGGAGAGCTTTATTTTTAAACCCGTCTTGGTCCTTGTAGCGCTGGAGGCGCTATGGTTTGATTCCTAGCGCTGATAGCGCTTTATCTTTAATCCTGGGCTGAAGGGCGTGTGTTTTTGCCCCTTTAGCGCTTTGGAGCGCTTTTCTGGCCCAAGCGCTTAGTAGCGCTTTTATTCTGCATTTAATGGAGGCCGGTGCCCACCCGGCATTGCCCCGTGTTGTCACCGCTGCGGCCCGGGGGCCTGAAGGCGACCAGGAGCCGAGGAGAGGAGAACGAAGGGGCCGGGACCCGATTGGTCCCTCGCCGACAGGAGCCGCGCTCTGATTGGCCGTTGTAAGAGGCCTGCCCCCGAGAGTCGCGCTGGGATTGGCCGCCTGGCCAGCAGAGGCTCCGACGTCACTGGGAGGCTCGCCGCAAGAGCCGCGATGGGATTGGCCCATCGCTCGTGATCACCGCCGGGCCCGGGAAGAGAAGAGGCCGGGAGGAAGTTACTTCCGCTTCCCCCCCTTGCCTGGGGGAAGCCTGTGGCTGTGTTGCCGGTCTCCCGTGTGAAGTGGGAGACCGGAGGTGCTGCGCGCCGAGAGGGTGCGGCCCGGAATGGACGCCCGAGAGAGGAGCGAGGAGCCTGGAGCCATGAGGGCTCCACTTCCCGAAGTCCCGGTCCCGAGATGGAGGACCGGGTGAAGCGTGGTGCGAACCCCCGCCCTGGTGAAGCAGCTGGTGAGTGACGCTGCTGAGGAGGAGGCGGGGGAGGAGAGGGCGCCAAGGGGAGATCAGTGAGAGTCCCCGTGGGTGCGGGAGCGCACCCGCATTAGTTCTTGAGTGGCCCCCGCCTGATAGGGGGCCGCTCCACCGAAGGGGCAGTTGCAATTTAGAGCCTGAGAGGCCCGGGGGGCCATTATTGAGTGAGAGGCTCCCGAGTCGGCCACATTGTTCTTGGAGCGCAAGAGGGCTCGGGGCATATCGGGGCATATGGTCGTTGCCCGTCCCCAAAGGGCCAGTTGTGTCTGAAGCCACGAGGGCTTCAAGGGCGGCCCCGGTTGGCAGTGGGTCGCCCCAACGCTTGGAGAGTCCAGGGAGGCTCCGGGGGGCATTGTCTGCAGAGCCTGAGGGCTCCAACGTTTGGCCACAGTGTTTGTTTTAGAGCCTGTGTGGCTCAGGTGGCGCAGAATTGTTCTAGGGGCTACTGAGAGCCCTGCCACAGCTTTCTGATCCCAGTTGCCCAGCACTTTGTGGGCAGCTGCCACGTTTAGGCTTTTTGTACTTTGAGACTGGCGCTGCATGGCAGCGCATCCTGACTTTGGACTCAGGGCATCTTTGCCCCACAAGGCCAGTTGGCCTAGGGTCTGCCACAGGTAGTGGCTTATGTAGTGTTGGCGCAATGTGATTTCTATGCTTTTAAATAGTAATTGCCTACTGTGTGTTTTTGCGCTATTGACTTATGTTATGGCACCTCTGAATGTTTATGCATTATGTGTCTTCCTTTCCATGCGCTGCACCTCTGAATGGTTAGTCATCATGTGTCTTCTTGCGCTGCACCCCTGAATGTATTTTATTGCATCATGTGCTCTATTCTTAACACCTCTGAATGTTTATGGCATCATGTGTTTTCTCTTTATTACTCCTCTGAATGTGTTCTATTGCATCATGAGTAAGGTATTCTTTCTTAGACCCCTAAATGCTGAGTGATACTTAGGTGGTTGTCTTTTCTACTCCTCTGAATGTAGGTTTATTGCATCATGAGTAATGTATTCTTTCTTAGACCCCTAATGCTGTGTGATACTTAGGTGGTTCTTCTTTCTTAGTACAGGTGGTCCTAGTAAGGTCCTGGTTCCTGTTACCAGTGGTTACTGGTTGTTATCTTTGATTATTATTTTATGTTCCATTCATTCTAGAAGTGATTTTATATTCTACATTTTATCTAGAAGTGCTATATCTGATTTTGACAGGCGCCCATGTGGCCCTGTCTGGTGTACATAATCCCTGTGAATATTGCCCGTGCCAGTTGGCACAATGTATATGTGTGATTTTATCTGATATGTTTTTACAATACAAAAGTTATTTTTATAATAACCTTGTGTGGAGTCTCTTTTGTGGTGTGCCTAGTATGTTGTTGCTGTTGTGCGCTGGCGCAACCGCTTTACACATTGCCTCCGAGTTTAGCCTTACTGCTTGAGCCAAGCTACCAAGGGGGTGAGCAGAGGTTATCTTGGCGTGTGACTTCCTTGCCCTGACTAGAATGGTGGTTTCTGCCTGGCTTTGGCGTCAGCCTTAGCCTACCAGGAATAGCCAGTTCTAACAGACTCCATTCAAGAAATGTCCAACGTGTGGTGCTAAGTTCCCACACAAGGACCTACACGAGGTGTGCAACTTCTGCCTATCGCCTGAACACGAATCCAGGGACTGCGAAGCCTGCGCAGCACTCTCCTCCAAGTCGACGATTAGAAATCGTCGAGCTCGAAGACACGAGGTTTCCAGAATGCAGTCGGAGGCGATCCCGGAGCTGTTCGAAGACCAGCACCTCGATGAAGAAGAGGATCATGAGGATCAGTCGGGGTCGGAAGGGGACGAGTCGGATGTCGAAGAACTCGACGTGCAACAAACCGTGAGTGACAACGTCCCCTTAACAAAAAACCAACCCCGTGTGGTAACGACCCCGCCTTCGAGCCCGGTCAAACCGCAGAAAAAAGTTTCCGACGCCCCGCCTTCGGGCCTGGCAACGAAACCGAAACTGAAACCGAAACTCTCGGTCTCCCACCATGTTGGATCCGAGAAGAGGTCGACATCGACTTTGATGCCGAAGCTCCATGCAAGGGAAAGCTCGGCATCGAAACATTCCATGTCGAAACAGAAACATGATTCGACGTCGAAGACTCACTCGACACCGAAAAAATCGGAATCGAGCAAACACTCGGTGCCGAAAACACCGAACATTGACGATCGAAAACAAAGGCACCTTTCGGAACCGAAGGCTTCGGTACCGACACAGTAGCAGCAGACAGATCCCAAACAAAAGATTTTGTTTATCGATCCACAAACTGGCAAAGTAGTGACAAAGAAGAGGAAGAATGAACAGATAGAAGACAAACCTCGTCCTTCAAAAAAGAGAACACTGGGGACGAATACAACTCCTCCTACTTCTCCTCGACCTAAAGTCACACCCTCTTCTCCTATTCCTCACACTATGCCAAATATTCCTGCACCTTCTACACCAAGACCATCTACACCTCAGTCTGATGTAGACAGTGATACAGGGGAGGGAGAACCTCAAGGGGATGATGACACTATCCCAGATGAGGATGACCCATGGGAAAATTATAACGCAGGGTCAGATGATGACAACGACCCAGAGTTATATCCCTCAAAGCCTTCACCACCTGATGATAACACAGGGTTTGTACAGCTCATTAATAGGGCAGCAACATTTTATAAGGTAGATCTACATACAGAACCTCAAATAGAGGACTTCCTATTAGAGACACTACCTACTGCACAAAGAACATCAGGTACTCTACCTATGCTGAAGGGTCTTCTCAGTCACACAGGAGAAATATTCAAAGACCCAGTGAGGGCTAGGGTGTTAAACCCAAGAATTGATAAAAAATATAAGGCGGCTCCAAAGGATCCAATATTTATCAAAGGGCAGGTACCTCTGGACTCGCTTGTAGTTTCAAACGCTCGCAAAAGAGCGAACTCATTATCTACAGGAGAGGCCCCTCCACCTGATAAAGAGTCAAAATTAATAGATGCATCAGGCAAGAGAGTAGCATCACAAGCGGCAAATAGCTGGTGTATAGCCAATACACAGGCGCTACTTGCACGTTATGACAGGGCACATTATGATGAATTAGAAAAACTCATCACACACCTCCCCTCAGAAGAGGGCAGATCAGCTAATACAGGAAGGAAAGATAATAACTAACACTTCCATTAAGTGCGCCCTAGACGCAGCAGACACTGCAGCAAGATCCATCAACACCAGTGTCATGTTAAGGAGACATGCATGGCTTAGAGTCTCAAGGTTCAAACAAGAAGTACAAACATCCTTATTGAACCAACCCTTTGATCAGAAAACACTTTTTGGCTCAAGCACAGATGAGACCTTAGAAAAGATGAAGAAAGATACAGAAACGGCTAAGTCAATGGGAGCATTGCAACAGCCAACACAAAGGGGTTCCTTTCGTAGATCCACCTATAGAGGAGGCTCAAAAAATACAGGAAAAAATAAGCAATCCACCTCTTTCACACCTACGTCACCCAAAGGTAATTCAAGAGGTAGTTACAGAGGTAACAACAACAAGGGTAGAGGCCGCGGAAATAATAACAACCGCAACTCCCCAACCCCAAAACAGTGACTTAATACAACTTCCCCCAGACCACATAACACTGGTCGGGGGACGTCTATCACAGTTCCTACTTGTCTGGGAAAACATCACATCAGACAGGTGGGTGAGACAAATTATCCAACATGGTTATTGCCTAGAACTTACAGCTACCCCACCAAACATCCCCCCCAAAAAGCGTCCAATGAGTCAAGATCATCTGACATTGTTAAAAGAAGAAGTACTATCACTGCTACAAAAGCATGCCATAGAGAAGGTTTCAAAAGATCAACAAGGGACAGGAGTATACTCTCTATACTTCCTAATCCCCAAAAAAGATGGGTCTCTAAGACCAATCTTAGACCTCAGACCTCTCAATGCATACATAAATTCGGAACATTTCCACATGGTCACGCTCCAACAGGTACTTCCTTTACTGAAGAAAAGGGACTTTCTGTCTACACTGGATCTAAAAGACGCTTACTTTCATATCCCAATTCACAAAGCCCACAGGAAATACCTAAGGTTTGTAGTGGAAGGACAACATTATCAATTCAAAGTCCTTCCGTTCGGGGTCACAACGGCACCAAGAGTGTTCACAAAATGCCTAGCTGTGGTGGCAGCACACCTAAGAAGACAACAAATACATGTCTTCCCCTACTTGGACGATTGGTTAATAAAGGCCAAGTCACAAGAAGAATGTCTTCACAACACACAGAAGACGATTCAATTGCTGCACCACCTAGGGTTTACTGTGAACTACAAAAAATCACACCTGCAACCAAACAAAATTCAGCAATACCTGGGGGCTACTATAGACACAGAAAGAGCCATAGCATACCCCAATCCAATCAGGATACAGACAATGGTCAGGTTAATACAAAGATTTCAACCACAACACTCACTACCAGCACGAGTGTTTATGCAGCTGTTAGGCATGATGTCCTCCTGCATACTGCTAATACCTCATGCCAGACTACAAATGCGTCCACTACAGGAGTGTCTAGCGACACAGTGGAATCAGGCTCAAGGTCAGATTACAGATCTGGTGTTGGTAGACGACCGTACGCATCGCTCTCTGAAGTGGTGGAACACAACAAACATTTCCAAGGGACGGTCGTTCCTAGAACCGATTCCACAAGTGATACTAACAGCGGACGCATCGCTCTCCGGATGGGGAGCGCATATGGACAAATACACAGTGCAGGGGAAGTGGAGTGTGCAGCAAAAGAAACTGCACATCAACTACTTGGAACTATTAGCAGTATTTCTAGCACTAAAAGCTTTCCAAATGCAAATAACGAACAAGGCAGTCCTGATCAGAACAGACAACATGACTGCAATATATTATATTCAAAAACAGGGGGGGACACACTCTCTCCAACTATCCAAACTAGCACAGGACATTTGGAGATGGGCCATTCCTCAAAAGATCTATCTGTTAGCAGAACACCTACCAGGAGTTCAAAATCAGATAGCAGACATCCTAAGCAGAGAGTCAGAACAAGTACACGAATGGGAGCTGCACGACCAAATACTGCAGCCATTCTTCCAAAGATGGGGGCAACCAGAGATAGATCTGTCAGAACGCAAAATGCCAAAACTTCGCATCCAGGTACCCACACCACCGGTTCCAGGGCAATGCACTATGGATAAATTGGTCCAACAGATTTGCTTACGCTTTTCCCCCTCTCCCACTAATACCGTTAGTGGTTCGGAAACTGCAGCAGCACTCAATGACAATGATACTAGTGGCACCCACGTGGGCAAGACAGCCGTGGTTCACCACGCTACTACAACTCTCACAGGTGCCACATCAAAAGCTAAGATTATTACCCATGCACCTTACACAGAACCATGGAGAAATAATGCATCCAGATCCCAAACAATTGAACCTAGCGATCTGGCTCCTGCGGTCATAGAGTTTGGATATTTAGATTTACCACCAGAATGTATGGAAATCATTAAACAAGCAAGACGTCCTACCACCAGAGCATGCTATGCAGCAAAATGGAAGGGGTTTGCTATACACTGTAACAGTAAGCACATCAACCCTCTGGACGCATCCACTAAACAGATCATTTGCTATTTACTACACTTGCAGCAATGTAACTTAGCATATACCTCTATCAGGGTTCATCTCGCAGCTATAGCGGCGTACCTACAAAACAGGCAACATCTTTCCCTGTTTAAAGTACCAGCAATTAAAGCTTTCATGGAGGGACTCAAAAGAGTCATTCCACCAAGACGACCACCTTCCCCAGTCTGGAATCTCAACATAGTACTTACCAGACTAATGGGACCACCATTTGAACCTATGCATAGGTGTGAAATACAATTCCTCACATGGAAGGTGGCCTTCCTCATAGCTATCACATCACTTAGAAGAGTAAGTGAGTAACAAGCTTTTACGATTCAAGAACCATTTATGCAGTTACACCAAAACAAAGTGGTTCTTAGAACAACCCCAAAATTCTACCAAAAGTAATTTCTGCATTCCACATCAATCAGTCAGTGGAATTACCGGTCTTCTTTCCAAAACCACAGACGGTAGCGGAAAGGGCCCTACATACATTGGATGTCAGAAGGGCAATATTGTATTATATAGAAAGAACACAAACTTTCAGAAAGACAAAACAGCTATTTGTTGCGTTTTCTCCTACACATAAGGGCGATCCCATCTCTAAAGCGGGCATTGCCAGATGGATTGTAAAATGTATTCAAATATGCTACTTAAAAGCAAAGAGAACATTAACTGTTCCTCCTAGAGCTCACTCTACACGTAAACTAGGAGCATCTATGGCATTCTTGGGAAACATTCCACTAGATGACATATGCAAAGCAGCTACCTGGGTTACACCGCACACCTTCACAAAGCACTATTGTGTAGATGTGCACACAACACAACAAGCTAGAGTGGGACAAGCTGTATTAAAGACTTTATTTCAGACAGTTGCAACAGACACGGATGACCACCGCTAGGGAGAGAACTGCTGTATAGTCTATTCATATGGAACATCTGCAGCCCATATGCCTCGAACGGAATATGCTACTTACCAGTATGCATCTGTTCTTGGCATAGAGGGCTGCAGAGTGGTACATGCCCTCCCAGCCTCCCCGGAAACCTGTGTCTGTTCCAACATTATCTTATTTAGATACACTTACATGGGCATTCCTATCTGTATTCTATCATACTACTCCATCTAACCCTACTATGGCAAAACAATCTAAGGATGGAGCCGATGCCCATGCGCACTACCAACCAAAGGAGGAGTCACCAAGCTACAAAAGACTCTCCAAGAGAAAAACAAAGTGCAATCATCCGAGCCCAACACCAGATGGCGATATATTCATAATGTACCACTCTGCAGCCCTCTATGCCAAGAACAGATGCATGCTGGTAAGTAGCATATTCCTTGTTATCTGTACTTTCACATAGATTGCTTTTAACCGTACAAAAAGCATTGTCCTGAAGAAGGTGTTCAAGCCAGTTCACCGAAACGCTGCGTCGACAATGATTGTGCTTTTTTCCTTTTTATAAAAAATGTATCATGGTTTTATTAATTGAATGTAATGATTTATTCCTATGTAAAGTCAATGAATGTAAAAAATTGTTTAAAATACAATCATAATAAATGAAAGTTTTTTCAACTAAGAATCATTCTAGTACATTATCTTTTGACCTCTTACTTCTTTACTTTTTACCTTGTGTGTTAGAAAATGTTGTTGAAAATCCATAGAAATATTGTGACATCTTCCAGTATAAATTGTAAATTTGTTACCATATGGGGTGCCTCATAGCAAACTAGATCTCAAATTAGGTTGCAAGATAGTAGGACTGTTTTCACAGTCTGATCTATCCTCTATAACCAAGAAAAGGGAAAGCTTTCTTTTTTCAACTGACCTCAGACCCATTCCCTTTTCGATAAGAAGGGTGTCTCCTTAAAAATTTTTGACAGCTACATTTGTTATATACTTCCTGAAGCGTTACCTTTATTATATACTTCCTGGACCTTTACCATTATTATATACTTCCTAGAGCGTTACCTTTATTATATACTTCCTGGAGCGTTACCTTTATTATATACTCCTTTATTATATACTTGCTGGAGTGTTACCTTTATTATATACTCCTTTATTATATGCTTCCTGGAGTGTTACATTTATTATATACTTCCTGGAGCATTACCTTATTTATATACTTCTTGGAGTGTTACCTTTATTATATTCTTCCTGGAGCGTTCCCTTTAATATATACTTCCTGGAGCGTTACCTTTATTATATACTTCCTAGAGCGTTACCTTTATTATATACCTCCTGGAGCGTTACATTTATTATGTACTTCCTGGAGCGTTACCTTTATTATATACTTCCTAGAGCGTTACCTTTATTATATACTTCCTGAAAGGGTTTTATTCATAGTTTTCTTTGTCATGTAGCCTTGAAAGTGTTACTGCTGTTATACAATTCCTAAAACTGAAGTGACAGCAACACATCCTGATCTATCTCTTCTTACACAATCCCTTCTTTTTTAACCCCTTCGCCGCTGGGTTAATTGCCCCGCGGCGCTGGGGGAGGGAGGGTGCATGGCCACACCCGTTTCCATGGAATGCTCAGCACAGCAGGGAAATTATCCCCGCGTATGAGCGCCACGCGGATCATGACAAGCTCAGCTCGTCTGGAGCACAGCGCAACCGTGCCTCATAACGAGCTGAGCTCGTCATGAGCACGGGAGGGGTTAAATGAAATCTTAGCCATGTGCATCTTCGTAAAGCTGTACCTCTAGCAAGTGGGCACTCCATGTGTGCTCTTTCTGTACTAAATTACTGTGTGAACACCGAAAAATCACCTCCTTTTCTGAATTAAGTAAAATGTGACATGTTCTATAGAACATTTAGTTAAATATCTGTGTATGGTGAAATATCTCTTGGCAGCTTTTGTAAATGGTAAGGACCAGATGTCTTTTACAACTAGTTAAGTATTGTGTATTCACATGCTCTTACATTTCCATTTAGTGATTTTAAATCTCTTTACATCCCATAGGAAAACAGCCTTGAATGATCGTGAATAATGACAGTAATCGTAAAAATCTGAAAAAAAAGTGGTTTGAAAAAAAGAGCTCCAATATTTAGGAAAAGATCTGCATAAAGACTGAGGAACATGAACATAAACTGGTAGATCCTGGAAGAAGCAGTTCAGAGCAATTTGGTGGATGTAAGAGTCTGAGCTGTGCACCTCCACGCAACAGGATAAGAAATGACCTCTAGAAAACTAAGGCAACAACACTGACAAACCACTTCCTGTATAAACAGGCCTCTACCACCAGCTTTGATCATGTGTTCGGTATGAGGTAGATACAGTATTACTCTGCTTCCTGTAATGATGGCAGACCACCATTCAGCACGCTAGGTGTATTGTAAACATTTTCTATCCAAACCACAGGCCAAACCACAGGAACAAGAGAAAAGCACAAGGGAGTGGAGCCAGACAACTGAAGGGTAAAGGAAAGAGAGGGTCTCTGATCTACAACAGACTGTCCCAATTTGCTTCGACCAGAAGGAAGACTGATCTTCACTCATAAACATGCGAAACCATTCCGCAATCTAAAAACATAACCACTTACAAAGAAGCTTTACTTGCCACAATTATAATATATGTAGTTGGTGAGTCTTGTATTTCATTGTGAAATCTGAAATCAACCATCCAAAATACCACACACATACAAGGAATGTGTGAATAACACAAGTGCTATATCAACCATGTTAGCTCCTGAGGAAACGCAGTCATGGGATGCAGACAAATATAAACCCGACCCAGAGACACTAACCAAGAAAGAGAAATCATACACAAGCAGCAAGAGCTTTAGTTTGTGATCACTACTAAAGAGCCATCAGCAAACAAACGCAGGAAAAGCAACGTGCAATTGCAATGAATGTGTGAAGAACTTTAGTCAGTTAGCACTCCTAAAAGATCATCAGCGAACACACATGGGGGGAAAACCGTACCATTGCACTGAGTGTGTGAAGAGCTTCAGTCGGTTATCACAACTCCAAGTTCATCAGCGAACACACACAGGGGAAAAACCATACCATTGTAATGAATGTGGGAAGGCATTCAGTCAGTTATCAATTCTTCAAAGACATCAGCAAACACACACAGGGGAAAAACCATACCATTGCAATGAATGTGGGAAGGCATTCAGTCAGTTATCAATTCTTCAAAGACATCAGCAAACACACACAGGAGAAAAACCATACCATTGTAGTGAATGTGTGAAGAGTTTCAGTCAGTTATCACACCTCCAAAGACATCAGCAAACACACACTGGGGAAAAACCGTACCATTGCACTGAATGTGTGAAGAGCTTCAGTCATTTATCACAACTCCAAGATCATCAGCTAACACACATGGAGAAAAACCGTACCATTGCACTGAGTGTGTGAAGAGCTTCAGTCGGTTATCACAACTCCAAGTTCATCAGCGTACACACACAGGGGAAAAACCATACCATTGCACTGAATGTGTGAAGAGCTTCAGTCATTTATCACAACTCCAAGTTCATCAACGAACACACACTGGGGAAAAACCATACCATTGCACTGAATGTGTGAAGAGCTTCAGTCATTTATCACAACTCCAAGTTCATCAGCGAACACACACAGGGGAAAAACCATACCATTGCAATGAATGTGTGAAGGCATTCAGTCAGTTATCACAACTCCAAGTTCATCAGCGAACACACACAGGGGAAAAACCATACCATTGCACTGCATGTCTGAAGAGCTTCAGTCAGTTATCACACTTCAAAAGACATCAGCAAACACACACTGGGGAAAAACCGTACCATTGCACTGAATGTGTGAAGAGCTTCAGTCATTTATCACAACTCCAAGTTCATCAGCGAACACACTCTGGGGAAGAAAAACCATACCATTGCAGTGAATGTGTGAAGAGCTTTAGCCTGTTATCAAATCTCCAAAGACATCAGCGAATACACACTGGGGAAAAACCATACCATTGCAGTGAATGTGTGAAGAGCTTCAGTCGGTTATCACAACTCCAAAGACATCAGCGAATACACACTGGGGAAAAACCATACCATTGCAATGAATGTCTGAAGAGATTTAGTCAGTTATCAATTCTTCAAGTTCATCAGCGAACACACACAGGGGAAAAACCATACCATTGCACTGAATGTGTGAAGAGCTTCTGTCGGTTATCACACCTACAAAGACATCAGCGAACACATACTGGGGAAAAACCATACCATTGCAGTGAATGTGGAAGTAGTTTTAGTGATTCCTCAAATCTCAGGATTCATCAGCGAACACACACAGGGGAAAAGCCATTACAGTGCTGTGAATGTGTGAAGAGCTTCAGTGGGTCCTCAGACCTACGAAAACATATTCGAACACACACTCAGGAAAAACCATACCATTGCAATGAATGTGTGAAGAGATTTAGTCAGTTATCAAATCTTCGAAGACATCAACGAACACACGCAGGAGAAAAACCATAGCATTGCAGTGAATGTGTGAAGAGCTTCTTTCAGTTATTGGCCTACAAAAACATAAATGAACACACACTGGGGAAAAGCCATTCCAATGCAGTGAATGTTTAAAGAGCTGTAGTGGGTCATCAGACCTACAAAAATCAATCAGTAAATCAGTCAATCAATCAATCAATCAATCATTTTTTAAGCGCCCCTCATACCAAAGAGGGTCTCAAGGCGCTGGGGTGGGGAGGTGGGGGGCGCTACTGATCAAACAGCCAGGTCTTTAGTATCCTCCTGAAGGTCAGCAGGTCTTGGGTCTGTCGTAGGCTCAGTGGGGGGTGTTCCATGTCTTGGCAGCGAGGTGGAAGATGGATCTCCCGCCGATGGTTGTTCTTCGAATGTGCGGGACAGTGGCGAGTGAGAGGTCGGCGGAGCGTAGCTGGCAGTTGGGGGTGTAGAAGGAGAGCCTTCTGTTGAGGTAGGCTGGGCTGGTCTTGTGGAGTGCCTTGTGTGCGTGGGTGAGGAGCTTGAAGGATATCCTCTTGTTGACGGGAAGCCAGTGCAGGTTTCTCAGATGGGGGTGATGCGGCTGTGTCGTGGTACATCGAGGATCAGTCATGCTGAGGCGTTTTGGATGCGTTGTAATCGATTGATGAGCTTGGTCGGGGCTCCTGCGTAGAGGGCGTTTCCTTAGTCGAGTCTGCTACTGATGAGGGCCTGGGTGACTGTCTTTCTTGTATCTGTCGGGATCCATTTGTAGATCTTGCGGAGCATGCGGAGGGTGTTGAAGCAGAAGGAGGAGACGGCGTTGACTTGCTTGGTCATTGAGAGCGTTGAGTCGAGGATGTGCGTGGTCGGGGGGGGTCGGGGCTGCCCCCCAGTGCCATTGGCCGCCAGGAGTCGTCCAAGGCTGACGGGTTGGAGCCGAGGATGAGGACCTGTTTTGTCCGAGTTCAGCTTCAGACGACTGATCTTCATCCATTCGGCGGCGGCCTTCATTCCTTCATGGAGGTTGGCTTTGGCGGTGATGGGGTCCTTGGTCATGGAGATGATCAGTTGAGTGTCGTCGGAGATTATGTTGAGGTTGTGCTGTCGGGCGACGTGTGCGAGCGGGGCCATGTAAATGTTAAACAGTGTCGGGCTGAGGGAGGATCCTTGGGGTACGCCGCAGATGATCTCGGAGGCTTCGGAACGGAACTGGGGGAGGCGGACGCTCTGGGTTCTGCCGGAGAGGAAGGAGGTGGTCCTTTCCAGAGCCTTGTCTTGGATCCCTGCGGCATGGACGCGTGCGCGTAGTGTGCAGTGGCAGACGGTGTCGAAGCTGGCTGAGAGGGCTCCCCATTGCAGTTTCCCCATTGTCTAGCAGGGTCCTGATGTCGTCGGTGGCTGCGATGTGGACGGTCTCGGTGCTGTGGTTGCTGTGGAACCCTGACTGGGAAGGGTCCAGGATTCTGTTCTCTTCGAGGTATCTGTTAACGATTTTCTCGATGACCTTGGCCGGTAAGGGGAGTAGAGAGATGGGTCGGAAGTTCTTGAGGTCTCTTGGTTCTGCCTTGGGTTTTTTGAGTATGGCGTTGATCTCAGCGTGTTTCCAGCTCTCTGGGAAGGTCGCGGTCCCAAAGGAGAGATTGATGACGTTGCGTAGGTGGGGTGCGATGGAGCTGCTTGCTTTGTTGAAGACGTGGTGCGAAATGGGTCTGACGAAGAGCCGGAGTGGATTGTGCTCATGATCTTCATGGTGTCATCGACGCTCACGCTGGTCCAGGCTAGCAAGGGGACATGGTAGATGGTGTGCGGAGGGTCTGTTGTGTTGCTGTCTGTTGGGGCTGTCTCGGTGTTGAAGCTGTTGTGGATGTGTGCTATCTTGCGGTGGAAGAAGGTAGCGAGGGAGTCGCACAGGGCTTGTGACGGCGGGATGTTGTTGGTGTTGGAGCTGGCGTTCGAGAGTTCCTTCACGATGTTGAAGAGCTCCTTGCTGTCGTGTGCGTTGTTGTCGAGGTGGTCTTTGAAGGAGGTCTTCTTGGTAGCCCTGATGAGGTGGTGGTGGTTGCGGACGGCGTCCTTGTGTGCTGCGTGGCTGTCCGGAGTTTGTTCACTTTGCCATTTCCTCTCTAGTTTCCGGCAGGCTTGCTTGGAATGTTGGAGTTCTGGGGTGAACCAGCTGGCCCTCTTGCTGGTGTCTCTGTGGGCGGGGCTTCTTCAGCAGGGTGAGGGTGTTGGCACAGTCCTCGATCCAGCGTCTGAGGTTGTGGGCAGCGATGTCGGTGTTGGAGGGTTCGGTGGGTGGGCTGAGAGCGAGGTTTGCATGTCTTCAGTGATTTTGCTCCAGCAGCGGCGGGGGATCTGTTGGGTGCGGTGGTGTGTGGTGGGTTTCTGGAAGGTGAAGTGGATGCAGCGGTGGTCGGTCCAGAGGAGTTCGGTGGTGTGGCTGATGGAGACGTGCGGGCTTGAGGAGAAGACGGGGTCGAGCGTGTGGCCGGCGGAGTGGGTGGGCGTTGTGACGAGTTGTCTCAGTCCGAGGTTGGCAAGGTTATCGATCAGGGTTGTGGAGTTGTTGTTGTTGTTCTCAAGGTGAAAGTTCAGGTCTCTGCGGAGGATGTAGTCGGTAGAGGTCAGGGCGTGCGTGCTGATGAAGTCGACGATGGAGTCACTGAACTGGGGGCAGGGTCCTGGGGGTCGGTAGACGAGGGTGCCTTTGAGGGTGGAGTTGGGGTCTGTGTGGCTCTGGAAATGCATGTGTTCCGCGGTGCTGAGCGCGCCGTCTGTGCTAGTCGAGACCCTGATGCTGTTCTTGTGGACGATGGCCATTCCTCCTCCGACTCCGTTGGTGCGGTCTCTGCGGGTGATCTTGTAGCCATCTGGGATGGCTATGGCGTTGGCGGGTGCGGAGGAGGTGGTCAACCAGGTCTCTGTCAGGAAGGCGACGTCTGGGGAGATTGTGTTGAGCAGGTCCCAGTGCTCGACAGCGTGTTTACTTGCAGAGCAGGTGTTCAGTAGTATGCATCGGAGGTGGTCGAGGATTTTCTTGGTGGGTGGTCCGTCTGCTCTGTGGCTGGTGTAGCTGCAGTTCCAGCAGGTGAAGGGACTGTGTGTGCGTTTCAGGGCAACCTTGAAGCAATTGTGGGTCCGTCCAGGGTTGAGAGCGTGCAGAGTGCGGGCGTTGTAGTGGCGGCGGTCGTCGTGGCGGGTGCGGGGGCCAGGGGTTCTGGCGCTGGGCGAGGTCCAGATGTGGGCGGATGCAGATGGGCTTGCCGCGCACCAGCGGAGCGACGGCGCAGAGGCCGGCATGTGTAGGGAGGTGGGAGTGAGGAGCAGCTGGGAGGCGGGAGGTGGGGGCAGCAAATGGGCAGTCAGGGGGGCGGAGCCGCAGGGGACGCAGCGGCGGGGCGGTGAGGGCGACGAAGGAAACAGAAGGCAAAAGGGCACAACAATTGAGGGCGAAATGAGTGGCACAGAGGGCAGAAAGGTCACAAGAATACAGGGGGAAACGAGTGGCACAGAAGGCAAAAAGGTCACAAAGGTCACAGTAAACGGGGGAAATGAGTGGCACAGAGGGCAAAAGGTCACAAGAAAGGGCAGAAGGTCACAATAAATGAGGGGAAATGAGTGGCACAGAAGGCAGAAAGGTCACAGAAATGCAGGGGCAGCTAAGCAACAGAAGGCAAAAACGGGAAGAGAGATACGGGGCAGCGAGGGGGTAAGAAGGGAAACCGGGCAGAGAGACACAGGGGCATCCAGGGAGAGAACGGGCACAGGCGGTGCTGTGCGGAGGGGGAGCGATCTACCTGGAAGGGTCAAGGGTCGCTCTCCTCACCGCGCAGCGGCCAGCCTATATGGGGAGGTGGGAGGGAGGAGCAGCTGGGAGGTGGGGGCAGCGAATGGGCAGTCAGGGGGGCGGGCCACAGGGGACGCAGCGGAAAGGGGCGACAACGCAAACAGAAGACAAAAAGGCACAACAATTGAGGGGGAAACGAGTGACACAGAGGCAGAAAGGTCCCAAGAAAGGGCAGAAAAGGTCACAAAAAACGGGGGAAACAAGTGGCACAGAGGCTAAAAGGTCACAAGACCTTTCTTATTTACAGAGACTCAACCAACCAACTCCTAACTGGTGAAAGGACAGAATCCGTGCATGATGGCGACAGTATTGATCGGAGAGAGAGCTGACGAAAAGTTTAATTCTTAATACGTTTCTGAAAGCTTGACAGTTAAGTAAAGAGTCTTGAGCATTAAAGAATTCCAGCTCTTACAGTCCAGAACTATCAACTCCCTACTTTACATTTGTTGAACCTTGTCACTGGAAAAACAATCTGGATTTAGAAGTAAAGGAACACAAAAGATACTGATTTTTGATACAAATGATATTCAGGTTTGTTTTTACAAGTAAAACGAAACTCTTGTTTTATAAACTGCCGGTAAATGAATGGGCATAAAAAGTATGTGCTGCCTCGTGAGCAAGCAATGAAACTTTGTGATGCAGTTGGGACGTCCTCCGACCACAAATAAGATGGATCGTAACATTCTGAATCATCTGTAAGGTGCTCTTGTGTTGCTGTAGCTGTCAAATAAACAGTGTTCTTATAGCCCAGACTTGCCTAGAGGAAGGAGTTCACCGATATAATATGCACATCAGAAGAGAGGATACATCTCCAGTAGCCAAAGATAGTAGAAATTAATGCTTTCCACCAAGTTCATTTTAACAAATTGTTGAGTCTAGGATGTTCTTCCTGCTGTCGACCATCATCATCATCACGACACCACCACACAGCCAGTCAGTAACAGGAACAAGACTGCTCTTCAGCACACCCATCCTTATACATTACACACTACAGGGGTTTCCTCCAGGGCCAAACTCACTTTACTTTCACGTTAACAGCAACAAGTTCTAAACTGAACAAGTGGTTTGCATGGCCATTTGTGGCATAAGAAATTTGAAACCCAATACTTTATTAATCTGTATTAATAATACATAACCAAACATCCAAACACCACCCATGTATGGACATCCAAGAGCCTTTAAAAACCACACTACAGACGTATGTACCCGGATCAAAGGCAATTTATTGTAACATTAACATGAACAAAATTATGATACAGCAAGAACAATCATGAGGATATGAAATGTATACAATGATGACTAGATTTTACATATTAATACGAAATGTATGTTTTTAGATATATAATAAAAAAAACATTCATTTGAATTCATGGTATTTGACTACTGATTTTATAGGAGATCTTAAATGTGATTTATTCCCTAAACTATAAATATAATTTGTGATGTCAGCAAGAAGCCTAGTTTATTTGGCAATAGAGGGGTCAAATCTCAATAGCATGACTGCTTTCAGAAGGGAGTCTGGCACAGGTGCAATCATAAGGGACTATTCTCACCAGAATGCCTTCTCTCAGAGTGCAAGTTGTTTTTTTGGTCTCGGCCTGATCCAGCGCATGCGCTGGTCTAGCTGAGACATTTAGTAGCTGCTTAGAAAAGTGCTACTTTCCTGGCAACCAGCTTACTATCACGCGCACAAGAGCGCGCGCTCATGTGCGTAATAGCAAGCTAGTGGCCAGCAAGGTAGCACTTGCGGTGATGCGTCACCACTCGTGTTTTTTTTTTCATTTCGTGGCCGCGCGGCTTTACTTTTATGGCCTCGCGGCCAAATGTAGGTGCAATGATGCAGTCCGCCTCCCTAATCCAGCTCTAAGGGTCTGTCCGTATGGAACGAATTTCTGCTAGAGCACCTCTCTCCTGCCATGCCACATGGAAGCCTTTCTTGTAATTTAGCCATCGCTGTGTTAAACACATATTTCCACATTAGCAGCCTTCCTCACTAGGAAAGTGGGGACTGTTTTAAGAGCTTCGTCCTTGTGAAAACTTCAAACTTATTTCCCCAATAGCAGTGCAAGCCTTCCCCTCAACAACCACCTTACAGGATGTTTGATAATGACATCACTCCACACTGTAGCGCCTCGCTCCTACTGGAATCCATTTCTGCTCTAAGCACCTTCCCGAGAGTACTATTTCCGCGCATGACAGGGGGCGCCTTCTGGAAGTAATTCCCGCTGCACAGACACATGTTTGTTAAGACCATGTTGCCACACAGTGGGTTCCGCTCCGAGTAACTGCTGCAGGTTCGCTTGTAAAAACATTTTTTAATATTTTAAATAAATGCGCGCATCTGTGAATGTAATTGTGTGTGGGGAGGGGTGGGGTGGTTGTTAATCATAAAACATTGGCAAGAACATTGTAATTATTGGCAAATCGTTTCGAACGGGTGCCACACATGAATGTCTTTTGACAGACGATGTTGTAAAGTATTTAAGGTATACACAGTGTAGTGTTGCGTTACTCGCGCAAAGGAAACGCTTTAGAGCGGGTCGGCACACCAGCATAGGAGATGGACCGCATCTGTGCAAACAACACTACTGTTGTGTGCAGCTGCACCACAGACAACCAGCGGGTGACATTTGGCACCATCAGAGAGGTGTATGTGTGGTGTGTGTTCACACACACAAGCACGCATCTATAAAGCCCCTCTTGTCCATACACATGCATCTGCCTTTCCCTGGGTTGCACAGAAGTCTTTGCACACAGTCCCTGCATTACTATGTTGTTGGCACGCGCTCGCACACACATACATCACACAGACCAACCACACACCTGGTGCACCAGGGCTGTTCACCAGCATCCACCCAAGCAGATGGCGTTCTGTCTGGTTCAGATAATAGCATCCTTTAGCATGCATCCAACACTCGCGTTTCACGAGTGTGTGCACTTACAGCATGCCGCCTTCGGACTGTTAACAAGTGTGTGCCTGCTCAGGCGGCGTGCATAACCTGCCATAATTGTGTAGAGCATTCTTTCAAGTCGCCACCAGAAATACTAGTACAAAACGGGAGGAAGGGAGTAATTGCGCGAAAGCGTGTGAATAATAGCCAGTGTGCAGTAAACGGTTCATCCGTTGCTACCGCAGGGCGGTAGAAGAAGCATGCCGTTCATTGGCTGACACCAAATAGGCTCTAGCCTTGCATTCAGAGCGGGCACACACTCGCCACCCCTGTTTTCACAAGCGCATGCACCAGAAACCACACTTCTTGGGTTTTTCGTAAGTGAGTTCTGTAGTGTCGCGCTCTAGTCTTCGCGGTAGTACGCGATGACGTAGAGCGCGGCTGCCATTTTGGGAGCGCATTCCAGCACCCAGACCCGAGCGATCCGGACAGGTTCCCGGCGCTCTGTTGTGAAAATTAATAAATACTTCAAACCTTTCCCCAGTCGTGTGCGCTTCATTCAGGTGGCTCCCCTCATCATTACAAGTTCCATGGACTGTTCGGGAGAATTAACTCATCCTGGTGGCGTCCAGAGATATTTAATGAATGCATATACATGCGTCTTGCGTGAGTGTAAGAACACAAGCAAAGCATCCTTAAGGGGGTTCAATGATGTGTGCTGACACAGGAGGAGTCCAGGGGTACAGCCCGCTCCCCTCATTAGTTCTAGACTGATTGTGCATACTCCTGCGTTCTGGTGTTGTCTATGAGGTTGTCCTCACTTGCTTTGCATCCAGGAATGACACTTTATGAAGTGTACGCTCACGAGCTCATCATAATTGCTTTGTTCACAAGAGGGTGAACCCCGCCCAGCATCAGTCACTTGCACTGAACACTTTGCCTCCCCTCTACCCCGAGCGAGCGGTTGTATGAGTGCGATCCTTGGTTCTCGTGAGTGAATGCTCATCGAGTGAGTATCCTGGTGCAATGTATGAGTCGGTGAGTTCACAACTATCACGGAGAGTGTGTGCTAACCCAATCAGCAGCCCAATGCCCTTCATGTGTGAGTTCTCACACGCCCTGAGTCGGGGAAGTCTCACCTGAACTTCTCTTTGGCTGTCACATGTGTGTGCTCTTACACAAAACATCCCCCACTCCTCTGTGGGTGAGTACTGCATACATACATCCTCAGAGAGTCATTGCTGTGTGCAGAAACACTTATACATTTACTGTTGTTATTTCATTTCCCGGCCAGGTGGCCAATGCTTGTTTTCTCTATTCAATCAATCAATCAATCAGAGTACTTGTAAAGCGCGCTACTTAACCGTGAGGGTCTTAAGGCGCTATGGGGTGGGGGGTGCTGCTACTACTCGAAGAGCCAGGTCTTGAGGAGTTGAGGAGTCTTCTGAAGGCGAGTAGGTCTCGGGTCTGCCGTATGTGGGTAGAGGGTGTTCCAGGTCTTGGCGGCGAGGTCGGAGAAGGATCTGCCACTGGAGGTCGTTCGTTAGATGCGGGGGACAGTGGCGAGGGCGAGGCTGGCAGAGCGGAGCTGGCGGGTGGGGGTGTAGAAGCTGACTCTGCTGTTCAGGTAGGCTGGTCCTGCGTTGTGGAGTGCTTTGTGTGCATGGGTGAGGAGCTTGAAGGTAATCCTCTTGTCGACGGGGAGCCAGTGTAGGTCTCTCAGGTGGGGGGTGATGTGGCTGCGGCGGGGGACGTTGACAATCAGTCGGGTGGAGGCGTTTTGGATGCGTTGTATTCGTCATAGGTGTTTGGCTGTGATTCCTGCGCAGAGTGTGTTGCCGTAGTCCAGTCTTGTGCTGACGAGGGCCTGTGTCACTGTTCTTCTTGTTTCGGTCGGGATCCACTTGTAGATCCTGCGGAGCATGCCGAGGGTGTTGTAGCAGGAGAAGGAGACTATGTTGACCTGCTTAGACATGGAGGAGTCGAGGATGAATCCTAGGTTGCGTGCATGGTCAGTGGGTGTTGGTGCTGTTCCCAGTGTGGTCAGCCAACAGGAGTCATCCCAGGCTGAGGGGGTGGGTCCGAGGATGAGGACCTCCGTCTTGTCCGAGTTCAGCTTCAGACGGCTGATCCTCATCCAGTCGGCGGCGGCCTTCATTACTTCGTGGAGGTTGGTTTTGGTGTTGTGTGGGTCCTTGGTGAGAGAGAAGATGAGCTGGGTGTCGTCGGCGTAGGAGATGAGGTTGAGGTTGTGATGGCGGGCCACTTGTGCGAGGAGGGCCATGTAGATGTCGAACAGCGTCGGGCTGAGAGATGAGCCCTGGGGGATGCCGCAGATGATGTTGGTGGCTTCGGATCGGAAGGGTGGTAGGCGGACGCTCTGGGTTCTGCCGGAGAGGAAGGACCTGGTCCGGTCAAGGGCCTTCTCTTGGATTCCAGCTTCTAGGAGGCGTATCTTTAGAGTGCGATGGCAGACCGTGTCGAAGGCGGCTGACCGGTCCAGTAGCATGAGGGCTGATGTTTCGCCGTTGTCTAGTTGGTGCCTGATGTCGTCTGTGGCGACGATGAGGGCTGTCTTGTGGTAAATATATGATTTACCGTCTTAATTTCTATGCAGGTAAGTACTTAATCAATAATAACTCAATCGGAAAGAAAGACGCAGAGTCCGTGGTGTTAGAGTTCTTAGGGGTTTTATTCCTTAAAAAGGAATGGTCATGACCGGATATCTGGTTCCTGCCACCACTGAGGGTGCAGGAAGGGATAGAGCAATATTTTATTGACAATACATAGCTTATATACTTGAGTTACATTATAGAAACCAATATAGTAGGCGTAACAGCTGAGAGAAACAAGATAAAACACACACGTGGTCGTGATACGTAATTAGAAGGCGTGAACTAGGCGTGAACATAGAGGTGTGTGCTAGAAACGTCACAGGTAGGTGTCATAAGTGGGTGGCAACAAGAGCAGAATCTTGCAATGTCAGCAGAAATCTGAGGCCTGGATGCACGCGCAGCTGCATGACGTATGACTGACGTGAAGCTGAAGGGTGCAGGGGACTTGACATTTTAACTAGCGGAAAGAGACAGAAGTCTGGCATGTCAGATCAACTTGTGCTTCTATCATATCTGATATCTGATGTTTAGGAACTGAGCTATCTGGACGGAAAGGTCTCTGGGGCAGAAGCTATTCTATACTGACTGTGAGTGCATGTATAAGCGCCTAAGTGTCTGCATGAGAGGCGTGGGGGCATGGGCCTTCCATGGGAGCATGGTAACAGAGGCTATGAATTACTTGCACAGAGACAGTAAGGCCAGGCCCTTCGCTCTGCAGCTGGGGGAATGTTTACTTAAACTAGTAGGCAGGAATGCATCTTCGGAGAGGGAAACAGATAACTCGAAGGTTGAATTCATTCTTGGCAGGCAGCAGGCTGAGCTAAGCGCGGTGGGCCGCGCTGAAAGTAAGGCAGAGTTCACAGGTACAGGGGCAGCCTGGGCTGAGGCTTTCAGAGTCAGAAGGCAGGAAAAAGGCTCGATGGCAGAATTCAGGGCCTACTTTGCCAGAGCTGAAAAACGTGTAAAGTACACCACAAAAAGACGTTGGCATGGCATACTTAGGAACGGACCATTCACCCCATTCAGGGTGGGTCTGAAAGAGGACATGTTAACATTGGACGCAAATGTATTTGCGTCTTCATAGCTGGCACAGGAGGGAAGTTACATGCACTTTAAACTCGTACATGGAGACGGTGGGGTACACGATAGGGAACATAACTTGACCAAAAATTTATATTTCCTCATTCCCTCCTTGTTCCCTACGGACCCTTCATGATATCTCGATCATCATGAATCGATCAGTCTGTTCTTGTAACATCATTTGCTCGTCTCTCTTCCGTTGTCGGTTTGAGAGAAAACTGGAATGTTCAATACACGATGTGGCGCACAGTCCACATATCGCCGGCCCACACTGTAGGCACAGGCAGCAACTGAATACTATGACAAGGGCAATGCCTAGGAAGGATAGGATCTTCCATCCCCAAGCGGTCAACGTTGTCCAGAACCAACCGGACCAAGTCCAGGTGCCTGGATTCTGATGTATTAAACTTGCAATCTTATGAAGACGTGTAATAGCTTTGTATACAGATGGCGCGTTTTCTGGAATGAAAACACAGCAACTTGACCCGATGACCTTACAAGCTCCACCTCTATCTGCCAAGATGACGTCAATAACAAGACGATTTTGAAGGACAACAATCCGCATAGCAGACTGCTCCTCTGTTAAGTTACCTAGGGCGGAGGCAGTTTCATGTACTACTGCTTCAAGTGTTCTAGTTAGTCTACGTATTAATTTACTGTTTTGGACGGGGCCTGTGAAGAAAAAGAATCCTTTATTAAAATCTGTGTATTGCTCCCATGCCGTTTCAGTATAGTCGACAATCGGGAGATCTCTTCGGAATCTATCTTTTACTAGATTTGTATTTCTATGATAATCAGGAGGAGCTAGGAAAACAGGGGGCAGAAGGAAAGCAATGTAACAGGTACCATCCCAATCTGGAGGTAAACGTATGTATGCGGTATGGCCACAAACAAAGTAGGAATGACGTGTAGCTCGAAATGAGGACCTACCCTCATCAGTGAATTCGACCACAGTAGTACATTTACTATGACCTAAGTGTACGGAACCTTTCTTTCTAACACAAAGATGACCAGTGACTGGTAATACTGACATAGCGGGGAGAATGGGTGCAGCTTCGGACTCAATAGTATGGATCATGAGGTTAACTGTGTAATTACCTAATCCATATACTTCGTTTTCTAGATCAGTTCCTATTCTAACGGATCGTCCACTTTTATCAGGGTAACAGACGTCGAACAGAACTGAATTCAGGTTTCCCCAAACCCAGCCCCCTTCGCGGGTAACAGCAATATCAGAATCTAAAGAATTAATCAATCTACTCCATGCACCACAGGAGCCATTGTGAGTGAACGGATACGGAAAGAGGGGCAGAACTCCCTTGTATTTCTGATGGGGAGGGAGTCGGCCACATATCCAACAGTTTGTAGCATTGCTCGTCTGATGGGAGTGATGTAACATGCTAATGAATGTGTTGTTGCGCAGCGCAAGTCTGTAAGACAATTCGTGAGGCGGTAATGTACTAAAAGAATGTTCAGCAGAAACATTGTAAACAGATTGTTCACGCTTGAAGATAGGGTAATATATAGGAAGCAATATACTCGCCACAATAATCAGAAGACTTAGAAAAAACATGATTAATAAAGTCACTATACAGTGGCTGCGGAGTGATTTGCAATATGCACGTTTCTTGAATTCTCTCTCTCTCTCTCTATCTCGATCTAGGGGATACATGTCAGAAACTATTTAACCGATTCACCTAGGGGAGGACTTAAACAATTAAACTGTCTGACTTGCTAGATCGAAGCTTCTGTTTATACTCCTCTTGGGGAGTTTTCTCTCGTTCGGGAACCTTAAAGTCACTAGGTTTAATACAGTCTTTGGTGGGGGTGGACGAGTCAGGGTCTGGTTTCAGTTAGTTGCACCTTTTAATATGACTCGTATGTATCCACCCCTTTCTGCCTTCCACTTTGATTGCTGTCCTCGTAGTGAGCAGGACGGTCTTCGGCTCTTTCCAGCGGGGCTCCAGCGGACTTTTCCTGTCAAAGTTCCTTATTAAGACGGTGTCACCTGGTCGGACATCGTGCGGCTTTACATCAGTGTTGTCAGGGAAGGCTGCGGCAACCTGTGAACGACATGATTGGAGTGCAGACATCAAGGAGGCAAGGTAATCTGTCAGCATATTACAATCGACATCAGTAATTTTCTTAGGCATGGGCGTCCCCCACATATTCGGTGGTCTGCCAAAGACCACTTCGTACGGGGATAGTCCTGATCTCGAATGGGCAACCATTCTCATATAGAACAATGCAACTGGCAGGGCGACTATCCAGTCAACCCCTTTCTCTTTACAAACTTTAGCAAGGCGGGTCTTTAATGTCTGGTTATGCCTTTCTACAAGGCCTGCGGCTTCGGGATGTCGGACACAATGGAATCTCCACTGATATCCTAGCAGAAGGGAGACATGCTTCATGAGTTCGGATGAGAACGGCTGTCCGTTATCTGAGTACACGACACGAGGCAAGCCGTATCGTGGGAAGAATTCTCGAACCAGCTGCCTGGCAGTGGTCGGGGCAGTGTAATCTGAGACTGGGTATGCTTCGGTCCAACGAGAAAGTGCACAAACAACTACGAGGACATATTTGAATCCCCGACAACGGTCCATCTGGATATAATCCATCTGGAGGACTTCAAAAGGGTGATCGGGAGGATGAAATCCACCTTGCTCTACAGGAACGCTTTTACCTGGATTGAACTGACAACAGATCATGCAAGTACGCACTTTCTGTTTTGCTGCTGCTCGTAAGTGTTTGTTGTACCAGAGATTCTGTAAACTGTCTAACATAGCTTTCTCTCCTAGATGTGCAGGACTATGTGCTGTATTTATCATGATTTGGACCATTGAGTCGGGGAGGAACCATGTAGATTTTCCCTTTGTGACCCATCCTTGATCTGTCTGGATCCCTCCTAGTTCAGTCCATTTCTTTATTTCATCTGGAGTGGCATGTGTCTGAATATCGATTACGTCTAGGGTGGGATCCCTGACTGACATACACTGAGTTGGTACTATTGTCTTTGTCACATCAGTAGTCTGGGTGTGAGTCAATGCTGTATGTTTTGCTGTCTGGTCTGCCAGGTCGTTACCCTGGGAAACAGAATCTGTAACCTTAGTATGTGCTTTACACTTCATGACTGATATGCCCGAGGGCAAATGTATTGCTTCTAACAGTGCTTGAATGAGGGGACCGTGTTGGATCTTGGCACCATGAGAGGTCAAGAAACCTCTTTCTTGCCATAACATTCCGAAGTCGTGTACGACTCCGAACGCATAACGGGAATCAGTGTATATGTTAACATTTCTGTTCTTGGCTAGAATACAAGCTCGGGTCAGAGCGATGAGCTCCGCCGCTTGAGCAGACAGTGTGTCAATACGATGTGTTTCTTTAACTTCAGTTTCAGTGGTCACTGCATACGCGGCCACTAATTCTCCTGTACTTGTTCTCATGCATGAACCGTCCACATAAAGTGTCAGGTCTGGATTTGCCAGTGGAACATCTGTTAGGTCTCGTCGAGGTTTTGTTACTGTATTAATGATCTCTATGCAATCATGCGGGGTTGGATCTGTCATAATTGTAGGTAACAATGTTGCGGGGTTCAGAATGCTACAGCGTCTGATTTCTATGTGTGGCTGGAATAGTGTCAATTCATAACCTGTCAGTCGTGCTATAGTCAAGTGCTGAGTCTGGGTTCTGTTTAAAAGAACCTCTACAGAATGTGGAACTTGAACTGTTAATGGATGTCCTAAAACAATTGAGTCGCTCTGTCTGATTGCTAGCGCTGTTGCTGCTACTGACTTCAAGCACGCAGGGAGTGCCTGAGCTACTGAATCCAATGTACTTGAAAAATAAGCGCAAGGCTTATGTGAACCTGCTTGATCTTGAGTGAGGACAGACAATGCTGTACCCTCACGTTCTGTAACGAAAAGTGTAAAAGGTTTGCTGTAACATGGTGTCGCTAGAACTGGTGCTTGACATAAAGCTTTCTTTAATTCTTCAAAAGCCTGTGTATGTTCCTGAGTCCAAGGGAGGACAGTCGAAGTCGCTGCCTCCTGTGTTGTTAACTGGATGAGTGGTTTAGCTAAAAATGCATACTGGGGAATCCATTGTCTGCAGTACGAGGTGAGGCCTATAAAGGCCCGCACTTCCTTTTGTGTCTGGGGTTGTGGCATATTTACAATTAACTGGATGCGATCGGGAGTGAGCTGTCTCCCCACTTTGGACAGCAAGTGACCCATGTACACAACTTGCTGAACACAGAATTGTAGCTTCGAAGGAGACACCTTGTGTCCCTTGTCGGCCAGAAAATGTAAAACTGTCAGTGATGCTTGTTCACATTCGGGCTCACTTCGGGCGGTGATCAGCAGATCATCGACGTATTGCAGTAAAGCGGTGTTAACTGGCATAATGATACAATCAAGTTGTCTTTTCAGTGCTTGGCTATAGATGCTGGGGCTTTCTGTGAATCCTTGAGGTGCGCGCGAAAATTTGAAACTTCGTCCATTTAAACTGAATCCGAAGAGATATTGGCTCTCTGGATCAATAGGTACACTGAAGAAGGCGTTCTTGAGGTCAATTACAGTAAAGAACGTTGCTTCTGAATCAATAGCCGTCAATAAGGATGAGATGTCGGGAACCACAGGGTACTGTGGAATAATGCATTTATTCAGTTCTCTTAAATCAATCACCAGCCGATATACTGGCGGTGCATTGGGATCAGTACGTTTAAGAATCGGAATGATGGGTGAATTACAGATATTGGAGTCGGTTTCTACGACCACTCCTTGGGCAATGAGCTCTTCAATGATTTCCAGTAAAGCCACTACAGCATCGGGTGGTAACTTGTATTGTCTGATTCTGGGTAAAACTACACCTGGTTTGAGTGTAACACGGTATGGTGTAATGTGCATACAACCTACATCAGTTGGGCCTTTTGCCCACAAGTGATCTGGTACATTTTTCAATCTGACATCAAACTCTCGTAACACATAATGACCCTTAAAGTCTCTTAAGAAAAGTCTTACTCCTTCCGGGGAGCAACATATAACAGCTCCTAGAGCTTTCAATGTTTTTATTCCTAACAGATTTTCTGGACATGATTTCGTGAGTAACAGGTCTGTAACACGTGATAATGGACCCACAGCCAGGGGGACTGGTTTCGATACCTCATTTACAATAGGCTGTCCTGAAAAACCAAGGGAAACATTCTGTGAGCCTGAGAGGGGTGCCCCTGGGACTTCATCATGACTGATTGTGGTGCGACTTGCCCCTGTATCAATTAAAAACTTTCTGTCTTTTCCCAATACTTGACTGTGTACATAAGGACCCTCTTGATCTACAGGAATTTCAATAAGAGGCAAGCCACCCTCCCTCTCTAGGCTGTTTCATGTGTATCGTTGATAATCGGGATAATCAGATTGGGCATACTGGTACATCTGTTGCGAAACTTGCTGAGTCGCTGCAATGGGCTGTGGTTGTGACTGTCTCTGAGGTACCGCTACTGTCTGTGCTGTATGTGATGGAGCATGCGTAGGCTGTGTATTCTGCATGGGCTGTATATTCTGTGAAGACTGATGCTGGTTATGGTCTTGTCTAGGCGGATGCGGTCTTTCTTTAGTTTTACCTGTCGCTATATTATGTTTCAGAACTGGGCATTCGTGTACGTAGTGACCTGGCTGCTTGCAATAGTTGCATGTCCCTTTAACGGGAGCTGCGGAATGGCCTGTCTGGGTCGTACCCTTTCTCTGGCCGTCGGCTGGAACCGATTGGGCCACTAACATTTTCATTTTCGTGTCTTTCATGCGTTTCTGTTCCTGATCCTGTTCTTCTCTAATTCTATTCTGGTGATATTGTAACATCTGTAACATCTGGGATGGCGTATTTGCCTTCCAAGTACTTTCAACTTTATACACGCGGTTCTTAACTAATGGCAGGGAATTCTCGACTAATTTTGATACAAAAAGATGCGGGTATGACTCACTACTTGGTTTAAGGCCACTATTAATAATGAAACATTTCTCGAATCTTGAATAGAAGTCACTAGTATCTTCATCGTGTTTCTGCTTACAGGACGAGATTGCGTCCCAATCTTCCTTTCTAGTTGTCAGCAATCTCGGGAGAACCTGTACTATCAAACCTGGTAATGCTTTAGTTTTCTCCCCAAGGCCTAGCCCTGGGGTACGTTTTCCCTCCTCTTCTTCTATTTCTGCCCATACAATCTTTTTGTCTCCCACTTCCCATTCTTTTTCCTTGAGTTTCTCGTAGATGCCCGTGGGCAGCAGTACCTTTAACATTTTCATGATATCTTCATATGTGTAATCCCCCATCAGTAACATGTCTTTAAGTTCTCTATGAAAACCTGCAGGGTCTTTATCATGACAGGGTACTAGTTTCTTCATTTCCAATAGTTCTAACTTGGTCAGAGGCGTGTGTACGTACACACGTTTCAGATTATGATCGGCACCCATGACTGGATGTACTTCTCGTAAGGGGTTCTGGCTTTCAATGCCATGCAGGCGCTCCATATGATACATTTTTCTTTCTGGGGGCGGAGCAGGAACATATTGTGAACCCAGGAAAGTGTTATGTCTGTGTCGTTGTTCTAGAATTATTTGAATTAATTTGGTACTTAAACCTCTCCATCTTTCCATGAGTAGTGCTTCTAATGTATCGTGTAAGGGACCTGGGTCAGCGTGTTGATATCTGAATAGCGTGAGGAGGTGTTGAATCATGTATACACCTGCTAACTTCTGCTCGTCTGGGGAAAGGTGCAGAAATGTCTGGGCTACGGTATCATCATTGTATATATTCGGGTTGTCAGCCCATAGTACAGCTGACCGGGCTAGTTCTTGTTCATCCATAGAATTGAGTACATGGTACCCCATTCGTTCTCGAAGCCTTTTATCAGTCTCCTGGAACTGATGTTCAGGAGAATTCGGTTTTGTTATGCCAGAGAGAAAAACTCTCTTGCTTTCTGGACGAATGCCTTTCCTAAGGTAAGTTCCCTTACCTACATATGCTATCGTATCTGTAGTCTTTTCTGGTTCTTCAGGTTCTTCCTCCTCCTCGGAGGAGGCATTCTCTTTTTCCTTTTCTTTTTTGTGTATCTCTATTACTTCTTTTCTTATTTTCTTGTACATACTGGCTATGCAACCCCCTTTATCATGTTTTCCTTCAGATATATTTTGACCCCACTTGTTGAGTCCATCTAATTCATCCTGGTCTGTCTCAGGCCTGTCTCGTTCTCTTATTAAACAATTTATGAAAAAACGTAGTAGATACGCTTGAGTGTCGACTTTCTGATGTGCCATGGCTTTCTTAATACTGTCAGGGTCTTCCCCAGTCCGGACAAAATTGTATATTCTATCTAGGTACTCTTTCATTCCTGGGAAGTACAGTAGGTAATCGGTAGCTTGTCGTAAGCGTAGTGATGCTATAAACATCCTATCATCTTTACCGGGTACTGGGTCGTATCTGCAAACTTGAAGCGGTTCTTTGAGTGGGTCGAGGCGGGGTGAGTGGAGCATAAAGGGCTTCTGCAAGTGTAATCTACGTGTTGGCGGCGGGGTCTGGGGACCCCCGGACGCACCTCCTGGGGCTGAAGCTTGAGCGTTATCTCTTTGTGGAGTCTGTATCGGTACTTGAATTTGTCTTTTAGTAGGATCAGGTAGAAGCGGTTTCGGTATATTAATTTTAGGTGCGGGAAGTGGTGGAGGTGGTGGAACAGGGGGAACCTGTCGGACGGGAGAACCTTGCTGTGGTACTGGCGGGATACGATCTCGGGGCGGGTTACCACCCCCGTCACCGTCGGTAGGCGGGACGCGGACAGGCAGATTGGTGTAAGCGGGAGCTACATCCTCTAGATAGGAATTCAGGAATATGTCTTTAGTGGTCCTGTGAGTTACTTTAGTTGGAATTAATGGTGGCGGCAGATTTTCCGGTATTTCTGAAGTGGCCTCTGGCGAACCCTCGGCCACGAGATACATACCATTTACGAGATTGTTTCGTGCGCGGTCTATTTGCTCTGATTTTACTCGGATCCCCTCAGTAACTAATTCGTTTTCTTGAGCTTTATCTGATTCTTTAAGTCTGTCTTCTCTACGGAGTGCTCTTTCAGCACGCTTATGTGATTCCTTACGCCAAAATTCTATGGCGTCTTTCTGAGATTGTCTGGCTTTCTTTTTCCATAATGCTTCTTCTACCTTCATGATGCACTCGGCATCCCATGTTCCGGTAACGGGCCATCTGTGTCTTTCGTCTAGATGCTTAGTATAATCGGCCCATAAATCTAGATACAGTATGGCGTCTATGCCATGTTTATGGTACATGAAATTTCCAGGAGTGTCCCTAGGGGGGATAGGAATTTCTTCTTCTAGCATCCCTTTCCTAGTTCCTATCTGTTTTAACTTGTTGAAAAACGGCATCTTGTTTACTTGATACTGAATGCTCAATCCTTACTACTTAATACTGAATACAGCTAGTTACACAAGAACGCAATAATGTACATAAAAAAACAGTCACTCATACAACGACATTAATCACATGGAAAAAGACATTTAAAAACACTTATTACTACCCCCTATACCGGATGTACTGCTAAACAGCACAGATACACTGCTGAGAACAGTGCAAGAACTTGAATCATCGGATATACTGCTAAACAGTACAGATACACTGTCTAAAACAGTGCAGACCGGACTTGTGTACCCAAACCCGTCTAGATACGTCCCAGCAATGGTACTCACCGGGAAGCACGGAAAACAGAAGGCCTCGGAAAACTCGACTGGACTGGACCGGACTCGACTCGACACGTGGATACTTCGGAAAAAACTGGTGGGCCTCTTGACACCTCGGACCTTGCTTCTTTCGGCTAGGCTCTGGTCGGGATCCTCCGCGCTCCTCACCGCCTCGTCTGGGTGCTAATTGCAGTCTTCGTCACCTCCGTGGGCCAGAGGGAGATACAGGAAATCCTGCCGGTACGCGTAGTTTCCGTCTAACTGATGGCAGGGGACAGAGTTTGCAACGCACCAACCGGCGCGTGAGGTGGGGGAGGGGTCCCTATTCGGGCGCCAAAATAATGTGGTAAATATATGATTTACCGTCTTAATTTCTATGCAGGTAAGTACTTAATCAATAATAACTCAATCGGAAAGAAAGACGCAGAGTCCGTGGTGTTAGAGTTCTTAGGGGTTTTATTCCTTAAAAAGGAATGGTCATGACCGGATATCTGGTTCCTGCCACCACTGAGGGTGCAGGAAGGGATAGAGCAATATTTTATTGACAATACATAGCTTATATACTTGAGTTACATTATAGAAACCAATATAGTAGGCGTAACAGCTGAGAGAAACAAGATAAAACACACACGTGGTCGTGATACGTAATTAGAAGGCGTGAACTAGGCGTGAACATAGAGGTGTGTGCTAGAAACGTCACAGGTAGGTGTCATAAGTGGGTGGCAACAAGAGCAGAATCTTGCAATGTCAGCAGAAATCTGAGGCCTGGATGCGCGCGCAGCTGCATGACGTATGACTGACGTGAAGCTGAAGGGTGCAGGGGACTTGACATTTTAACTAGCGGAAAGAGACAGAAGTCTGGCATGTCAGATCAACTTGTGCTTCTATCATATCTGATATCTGATGTTTAGGAACTGAGCTATCTGGACGGAAAGGTCTCTGGGGCAGAAGCTATTCTATACTGACTGTGAGTGCATGTATAAGCGCCTAAGTGTCTGCATGAGAGGCGTGGGGGCATGGGCCTTCCATGGGAGCATGGTAACAGAGGCTATGAATTACTTGCACAGAGACAGTAAGGCCAGGCCCTTCGCTCTGCAGCTGGGGGAATGTTTACTTAAACTAGTAGGCAGGAATGCATCTTCGGAGAGGGAAACAGATAACTCGAAGGTTGAATTCATTCTTGGCAGGCAGCAGGCTGAGCTAAGCGCGGTGGGCCGCGCTGAAAGTAAGGCAGAGTTCACAGGTACAGGGGCAGCCTGGGCTGAGGCTTTCAGAGTCAGAAGGCAGGAAAAAGGCTCGATGGCAGAATTCAGGGCCTACTTTGCCAGAGCTGAAAAACGTGTAAAGTACACCACAAAAAGACGTTGGCATGGCATACTTAGGAACGGACCATTCAACCCATTCAGGGTGGGTCTGAAAGAGGACATGTTAACGTTGGACGCAAATGTATTTGCGTCTTCATAGCTGGCACAGGAGGGAAGTTACATGCACTTTAAACTCGTACATGGAGACGGTGGGGTACACGATAGGGAACATAACTTGACCAAAAATTTATATTTCCTCAGTCTCGGTGCTGTGGCTTCGTCTGAATCGGACTGGGACGGGTCCAAGATGTTGTTGTCTTCTAGGTGGCGGGCCAATTGCATGTTGACGATTTTCTCGATGACCTTTGCCGGGAACGGGAGCAGGGAGATGGGAACGGAAGTTCTTGAGGTCCTTGGGGTCCGTCTTGGGCTTCTTGAGGAGGGCATTGATTTCGGCAGGCTTCCAGCTTTCCGGGAATGTTGCTGTTTCGAAGGAGATGTTGATGACCTTTCGTAGTTGGGGTGCGATGGCTGCGTCTGCTTTGTTGAATATGTTGTGTGGGCACGGGTCTGACGGAGATCCTGAGTGGATGGAGTTCATGACCTTGCGTGTCTCGTCGTCGTTGATGTTGGACCAGGAGGTCAGGCAGTTGGCGCTGGTAGTGTTCACAGGGGAGGTGGAGTTTGGCGTAGTCGGAGTGGTCATGGTGTTGAAGCTGTTGTGGATGTCAGCGATCTTGCGGTGGAAGCAGATGGCTAGTTAGTCGCACAGTTCTTGTGAGGGCGGGATGTCGTTGGCTTTGGCGCTGGGGTTGGAGAGTTCCTTTGCGATGCTGAAGAGCTCCTTGCTGTCGTGTGCATTGTTATCCAAGCGGTCTTTGAAGGACGATCTCTTGGCTAATCTGATGAGGTGGTGATGTCTGCGGGTGGCGTCTTTGTGGGTTGCGTGGTTGTCCGGTGTGCGTTTGTGGAGCCATATCTCTCCAGTTTCCGGCATGCGCGTTTTTTAACTTTTGTTTGTAGAAGCGCATGCGTCGCTTTCACGTTAAAGGCAGCCAGGGACATGGCCGTCTTTAAAGTGAAAGCGTTGCACTGGGCACTTTTGCAAACAACCATTGGTCTTGCAATCCCCTCCCCCTCTTCAATAGCCGAAACTGAGTTCTCGCTAGCACCTCCCACAGCACCGCCTTTATTTATGTGGTAAACACAGCAGCCATTATTCGTTCGTCTCAGAAGTTCAGTCTTTCCTGGCGAGCCTGGATTTCAGATCAATCAAGCCCAGCCGGCCAGGCTGCCTCTGAATAAGTGAACCACCGTCCAAGTTATTTGCCTTAGTGCCGCCTTCCCTGATTTACATAAATAAAGCGCACAGCCTGACAGCCCAGGTAAAAGGTTGCTCCAAGCAAGCACTGCTGCAACAGGTAAAAGAGCTGCCACTAGTCTGCTGCAGAGAACACCAATCTGCACCACATTCTTAATGTGCTGGTGTAGTAACGAGCAATTAAAGATGTATTACATAAAATATTAAGCTGGTTACAGTCTAGTTCAGTAAAATCTCAGCCTGCAAGTTTTGTTCATCAAAATAGATTCTGCCTATGTTCATTCAATTAGAAACAACATTGGCACTTTAATTATTACAGGTATACCACCTCAGAGGTCAGCGACTTTCAGTGTGTCACATCCTGGACGCTCCATTTCATGTTAAAGCCACTACTGCAGAATCGTGCACTGCAGACATCTCTGTGGGCGAGATTGATAGACAGTGTCAGTGACATTGCATTGCAGACATCTCTGTGGGCGAGATTGACAGACAGTGTCAGTGACATTGCACTGCAGACATCTCTGTGGGCTGGAGTGACAGACAGTGTCAGTGACATTGCATTGCAGACACATCTGGGCAAAAGTGACAGACAGTGTCAGTGACAGACAGTGTCAGTGACATTGCATTGCAGACATCTCTGTGGCTGGAGTGACAGACAGTGTCAGTGACATTGCATTGC
Source organism: Lissotriton vulgaris (assembly GCF_964263255.1). Classification (NCBI taxonomy): domain Eukaryota; kingdom Metazoa; phylum Chordata; class Amphibia; order Caudata; family Salamandridae; genus Lissotriton; species Lissotriton vulgaris. Next base: position 326,179 of record NW_028248729.1, read on the forward strand.
AGACACTGCTCCAACTGAATGCAAAATATCACAGTCTCTACAAGGAGCTCTTCGACAGGATAGATTAGCAGACACAGAGGAGATGTGGCTAAACTGTCTGGGGTGCCTACTTTGGAACTGAGCAGCAGCTCAACATTCTGTGATTCTGGGCAAATTACTAATCTCCCATATCCTTTAAAAACACAAAAAAAGAAAGAAACCTGCTTCAAGTGTAAAGCACTCCAATCCCCTTGGGTCGAGTTTGCGCTGTGACAGAACTTCAAAAAACAAACTTCTCTACAGTAGAATACTGTAGCAGAGGCTAATGTTATCGACACATCTATGAAACACAGCAGCCCAGCACACACATACAGTAGAGACACGTCACACAGAATACTATAGGCCACTGGAATTGTGCGACTGTGACGATTTTTGCATGGTTGTAAATTTGCCACATAATCCATCATCTGCCACATGATCTACAGCTTTTAACAAAATAAAATTTCTGTCTATGTCAAACTGTTCAAAAGTTTGTAAAAACACAGCAATGTGTTTCAGCACAGTGGAAGGCTCTTTACAAAGGTTGACGGATTTCTATAGTTGTTTGCTATGTTTGGGTATTAAAGTGGTACCAATAAGGTACAACTAATGCACAGACCATGTTAAATTTAAAAATTGCTAAATAATTAAGTTAAATTATTGCAAAATGTGCTGCATAATCCCACATAATTTGCATTTTTGGCCATAATTTACTCAACCCTGCTGCATAATTTGACTCCCCTGCTGCATAATTCCTATGGCCAAGCCTATAGGAGAGACCGATCATACAAAGGCAATGCTAGAAAAGAGTATCAGATGAGGGACAAACCAGGTAGAGACAGCCCTTGGTCACAGCACCGAAGATAGCCAGGCTCGACATTTACCTGTCTTAAGATCTTTAACAGAGTTTCAGTAATTTATATTACACAATAGCTCACCAAGCTAACACTTACTACAGCAAAACATTATTAATTACCTAGGCAAAACCAATTGCATTTACCAATGCACGCCTTTTTAGCTACCTTTCAAACACATAACAGTAACTAAAAAGGTCTCACTTTTGGGAACTTATAGATATTTAGTTATGCAGCACAATATCCTTGGTGCTATAACATCAACTGTTGCATGGCTAAAAACTTATAAGGTCCCAAAGGTGAGACCTATTGGCTATGCCAACGTTTGTTTTGCTTGAGATGGTACTACCTCTCCTTCTGTGTTAATGAAGAGAGAAGTGCTACCTGTAATACTGAGATCTGGGATTCACTCCTGTTTTGGGGACATAATTCAGTCTTTTCTACCTAATTCCTACCTGATTTGTTTAGGAAACCTAAAAATATGTCTGTCTCCTGGCACTACTCTTGTTAATAATCCATAAAAATACCACAGAATGTTGAGTACGTGAAAGCAGTGTGCCACACAAGGGATTTAAACATGTTAAATGCATGTTAAATACAAATACAAAATGTACTTTTTTATTTTTTTTAAGGTTCTTATATAGCGCTGCTTTATCTAATAATGTCTGATGGGTTTTCTTCGAGAGCCCTTTCTCCTTCAGAAGTTCTCCATCGACAGAGCCAGGGAGAATTCCTATGAAAGGCTGACAATCTGTCCAACTATAAACAGGGCTGCTGGGAGGGCCGGTGGTTTGGCTGGTATAATGCTTTGTTGCATTTTTTATAGAGTTATAGCATGCCCTTTCCACCACACCCTGAATCCAGCCCGTCTTTCTTTAGTGATTTTTCTATTTTGGGTTACATTTGAAGACTGTCCCTTACCTTTATAGTTTGACAGGTGGTCCACGGTCTGTCAGAGGAGCAGTCGTAACAACTTCCAGTACTCCGTTGGACTACCATCTACCATATTTAGCAATTCCCACCAACGTGGCTATCCCTGTGTCTTCAGAGGAGCAACATGAGCTTTTCTAAAAGCACCTCAAGTTTGCTGAGCAGCTGCCATGTTTCACACGGGTGCCCAACAGACATTTTTGTTTTACTCCTAAAGTGAGAGTTTGCTTTTGCTTTTTGTAAAACCAATAAATAATGTACTTGATACACTGAGAGCTTTCTGCAAGGGAGTCTAGGTCTGCGCTATCACGTCAAGAGATGCTGTATGCAGTATAGCGGGGGAAGCTTTTCGCCTATCTTTTTCATTGGCCGAAATTCTAAATGCTGCAATCTGATTGGTTTTGGCCAACTTAATCCCGCCTCCTGGCAGCCATGTCATCTTGTTGTCCTTCCACGGCTATCGGCCCCTTTACTTTTAAAGCTGTTTTGTTCCCCTGCCTCCACTGTTCCCTCCCGCAGTCTGTGAATTCATTTTACCACCACCACCCCTCCACCTCCTCACATTCGTGCCTTTTTTAACGCTCGTACCTCCGTTTAAAATGCAATAGGTCTCGTGTAAATACGAGTCATATTGCATTTTAAAAGCTTGTTTGTCTCTGATTAGTGGGTAAACTCGCACTTGTTTTTTGTTTCGCATGCGCGCGATACCTCTGGGACTGCGCCTGCGCTGAACATACCGTATGCCTTCATTTGTAAGGAGACCCGGGAGGAGAGCGTTATCAGCGCATTAGCACAACTTAACGTAACAAGAGGAGGTGTCGAAAAACTGAGAGCGGCCAACTTGTTTGTTTTATTGTTCCCCCGATCATGTCTTGTCACCGCACGCAGTGTGGGAACCTCTTGCCTACCCCTCCCCAAATCTGAGCCACGAGAGCTGCTCATGAGCCAGCCTCTACCACCGGGAGAGGCAGAAGCGGCGAGAGCTAGAAGGCAAGGGAACGGAATACAAACCCGTCTGCCAGCAGGACCCAAAACCAAACGGGACCGAGTGAGTTAGCCTACCGCTCACTTCGCAGCTCTGAAGATCAGCCTTGGCACCGGAGCTGCCGGCCCGCAGCCAGCATCAATGTGGTACGGACCGAGGATGATGCTGGTAAGTGCTGTTAAAGCTTACTAACTCTCAGCAGCACGGCCAAGTCAATAGAGATGTGTGCGGGTGTCCAAACTGGCAACAAATCCGATTCCAGCAGGGCCGCCCAATATGTATTGGTAAATAATCACTTGCAGTAGGGCTTTAAGTAGGATGAAAAAACTGAGGGGTGTTTCCCATAGGGGCGTGGCCAATGTAATTAAGGCCATGGCTTAAAACACTTATGCTAAAAATCTGTAGTGTGTGCCCGACCGGTGTTTTGCTGTTTCTGTCCATTCATCCTTATATAGAACAGAACAAGTAACATTACATGTACAAATGAGCACCACCTGTGATTTCATTATATATAATATTAAACATGCTTCAGTTCTTGTAGACGAGGATGTGGCATAAGTCTAGAGCTACCAACCTTCGAGCTGAGCGCGCAGGTTTGAGCCTCACATCCGCTCACCATCCTGGGATTAAACAAATGACCACGTCCTTGCGTGATGTCACTGGAGCTCATGTCTGCCATATAGAAAACTGACAAACAAATCACTGCAAAGTTGCATCAAAAGCAGTGCCGGGTGCTATATGGACGAGTTAAGTTTCTTTCCCCCACCCCTAGGGTAAAAATGGAGAGCCAAATTTGACCTGTTTCAGTGGCTGCTTTTAAGAGCTGATAGATCTGAGCATCGGCAGCATCCGGCCCACCTAAAGCACTGACTTGCAGTTACTTCCACCCGATAGTAGATTCACGCTGCTTACTTGATACATTGAAGCATAAACAGGCTCTCTGTTTGCTCTCCCCTCAGTTCCTTTACCAATCTGTCACTTCTGGTGTTGCTGCATAATCTTGCCTCATGCTTGGGTTGAAATCTGGAGTCTAAAAGATATTTTGACAATATATATGCGCAAAATGCCCTCACCCCCAAGTGCTTCGAGCTGCACCTGGTATTGCTCAGTGTATGTTTATTTTCTTACATTTTCTTTGGAAGGTGGCAACCTTTGTGGTACGCTCTTAATCAAAACCTTTTGCAAAACATTGGCGTTAATAGCAAAAATATTCAGATCAGATACAGAACGTTCAGCCTCTGTCATGATGCACTTTGAACCTGGCCACGCCTTCCCAGACTGGAGTTGGATCTCAGCCCGTAGGGGGCTGCAAATGAAGCCTTGAAATTACTGTAACTGCTGCCATTGTTGACAATCGTCACAAATTCCCAACAATAACTGTTTTCCATTTTATGAGGATGAGTCACTCTCAAGTTTTTCTTGTCGTCCACCAACAGCAGGAGATCAGGACTCTGATAAAATGTTTTGATAGCTGAACTTTCGTCCTCTTGCCAATTTGTATTTTTATTCGATGTCCTCATCCTGAAGCTGTTTATAGTTGTTATATTTGGGCGCCCCTGTGAACAAATAGCATTCTGCTGCATGATTATCAGCTTTTCGTGGAATGATTATACTGCTCGGAGGGTGTCTTGCTGAACTCTGCTTTTACAACTACCTGATTTATGATACTCCTTTCTCGCACTTTTCTGCATCGGAGTATGGTTGTCTCCCGAGCTTTCAGCCTCTCTGTGCTGTGCAGTCAGATACAGTTTTTAAGTAGTAGGCACTGTTTCTTTTTCAGCTGTCTGTTCCTCCTCTTACTTCATAGCACAGGAGACAACATTCTTCCATTTCAACCTAGGGCAACTCAAGGTCGCACAAACTGGTCAAGAATGGCTGCTACTTAATAAAACTCATAGGAACTGCTTTGGGGAAATTTAAAACACCATTTCAGTAAGATTGGTTCTCATGTATGAATATATTTTGCAAGTACATTCTTATCTGCTAAATCACTTTTACTAGTCAGGAAAGCTTTTCCGACTTGTCAAAGGGGTAATGCTTCTTATTTTGAATCACGAATAGAAAGGGGTGTTTGAAAGTGTTACCCTCCTACTTCACAAGAGTGCGGTGGTGCAGACGCTCAGAGAAAAGACTGCTCTCCAATCCTGGAGCACACACATTTCTCTCTAGGTAGATGGACCCTCAGCTCCGTGGTCAGCTGCTTCTGGCTCATCTTAGACGTTCACACATCCTGCAGGGGTGGTGCACTCCTTCCCTCGCAGCAGGCAAGCTAGCTTCTAGGTTAAAGAACAGTAGATGTTTCAGCACCCAGGCTAATATGCTGCATTGGTAAATACATATAAGGTCCCTAGGGCGAGAACGATTGCATTGCAAATGCTTGTTTCCTATTTTGTTTCTGCTTCAGACAGCCAGTCTTTATATAATGTTCCTGAAGAGAAGCAAGTAGGTCAGAATGCCTACCATTAGTAGGGCAGATGGTCTGATGTACGTACACCAACCACCCCAGGTATGTCTGCCATGGTTATGAGGGTTCCTGTGGTTCTGACCTCTGTTCAAACAGAGGGGAATAGTGATAGATTCTTCTCATCAACTTCCAAAATTCTCCAATTTATTTTTATAATCCATTCTTCCTTAGAGACCTTGGTTGGAAGTTTGCAACATTGTGTCAGGTTTTGTGAAAAATTAGTGTGCCATTGTCCAAGGCTGTACTGTTGCATCAAAGGTTGTATAAAAGCAGTGTGCCACCCTCCGAGGCTTTGCTGTTGAATCAGATTATGTGTAGAAGTAGTGTGCAGCCTTCTTTGGCTGCATAAAGATGTATGTAAAACCATTGGGCCCGATTCACAGAACTAACTTAAGACACAATCCTAAACTTACTACCATTTTGGTATTTACAGAAGGCACTTACTCATTTCGGTATTCACAGAAGTTAGGAGTCCTAACTTTAGGACTCCTAAATGCCTTCTGTGAATACCGAAAGTCTTAAAATTAGGATTTTTCTCCGTTTATTAGTAGTAAAGTTGAGAAAAATCCTAATTTTAAGACTTTCGGTATTCACAGAAGGCATTTAGGAGTTCTAAAGTTAGGAGTCCTTACTTTACTACTACTAATTTGAGAAAAATACAACCAAAGATCTTTCACAAACATCTCATGTGTCTGCGCCCAGCTGTCTCCAGGAGCCCAGACCCCTGCACTTTGCATGCCTGACTTGGGACACAGGCAGATATACTCTTATACGGGCCGGGAACTCCTAGTTATCAAACGATCAAGCACATCTAAATGTATTAACTACCCACATGACACTTTCGGGCATTCAATGACATGGAGGGTCCTTTCGCGTGCAGGTTTTGCAAATTCCAAGACATGGAGCTGAAGCAGAAGCATGCGGCCTGCTGCTATCTGATCCAGAAAAGTCAAAGCATAATTATAAATTAGATGCTCCCCCTCAGACTTTTCCTCAGACTCCCCTATACTGTACTTCTGACAAATTTGGTCAGGGCTGGAACTGCTTTTTGAGCAATGTTAGATCTCTGCTCAAGCATGTCACTGAAATCTGGGACCTACTATCTTCTGAGAATCCCGACATCGCATTTCTGATTGAAACCTGGCTCAAACCTAGCTCTACCCCTGCTATTGCGTTGACAGTTCCTGATGGCTACCATATTCAAAGGCTGGATAGACAGTCTAAGGTGGGTGGAGGGATAGCCATTATCCATAAAGACATTATTACTGTATCGACACTTGAGCAATGTTGTAATGATAAAACAGATATGGCGGTTTTTAGATTTTTTTTTTACCTCATTACAGCTGGAAAGGTGCCCTTGTATTTCAGCCCCCAGGTCCCCTTTTAGATTTCTTGCTTCAACTGATGGAATTAATTGCCCCTCATATTATCTCCACTAAACATTTTCTGTTACTAGGGGACTTCAATGTACATAGTGAGAACACTTCTAATCAGGACGCCTGTATGTTTCTCGCAAACATGGCCACTCTAGGACTAGTAAAGAACAACAAGGGTCCTACACATCTAGCGGGACACACGTTAGATCTTATCCTGACCAACTCTCCAAACATCTTTTGTGGACAGATCACTCTTTAATTTACTTAAGGGACCCAGGGCCAACTCTGTCCCTTCCATGGCCCCCTACAGTCTCCGTAGACAGTGGCTTAACATAACACCTGACCCTTTTCTTGAACACATTCCCGACAACTATTATCCTGGAATCAGGGAATATTGAGGAATGTTTGGCCAGCTACAACTCCATAGTAAAAACAACCAAAGACCAGCTGGCATCATTGAAACATTACCATAAATCAGCCAGATGCCAACATGCAGCATGGTTCTCTTTAGATTTACGGAAGGAAAAATGTATTTGTAAAAACTTGGAAAGAAGTTGGCGTCAACACCCATGATGTAATTGATAAAGAAAGGTATAAGACCTCTCTGGCTCAATATAATAGGAACTTAAATAACGCACACAGAGCCCACATTCCGTTGCACTTTAACCAGGCATGGAACGGTCCTAAAGATTTATACCAAATCCTTAAATCCTTTACCAACCCAAAGGCCTGCAACAATGAAGCTGCTCCAGCTCAAAAACTCTGCAATATAATAGCTAATCATTTCGTAGAGAATCTAGATAATTTATGATGAAATCACTTAAGACAAGAACCCTCTGAATGACAATTCATTCCACCATCTTCCATCCTTGACCAATGTGCCTTCACTGGAAAGCTTTCCCCCTCTCACAGTTGATACAGTTGGGACATTGCTGTACACAGTTAAATCAAGTTCCCCTTTGGATATTATTCCAGCTAACATTTCCTCGTTACTCTTTAAACCGTTGTCCCCATCTACCTGCTCAATCCTTACTCTTTCACTAAGAGAGGGCCAGTTACCACTGAAATGGAAGGCTGCACAAATAATTCTCATCTGAAAGAAAGCGAATGTCCCAATGGAGGAACCGTCCAACTATCGTCTGATTTTTCTTCTACCCCTTCTGAGTACGTTTTTGGAAAAGCATATTCATAAACACCTCTTTCTATGTCAAATCTACTGGATGCCTTGACTCCTCCCAGTCTGGTTTAGGCCACTGCACAGTATTGAGTCAACATTGATTGCCGTCACTGACAATATAAGACACTCCCCTGACAATGGACAAGCAGTACTACTAGTTTCTCATCACATCCGACTCAGACTTGGAGACTTTGGAATCCAAGGACAAGCCCTTCAGTGGATTTTGTGCTTTCTCACTCCTCAGACTCGGACCATCAATCTTGGCCATTTCCGATCACAGACATGGAATCGACCAAAGGAGGGATCCTGCCATGGTCTCACTCTGGTCAGCATTTATGTTGCTCCATTAGCTGGACTCCTTAGAAAGCTGGTCTTCACGCCAATCTCGTATGCTGATGACACTCAGCTTTTACTGTCATTTGACTAAAATTCCCACAATACTCAGACTGCTTTCTCAGAAGGCATGATTGGCATCGTTAATGGAGGAGAGTGGAGAGGTGTACCTCTAAATTGTCTTTTGAAAAGATGAAAGCGTATAAAGTTCCTTAGTATTTGAATTCCTTTATTTCAACAATGTCATAACTTAGGGTCCAGCCAATGCGTTGCCATCGCTACTTGGAGGAGGAATCATTTCCTACAGCTAAATGCTGGGAAAACTGAGATCATGCTATTTGGAGAAGCGCTTCTGCTCTGGTATCCAGAATTGTGGCCTCTGGAATTCGTCGAGACCCCGGTCCCTAAGACTGTGATCGAGAACCTAGGCATACATCTGAACCAGAAGCTCACAATGAAAGAGCAAGTTGCAATCACCCTGGGCTCATGCTTTCATATATTAAGCCCCTTACACAGGGTATTGCTATGATTACTTTCGGTAATCCCCATTACTCTTAGTCCTACTCGTCCTCGACCCAGTCATCACTCATGAGGTATCCCACAAGACAGGAAACGCTTTTAGGCTCCAGCCCCAACTCCTGCCAGGTGCTATATTACTCCCAACCACTAGAACATGGTTACTCACAAACTTTCTCTCGGGGGCCAAATTTACAGTGTGGTTTATGTAGAGGGCCGCGCCGGTGGGGGCGGGGGTCAGTTGGGGAGGGGGCGGGGCTAGAGCAACACAAAAAATTGTGACCATGAGGTTGATTACTGGTCCCTGCAGTGGACGCCTTCATACACTGAGCCACTAGACCCGGCATACACACATCTCTCTCTCTCTCTCTCTCTCTCTCTCTCTCTCTCTCTCTCTCTCTCTCTCTCTCTCTCTCTCTCTCTCTCTCTCTCTCTCTCTCCTTCTTTCTACCTCTCTCCCTCTCCCTCCTTCTTTCTACCTCTCTCTCCCTCTGTCTCTCTGTCTCCCTCTGTCTCACTCACTCTGACTGTCTCACTCCCTCTCACTCCCTCTCTCCCTCTGTCTCACTCCCTCTCACTCCCTCTGTCTCACTCACTCTGACTGTCTCACTCACTCTCTGTCTCCCTCTCTCTCTCTGTTTCCCTCTCCCTGTTTCCCTCTCCCTCTCTCTATTCCCTCTCCCTCACTTTGTTTCCCTCTCCCTCACCCTGTTTCCCTCTCCCTCTCTCTCCTTCCCTCTCCCTCCTTCCCTCTGTCTCCGTCTCTCTCCTTCCCCCTCCCTCACTCTGAGGTCACCCTCACTCTGAGGTCACCCTCACTCTGATGACTCCCTCCCTCGCTCTGTCTCCCTCCCTCGCTCTTCCTCTGTCTGCCTCTGTCTCCCTCCCTCGCTTTCCCTCTCTCTGCCTCTGTCTCCCTCTCTCGCTCTCCCTCTCTCGCTCTCCCTCGCTCTTCCTCACTCTCCCTCGCTCTCCCTCGCTCTGCCTCTCTCTCCCTCGCTCTGCCTCTGTCTGCCTCCTTCGCTCTCCCTCCCTTGTTCTCCATCCCTCGCTCTCCCTCTGTCTGCCTCTGTCCCCCACCCTCGCTCTGCCTCGCTCTACCTCTGTCTCCCTCCCTCGCTCTTCCTCTGTCTGCCTCTGTCTCCCTCCCTCTCTCTCTCTCTCTCTGACTCTGTCTCCCTCTCTCGCTCTCCCTTGCTCTGCCTGTCTCCCTCCTTCGCTCTCCCTCTCTCGCTCTCCCTCGCTCTTCCTCGCTCTCCCTCGCTCTGCCTCTGTCTCCCTCCCTTGCTCTCCCTCTCTCTGTCTCCCTCCCTCGCTTTCCCTCACTCTCCCTCGCTCTCCCTCGCTCTGCCTCTGTCTCCCTCGCTCTGCCTCTGTCTGCCTCCTTCGCTCTCCCTCCCTTGCTCTCCCTCCCTCGCTCTCCCTCTGTCTGCCTCTGTCCCCCTCCCTCGCTCTGCCTTGCTCTCCCTCGCTCTGCCTCTGTCTCCCTCCCTCGCTCTCCCTCGCTCTGCCTCTGTCTCCCTCCCTCGCTCTTCCCCACGCTCTGTCTCTGTCTGCCTCCCTCGCTCTCCCTCGCTCTGCCTCTGTCTGCCTCCCTCATTCTCCCTCCCTCGCTCTCCCTCCCTCGCTCTCCCTCTGTCTGCCTCTGTCTCCCTCCCTCGCTCTCCCTCGCTCTGCCTCGCTCTCCCTCTGTCTGACTCTGTCTCCCTCCCTTTCCTTCCCTCTACCTGCCTCCCTCTTACTTTATCACCCTCTTCATTTTACCCTGCCTGTGTGTGCCCAAGCTGAGACAGCTTCTGGGCACACACAGCTGCACCCCAGCACTTCACAGGTCTTTAAAAGACCATTCACATGTTAATGAGGCTTTGTTCACCTCTTAGCACCCCTGCAGCCCCACTCTGACTATGGCAGGAATCGCCCGGCCCCCACAGAGCAGCAGAATCTCAGAGTCGCTGCCGGGATGTTTGCTGACACTCTTAAAAAAAAAAAGTAAAACACGGGTACGATGTCTGCACGGTCCGCGGGCCGCCAGGGAAGGCTTGCCAGGCCGCTGGAGGCCCACGGGCCGTACTAAGAGTACCCGTGCACTAGAAGCACATCCTGGCACACTAAGCAACTAAGGAGGGAGGATGGGAAATATGACTTGGTCAACGATGAGTACTACTAAGAGTAATGGGGATTACCGAAAGTAATCATAGCATTACCTCTATGTCCCTCGTCCTCGACCCAGTCATCACTCATGAGGCATACCAAAGCAACGCCCAATAAGGCCTTTGGCACACGCAAAACAGCAAACACAGACCAAGCACAAAGGAGTGCAGCAAGTGAAAGTTTAATAAACACACAGAGCGAGGGGGCAACCCCCACAGTTTGCAACACCCCACGACCAAAATTGGTCTGATCAGAAAGGGCACAATTCAACCGGTAGTGCCTCACAAAAGTGGATTCGGAGGCCCAAGTCGCAGCCCGACAGATCTCATCAAGAGAAACACCATGAAAAGCAGTTCAAGAGGCAGACACGCCCGAGTGGAACGCACCTGAACCCCAGCAGGACAAGGCAAACCAGCACTGAGATAAGCCAGAGAGATGACTGCCTTAATCCAGCGACCTATAGTAAGACCGGAGGCAGCCTTACCACGACCAGCCAAACCAAAGGTCACAAAGAGGGATTCAGAGGAGCGAAACCCCCGCAGACCTAGCAACATAAACTGACAAGGCACGCTTCAGATCCAAAGAATGAAGCAAGAACTCAGAAGGAGAAGAAGGAAAAGGACACAAAGAAGGAAGAACCAGTTCCTGAGAGTAATGAAAACGAGAGCAGATTTTGGGGAGAAAACCGGGATCCAAAGAGAGGACCACAGCGTCATCCAGAAACCGCAAAAATGGGGAAGAACAACGAAAGGCCGTAAGTTCCCCCAGCCTTCTTGCAGAAGTAATAGCAATCAGAAACGCCACTTTGTAAGACAGGAACTTAAGGTCCACACACTCCAAAGGCTCAAATGGAGAGGACTGCAAAACACCCAACACCAATGAGAGATCCCAAGGGGGTACCAGAGACCGGACAGAAGGAGAAGAGAGAGAGAAACTCTGAAAGAGACGAGAAACTAATAAGCCATCCAAAGGTCAAAAAGAATCTGGATCCCGGAAGGCACGGATAGCAGACCATTGACCCCGCAAGGTAGACAAAGCAAAGCTCTTCTGAAAGCCATCCAGAGAAAACTGAAGAACAGAAGACACAGGGCAAGAGGTAGGAGACAGATCAAGGGAGGAACACCACCCAGAAAAAGAAGTCCAGTGTTTGGAATAAGAAGCCAAAGTAGACTTCCTACGAGAGGCCTGCATCACAGATATAATGTGTTCATGCAGACCACGGACCCCAAGAGACAACCGTTCAACCTCCAGACCGCCAAGGTGAGAGGAACAAGAAGGGAGGGAGATGGGGACCTCAGAGGAGATGGGTAGCGGGGCAGAATCCAAGGAGGACCCACAGCCAGACCCAGCAACAGAGGAAACCAAGATTTCAGCGGCCAGTATGGGGGAACCGCCACCACCTGAGCCCCCACCATCTGAACCATCAGCAAGAAGGCAGTAATCAGAGGAAAGGGAGGAAAGGCATAAAGAAGCCAAGGAGGCCACTGGAGAGACAAGGCATCCACCCCCAAAGTTCCCTTCTCCGGATACCTGGAGCAGAACAGGGGAACCAGGGCATTGGACCGGGAGGTAAACAGGTCCAGATCTGGAGTCCAGAACCTCTGGCAAATCAACCGAAAAGTCCGGGGAGCCAGACACAGGGACAGAGACGAAGGAAACCTCCGACTCAAGGAATCCGCCACTATGTTGTCCACACCCCGAATGTGCTGAGCTGAGAGGGCCAGAAGATGCTGCTCCGCCCAATCCAAAATGGAGCAGGTCACCAGATTCAGGGAAGAACTGCGGGCCCCGCCCTGGTGATTGATGTAGGCCACAGTCACTGTGTTGTCCGATCTCACCAGGACATGGCAACCCCTCAGATGAAGACGGAAGAAGCAAAGTGCCCTCTCCAATTGGACGACCTGCGCGACTCCGACGGGAGCCAACGGACTTGCACCGTCTAATGATCCAAAGTCGCACCCCAGCCGGACGAGCTGGCATCCGTGGTCAAAACCAGAGGGAGAGGCAGATGGATACACATCCCCTTTGAAAGGTGGGAAGAATCGAGCCACCACTGGAGAACAGCTACAATGTCCAGAGATACAGGAACAGCATAGTCCAAGACAGGAAAGGGGACCCACCTCTGAACATGCCACAGCAGAGGACGCAGATGAACCCTGGCCCAGGGCCCTGGCCCAGGGGACGATGAAGACAGATGCAGCCATGTGACCCTGAACCTCCAGCCACTGTAGGAGGGGAGCCCCAGCTTGGGAAAACAACTTCCTCAACAATGACTGGGGACGGAGAATTAGGGAGTCCGCTAGAAACACCTTGCCCAGCACTGAGTCGAACACAGCCCAGATGAAGGATCTCCGGGTGGCAGGCACAAGTTGACACTTCGGCAAGTTTATCAAGAACCCATGATCCCTGAGCGTAGACATGGTCAAGAGAAGGTGGCGAGACATGATCTCCAGAGACGGGGCCTGGACCATCCAGTCATCCAGATAGGGGAACACGGACACCCCCAGGAGATGGAGATGCGCCACCAAGAGAGCCACCACCTTGGTGAACACCCGGGGGCGGACCGTAGACCAAAAGGAAGGACGCAGAATTGTCAGTGCTGACCCCCCGGGCAGAAGCGCAGGAATCCCTGATGCCCCACAGCCATGGGTACGTGAAGATAAGTGTCCTGGAGATCGAGAGTAGAGAACACCCACCCAGACTGGATCAGCGAAATCACCTTCTGGAGAGTCTCCATCTTGAATGGGTTCTTCTTCACAAACAAGTTCAGACCCCGAAGGTTGATGACCACCGGGAAACCCCCCGTGATCTTCGGAACCACATAGATGATGGAGTAGTAACCCATCCCCAGTTCCCTCCGCGGAACAGAGACAATCGCATGTTTGCTGACCAAAAGACGAACACCCTCCAGCAAGGCCAGGCGGCAGGGGGCGTCGGAGTCACCACCACCCCGGAGGGGGAGAGGGGACAGGAACTCGATCTGGTAACCCAGAGACAAAATATCCAGCACCCATTTGTCGGAGGTCGTCAATCGCCAAGCAGGAAGAAACAGGCAAAGCCTCCCACCAACCACAGGTGGACCACCAGCGAGACCGACCTCCCGGACGACATAGTCAGGAACGTTGCAGGCCAGACCCAGCACCCCGCAGGGATTTTTTCTGGAAATTCCACGGAAAGGACCTGCCAGTGCCACGCTGACTCCTGAAGGAAGACTGCTGAAACCTGGAAGGCTGGCGGAAGGACCTGGCACTGGAGAAGGAGGAACCCCCACGGGACAGAAGCTGATGAAAGGATAAAGAATGCTTGCGCTCCTTAAAGACCTTATGCAGCTTATCCTCAAGAGAGTCACCAAACAGACGGGCATCAGTGAAAGGCAACCGTAAAGCCATGGAACGTTGGGCTGCGTCCGTCTTCCAATCCCTTAGCAACAGGGTCCGAAGAGCAGCAATAGAGGAACCACAGGACATAGCAGAAGCCCTCACTGAATCAAGGGCGATGTCCGATAAGAATTCAGCTTGACGCTCCATGGACTCCAGCAAGTCCAGACAGCTGCCCCCCTCCTGCATCATGGAAAATAGGGTCTTGAAATCAGACAACAAAGACTGAGTCCCATAAATCTCGGATCAAATAGCAAGGTGAGAGCCAACATATGACTTCTTCAAAGCCGAATCGATCTTTTTATCCACACATTCGCGCAGGATGTTATCATCCGCCATGAAAGGACGTCCCAGAAGATAAGCCACAACGGAATCCACTGGGACAGAGTCAGGCAAGAAGTCCGCTATATCCTGCAAAGGATAAAGCTTGGACATAAACCTGGGCATGGTGATGTGATCCGGGTCCTTCCATTCCTTCAGCAGGACATCCATCACAAAAGGGTGCACCGGCAGAGAAGAGGCAACAGGCTTCTGAAACTGCGGAAAGACCGGATCCTGAGAGGTGCTGGGTGTAGAAGCATCAGGAAACCCCATATTCACCCAAACATGGCAAAGGATATCAGGCAAGAGATCCCTGGAAAAGTATTTGCCCTGAAGCTCAACAGCAGCAAGAAAAGACCCATCAGAATCATCAGAGGAGAAAATGTCCAAGTAAAGGTAAGTAGCACGAGAATGACGTCCAACAGCCTTCTTGCTTGCCTTCATATCTGACAATGTCTCCAGGATAAGGCGTTTAATCCGATCATCATCCACCCTGGCATGGTTCACAGGCGTAGCCGAGTCCCCACTGGCCTCAGGAGAAGAGGAAGGCACAGGAGAAGAATGCTTCCTCTTGCGATGATGCTTGCCTATAATGCACAAAAAACAGCAGCAGCAGAGCAAGAAATACAACAAGAAACACCACAAAAAACTCCCGCCCAATATATACAGAGGGAGCAAACAAACCAATCAGCCACCATGGATGTAAGCAATCCGAAAAGTTTGAATCAAATCCAAAACGACCAATTCCAACGCCGGAAAAAACTCCCAGGGAAGGCCAGGTCCGAAAACCGCAACCGGAACGAACTCGGTAACTTGCGGAGACAAACCAAGCTGCCAGCCAATCACAATGGAGGCTGTAGTGAACTGCAGGAAATGAACGGGAGAGGAAGGGGTGTCACCCAAAGGAAATCCGCGGCCAGGTAAACAGCAAGCGCGGGCTGCCAAGGCACAATCCGCAGCAGTAAGAGTGCCCATTGTGATGACAGGCAGGCCAGAGCCCACCCAGGTGCCTGTAGGAAAGGCATGTGAGGAATGGCGCAGACGGAACAAAAAAGGGGGAGGAAACTGATCCAAAGTGCGCCCAAGACATGGCCAAGCGCTATGACAGCAACCGCCAACCTACAGCAGGACCGGCATATTCACCCGTGAGTCCCAGAAGCATCGGCCTCCAGATGAAACGTAAGACCTCCTTGCAGCATGAAACCGGGCAGCAAGAACAGGAAGACCCGTGGAGCCACACAACACAGGTCTCCTGAACCCACGAAGAGACAGGGAAGCCCAGCAGCACAACTCTACTGCATCCCACGACAGTCCACGGGAGCCCTCGGAGCCCAGCAGACGAGGAAGCCACAGGACAAGCGAAGCAGGTAAGTGCCCGGCACTCACCCAAGCGTCACCCATCAAGTAAAACCACAGACAGGAAACAAAACAGGATGTGCTTCTAGTGGTTGGGAGTAATAAAGCACCTGGAAGGAGGGGGGGTGGAGCCTAAAAGCATTTCCTGTTTTGTTTCCTGTCTTGTAGGATACCTCATGAGGAATGACTGGGTCGAGGCGAGGGACGTAGAGGTAATTCCTACTGTGAAGCTCTCCTGATTTCAGCAAGTGAGTCCTCCCTAAGTAGACTTCAGGCAGTCCAAAACATCGCACTCGCCTGGTCTCAAACTACCTTGCCAGAACAGCATCTCTCTGTCTATTACAATGTTTGCACTGACTTCCAATACGCAAGCTGTTCAGATTTAAGATATGCTGCTTTGTGCACAAAGCACTAAACGGTAAAGGTCATGGCTATCTAGCAGAAAAGCGGATCTCTACGCTCATGAGCCAAATCCTTGCTCCTTGTCCAGCGTTTCAAAAAATCCCGCTTAGGTGGGAAAGCATTTTTCCACTTGGCCCTCTATTATTGGAATCAGCTCCCTATTCTTCTCCGGAAATGCTCAGATCTTTTGGGGGTGATTCGGGCACTTCATAAGCCAATAGAAATTAAATAAATGTGAGAACACGCAGGGATGAGTATATCGGTTTTGCTTGCTGCTCGCATTGGCGTAAGGAAACTTGAGGGGGGGGGGCCCTGCAAGGTACACACAGAGCCCCCCTCTGGACTCAACCAGGAGCTCTCATGCCAGGGTACTGTGCTGAGGGTACCCCTGGAGCTCAGGCCTGCCCACACCAAAGGGTCTGGGGGTGTTTGTTACCCCCGCTGCTTCTTCTTGTTACATCCAATACTGTGCTATTGGTCTGTTCCAGGGTGCTGCTTAAAGATATCACCCTATTAGCTGCCTAATGTCTGTATGTATAAGGTACATACAGAAAAAAATGACATGCAAAATTACACTCTATGATCTCTTCAAAATGTGTGCTCTGAAGTTACGTTGTGATGTTGCAAATACTCCAAACACTGTCCCCCTCATACTCTTCATAATTTAGATAAACAACCCACAGTGTACTAGTGCTCATTGTTTAAGCGTATGCATTTCAACACAGCAGAGCACATTTCACTTTCTGACACCATCAATGTGTTGTCTCATATAGTGACCGAGCACATTTATTTGCCACTGAATAGAAGCTTACAACCGTTGCTCGCTAGTAGTACTCAGTTGATTTTCCTGAAAATTAACAATGTTTGGATCTTGGAACATGTTGGAATCAGGTCGCCTACGAATGATTTAGCACCGGGTGCCCCACGAACATGCGGTGCACTAAGGGCGATGGAGGCGGCCCCCTTCCATCTGCGCTCCGGTCCCCGAGCGAGCGGCTCTACGCACGGCCCCCTGAGAGAGGCCGGCTATCCCAGGCCAACCGAGGCTCCAAGGCACTGCAGTATCGTTACGGTTTAGGGGGGATTCTGACTTAGAGGCGTTCAGTCATAATCCCACAGATGGTAGCTTCGCCCATTGGCTCCTCAGCCAAGCACATACACCAAATGTCAAAATTGGAATGAATCACGTTGTAACAAGATGTGTTACATCATGAGTATTCCAATGTAAAACATGTGTATGGGATACAGTGTAGCATAAAATCCTGCCTATATCTCTTCGAAGCCTGGAGTGAATGCAGTTGAACCCATAAGGTGTTGTTAATAAAATGTTACAGATCACAATGACCGGTCACACTCCATTAAATGCTGTGGCTCTGTCACTATTGTGGCAAATATCTAAAGCTAGCTAGCGTCTTCATCTAAGTCTTACAGAAAGGTGAACACACTTAGATGGACCATCGTCTACACCGCACTCTATTGATAGGAAACCTGTGGTGAAGCATGTAGTAATTTGACTATTAAAAGATAAATTAGGATAAGTAGACCTCCTTTACCAAAATATAAAATGTTACAATGTGTTAACGTAGTCTTTATTGTGTTAAATGCCTGGCCTGAGAATCCCGATCTCTCTCTGATGGGTCTATCGAGTCTAATTGACCATGATTTTGCGTTTCAGACAGCCATTCTATGGATGTTTTGGCTAAGCAGTGTTCTCTTGGAATTCTGTTCTCAATTTCCAGCTGTACAAAACATTTTTAACACCAGTGGATTAACCTGCCTTTCCGGAGCGACCAAATCTCTGTGTAGCTTGATGTCTTAAAGACTAGGAAGTTTGAACATCGGCTCTCCGAGTGCTTGATTCTTAAATCCATCTTTACTTTAGGAAACTTCATTGTCCTGTATCCTCTGCTACTCTTTCCAGATGTGTTACATGGTCCATGAAACAATCTGGAATTTATAGAACCTGTTTCATGGGGTCATTCCTCTAGGGGTGCCATGGCTTCCTAAACGTGCGCAATAACAGAACATTACTCTTCTTTTTTTTCTGTGTATATGTTTTTTACTCCTCAACAAGCAGTCAGCGTTCCAAACTATTTTGAATGGAATAGAACAATATGGCAGTTTTTCCTCATTCATGTTCCTCATCTCATCAACTCTTTCAAATACTTCTGCAACCACGCTGGTAACACCATACAGTTTAAAGCAAGGGAGTGTTCCTTTAGATCTGGCCTAACAGTGCAGTTCTCTCAACCTTTTTTTATTTGTTATTTTTGTTTATTGAAATGCTTGCAACAAGCATACACAACACCCCAAGGCTGGGGTGCAGCAATATCATCCTCACATGTGTCGATACAAGCCAATTTTAGTTTTTAAAAGAGAAAATGCAAAAAATAACTGAACCCCCCCACACACCTCTCCCGGCACTGAAATAGTTTTGTATCATACAATTGTCGGATCCAAAAGCCATGTGAACGCACTTGAGTGATAGCACATAAAAGGTAGTTCCAAGTCAAATAAGTCCTGGCCAGACACATGAGGGAAGAGATAATGTAAATATGTAAGGTACGTTACACGTCACAGGGGCTCAATAAGTACACAGTCAGTGGAGCCCAAAAGTCTTTTGGTCGTGAGGCCTCAGGCAGCTCTTCTGCGTACGCCTCCAGTTGTTCCCTTGCAATATTTTAAGTCTCGGATCCATTTCTTCACAGTAGGAGTGGATTTTGCACCCCAGCATTGTGCCACAGCACGCTTATCCACAGGGTCGAGTTATGTTATGTTATTTTATTTTATATAGCGCACAGATGCCGCAGCCAAGTGGAGTCCCGGCGCTGTAGGAGATGGTGTAACACAACACAGCAGAGATGACCTAGAAAGAAATGGGACTAAGCTGTAGAAAATAGGAAGGTTTTTAATGCCTTCCTAAAAGGGAGCAAGTCGGGGATGGAACGGAGAGGGGCAGTCAAAGAGTTCCAGAGAGCTGCCGCCAGCACTGAAAAAGAACGTCCACCCATTCTAGCTTTTTTGAAGCGTGGCACAATGGCAAGATTTAATCCGGCGGATCGAAGGGCTCTGGAAGGGACATAATGAAGGATAGTCTGCGAAAGGATAGGAGGGGAGGCAAATTTAAGAATATTAAAAGTTAAGCAAAGAGCTTTAAACTTAATTCTTTGCCCTACAGGTAACCAGTGGAGATCTTGGATAGTTCGACGAGCAGAGACGAACTTCGGAAGGCCAACCAGCATCCTGGCCGCCGCATTTTGGACCCTCTGAAGGCGGGCTAGCTCAGCCTGATTCACGCCCAAAAGCAGAGAGCTGGCATAGTCCAATCTGGTAAGAACCAGAGCTTGGACTATAATCTGTCTGGTGTCCGCATCAAAAAACTTGAAAATAGGTCGAAGACACTGCAGAGTACCAAAACATGTGCCAGCCACACGTTTAGTGTGGGAAGTGAAAGAGAGTTTGTCGTCGAGCCACACCCCGGGGTTTCTAACTTCAGCCACGGGAGTGGGAACAGGGCCTAATTCAGAAGGCCACCATTGATCTCCCCATAGCCCACTTTCCCTACCAAAAATGATAACCTCGGTCTTAGAGGCATTAAGTTGGAGTCGATTGTTCGCCATCCAGCCTGCCACCGCTTTTAGAGCTGACTGAAAGGTGGGGGCATCCATGTTGGAGACACCATTGAGTGCCACCGCCAGCTGCGTGTCATCGGCGTATGACACTAAGGAGAGACCAAAACTGTGGGCTACCTCCGCCAGCGGCTGAACATATAAATTAAATAAGGTAGGGCTAAGAGCCGATCCCTGCGGGACACCCTGAAGAATGGGGCGAGGAGCAGAGACAAAGGGTAGTGTAGATACTTTGAAGGTTCGATCCGTAAGAAAGGAACGGAACCACTCAAGTGCTACCTCTCCAACTCCTGCCTCCACCAGACGATGCAAAAGAATCTGGTGGGAAACCGTATCGAAGGCGGCACTGAGTCAGCGACTACCCGCCTGTTGAAGGGCTTAAGATACTTCATGCTACTCAGCAGGCATGCTTCCGGTACACGCCGCAAGCTCTCCATCACAACATCTGAAAGCACACTTGCTACCTTGGCCCAGAAAATGCAGCTATCCCATTGCACTGCCACGCCAGGTGTAAAAAATCGGCGTCAGCCTGCCAGCACATTACACAATTAGCTGTGTCCCGCATGCCGAATCTGCATAATTGCACTGGAGTATAATATAACTGGTGCAAACATTTTAAATGAATGATGTGTAAATTATAGTTCGCCGTGAGGCGTCCAGTCAACTTGCAGCAAAATTTCCAGTGATCCAACGGTAACTCATACCCCAGCATAGTGTTCCACTTAAGATATGAAGGGTGGTCCCCTGGCTCCCTCTCCCGCTGTGACGCATCATATAGCCTAGTGATCAGACCCTTGCGTTTTTTTCCCAGCCAGCACCGCCTGCAGTGCTCGCAGTGTTTGTGGTTGAGTGGGACAGTTAGGGTAAATGACCCTGACCGCCTGCCGCACTCTCACATAGGTGAATCCCAGAATCCCGATCCGCCTGTACATCTTGGAGTGAGCGGAACTGACCCCGTTCATATAGGTCACCCATTTGCGTAACACCAACAGTCGCCAAAGCACGTAGAGCAGGTGGCTCCTGAGCTGCCGAAATGTCCGGCTGTGCAGCAATAGGGAGCTTCGGGGCATATAGCTAATCTAATCTGGCAAGCGTCCATCAGGCCCAAGCAGTGCACTGTACTGGATAAATTTCCGTCCTCTGGACGCCGTTCCCTCCAGAGAGTGTTGCTGCCACTAGCGGCATTGGGAGTGCCGCATCAGTCTCAATTGCCGTATGAGGCAAGAACCGCTGCGGAAAGAACCAATAATGGGCAAACTGCGCCTGCATGCAAACATAATATAAGCGCATATCGGATGCCTCAAATCCTCCCCGGTCAAATGGCTGCACCAGAACATTCCAACTACATCGTGGCTTCTTACCCCCCCCCCCCCCCCCCCCCCCCCATCCCATTCAAATGACAGTAGGGCCAATTGCAGTGTCTTGAACAAAGAGATATTCAGCCGAATGGGGATATTCACAAACAAATATAACAATTTGGGTAATATAGACATTTTCGTAACTGCAATACGATCAGCAAGCGACAGCGGCAGCCGAGCCCACTGCTCCGCCCTATCTGTGATCTGTGTTACAACACGTCCATAGTTCATGGAGATTAACTGGTCAGGATCCCTATGCAGCCATATCCCTAAGTATTTCACCAGGTCCAAGTCAGAGGGAAGTTCAGCTCAACCTCACACGTGCCAGCTGTCTGCTGGAACACCGTCGACTTAGGTCAGTTAATCCCTAACCCAGAATAGCCCTCGAATTTAACGTACTCTCTGTTTCATTCCTGCTGGTAAGTCGCTGGCTCGCGAACATAAAGTAGCATGTTGTCAGCATATAACGAGAGGCAACAAGGGGTCGCTGCCGGAAACGCAAAGCAGCTGACGCATGCAACTGGTGCAATTTGCAAGCCAAGGGCGCTAAAGCGAAAAGCATCGGAGACAGGGGGCAACCCTGCTGCGTGCCTCTACCGATCAGGAAGGCCGAAGACACCCAGCCATTGACACTCACTCTGGCCACGGGAGTGGTATACAGCACCCTAATCCATTGAAGGAAGAACGGTGGAAGGTCCATCCTTGTTAAAACAGTGAACATATAGTCCCACTGAAAGGAATCAAATGCTTTCGCTGCATCCAGCAGCACCACCACCGCTAAGAAGTCAGGGTAAAAGTAATGTACGGTAGCGAAAACCGTGTGAAAATTGTGTATAACAGAACATTCTGAGAGCAGCTAATCAGTTTCGGCTTCCACTTTCAAAACTTTCCATTGCCAACCAATTGTGCATGCGTCTTCTGTTATTAAGCAGCTTTAAAATACCTTGATGGCAGTCTCCAGTCTGGCAAGAAAATCCAGATTTTCCCAGTTTTAAAAACGTCATTTCATCCAAACACTAACTTTGCTCCCACACAAGGCGACACACGTCTTCTCCCAGCTCCTTGATATCAGCCTTTCAAGGTCTGACAGTGAATGAGAAAAATAAATATGTGATCTGGTTTGACATTTTGGTACTCTAGTTTTACATATTCTCATCATGCTGGTTTATCCCATTTATGTCTCAGGTTGATGGAAAGCCCGCCAATGTAGAGTAAACGTCAGTTGTTAACACTATATATACCTCATGAATTGACCACTGAATTTGAGAGTTATTTGCCCCTGGTTACCGCAAGAGGTCCTGCCAGACAGCTGCAGCATCCATTTATATCCTGAGAGCCAAACCAGAGCGGAGCAGAGCTAAGCCCAGCTGATGTTTGTTTTATTTCCAACTCAAGTCTCGTAGTCACAGCTTCTCCAATGTGAACAGGTATGCAGTGTGCCGAATCCCAAGATACTCTAGAGGCACGTTAGCTACTCCAAACTCTTGTAGTGTAGCACTTAGAAGTAGTCTTCCAGTTGCTAAGCTCCTAGAAACATTCCATTCTTGTTACAAATGTTCATATTATTTTTGCTGCTAGTAACAGACAATAGTGCTGTGCTAATTATGTTCTATGTGGTTATTATTACTCATGTACTAAGCAACTAGGCTGTTGAAATAAACACTTTGAAACATATTTAGGGCATCATTAGGATGGCGGGAGGACAAAGTCCGCCCGCCATCCTGAGGGAAAATGGGACCGCCCACCATATGTGCGGGGGAGGTCCGTGGGGGGAACTAGGATGCGTTCTCCACACTGGCGGGCGCATCACACATTTTCAACATTGCGTCTGGCGGTGCTTTCAGCAGCACCCGCCGCAATGGTGAAAAGCATTGTGCATGCAAATGCAGGGGGGTACCATAGGTAGCCCCATGTGCACCCCCCATGCCCCCACTACCTGGGGGCCCACAACGGGGCACCAATAGCAAAAACTGCATGCCTTCGCCACGGAAAGGCACATCCCTGCATGTATCGTAATAGATGGCAGTGTCTAACAGACACCGCCACCATATGAAAACCATTTCCGCCCGGTCGACTTGTGGACTGGGTGGAAAAGCGCCAGGCGGTCTTTCCGTCTGCCGCTGTACCCCCGCCATACTAATATGGCGGGGGAAATGGGTGACAGGTAGGGAAGGATGTAGGGTTGATCGCCACCGCCTACATGGCGGTGGTGATCCGCCATCCTAGTGGACCCCTAAGTGTCTTTTCTCATTACAGTGCTATTCTAAGGATAGAAATTTGGTTTGAATTACCACTGTGTCTCTGACCCCTTCACAGAACTGTTGGTATCCCAGAAAGCATGGATACCACACCAGCAGGTATGCCCAGTGGGCTTGTGTGGTAGTACAATAGCTTTGAACTCTGTTTAAGCGATATTGCACTGAACTCAGTCCAGGCACCCGTGGGTGGGAAGACCAAAGCCTAGTGAGCAAGGTCAGCGCCCTAGTTTATGCAACAAAACAATTTTGTTTATGATTATTGGGTTATCATAAACAATATTTTTAATCCAAAAACAGACAAACAGTTATCATATGTTTCACCTTGCTTTACATAAGACCGTGTCTTCAAGACCATAATAAATATACAAAGAAAACATTTTATTAACAAAGGTCAATCATCACCCAAAAAAGTACATGAAAACTATTTAAAATATCAAAACAATTGTAAATAAGAATGACATCTCAAATATATAGTATAAAGTCACAATAAATTTTCACAAGATTATTTTCCTCACTTATGTGATATTCTTTTACGCTTGTCCACATTTAATTTAATAATTTTCTTAGTGAAATATGACACTAAAAGTTATTTCACAGTATTTGTCTCTGTTAAATATACAGCCTTTCATATTTAATATTACTCCATAAAGCAGTTGACTTAAACACTAATGTTCGAGGCATGTGTGCTGTAGATAAATCCGCTATCTAGTGTTGGGCTCAGATGATTATAAGTTGTTTTTGTTCCAAGAAGTTTTCTTCGGCTTCCTCTTGGTAATACTGCACATGGTCATCAACGCCATCTTCAGAATGTTATTTTCCTCTGGGGGGGTCAGATGTAAAATCTCGCAATCCAGTTCGAGTCTCCTTCTGGCTCCCTTCGGTCCGTTATATCTGTGGTATTGTCTTGCTCGGTATCTTATTACTTCTCATACTTAGACTTTACATAGCGGGTTTAGGCTCAGGCAAAAACGTATCCATTTCCAATGCTCTCGGAAAATGACCTGCCCATGGAACACACTTTGTTCCATTTCTGTCCGAAGTGCCACTCCAAATACCCTCACACCGACCAACATCTCATTTGTAACTTATGCGTTTCGCCCGAACTCCGAGTAGACAGCTGTGAGGCCTGCAAGTCTTTTCAGTCCAAAAAGACTCTTAGGGACTGACGTCTTAGAAGACAAGGAATGCAGCGCAAACAAACTGACAATATCTCTGACATCTCGGGCTCAGCAAGGAGAGGACAAAGAAGCTTCAGCAGCACAAGCGGAATCACTTTCCACCCATGATTCCAAATCAGAGTCTCAATTGGAAGAGGTTTCTGGCTCTCTTTAACAGGCAAAGAAGCAAAGTACTGTGAACACTTCTACACCTGCTCCAAAGCCCAAATCATCAGTTCCCCCCCATAAAAATGCTAACGGGCCACCACTGCACACAAGCCATGGTGCGCACTGAAAACCAGACTCTGAAGCCTCGCCCTCTGTATTGGCTCCGAAAGTTTAGCCTAAAGCACGGGCTTTACTCCATCCGAGAGCATAACACCTCAGTTCTCAGTCTCAGCAACAAAAAAAAGACTTGTTTCGGAACCGAATGTTCCTCCATCGAAGACAAAGTGTCCACCACCAAAATGCTTTGTTTTCAGACCAAAATCTCAATCCTCGCGCAGTTTCAAAAAAATCTCAATCCAAAACAAACAAAATGCTCCAAATTTAGCTAGGAACGAAGAAAATAATGGTACAGCCACCAAAACAACATACTCCCAAGAACCAGTTGAGTTTTTGATGAGGCTTTGGACATTACTTTTCAACCCTTTTAAAGAAGAGGAGAAAGAATAATGCAACTAGTCCATTACACATTACCATTCGTACTTTACCTGTACCACAAACACCAGCTACTCCACCACCTCACTCACCACAGTTGTCTGAATCAGGTAACGGATCTCCTCAGACGATCAGGAGATCCCAGATAATACACAACCAGGGGACGCTTGGGATGATTATAATATTGACCCTCATGCTTACACTGATCCCGATTTATACCCCAGCCGTCGATCAACAGCAGATGATAGATCTGCTTATCAGGCTCTCATAGCCAGAGCAGCCACATTTCAGCAGGTGCCTTTATATAAGGTCTCAGTATAGGAGGATTTCCTCTTTGAGACTTTGTCTACTGCACAAAGAGTGGCACAATATTTACCATTTCTCAAAGGCATGACACTTCACTGAGATTAACTTTTTAAACACTCAGTCAAAGCAGGGATAATAACCCCGCCCATTGACAAAAAATACAAAACACCACAATCAGACCCCATTTTTATGTCTCTCCTGGCGTGGCAGCACAAAGCGCTGCTCTCTGGGCCAGAAATATTATAAGAAAGTAGATTTGAGAAGGGGACTTGAAGCCCCACCCCTCATTTTCATTGGCTGGCATCACCTTTTATTAGGTCTCCCCTGCGTAGGCTGTGCATGCTCAGTCTCTCTGGCGAGATTTTATGTTCCTGGTGATCTTTCCATTATGGGTTTTAAGCCCTTCCCCTCTTTCCCATTGGCCGGTGTCACTGTTTATGCTAAATGGTGGCCAGCCATTGGGACATCTTTTCTCTTTTTCTGCCTTCCCACTTGGACGGCCTGGCCTGCCTTCCTTCTGGCGTAAAAGGTTTCTTATCTTTATGGGGCAAAACACATGGCCCCATAAAGATAATTAACCTTTTACTTCAGAAGGAAAGCAGTCTGAGGCCGTTCAAGTGGGATGGCAGAAAACATAAAAGTCTCCGTCGTGGCGAGCGCTTGTGCTGCACATGATTCGAGGTGAGCGGGCAATCGAGCTGAGAGGCGAGGAGACCCAAAGGTCTCTCTGTGTCTGCCCGTAGAGAGGGGCCATGAGTTCGTATTTCATTTACTCGCTCTTCTCCAAGTACAAGGCGGGGGACTCCCTGCACCCCAACTACTATGACTGTGGCTTCGCGCAGGAGCTGTGGGGTAAGCCCACAGTGGTGTACGTGCCGGGCACCAGGGGCTCCTTTCAGCACCCCTGCCAGAACCAGGACTTCCCGTTACCCACCCAGCTATTCTCGTGAATGCGGCCGTAAGGTGAGGCGGGTTCCGGACGGACACTTCCGGACCAATAAAGGCACTTTTGATTGTTTTACGGGTTCCCGCATGCCACCTCCGCTGCTGCTCTTAGAGTTTAATCGCGTTAATTGGTGTCTTTTGTCTTCAAGCTCGGGCGCCCCCCTTTCAATGACCCTTATGGCACTTTTTACAGCTCTCGCGCCTCTTTGTCTCCTAAGACTTTGCGCACTCCTCGGAAGAAAAAAAAAATCTGCAGGAAACAAAGTCTTCCCTCTGCACACGAGCTGCTCCCTCGATCCGATATTGTACTTGGAGGATATTTCTTCTGCTGATGTCGTAGGTCCCTTGGCAATACCGAAGTTTTGAAAATTAGGCATCAGCTCAGAGAACGGGGAGGACAATGGACGGAGACGCAGCATCCCAAAAGACTCGGAATAAATATTGGCTGGCGTTGTTTTCCTCATGAACATCTTCACATAAACAACCCTTAAGAAACCACCGGTGTCAACTGTATTATATTTCCAACATTGTATCAACTGTTGAATGTAAACGGGTGCCCAGGATATGTTCAGACTCGGAATAAATATTGTATCTTCACCTAATAAAGGTCTCACCCGCCTTGCATCATTTTAATCCGTTTTTTCCCAAAACGCCAACGCACCTTCTTCCTCCTTTGTCCTTAAAATACACCAGGGGCCGGAGCTCACAGCTCTACTCTAGGGCAGCTGCCGCTGCCTCATAGCCCCCAGCTTCTCTTTCTATGCACATGGGGTCATAGCTCCCCAACTCTACCCCAGGGCAGCCGCTGCTGCCTCAGAGCCTTGCCAGTGCCACAGCTTCTCTGTCTTTTATAAACAAAGAGAATCCAACTAAAGGTCTGGGTGAAGTGTTCAACAAATTGGTGTTGGAGCACTTAGTGTTTTGTAAAATACCCCTCACACACCAAAAGGCCCCTTGGTGTCATGCTTCATCGTCGGGGTCTTCGCACCCCTCTAACGGGATGCCGCGTGCTACGACCTACGACTACGTGGGAGCACTTTTTTAGTTATTGACTATATGTGGTGCATGTGTTTTGGGTGTAGTTATAAGTGAGTGGTGGGACGTGGTGAAGGATAAAAAGTACCTGTCTCGTGAGTATACTCGAAAAGAATTTATTCCTAACTCCGGCTGGTACTATTAAAAAAAGTGCAGTGCGAGATCAGATCTGTCGTGTTAATGGACAGGACCTCAGGTGTGCGTCAACATGTTTCGGAGGCAGAGCTCCTTCTTCAGGACGGGGGCACAACTTCCCCACCTTACTCACGTTTCATTAAATATTTATCAAAATGTATTAAAGTGAAAATAATATATTAAGGCTATGGTGTGCCTACAGCGGTCTGCTACAAGTTCAATGACCTGTAAGTAAAGGAACAAAAGGAACAAAGAAAGGTTACCCATGTATCGGGTAGTTCAAACAGGTGCAGTCACCTGGAACCTCACCATGTGCTTTAACAAGCCCTGTAAAGAAAAAGACACTGACAAAACATACAACACAGATACATATATTGCTAATATGCAATCTGAAGTGAGAGGTAATGCAGGTATAAGTGTACATTCTCACTTACTTAGTTGGTCTTGGAAGTGACTCACGGCGTGTCGTATAAACAAATACCTCCTGAATCATACTGTAAACAAACCTTTATAAACCATATATAACACCTGTTATTTTGACTAAATGGCTCCCATATACACCAATCTCCAAAATTGTGGCAGTTTATATGGCTCCCATATACACCAATCTCCAAAATTGTGGCAGTTTAAGAGACTGAGGCTGATAAAATCGTTCTGTGCACTGCACGTTTACAACAACTTCTTTCAGCCTAACAACGCTATCCGCGCATGCGCCGGTGAGTACCGGCACTCCTCGCGCATGCGCGATAAAGGATACACGCTTCTGAGCAAGCGCAGTGCAACAGACGGCTCCTCTGAACATACGGAGCCATGAGTTCTACTGATCGCTATCGGATATCCCATACAAGGGCATGTAATTAATCAATTTAACTTCTATCTGACGCCGTGAGTCGGAATACCCATGTTTGGCCATTTTTCCTTTTCCGTTTACTCGCATCAACGAGGCCAGACAATTAGCAACAGGGTATAAATAACGTTCACCCTGTGCTCTCCTCACTTCAGCGGAGCAGCGTGTGGGGTAAGACGGTGGATAACTCATCCCGAACTCGTGAGTATGAAGTAAAAAACAACCACTTCCAAGACCAACTAAGTAAGTGAGAATGTATACTTATACCTGCATTACCTCTCACTTCAGATTGCATATTAGCAACCCCCAGACGTTCCTAATGCTCATGAAGCAAGCAAGCAAGCTTCATAACTATGACCACGACTTCCAGTATTTCCTAGTAATATATGTATCTGTGTTGTATGTTTTGTCAGTGTATTTTTCTTTACAGGGCTTATTAAAGCACATGGTGAGGTTCCAGGTGACTGCACCTGTTTGAACTACCCGGTACATGGGTAACCATTCTTTGTTCCTTTTGTTCCTTTACTTACAGGTCATTGAACTTGTAGCAGACCGCTGTAGGCACACCATAGCCTTAATATATTATTTTCACTTTTTATGTTATCAACTTTAATACATTTTGATAAATATTTGATGAAACGTGAGTAAGGTGGGGAAGTTGTGCCCCCGTCCTGAAGAAGGAGCTCTGCCTCCGAAACATGTTGACGCACACCTGAGGTCCTGTCCATTAACACGACAGATCTGATCTCGCACTGCACTTTTTTTAATAGTACCAGCCGGAGTTAGGAATAAATTCTTTTCGAGTATACTCACGAGCCAGGTACTTTTTATCCTTCACCACGTCCCACCACTCACTTATAAATACACCCAAAACACATGCACCACATATAGTCAATAACTAAAAAAGTGCTCCCACGTAGTCGTAGGTCGTAGCACGCCGCATCCCGTTAGAGGGGTGCGAAGACCCCGACGATGAAGCATGACACCAAGGGTCCTATTGGTGTGTGAGGGGTATTTTACAAAACACTAAGTGCTCCAACACCAATTTGTTGAACACTTCACCCAGACCTTTAGTTGGATTCTCTTTGTTTATATAAGTAATTCTGTGGAGCAAGAATCCTTCTCTATTTGCTCTGCCTCCCCCTCCTGTTTTTTGTACAGCTTCTCGGTGTGCCATACTCTCAGCTACGACATCCGGGGAGTTGCGACCCAACGAACCTTTCACCTAAAACTCACAGCTCCCCAGCCATCTGATGCCTTCTTACTACATAGCTGTCAAGGTTTCAAATTGCCAGCTGTGACATTTTCTAAATTTCACTCAGCAGCTAGTGGAGTTAGTCCGGTCGCAGGTTCATTTACTGCCGTGTGAGCAGCTGTGTTGCCATTGCCAGCACGACTCGGAGCAGGTTAAAGTTAGCCGCCGGTGGGGTCCGACCCAGTTGTGGGACATATCTCACCATTAACGGCCACTGTGCGAGCAGCTGCAAGCTGCACTGCGATTACCAGCAGCTGCCAAAGCTCTATTCAATTATCTCATGAACTGCATGCTAGGACTTGAAGTCTTATTTTCCTTTAGGAATGACATATGTAAACCTCTGTCTGCCTCAAGCTAAGGGCGAGGGCCTCCTCTCTAAAATAAGTGTTGGCACTCCGTCCACCTCAAGTTGTTCCCTACATTTTGCTGTGTCTCTGTCCACTTCCTGCCTCGCTCAATGCTTGCCCCTGGTTGAACGTCGAAATGGAGCTTTCAAGTACAAGCACTGTCACAATACGTATCTGCTTCCTCCGCACTGTGTCCTCTTCAACAGGATCTCATCCTCGTTGCCAGTTTTGTAAGACAGGGCCCAGAGGATAACACTAATTAGAGCTTTATTCAGCAGGTTACAATGACCCCTGGCACATCCCTGATCTCTGGCAACTGTCTGCTTCAGAGATTCTCAGAATCCACACACACCAGATTCCAGAAGTGGAATCATCCATGTTGCGGGGTAACAGTATCACAGCACCAGGGTTAAAATATACAATACAGAACATAGCACTCTGGGATTAGAGGCTTGGCTAATCAGCACAGCACCCTCAAGATGCAAGTGTCTGTTTACAGTGCAGGGAGCTATCGTAAAGAAGCTAAAAGGAAATATGCTTATTTATTGTTACCTGTGATATTGCATAACAGCATAGACCGTGACAGCTGCACCTATGTGAAATGCTTGGATAGAGATGAGGTGTGACTTCAAACTTGTGACCGGCACAACTTTATTTTACATTGTAGCCTGAGGCAGCTGGTCTCATGGTGAAAGGCGCAGCTTTTATTTGGAATTCTAGTTTTCCACACTGAACTGTTTGGACACTCGGTGATAGGCCCACTATCAGGTTGTGCCACATGCATTGTGTAGTACTCTGGGTTCATGGTCTTGATAATGTCATGATGCAATGTCATGTCGCAATGTTGTGGGTGTGTGATTTGCACCCGAGTCAGTAGTTCAAAGTTCAAAGTTTTATTATTATGTTTTGGCTCTCGATGAGGGCCACATAAAGTAAAACACACAGTATACATCACAAAAAAAAAAAAACAACAAAGTAAAACCATACAGTCGAGCATAAGCGAGGAGACACATACAATCATTAGTCGAGCAATCCCCAGCAATTCCCCGTGCATTATTAATAAATATCTAAAAAACTTTTAAAAAAATTAAAAATTCTGCAGCAAAACATTTCATTAGGCGGGCAATAAAGTGCATGGAGAAAAGTATTTACATTTAAAATTCCTAGTTGCAGACAAATTGGTTTTAGCCATTTAAGGCGAAAAGGGCGCAATACCTTACATACAAACAAAACATGGTTACGATTCTGTACAGCATTATGACAGAAATTACATACAGGAGACACACCGTACCATTTTGCGTGAAGAGAATTTAAAGGAAGCAGATCATGTCTCAATAAAAACCATAACCTTCTTACTCTATGAGGGATGTTCCAAATAAGATATTGTTGGGGCTGTTTAAATAAATATGTATTTAACAGAGATTGTCTTTCTTTTTTTCTTGATTGGGCTATCCTATCTAGTTTGTAACATAGTTCCCAGGATGCATTTTTTAATTTCATCTTAAGTTCAACAGGGTCTAATAAGAACAAGATGTTTGCATCCAACTCTAGTAGACTTACAGCCATTCTAAAGTTTTTTACCAATAAGGAGAAGTCGTTGAGGTCCCCCAAAAGTTCTCTTTTAATCGCTTCTCTAAGGGAACCAATTTTACCTCTAACCAGACAGGCTACCCATCTTACAAGGGCAATCAACCCCTGTACCCAACCACTTCTCAAACCAAATTCTAGCCTGCATGAAATGTCAGAGCAGGCCGTATTAAGAGAAGATATTTTCCTTAAGATCTTTCCTTCTGTTTTCTGCACAAATCCCCAGTGTTTTAAATCCACTAATTCAATCCCATACAGGAGAGTAGCGGGTATCTTTGCTTTAAATACATCAAGGAATAATGTGAAATGTCTCTTCCCCGTAGCATTATATAAGGAACACAATCCCATCCCATGTGATAATGCTTTACGAGAATTGTGCTCTATGTGGGCAGTCTCACTTATGTTTGCTGTAATTATTTTTCCTAAAAAGGTATAGGTTTTAACGACCTCTAATTTCTGTCCTCCTAATATCCAGTTATAGTTTGCAGACCTGCATTTTTTCTTACCGAAAATGCACATAATCTTGCTTTTAGTAGCATTAATCTTCATAAAGTGTGTTTCTGCGAAGAGTGTTAATGCATGCAGGCGATTTGACAGGCCCTTCGGGGTTAGATCAAGCACAAGTATGTCGTCTGCATACATTAAAACAGATATCGGTACTCCCCCAATTTTTGGGGCTAGTCCTCCACTAGATGTTATTTGGGAAGGTAGGTCTGCTGTATATAGGGAGAACAGTATAGGGGCCAATATGCACCCCTGTTTTAATCCATTCGGGGAAGGGATTGAGTGGGAAAGTCCCCTTTCCCCACCTAGTAGCAACTTGCACCATGTGTTGGTGTGAAGGGACTTTACCAATTCTAGTAAATATACTGGCATACCCATTGTGGCGAGTTTTTTCCATAGCATTGACCGATCTACCTTATCAAACGCGGTTGAAAAATCAATGAATGCCACATATATTCCGCCTCCTCGAACACGGACATATTTGTCTACAAGGACCTGTAAGGCAGTTAAGTTATCAAGAGTTCCATGCTCTTTACGAAAGCCGGTTTGCTGCATAGGTAAGATATCATTTACATCTATCCATTTCATAATTAATAGTAGAACACATTTTGCGAAAATTTTCCCTATTGAATCTAAAAGTGCTATTAAGCGATAATTCTTAGGGTTATCCCGTTCTCCCTTTTTAAATATGGGAATCAGAATACTGCCCCTCCAGGAATTGGGGACTAATTTAGTAATAAAACATGTATGAAACAGTGGGAGTAATATCTTACTCCATGAAGTAACATCCTGCTTTATTATAGTCATGGGCAATTCATCCGGGCCCATGGCTCCGGAAGAGCGCACACTTCTTATCACAGCTGCTATGGATTCCTCAGTAGGAAGATCTATATTATTGTCTTTATTCAGGATTAATTCCAAATTATTATCCTCCACTCCGTTGGAAGCGTAGAGATTAGAGATAAATGTCATCCATACTTCCTCTGCAATAGAAACTGGAGTGGGAAGAGTTCTCGCTCCGCATCCTTTTCCTATTACAGACCAGAAGTCTCTAGAATTATTATTGACAGATGCCTCTCTTAACCGTATCCATAGCTTGTCTTCTTTTTCTTTCTTTAATTTATTTTTTAATCTATTCCTTCTTCTTTTGAGTAAGGCTAAATTACGTTCATTTTCTCTAGTTCTGTTAAGATATTGTTGCCTAACAAGTTTATTTACTTCCTTATTTAAGGATAGTAATAAAGGCGGAGGGCGTGGGAGATTCTTAGGTTTTCTATTTATCTTTGCCATCCTTCTTAATTTCTGCGATAGTATTTCAAACTTAAGGAGTTCTGATCCTTGCCATTCATCTAGTTCCAATATGGTTTGGGCAAGAATACTTTGAACGTTCCTTACAGAGCTAGAATCCCAGAAACATCTCCCTCCCTTATGCTTAATAGTGATTCCTGTATTACTCAAAGACCAGGACTCAGTCACAGGGGGTTGGAGGGAAATTGTTATATTAACAATTTTATGATCACTCAAAGTAGAGTTAGAAATCACAATATCCTGGATAAACGAGTACGTCTCATAGTCTGTGATGACATAATCTAAAATAGATTCACCTCTATATGACCCATGAGTGAACTTAGCTGGGACATCAGAGGGCATTCTGCCGTTTACTATAAGCCCCTCTACCAAACTTATTTCCTCTAATAAGATCTTTCCTCTTTTGTTGGTTTTTATTTTATTAGGAAATACAGATTGAGGTATATTATACGCTTCTTCCTTTGCCTTATTTCTAAATAGCTCTAAACTTATGTTAGAGACTTTACTGTTCAGGTCACCCATAAGAAGGATATATGGAGGCACAGCCCGCTCTAGCAACTGTTTTATGTACGAGAACATTCGCTTTAAAACAGGATTAAAATTATGTTCTGGCGGGATATATGCATTAATAATTGCAAGTGACTTTCGAGTACCTTCTAAAGCTAGGTTATTGATGGTTATTACTTGAAAAAGTTTACTAATATCAATATAATGAGAGAATTGCCATTGAAAAGCGTTAGATAAAAAACAGACAATTCCCCCTTTTGCATGACCTCTATTTGATGGTGTAGCGGGGGCCTCAAAAACAAAATAGTCTTTCCCCCCATATTGTATATCTTTACACCATGTTTCTTGGATACACAATACATCAGCATTCAGAGAAAGAAGATAGTTCAATTTCTCAGGGGAATTGTACAGTCCTGCAGCATTCCAAGAGATAATATTTAATTGTCTGTTAAAGATGCTGAAATAGACATTTACTAATCGATGTATTGCTCGATAATGCTCCAGGTAGCCAATTCCATTTCTGGGGGTCATGACATTGAGACGAAATCACGTT
The DNA here is from genome assembly GCF_964263255.1 of Lissotriton vulgaris. Classification (NCBI taxonomy): domain Eukaryota; kingdom Metazoa; phylum Chordata; class Amphibia; order Caudata; family Salamandridae; genus Lissotriton; species Lissotriton vulgaris. The sequence continues at coordinate 360,830 of NW_028248729.1, forward strand.
CTCATTACATGTTGGAATCTTTGAAACCATACGCTTTCCCCTTGATACACAGATTTTTAAATCCTTGTTACAAGCGGACAAGACATTTTGTTTAACACCCAATTTAAATGGTCCTTCTCTACAGCAAATACTAGTAAATGGTAATACATCTATACCTCGACATTGAAAAGCTTCTGCTTGCTGGAGAATGATATTAGCAATTATTTTTGAGCAGAATTTAACCCTTGCTCGTTGGCCATTCTCACATGTTACTAATGAAACCAGATCGATGTCACTTGACTGAATTAATTTTAAACTTTCAATATCTTTAAGGCAGCTAAGCAGCCATGACCTATTCGGAGTTAAGTCAGAGTCGAATAATGGCAAAAAGTCCAATGACAGTGTATCTACCCACACCGGAGCATCTTTCGGTGGCACGTTTATTGATACCAGTGGTACTTCAGAAGGCAATCGAAAAATAGGGGCAGATGGATTAAGTGTCCGTATTACCGTAGTCTCAATTCTTATGTTTTCTTCTGCTGATACACGTGGTTCTGACTCGTTAATCTCAGAATATGGGGCTCTTCCATCGCTAATATTGACAGCAGGAATGACTTTCACAACAGAACTAGTGACACAAGCCTCTGCCAGTTTCATATTGGTATCTATTATGGAGTTTTCTGAGATTTCGAGTTCATCCGAAGCTTCATTTAAGTGTTGTTGAAATATAACTTGCCTTTGTCGTCTCCTCGTATACTTGCGAACTGGCTTCCTATTCTTTCCTTTATATTTTTTACCTTTTCCCTTTTTGATTCCCTTAGTACCAGATGGTGATTCATATTCTTTTTTGTCATGATTAAAGATAGGGAATAACGCATTTCCAGTGGTTTGATTGTCCTCTACAGGGCATTCTTCCTCCTTTATTTGACTCTTTACTGTAGATTCAGATGTGAGGCGTGAACTTTCTTCCATCACTATAGAGTCTCTTTGTTTTTCATTCAGCTTTATTGTGGAGGTTGGTATTGTAGATTCAACACGCTCATGAACATCCACCTGGAGCGTTGGCCCAACCACTGGAGTTTTTCTTAATATATTATTGCTTTCCGCAGTATTTGAGGTCACTGGATTACTGGGAGTGACTATTCCATTCTCCGTATGCTTTGCCACTAATACTTTCAAAATCTCAGTTACTGAGTCCATAATACAATCAGTACTCACAGCAAATTTTCCTAATAGCAATAATATAGAGGCCAGTAGGTCCTCAAGAGCTATTAAAGAGTCTGAAATCGGTTTTTCATTTTTTGGATATTCAGACTCTACATAGGCTCGAATCCCTGATAAATTTAGGTTTGGAGATTTCATCTCACTTTGCATAGAGGGAATGTCATTGGATGCAATGGAAGGAGTACTACTATATAATGTTAGTCCAGGGGGGTTTACTTTGTTGGGGGTTTTGTTCAGTTCGGATTGGTTCCCCTTTCCCTCATCCATGTATCGACCACAAAGTTCTAAATCAATACTGGACAACATAGATAGTTCCACTGCATCCATCTCCATCTGTCCGACTTTCTCATTTTGCTGTTTTACTTCTAAATTTGCCGATAACAACTTAGGGAGCTCACTGTCAATAGAAGCTGGCAAAGTAATTGCCTCCTTAGAAATTGGTAGACTCATTGTGATTGAGTCTTGATTAAAATCAGACTCAAAAGGAAAATCTAATTGTGGTAGCGACCCCTCATCCTTTGGAGGAGGTCTTTCCATTTCCTTTTTGGCCGAATTTTCCCAAATTTCCATTAACTGCATTTGTCCCTTTAATTGCAAGCTATTAGCGTATTTGTTCTGTAAGGGGTTCGATCTTATTAATGCATTTGACCGCCCTTCAAGTGTTCTTCCAGAGCGTAATTTCCTAGCTGACATAGTGCGCACTGCAGAAACCTGTCAGCCCGTTTTGTGACAACAGTATTTGTAAAAATAAGATCTGTGATTAAAAATTGGAAATGGATTGTCTTGAACTATAAAATGTCAATGCACGGGTTATGCTGTATGTGCCAGACCAAATGAGAGAATGGTCTCCTCGCCAAGTAATCGTCAGCTATATCGACTGATGTTATATTTAAAAATATTGTTAGAAAGTGGGCCCAGCCCAGCCTACCTCGGCCACTGAGGGCCACAGAGGGCCCGCCCTTTGCCCGGGCTTAGCCCGGCGTCGCCCGCGCGCGTCCCGCGATGCGCGTTCCTCCTCCTCAATTATCGCCAGGTGAGGGGGGCGTGTCAGGGCGGTGCTCCAGGGCCAAGAGGTTTGTGGTTCCTGAAGTTCTTTAGGTGTCGCCGTCCGCCGACCAGGGAATGCGAGTGTTTCCCGCACAGCGGGAAACGCGAGCTGTGATGGTGCGTGCACTCGAGCCGAAAGAAGAGCACAGCTCAGTGGCGCTTCAGGCGCTCCAGGCGCTTCACACAGTAAGCGCTAAACAGCCCTTTCCTTGAACAAGGGCTCAGCCAGCACAAGCAGCAGAACGAAGGACACACAGCAGCAAGTTGTTCTGCATACAACCCAGTCCAGCGCGCCTCCTCCTCAATTATCGCCAGGTGAGGGGGGCGTGTCAGGGCGGTGCTCCAGGGCCAAGAGGTTTGTGGTTCCTGAAGTTCTTTAGGTGTCGCCGTCCGCCGACCAGGGAATGCGAGTGTTTCCTGCGCAGCGGGAAACGCGAGCTGTGATGGTGCGTGCACTCGAGCCGAAAGAAGAGCACAGCTCAGTGGCGCTTCAGGCGCTCCAGGCGCTTCACACAGTAAGCGCTAAACAGCCCTTTCCTTGAACAAGGGCTCAGCCAGCACAAGCAGCAGAACCCGAGTCAGTAGCTTTGTGGCCGGGGAGGGGAGAATCACCCTACAATATTGGTGTCTGATACTAAAGGTGTTCTACCTTTACAACTAGTGTGGTGCAGTCACTTCAACATTTTGGCAACAATCGCCAGCCATGTGTTGTGAATGACACCAGACTGTGGTGTGAGTGATGTTGGTGCTGGGGCCAGCAGCAGCCGCTGGGTGTGTGTCGCACCTAAAGGAATTGTGAGGCATGGGTAGCATCGGAAAAGGAGTTTCAAGTCAGTGCTTCCAGTCAAGATGTATGCAAGGTGGCTGAAGTGAGCAATGGGCACGTTTACTTTTCGCATCCTGTGTCTGCCTGCTGTATCTGCAGTGTAACATTGCCTCACGCACCGAGGCCTCTGCTGAACTGCCATGTCAAGCGCTCTACAATGCTGGGCTTATAATGAGTGAAGACTGCGTCTGTCAAGATGTGTGTTTAGTGGCCGAAGTGTGACCTGGGATCGCTGTGACTAATGGGTGCATCAGACTGTCTCGCCTGCGGTGTCTGCCCATTGTAGCTGCTGAGTAACGTTGCCTCACAAGGCCTCTGATAAGCTGCCTGGCTGGGCACACACACTACACAACTGGTCTTGTGTTGGTAAAGACTGCACACTCTCTACACGACGCGCCTGTTGGAACCAGTCCCCTACCGTTCTGGGTCAGTGTACAGTATGGAGGAGGATTCATCAGTTCTGATCTGTGGCTGGGGCATTTCTGAAGACGGAGAGTCATGGCTCATGTGACACATTAGAGGAAAAGCTGTATCCTCTTTCTGAGTAGACTGTGTGGTTTTCAGTAGAAGAAAGTACCTCAGCAAGCAAGACCCAGCAAGACATTAACCCTTTCGGAGCTCCCCTGGCATTTAATTATGGCACGTTCCTCAATTGTGATTCCACCCCCATTTGTGGCACAACAAGGTCAACCTTCCTTTCAAGGAGAGGAGTGGATAGACGTGTTTGATAATTGCATTATTGCACTGGATGGGCTGGAATTCACTCCTGAATGGAATAAATCGTTGTTATTAGACACCAGTAGCAAGGAGGCTCATCATATTTTTAAATCTTTACCTTAGATGCTGGGTAGTGACAATCAGCCTGTCGAGGATGTGTTCAAAGAGGCAAAACTACATCTTGAAAAAAGGTTTGCCAGAAGAAAAATATTGTAATGTAATGTTACGAGTTTTATAGCAGCCCTCAAAAAGCAGGCAACTCTCTGGATGACTGTGTATCAGACTTATGTAGTTTGAGAAAGGTCTATAGTCAAGTGAAATAACAGGAACTTTAGAGCACTATATGTGAATACCACCATTAGAATTAATGGTAGTAATTGTCGAGAGTAAGTAAACTCACCACCCAAAAGAACAATATTGGATTATGTACTTTATTTATTCAAAAATATATATATATATTTATTTTCTTTTCATAGAGGTATTTCATCTTTATGTGACAATAATGTTATATACATATATATCTATTTTTTTCTCATTTTATATATTCATTTTTCATATGACTAATTTATAGTTCATGAGCATATAGGTTTAAAATCATTTACAAACAGACATTGGACATGGAACACAATGAAGTGATATAGGCAATACGGCAAGGTAGTTCACAACGCGCATTTCGGCCAATTAGCCTTCCTCATGTGGCCGTGTATTGCAGTGCGACAAATTTATCCAAACCGTATGTTAGTAGCGACGAACTGCTAGATATCACGGCTCATTTCTTGTAAATAAAACTAATGTAGACTGGAGTAAACCATGATGATCAATGCCACACTTTGGCGGTTTGTTAATGACAATATCGTGAAGGGTGGGTTTTCGTATGGCGTGTTAATATTCCTATTTGTAGATGCAGCAACTTGATTTGATAATTTCTATGTCCAAGCTCGACTCGGGGCCTGATGATAAGCCAATATGGATGTGAATATCTTCCGGGTATATTGAAAGTTTTAATTTACGAGACGTTCGTGGAGCAACAGCTCCTCCATTCTAGTCCTGAGCGTATATAGATACAGACACCGAGAGTCAAGATTCAACGGTTTTGTAATATCTCCTTGTTTGTGGCTCGTCAAGATTCGATGATTAGGTAATATCTCCTTGTTCGTAGCATGGAAGACTGTTTTCCGGGTATGACTCTCGATTTTATTTTCGCACCATGACAGATCTTCAGATAGCGGCTGGCTGGATTCAGACTTATGTACACATTCTATAAAATTTAATTTTGGCCAAATGACCGACGATCAGGGACCAACTTATTGTCCAGTGGCAGAGTAAAAAAACACAAGAGCATCTGTGGGCAGCAAAAAATCCTTCTTTGAAGGATGCCATCTCCATTGCCAAGGTTGTTGAAGAATTGGAGGGATTGTATGAAAGAGATGAGTAGGAAAGAGGCTGTAAAAGGCGAAGTTGCTGCAGTTGGAAAGACCGAGCAAATACAATAATCAAGCACAGAGAGAGGCAAAAGCGAAGGGTTGCTCCAGGTGCGGCAGTGCGTATCATACCAGTGACTCAAAGTGGTGTTTCACTTCAAACAAGGAGTGCAGAAGATGTGGGCATAGAGGTCAATATGCCCGTGTTTGTAAAGAGTCTGCCAAATCCCGTGCTGCAGTTACCGATGACTTCAGTTGGGAAGACGAGAATGAGGATTGTGTGTTGATGGTTCTCCCTGGCTTGGTAGAATATGTCAGAAGGATTCAACCAAAGGCACAGGTGTGGCCAGCATGGCTCACGGATGGGGGGCCGGCGAGGGGTCACGAGGGAATGGGGGTCGCGTTGGGAGGGGGGTTCAATATTTTAAGAAAAATAAAACCTATCTTTCTGCCGGCCTGGGTCTTGCATCTTCACTGCTCGGTATGCTCCTACTTTCCTGCCTCCGGCTGGAACAGGAAGCAGGCAACCTCCCTCCCCTCCCCTCCCCTAAGCCAATCACAATGCTCCAGTAGAGCGTTGTGATTGGCCGGGCCGCCGCCCTACCAGGGGCTATATGGGATTGCATATTCTCCATGTCGGCTGCAACCCAGAATACTTATGACTGGTTTGGGCGGCCCAAGAGGGCTGACCAAACCAGTCATGCGTACTCAGGAGTGGGCAAACCACTCCTGCCCTGCCCGGGCAGCTCTGCCCACCCCCGCCCCCCGCATTGTGGAAAGAAACATAAAATGGTAATAATCAAAAGTTATTATCATTTTATGTTTTGGCTATCTCGCACTGCGAGAAATCAGTGGGGCAACGCTCCTCCGTCCAGGTGGAGGAGCCGCCCCTGCAAAGGCATCATTCAAGATTCTGGACAGATGGGTGGAACTGATGGATCGACTCCAGCTCTTTATTGAAGATCGTACCTGGAGAAACGAGAGGCCTTATGTTACGTTTCTTCCCAAAGATATTAATCCTAGAGGTTACAGGGAGAAAAGATAGAAATGTTGGGATTTTTTTCATCTCCCATTGAGTTCAAATCACAACAGGTCGTGGGAAAAGCTATGTGGCTGAAGATGGGCCAACGATTTTGGGGTTGGTCCATCAGTTTGACCTGGGGTTGCTGCTTCTGGTGAGTTATTACTATGTATAAAGAGTGGCCAGGCGAAGAGGTAATACGACTGGCTGGCTCACCTTAGTTCCCTTGCTGTACTCTACTGGAGCATCCCACTCGGTGCAGTGACACCGCAGCTCTTGCCTCCTTGCCCAGGACAGTACTGTAATGCCGGTCTATTCGATGTGGTCCTCCGTGTTGCAAGCTCCAAACACCGTAACACCTGGGCACCCGGCTCGCACACCTCCTATGCCGGTGCTGGTGCAGTAAGGTCGGCTGCCAGAGATGCAGGGGGTGCAGGAGTGCCGGGGGGGGGTCCTCCTGTCTTTAAATAATGCTGGCCGCTGCTGCCGCCGACCGTCTTCTATTCACCTGTGCGGCGGCGGCAACAGCCTCTCAAAAATGCAGGGAGTACGGGCGGGGTCCTCTGTATTGAAGTCTTGCCGGTGCCGGTGCCGCTGCACGCCGCCTTCTCTTCACCACGGCGGCGGCGGCGGCAACAGCTGCGAGTTAATCGGTTTCGCTCGGAGATGCGGAGAGGGGGTGCGGGAGGGATCTTCTTTGCCGAATCTGATGTCTGCTTGCCGGTATTGCCGCTCCTGCAGCCCGCTGCGGTCTCTTCAACTCGGCGGCAGCGGCAGCGGTGGCAGCTACGGATTTTTCTGCGGGTTTTTTCAGCTTCTCGGCTCCTTTAGAGTTCGGCTCTGCTCCTCCGTACTGCTGCATCCTCCGCTCCTGCTCTCACTCGTTGCTCCTCCTCCTCGACACAAGTATTCCTGTTATGTCGCGAACTCCATTCTGAGACCCATAGAGTAAAAACCGGGGTTTGTTCAAAATTGATGTGAAGGTATTGGAGGGTTTTTTAATCCAGCTTTAGAGTCTGATGCTTGCAAAGTCTGATCGAATTCTTTTGAAAATCAGTTTTTCTTTGAATGATCTTATTCTTTGTCCGAGAGCTCCTAAAAACAACGTCTCAGTTAGAAGACCGTCTTGTCTGTCTTTAATTCAAATTAATACTCCGCATCCTATATTTGCCTACTACTACTGCTAAGTCGGCGCCCGTTTAGACTGAGACTGGTGACGATCAAAGCGGGGGGATTGCTGAGAGTTGGGGTCTTCACGTCCCCACAGGCAGAAGTCACTACGGAGCTCAGGTCTTCACGCCGCCACAGCCAGGAGTCACAAGACGCCAAGTATTCCTTTAAGTCAGTCCCCTTGCTTTAAGCAGGAGTGGCAAGGAGTCCAGAGCAGGCCCCAAAAAAACTGCATAATCCTATAGGAACGAACTTGGGGAATTGGATCTGGGTGCTGGTGCTGGCGTTGCATGAGCGGCGCGCCGGGCATTGACCCCGAAGTCTAACTACCCGACTGTGTTTATTGGAAGCAGGCACTTCTATCGTGGGTCAAAAGCAGGGAATAGAAGGGGAAAATATATATAGTCTCCGCCCCGCCTGGACCTCTGGACAACAACGTGTCACCTCTAACTGACCTAATACAGTGCAATGGCTTACAAGAAGCTCAGATCCAGAACCATCTTCATGAAAAGAATGGGAACGGACGATGCAATCAGGAAGATCACCAATAAGGCAGTAAGAAACGGAAAGACAATAGCAACCCCTGAAATCAGAAAGTATTTTGCAAAAGAAACCCAGATGACCAGGACCATATAGTAAAAGAACAGGCAAACTCGGAAACAGTAGGTGTCACGGAAGTTGGAAATGGCACCCAAATAATCCCAGAAGCAGGGGAAAAAAATACCTTTATGGAACAAGTGGACTCAACCTCAGATTTAATGGCAACCGGATCAATAACACCGGATCTTTCTAAAATACAACAGTCTTTCGACTGCAACATCATCTCCCCAGACACCAGCACCAAGGATGGAATATCTCAAATGAAACACCAAAGGAGGATCGACAACATACAGATCAGTACTCCACAAAAATCAATAGATATAGAGGGACATCTCGAAAATTCACCAGATCTTTCTATCTTTAAAACCACTGGCCTGATCAATCATTACACTCCAGTTTCTAAATCAATGTTTGTTTTACAAAATATCCTGGAATCAGTCCTCAACCATTTAGGTAACATATTGGAAAATTCTGATCAAACACCTGACGTACAAATTGGAATTCTAAAATTTCTGGTTGAGGAAAAAAAGAAGAAAGAACAAATTCGGTCATCAAAAACAACAAAAATAACAGGAATCTGTGGCAAATGCCAAGAGATAACTGGTGATGCCTTAAAAATAAAAAAGGACACTATGCCGCCTCCCTCGAAAAAAGAGATTGCAACAGAAACCGGGAAGAAATCATCTGGCGAAAGTGTGGGAAAGCAGAGTGACATGACCGTATATTCCCTCAGGAAACTCTTTAAAGAGCAAACTAACTTAGAACCACATCAACAATCTGTGACGTACTACCCAATATTTACAAAAAGCAAATCCAAACTAAACATGACCAATCCTGTAATACCTGATCCTGAAACAAACACTGGGTTAATGTTAATGTTAATGTTAACTGTCATTTATTGAGCGCTCGTACGCCCGGAGGCTTCATGGCGCCGTAGGAAGGAACAGGGCGCGTCAGTCGTTTGATAGAAGGAAGCAGCTCAATAATGTGCCTGAGAAAAGAGCCAGGTCTTCAGAAGATGTCTGAAACTAAGGAGATTGTCACTTAGTTTTAGATGAGGGGGGAGAGAGTTCCAGAAGGCAGCTGCAAGATGGTCAAAGCAGCTGCCTCCGAGACGTTTCCTTTTGTACGGAGGAACAATCAAAAGGGATTTATGGGTGGACCGGAGATAGCGGGGGGGCTGTATCTTTGGAATAGATCTCTAATGAATTGGGGGCCAATGTCATGTAGGGATTTGAATAAAATGCAGCCCACTTTAAAGGCCACGCGTTGCTCCACCGGCAACCAGTGTAAATGTTTCAAGCCAGGTCTGACTGATTGCCTTCTGGGGATGTTCAGAAGAAGTCTGGCTGCTTGATTCTGAACCAACTGGAGGCGTCTAAGCTCTCCTTTTTGGAGCCCAAGATAGAGACTGTTGGAGAAGTCCAATCTGGATAGGACCAAGGAGATAACGATCTGAGTGAGAGCGGCAGAAGAAAAGAAACATGCAATTTTTTTGATTTTTTTTAGCTGGAAAAAACTGGAGGATACAACTGCTCCCACCTGTTTTTTCAAGGAAAGGTCTTCACTGATGTAGATGCCCAGGCTTTTGACCGAGGGTGACTTAGATGGAGGGGCACCCATGCAGGAGGGCCAGAAGCTGGGATTCCAACTATGTATACTCTGTCCAGGCAAGACCAGTTCAGTCTTGCCTGGGTTGAGTTTCAGATGATTGCAGCTCATCCAACTCAGAATGTGAGCCATGGTGTTTTGAAATTCTACCACAGAGTCCTTGGTGTTAAGAGGAAAGATGAGCTGCAAATCATCTGCATGGTTGAAGATGGTCACCTTAGCGCTTCTGAGGGAAAACAAAAGAGGACGCAGGTACAAATTAAAAAGCAGGGGAGACAACGAAGAGCCTTGAGGCACTCCACAGTTGGTGGATATGGTGGGAGCTGTAAAAGTGCCCAGTCTAACCGATTGAGTTCGGCCAGAGATGAACGAGCGGATCCAGCTCAGTGCCGGGCCCCTGAGGCCTGCCTGCTCGACACGGTCGACCAAGATGGTATAGTCGACCGTGTCGAACGCAGCAGAGAGGTCCAACAGCACCAGAGCTTGGTGGATCCCCCTATCAGCGTTCCGCCTCAAGGTGTTCTGCACCGAGAGAATGACTGCTTCGGTCGAATGGCAAGGGCGGAAGCCGGCCTGGTTAGGTGCAAGGAACTCAGATTTCTCTAGGAAAGTAGAGATACTGTCACAAACATGGGATTCCAAAAGTTTGGCGCAGTATGGCAACAGAGAAATGGGCCTATAATTGAGTGGGTCTGACGGGTTGGCTCCTGCCTTTTTTAAGAGGGGAATGAGAAGGGCTTTTTTAAAGTTGCTTGGAACTTCCCCTTGAGTGAGTGATCCATTTAACAAGGGAGGTAAGCCCTCAGGGATGTGGGTGCCTACTTCTTTCAGCATATGAGGAGGGCAGATGTCGTCGGGGGAGCTGGATTTGATTTTTGTAAGAAGTTTGGATAGGGTGACATTGTCAATAAGGGGATATGAATCCAGAGTGGCAGGGTTGTAAAAAATGTCTGAAAACAAAAGAGAAGGCTGAGTGGTAGGGATGCTCTGTTTGATGGTGCAGATTTTATCAAAAAAGAAGGAATTAAGAGAGTTGCAGAGTTCCTGAGTGGGGATTATCGGAAGGGAGGTTCTGTCGCTGGTACTGTGGTTTTCACTATGTTGAACAATTCTCTGGATTTATTGTGGGCTTTGAGTATTTTTTCAGAGAAGTATTCAGTTTTATGTTTCAGGATAAGCTTTTGATAGTCCCTGCGGGCTTTGCGGTTGTTATCCCTGTCTTGTTCTAAATAGGCTGTACGCCATTTTCGCTCCAGTTGACGGACTTCGAGCTTAAGGGTTTTCAAAAAAGGTGTGAACCACCTATGAGCGTCGTTGGGGCGGGAGCGGGGAAAGTTGGTGCAGGGAGCATAAACATCAGCTGCCTGAAGTAGCCAACCTGAGAAAGCTTCTTCCATTTCATCAATGCCCTGGTCAAGTGAGGGAGGGGAGGAAGTTAAGGATCCAATAAAGGTAGGAATGTCAACATTCTTCCACAGTCTAGTTTTTCCTCCTGGCTGGGGTAGGGACCTTTTGCTGCTTTCAATGGTAATGGTGAAATTGATCAAGTAATGATCCGACCAAATGCAGGGCGTGATGGAGTTAATAGCAAGAAGAATGTTTTGAAACCAAATTTGGTCTAAGCTGTGCCCTTTATCATGGGTAGGAAGATGTATATGTTGAGTGAGGTTCATATCCAAGAGGGTTTCTTTAAGACTGGCTGCCTGAGGATCAGACTGAGTAGAGTCCATCCAGAGGTTGAAGTCTCCCAATAGTACGATTTTATCATGGGAGATAGTCAAGGATGCAAGTTGTTCTGCAAAGGATGTGGTAAATGTGGACATAGTTTGAGGGGGGCGGTATAGAAGGATCAGGAGTAGTGATCCTAAGTCAGTATCCAATTTAAAAATCAGATTATCAGATCCTATTAAGTCTAAAGATGGTAAAGAAGAGACTTTATGGGAGCTGCGAATGATCGCAGCGACCCCTCCACCTCTTTTGCCGGCAGGTCTGTTGGCATGCAGGATATAATAGTTCGAGGGAACAGCGGCTAAAATGTCAGGCAGGGATCCTTCATTAAGCCAGGTCTCTGAAAGGAATAAGAAGTCTGGTTGGTCGGCCTGGAGCAGGAGAAAAATATCCAGGTGGTGTTTAACCATGGACCTGGTGTTTAGATATAAGCATTTAAGAGTGGTCACAGAGTTACGAGGGGTTGCAGAAGGCAAGGAGGGCTTGAACTTGGGAGTTTTGGCAAGAATGTATTCGGGCTTCAGAATGCCATATGTGGCAGCACGTTTTAAGGTGTGGGCGGGCGGGGCGAGTACAGCGCTGTCTGGGGGTCTGAGTGATAGCAGCGTAGATGAGGAGTATTTAATGATTGGTCCAGGGGTCGTGGCCCCAGGCCCCGGTCTGCCGCGGACGGGCGCAGACGGGCTTGACTTATGCGCGACTTCTGCGCGCATTCGTCGCGCCCGCTGCGCACGTCCGCTGCGCTCCTGTATGCACATTGTTTATAAGGCCTGCCTCCCGGGAGAACTAGACCGCTAGATCCGGTCCAGCTCCACCCAAGATGGCGGCTCGCCTCACCCTCCACACAAACGGCACCAGCCGCGATGGACCAGGGCGGGTAGCAGAGGAAAATCCTATTTAATCAGTGAACTAGTGAAGATGTACAAGACTCGAAAAAAACAAAGAAGGAACAACGGCAAAGAAAGATAAAAAAGAGAAAGGCGCTAAGAAGATTAAAAAAGAAGAAGGCCACAAAAATCAAATCTCAGATTACCACTCCCCTACTTAACGCCTCACCAGGTTATGAAGGAAGACCAACACTGCCCCCGACACCGAGTATGAAGCACCAGAAGATACAGGTGAAAACCAACAGCAAAAACCTTTACCAATACTCCACATTAAATCCAAAGGCTACTGATTTCATACACAGCTCGGAAAGTGCAACTTTAAGAGGAACACTCGTAGGACATCCAGAATCACAGAGAAAAGAATCCCAAGTAGAGGAGATAAGATCGAACTACTTACAAATCACAGAGTTATTCCCTATTGATGAGGCTCCACTCAACCGCGGTCGAATCATTAACCTACTGCAACAGATCCAGCCGCTAAAATTTTTTGAGCAAATTGAGATCAAACTAGTAATGTTTCCGGACAAAGCGAAAACAAAAATTGCAATTGTAGAATTCTGGTCCCCAGCCTTACCAGGAATTATCCTTAAGGAGAGCGAGATCCTCCACAAATGTGGCTATGACTTTATCCCAGTATTAAAAAATGAAGTCTACAATATGATGTATCCGCTTAAATCCTCTCAAAAAACGTACCAAACCATAAATAAAAAAAACTATCCCTTAGATCAATCAGCAGCAAATCTATTTGTTTCAGTAAAGAATGGCGAAAGGGAAATTTGGAGCAAAAGCACTCGCAGTAAGAAAACAACACAGAGGGATCACTCATGGGACTGGATCTCTGAGACCCTGAACAGTAACAAACAAACGAAGGACACTAGCTCTTCTGTTTAGCACAGGCTTAGTAATCTCTTCTTTGAATATAGCGGGAAAAACTAAAGAAAAAATGGCATAATTAGTAAAAAACTCTCCCGCTATCGTGGCCCTACAAGAAACCTGGAGTACACAAAATTTCAATCTCGAGGGATACTTCATGATGTCCCTGCCCTGCGGGTCAAGCGGGGGCACGCGAAGGGTGGGATTGCAATTTTACTAAGTGAAGAGTATGACTGGGCCCAAGAAATAATCTCCACGAATTCTTATAATTACCAATGTATTAAGGTTAGGTGCAGGACAAACCTCTCAGACTCCCAAAATAACGTACTAATCTTTAATGTATATATCCCGCCTGGCGGAAAAATGGACGGAATGATGACAGAGATCCTGGATGACATAGATCAAATAATTGAAAGGCATGATTATCCACCGTTGCTCATCATGGGGGATCTAAATGGAAAAGTTTCCAACAAAGAAATATCAAAATGGTCTAACTGGTATGAAGAAGAGGCGCTGGAAATTTCCACACCATTATTCCCCAAAGGGAACAAGGCGGATCAAAGGGGAAAAATTCTACTAGCATCACTCCCAACGCTAAATGGAATAATATTAAACGGGAATGTGGAAGGCGACATCCCCGCTTCAAATACGAGACAGGTGAATAATAGCAACACACTTTTGAACTATATGATATCCAGTCTCGACTTGTTCGGATCCGCCCTACAACTAAAAATAAATTGTGTTCACGGAAGCGATCACGCTATCCTACAGTTATCTACAGAGTGGAAAATACTTCCATGTTCACCTACTCAAATCATGTACAAGCACAGTACAGTCATGGTAAATCAAAACCAAAGGCGGATTTATTGGAACTCAGCGACACTTAATGTAAATGTGGGATATTTGTAAAGCGCACTGTTACTCTAACCGAGTGTCCTGGCGCTGTAGACCGCTGGGGAACCCGTCCTGGTTTTCCCTGTGAGATGGTCCCTTACTGGGTATCTCCAGGGTGAAACCAGGCATCCCTGGCGTCTGTGGGGGGCCGTTGTAGAGATGAGGCAAGCTTAATGCCCAGAGTTACCGAGTGTGTTCCCAGGTTAGAGTAGGCACTGAGGCGAGAATTATCGAGTCCGTTGACCCCTGGTCCACGACCCTGCCACGCCGGGAATTGAACCCTGGTCCCGGGCCGTTTTCTGCTTACAGGTCTGCCGCCTCTAACCAGTGAGCCACACCTCTCCACTAATAAGATAACTAACATAATAGCCACTAACCAGCTTCTTCAAAAAACACACTCTGTAAACCCAATAATGAATTTTGAACTAATCATAAAAGAACTAACGCAAAAATTGCAGAAAAAGCTGACGCAACCGAGAACTACAAAGACTAAAAACCAAAATTCAAAATTAGATACTGGAACAAAGCTGCTAAATAAACTGATAAGAGCACAGTTCTTAGAAGCTTCACCATCTAGGCAAGCAGAAATTAACAGACTAAAGAACCAATGGAGGAGAGAAAAAGAAAAACACAAGAGAATAACCCAAGATCAGAATTGGGTGGATCTGCAGATAGCAGCTAAACAGAACAACCAACGTGCCTACTGGACCATAATCGCCAAAGAAACGGGCACGAAAAAAACATTACAAAGTATTCCTGTGCCCCCAAACGAATGGGAAACCTATCTCACTAATCTATACAAATTAAACAATAATTCAGAAATGGCCTATACGTTCTCTAGTAATTCAGAAACTGAAATCTCAAATACAGGAACATCGACTCCCCTCTCTATTGAGATACACATAAGAAGGGCGAGATCAACAGGAGCAACTGGCCCAGATCAAATCCCAATCAAAGTCCTCCAGATCGATCCTAAAGGGTGGAGCAGGATGCTTTCCCCCCTCTTCAACTACATTCTCAGCACTGGGGTAATCCCGAAGTCGTGGAAGGGGAGTATCATCACACCTATACATAAAAAAGGATCAAGACTAAAACCTGGTAACTACAGACAAATCGCTTTGCTGGATGCCACTGGAAAGATCTTCACGGCGGAAGTCCTGGATCAACTTAAAAACTGGGCCGTCTCATCTGGACTGATCCCTCGATATCAAGCTGGCTTCAGACCAAAGCATTCAGTCACGGACAATATTGCCATCCTTCAAACTATCCTAGATAAATATGTGTCCATCAAATCTCAGGCTGTTTACGCAGCTTACATCGACTTTTCGACTGCGTTCGTTTGGGTGGACAGGAGAATACTCTGGGAAAAACTTAGTGAAATGGGTATCCCTGACCAGTTACTACGAATATTAACTGCATACAGACACCTGGTGCCAGGTACAAATGGGGAGAGAAAAGGGCCTAACCAGCCCTATCCCGACCCCCAATGGCCTCAAACAGGGATGTCTCCTTGCTCCCCTACTCTTTTCACTCTATCTCAGTGATATGCCTCAATGTCTCCAGCAAGCACGCAATTTTCCGCCAAAAGTTGCCTTCCAAAACATACATACACTGTTATACGCTGACGATATTGTCATATTAGATTTAACACCATTTGGACTACAAAGCTATCTCCAGGCACTGAACAAATATACGGAGGAAAATTACTTAATCCCTAACATTACCGAAACAAAAATAGTTTCTTTTTCAAGAAAGAAAAAGAGTTCTAAATATAACTGGACCCGTGGTGGAGACAAAGTGGATAAGTAAATGAATACACCTATCTAGGCAGGATCTTCACCAAGTCTCTACAAAATCGGCCACACACTGTGAACCTGACCAGAAAAGCTGATGTGCACGCGGGAGCTCTTGCAAGACTGTACGCAGCGTCAGGACACAGGCATTTCTCTTCTCTGCTCAAGGTATATAGTGTTAAGATACCGCCTGTACTATCATATGCCTTGGAATATATTCCCATAAACCAGTGGAACATTACGGAGACTAACGAAGGTATCACAGGCCGTTCCTGTACAAGCTCTCCGCCTCGAGTTCTCATTAACCAGCTCCTACTCTCGAGGAATTGCTAATGTCATCAGGTGGGCTTATAATCTCCTGCACGCCGAGGAAGGAACTCTTCGATCTCTGCTCAAAAAAGAAACAATTGATCGTGACTCATCCAAACACTTTATAAGAAAAACATGTCAGTTGCCTTTAAGCTACCGGAGATTAATATCGATTTGCTGCTAGCTTGGACACCATCCCAACTTAAACTCTTTTTGAAACATTTCACCTCAAGGCTGAGCTTTGATCTAGTCCTTTTGCATTGTTCTAAACTATCTACATATAAGAATTTCATTGAAACTATAACATACAAGAAAATTCAACAGTACATTGCTTTCAACCCAAATCATTCTGTCAGGAGAGCGATTGTTCTGCTCCGGTTCGGTATTTTACCAGTCAAAACTGTAAAGGAAAACTCTAAATGTAATCTGTGTAATGGAGGAGAGCAAGATGTCGAGCATCTAATGTTTGCCTGTTTAAATCCAAAGGTGGTAACGGCAAGGAAGCGGTACTTGCAAGCCATATACATTAAATGTAGGATTAACTCAGCAAAGGAACTGATCACTCTATGTAAATTCCCGCCAAATGAATTTGTCTGTTATAACTTTTATACATTTTGTAAATCTTTTTTAACATTGTATTAGCACAAGAAATTTTACTGTTGTAAATAACCTGAATTTTATGTTTAAAATATTTGTGGTCCTCAGTTGAGTACCAAAGCAAATAAAAATAAAACTTGAAAAAACTTGAAACTTGACCTGCATATTGTCATTGATCGAAAAAGGTAAGAGAGTCTGGCTAAGTAGAAGGCGTCCCTTTAAAGGACGGTTTCCCTCACCCAGCAGAGGCTTCATCATAGGGAATCCCCCTCGCACAATGAAGCCTAGTCATGGTGCGGGCTACAACCCTCTCGCTGCGAGGGAGGAGCTCAGGGATGTTTTGGTTTCAAAAGGGTTCTCATTAACCTCTTCGATGCTCATGAGGGCTCCCAGCCGTCATGAGTCACGGTGGGCGTGTGCTGATGACGGCCGGGAGCCGTTATGACCACGCCCGCGATTGGAATGTCAGCACTGCGGCGGAATTCGCGCCGCGGTGATGAAATTAAGACCCGTTGTGAGCTGGCAGAGTGTTGTGAGTGGTACAGTGCTAATGAGGGTGAATTAAAGCTAGCAACAAAGTTCACCACATACTTTTATTCTGGCTGCCTTATACTAGGGTTAGAAACAGCAAGGAGAACATACCGGGCAATGAATGAGTAAGTATACAACTCATAGTGGCTGGCTCACTATGGCCCGATTCACAGAATGAACTTAAGACTCAATCCTAAACTTACTACTATTTTGCTATTCACAGAATGAATTTACTACTTTTGGTATTCACAGAAGTTAGGATTTTGTCTTAAGTCTGTCTTAAGACAAACTTAAGACAAAATCCTAACTTCTGTGAATACCAAAAGTAGTAAGTTCAATCTGTGAATACCAAAATAGTTGTAAGTTTAGGATTGAGTCTTAAGTTCATTCTGTGAATTGGGCCCATTGAGTTGTATACTTACTCATACATTGCTCAGTATGTTGTTTTGTGTTCCCCTACAGGTACCACCAGTGAATCCACCATCTTGCTACCCCTGGATCACTGGTCTAGTATCAAACACAGGTTATTGAAACACTTACCATTCTTGTTATTTCTTTTCACTATTACAGCAGTAGCTCACTCACTATCCTGAAGAAAGCCATGATACTTTCATAAGGCTGAAACATGTCGATTTAAGTTGAGGATGACTTGATCTAATGGTTCCTGTCGTACCTCTTTTTCTCCTTACTGTTTTTAACCCTAGCACAAGGGGTTTTGCTTGGTCTTTTGCTTTCTCGCCCTAAGTGCGGTGGGTAAGCCCCCAGAAGTGGGTCCCGGGCTCACTGTACCTGTGGATTCAAGTTAGCCTGGCTGATGAGGGGTTGAGATCCCGAAACTGGTCCCAGGATGTTTATTTCCAGTCCAGGGAGGACCTAATTTGGCAGTTCAGGCTGGACTGTTCCCATGAGGCACAGGGTCAAGACTGATTTTCATATGGCCATGTCTAAACTGGGGTGGCATGGTGAGCAAATGAATGATGAATTTACCCAGATCTCTTGACTGGGGGTGAATGTTCTGATTTGTCCTACATTCCAGCCATCAATTGTGTGTCTTTTGTAAATGTCCAGTATTTGTAATGCGCAAGCAATTACCTGAAGGTGTCAAGGTGCTGGGGGCCGTTGGGAAGATTAAGCAAGCTATTGCCCAGAGTCACATGGTGCTGGGCAGACCCCCGCCGTCGGAGCCGGGGATCGAACCGTGCTTCAAAGGATTATGGTGGAGGTTTTCAGAGATCTGGAAAACCTAAAGTTTTTCCAGGATAATATTCTGGTTTTTGGAGAGTCCATTGAGGAACACAGCAACATCTTAAGGCTAAGGCAGGCTAAGGGAGGCTGGTCCTACCCTAAGGAAGGAGAACTGCAAGTTCCTTGTAGAGGAAATTGAAAACCTTGGCTATACGATTTCGGGGCAGGGCATCCAACCTAAAATTTAATTAAGTCTGCACCTATTTGACAAGACCAGTTACGTTCATTTATGGGCTTGGTCGAATACTATACAATTAATTTTCCCAATTTTGCAAACAAGACTGAGGAATCTAGAATGTTATTGCGGAAGGGGTGTGTTCATTGGGTTAGGGCAATGCTCAGCAAAGTGATTTTGATTGTGTAAGGAGAGACATTTGTGAGGCGGGAATTCTTGCACCTTTTGACACTAATCTTAAAACATTTCTAATGGTGGATGCCAGTGCGCATGGATTGGGGGCAGTATTATCCCAGGTGTGGATGGGTACGCAAAAAACTGTGGATTGAGGGAACGTGAAAGCAACTATTCAGTTATAGAGTTCGAGGCCCTAGCAGCTGCCTGCTCTGTCGAGCATTTTAGGACCTATTTATGGAGTTTACATTTTTGCATACGCACTGATCACTGGTGGTACTGGTAAGGGCTCAGTTAGGCTAGCAAGACTCGCTTCCAGACTTTAGGAGTATGGTTACAACGTTGCCCACATATCAACATGGAAGAACGTGCACGCTGACTGCCTTCTTGTATGTCTTTGGAGTGTCCCGGGGAAAACGGTGACAGTGGGTCTGCCTGGGATCAGGAAGGGGCTTTGGTTTCATTTGTGCGATGTGGAAGAATGTTGCAGTAGCTGGGTCTGTGCTGATGAATTGGGTTCTCAGGAAGTCAAGTGGGATGAAAACTGGGGGAGGGTCTCTCAAAGGGGTGTGGCCGATGGTATTAAGGGCGTGGCTTAAAACATCTAAGCTAAAAACCTATGCTTAGCATAGTGTGCCACCAGACAAATATTTTTCTGCTTCTGTCATTGCATTCACATACATAATACAGCACAGAAGATTACACCTACAACAAACTTGGACTATCGGCTTTGTCATTGGTTGTTATTTGCATAAGATAAATAAGCAACAACTATGGCTTTGTTGTATATAATATTGAAAATACTTCCGTTCTGAAATGAGATTGTGATAGAACTAAAACGAGGCTCTTTGAAGTTACATTAAAGGCAGTGAAGGATGGCACTGATGCAGAGTCAAGATTTTTTTTTTCACCCTTTGGGTAAAGTCAAAAATGGGGAGCCCATCTTAGTACCTGCTTTTTAGGACTGCCGGTGAGCACCGGCAGGACATGGCCCGCTTAACGCCTTGGGCGTTCGTGCATGGATTGGGACATAGTCTTGAAGAGTGTTGAACAAATAGTAGTGCATGGCGAGCTTAGGGAGAGCATGGTTGGCCCTTCTGTGAGACCACTTGTTAAGATTCTGGATGAACTAACTCTGAGAGACACAAAAGTTCTAATGAGAAATTACAAGTTTGTACCACCTGAGGGTTTGAGGTGCTAAAACATTATCGTGAGGGGCACTTAGGGCACACTTTAGGAAAAAACGGGTGAGGGAGAATTTTTGGCGTTCCTGTATGGATGATCAGATCATGGCTTGTGTGTGGATTGTGAAGTGTGTAAGGAGAGGGGAAAATGGCTTAAGACCGGTGTCCTTACAGCACAAGGACATATTGAATACCCTGATGCACCTTGGATAACGGAGTACGATACCCTGAATAATAATTAAGAGAAAACTAAGGCAGAAAAGTGATGTTACAAATTTATACATATGATTTTGTTTAAAGTCCCATTTAGTATCATACCCGGGCCTTTCAGACTCTTAAAACAACAACAACGGGTCGGTATTTATCTTGTGGAAAGGGGTCAACCCTACCTGAGGTGACAGCATAAAAAGCACAGCAGAGTCATAGTGTGCTCTGCTCAAGCCTGCAGGATGGGGGTGGAGAGGCACCAGAGGCTGGCGCTGAGCTGTCTCCTGCTGCAATAGGTCCTGAAAGTGAGATAAGGAGGCGAAGTGGCTAAATGAAAGAATAGTGACTTGAGCTGTCTTGAAATAACCTGGCCTTGTGCACCTGCAGAGTCCAACGTCTGACACATGTCTAGTCATCAATGAAAAGTGTGTACGGGCTGAAGGCAGAGCCAGCAAACACAACCAAAACAATACACTTACGTGTTGGCACTGCCGTAGCGAATCCAACAGGCTGTTCTTTTAATTTCCGCATTAAAGCATGCCTTATGCCAAACTGAATTTGATCTGGTGGATAAAACATCATGGCATTTTTCTCTATTTACATTGCTATATACCCTGCTGTGCATTTGAAAAACCCAATAAAGAGTTTAAAAAAAAAAGAAAAAAGAAATAAGCTGTCCAGTTTATTTGCACATCTAACACATTTTCTCATATATTTAATGAAATACAAAGTCTCTCTTCCAGTTGACAGCTTCCTGTAAATACTCTTTAGTCCTCTGCATCAGTGGTTTGTAGATGTGAAGTAAAGCTGTAAATATTTTTTTACAGCAGCAACCAAGAGTGAGACCCTGTATCTTGGACTGTGTGTGTCTTAAAAACATATCTGTGGTATCTAAAACCCAGGTCTTTCCTGCCACAAAATGTTTGATCCTGTGAAATGTGTTCACTCCTGGGGACTGGGAATGGAGGTTCTGTTAGTGGCCACCAGAGGGCGCGCCTCGCTTTCTGAGGAAACCACTGAGCACGTTGTATGAAAGGAAAGAGTTTCCTTTTCCAGGTCAGCGGTGGCAGAGACAGCACCAGCACCGGATGCTGACATCCCTCCGGCCTCTTTGTCTGTTCCCAGTCTGCTGCAGAGGAGGAAGGACGCCCTGGCTTTCTGTATAGTTATCTCATCATGAGACCCTCACAGACCCCCCCAGACCGCAGATGTGCACCTGCCCCGCCCCCGCCCTAGGACGTGGAGAGAGCCTGTAAATGTCTGCACAGGTTTCTACTCAGGTAGGAAATTGTCAGCACCTTCTGCTGTGTTTGTAGAAATAGACGGTATAATCCTGGGGAAATCCCTGCCAGGAGCCGGCTCCTCTATGGGGTGGGTTGGGGGAGGGTAGAGGAGGGGAGGCTTTCATTTTGGCCCTGTGGGTGTTTGTGATCATCATTTGTGTTAACATCTGTGCAAGGTGCTTTGCATCTTACTGCACTGGGACAAATCTGTGCACAATGCACTGCATCTTACTGCACTATGAGAAATCTGTGCATGCTCCACTGCATCTTACTGCACTGAAAAATCTGTACCACAGCACTGCAATTTAGTAAGATGAAGTGCAGTGACACAGATTTCTCATAGTGCAGTAAGGTGCAGTGATACAGATCTCTCATAGTGCAATAGGATGCACTGCGGTGTGTACAGATTCCTCATAGTTCAGTAAGATGCAGTGCAGTGTGGGCAGATTTCTCATAGTGCAGCAAAGTGCAAGGTGCACAGATTTTTCACAGTGCAGTATATGGCAGTGCAGTGCATAGATTCCTCATAGTGCAGTAAGGTGCACTGCAGCGTGTACAGATTCCTCATAGTGCAGTAAGGTGCACTGCAGCATGTACAGATTCCTCATAGTGCAGTAAGATGCACTGCAGCGTGTACAGATTCCTCATAGTGCAGTAAGATGCACTGCAGCGTGTACAGATTCCTCACTATTTAGTCATATGAAGTGCAGTGAGTGTGTTTAGAGTTTAAGAAATATGTGTGCTCTACACTGATTATTCCCCACACTGTGAGAGGTATTTACTTTTTGTGGAAACTTTCACACACTGTATCTTTTATGTCTGGCACTCTGAGGGGGTTTAAATAAATGCGGGTGTCTGTGACCATTGCACTGCATTGTACTCTGTGATGGTGGGCGTACTGCAGGCTGGAAAAGCAGGCAAGGAGGCCGGATATAGTGGGCGATGTTGTTGTTTATTCGGATTCAAGGTATAAAGCAAGATGCGGGGATAAAAGAACAAAGTCCAGATAAGGGGTCCGAGGTCTGCTTCAGGGCTTGGGTCCAGTTCCTTTCTTCAGGTTCGTCTGGCGGGTCCGGCGTCGCGGAGGAACCTCGGAGGGCAATAAGAGACACAAGAGACCTGTTAGTCTGGCCGGGATCTCTATACAATACTTCCACCGTCACCCGGGTAGTGAGGGAGAGAAAGGAATGACCGTGAGGAAGGGGGGGGCGGTATCCAGAAGGGAGGTAGGGGACGAGAGCGAGTCGAGTGAGGTCGTGAGGGGAAGAGTTTCCACACAGTGAAGTGCTATAAAACTAATATGCAGTGAGACTAAGAGTATGTTTGTGCCTATGGGAGAAGATATTTACACAGTATCTACAATGAGCACCTAGCGAGCTCTGAGGTGGAATTACGGTACTCACACGGTCCGCCGTGACTCTCCGCTGAGTCACGGCCGCTCTTCAGCCACCTCCTCGGGTGTCCACCAATCCTCCGTCCACACGTCTTCTTTGGTCGCCTCGTCTCCTTCTCCAGCTCCAGTTCGAGTGTCCTGCCACGATACTCCAACGTCGGTCTTCTGCCAAGTCTCAGCTTTTCCCTGTTCTGACGCTGCCACGGGGGTGGGACTTCCGGGGTTAGAGGGTTGTACTTCCTGTGATCGAAGGTCTCTGATTGGCTCCTGCAAGAGAGAGGAAGGCGGAGTTCCGTTGGACATGGTTGCAGCTCCTATGCTCGTTATTATCATGGGGAAGCGTTCGTGGGGCTGCAGTCCCGGCGGGAAGGAAGGTGACACAGTTGTGTGGGGGCGTTCGCGGGGTAGGAGGGTCCGAGTCTCCGTCTCACATACTCACACTGTATGCAGTGCTAACAGAAGAGGAAACCACTACACTGCACTTCACTTTGTGGAGACCTTCACTGAAGACTTAATCTGTGTATATGGAACCTTGACTGGGGAAAATAATTGGGATATGCATAATCGTTTGTTAAGTGTATTTGTAGAACGCATTATCACCCGAGAGGTATCCTGGTGCTGTGCAGGTGTGTAAGTCTAGCCTAGAGGGAGGAGTCATTCAAAGAACCAGGGCATCAGCTTCTTGGTTAGCTCAAGAAGTGAGGAGGAGGCTCTGATGTGTTGAGGGAAGTCGTTCTACGCGTTAGGAGTGATGTATGAGAAGAGTTGGCCTCCGGATCCGTTTCTGTGTATGCGTGGGCTGTGTCTGAGTATGAGTCCGGCTGAACATAGGTGCATAGGGGGTTGATGGAAGGAGATGCAGTTGTGAATGTAGGCAGGGATTTGTTGGTTAGTGCCTTGAAATGTGGCCGCTTATATATCTGGAGCTAAGCAGCTCTGAAATGTGTTCTGAGTGGGAGGTTGTGGATACGTCTGGTTGCTGCATTTTGGTTGGTTTGCAGCTGTCTGGTGAGCTGATTGATGATTCTTACACGGAGAGTGTTCACATAGTTGAAACTACTGGTGATGTGTGCGTAGATGGCGGTCTTCTGCGTGAGCCATTATACATTTTTTTGCAGGGTGTGGAAGCAGTGACGTCATAGACCTGGGCGAACAAGTTAAGCTTTTTGTAGATGATGATCCCTAGGCTGCTGGCAGGCGAGTTGGGATTGGAAGTAGGTCCTAGGTTGGATGGCCTTCAGGTGGAGTCCCATGGGCAGGTGTTGTTTCCAAAGATCAACACTTCTGTCTTGTCAGTGTTGGTTTCTACTTCCGTAATGCAGGTAGTGAACTTGTTTCTTGTGTTGTAGTTTTTGCCCAAGAGTGTCACTATTAGTTGTGTGTTGTCACTGTAGAAAAGGATGTTGATGTACTGGGTATGAATGATGTTAGTCAGTGGGGTTATTTAAGTGTTGAACAGTGTTCTGCTGAGGAGTGAACCTTGAGGTGCTCCGCAGATGAGATTTCTGGTTTACAAGGAGTATGACGTCATGTTGAATGCCAGAGTTCTTTTTATCTGGAAAGAGTAGATCAATTGCATGCAGATTCTTGAATCTCGATCTTGTGAAGGCGCCAGATGAGGATGAGATGTGGTACCATGTGACACACCGCCATGAGGTTCAATAGGATGACAGCCTTACCCTCTCCTCTGTCCTGGATCATGCAAATGGCATAGGTAGGTTCAATGGGTGCTGTTTCTGTGCTCTGGTTGGGCGGCATCGAGATAGGGTGGCCTTGAAAAACTGGTGGTTGATGAGGTTGCTGGTCAGACACTTATTGATTGTTTTCTCTAGGACTTTGGCCATGTATGGTAGGAGGGTGATTATTAGTCCGTAGTTGGAGAGTTTGTTAAGATCCTCGGAGGGTTTCCTCTCTAGGGCTGTGACAGATGCCTGCCTCCAGGTTTCTGGGAAGAGGACCACATTGATGGAGTCATTCAGGATGGGAGTGAGGACTTCACTGATGGTGGTTAGACCTTTGTTGAAAGTGTGGTGGGGGCATGGGTCTAGGGGGCCCCGGAGCTGAGGGTCTTCATGGTTGCGTCAGTCTCGTTTGCGGTGATGCCGTTCCACATGGTCAAGGTCCATTCTTCAGCTGAGATTGGAAGACTGGCTGCGAGGTCACTGGAGTCAGGTTGAAGATTGAAGTTGCGTACGTGGATATAATCTTCCTCCAAAATAAGTTAGAGATTGCTTCAATGGGTTTTGTAAGGGAGGTTGTTGCTGACTTCAATGCGGTTGTTGTGGGATGTTCACGTGGCATTTCAGACATGCTGGTGGACGACTGTCAGGGCAGATTTGAAGACGTTGTTGTCTGCTGTGTCTTTGCTCATTCTCAACTTGCTTTAGAGTTGCTTATACTGCTGCATCACCACCCTGAGTTCTTCTGTGTACCAGCTGGCATGCTTTTTTATCTTGATTTTATTTTTGTGTTGCTATGCTTGAGGGGGTTGCAGGTGGTGATCCATTCATTGACGCACTTGACGTCTTTTGTTAGGCTGCTGGTATGCTTGAGGGGTCCACGGTGTTGATGCAGGTGGTGAGAGATTAATTGAAGTTCTTGACGTCTTCTGTTAGGCTGCTGGTATGCTTGAGGGGGTGCAGGTGGTGATCCATTCATTGAAGTTCTTAATGTCTTCCGTTAGGCTGCTGGTTCGCTTGAGGGAGGCAGGTTGTTGGTGCAGGTGGTGAGCCAGTCATTGAAGTTCTTGATGTCTTCCGTTAGGTTGCTTCTGTGCCTGAGGGGGTCCAGGGTGTTGGCGCTGGTGGTGATACATTATTTGAAGTTCTTGATGTCTTCTGTTAGGTTGCTGCTGATATGCTTGAGGGGGCCAGGGTGTTGGTGCAGGTGGTGATCCAGTCATAGAAGTTCTTGATATCTTCCGTTAAGTTGATGGTATGCTTGAAGGGGGCTAGGGTGTCGGTGCAGGTGGTGATCCATTCACTGAAGTTCTTGATGTCTTCCGTTAGGCTGCTGGTATACTTGAGAGGGGCACGGTGGTGGTGTAGGTGGTGATCTAGTCATTGAAGTTCTTGATATCTTCTGTTAAGTTGCTGGTATGCTTGAAGGGGGCTAGGGTGTCGGTGCAGGTGGTGATCCAGTCATTGAAGTTCTTGATGTCTTCCGTTAGGCTGCTGGTATGCATGAGGGGTGCCAGGTTGTTGGTGCAGGTGGTGATCCAGTCGTTGAAGTTCTTGATGTCTTCCGTTAAGTTGCTGGTATGCTTGAGGAGTTTCAGGGTGTTGGTGCAGGAGGTGATCCAGTCATTGAAGTTCTTGATGTCTTCCGTTAGGTTGCTGGTATGCTTGAGGGGGTCCTGGTTGTTGGTGCAGGTGGTGATCCAGTCTTTGAAGTTCTTGATGTCTTCCGTTAGGTTGCTGGTATGCTTGAGGGGGTCCAGGTTGTTGGTGCAGGTGGTGATCCAGTCTTTGAAGTTCTTGATGTCTTCCGTTAGGTTGCTGGTATGCTTGAGGTGACGTGTGTTGTGGGCAGAAGCCCAGTCCTTTTCTGAGATGTTCTTCCAGCAGCGGCTGCCTACCCAGAGGTGGTGAATCTCCTGTGATTCAGGGTGCTGAGCTTGAACCTTTAAAGGGTGTTTCAGTTCAGGTGATAGGTGTTTGTTTGTAGACTCAGATGTTATTTAGTGTGGAGAAGTTAGGGTCCAGGAAGTGTTCAGCTGTGTGGGTGAGTCTGGTGATGTGCTGAGTACGGCCGAGGGTCCCAAGGCATTTGAGGAGGGAATTTGAATTGGAATCAATACGGTCCTCTAGATGAAAGTGCTAGTCTCCATGGAGGTTGAAAGTGCTGGAGTCAATGATAATCTCAAGTCTAGATTCGTTCTGATGTCCATTCTTTCTGTTGCACAGACCTATATCTCTATATTATCAAAGTCAAAACAAGCCTTTTCCAATCTTTCTCCTGCATTTTTCTTTGGGTCTACTGGCTTCTGATCATTCACTTTATCGTTAACAGGAAAAGACATAGGTTGGCTAGTTCACTTTAATGCTTCCAAATATTTTGAGGATACCCAGTGCTGAATGCTTCAATCTGTGACCCAAATTGAACCTCGTTTGGTTCGTGAACATCTGAGGAGAAAAATAAATGGTTTTATTTCCCCACACGGGACTCGGTCCTTGTGAAGGTCACCTTCATCAGATAGGAGCCTGCTGTATCCTCTCTGGTTGTCTACTTGATGTCTGGAAATACTACGTGGAATACACATCTAGGCTCCAGTGATCCCATACTCTTTACCAAGAGACTAAAAACAGCCAAAGTTTACCCCAGGCAGACTCGGGGCTAGTGAGCGGAAGGTTTATCTTCCAGTGCACTTGTGAAAGAACTCAACAAGGTGTGACTGCAGTACTCGTACTTCGAAATTTTGGACATTTACAGAGATACTGTCGCAAAGACAATCTCAGCCTAATTTAATGACAAAAACATCAAGCTTGATCTGACTGTCAAAGCAACCGTAGATGTATCCATGAGAAGGCTTCTGGTCCTGGTACTTAACCAGGGTCAATCACATCATTTCACCTTGTTTCACGCCCAACCATCCATTCATTTTGCATTTTGTGCAGTTTTCCGATCCTGCTGACAGAGGGAAACATCGCTAAGGCTATTTCCTGCATTTAGGCTTCAGGCTTCAGGTTCAGTGGGTGGAGGCAAGATCTATTTTATTTCGTCATTGTTTTAAAAAAATCTTGAATAACCCTGAACACCTACCTGACTTATTACACACTCTTGCGCCCCGGTCCAGCGCAGCCTTGTGGCTCATTGATGTGGAGGGCATAGACAAGAGCAAAGACCGGAACCACTCACTTCCGGTAGCGCGCCATTTTGGTCGGCGCTCTGCTTGCTGCACGCTGCATTTCCTAATTAAAGCTAAGAGACGGCGCGGGCATACTGTTTGTGCAGTTTTCCAATCCTGCTGACTCTGGGAAACATCGCTAAGGCTATTTCCTGCATTTAGGCTTCAGGTTCAGTGGGTGGAGGGAAGATCTATTTTATTTCGTCATTGTTTTTAAAAAAGCTTGAATAACCCTGAACACCTACCTGACTTATTACACACTCTTGCGCCCCGGTCCACCGCAGCCCTGTGGCTGATTTATGTGGAGGGCATAGACAAGAGCAAAGACCGGAACCACTCACTACCGGTAGCACGCCATTTTGGTTGGCGCTCTAGTTGCTACACCCCCCCTGACAACTATTTTAATCCAATATGGCGCGTGCCCGCAGCGGACGCGTGCAGCGGGTGTGCCGGCGGTGTGCCGAATGGTGCGCCAAAGGCAAGCCCGTCTGCACCCGTCCCCGCCAGTATGTCGCCTCTCGCCAGAAATGCTGGCCAAAATCTGCCAGGTAGCTGTCTTTACTCCAGAGAGGTTTTATTAAATCTGCGTTCTTCATCTCACCATTGTAGCTTTCCCCCACTTCATCCCTTGAGTGGCCCGTCATGCTGTCCGCGCGGCACGTTTGTACTTTCTAAACCTATGCCTTTATCCGTATCTCCTGTCATACCCCCCTCAACATGGGCTAAAAATACTGCTGTTAAATGTTTGGTCATTAGCTAAACACCATGCAGAAATATACGACCTTATCATTGATGAAACTCCTGATATTTTCTTTCTGACCGAGACTTGGCTTAGTGATGATATGACGAATGCACTGAATCTGGCGCTACCCCCTGAATACTCGATTTCTTTGGTGAACAGAGCGACTAGGGGAGGCGGTATTGCTGTGATTACCAGGTCTAGCTACTCCTGTCTTTTTGATAAAGTTAATATGGAGGGAGGTGAATGTGCTCACTTTAGTATCTCTGTGAGCACTCATTTTACCCTTTCCGGTCTATTAATATATAGGCCTCCCAGACCTGCCTCCGGTTTTAACAATGCTCTCTTAGAGACAGTTAGAGCATTTGCTGTGGAATAGGCTAATTTTAGCATTTTTGGCGATCTTAACCTCCACTTTGATCTGGATCAGGATCAGACTATTTGCACTATGCTTGCCGATTTAGCCGCATTTCAGCTCCATCCAATAGTTAAAAGCCTTACACATAAAAGAGGCCATATTTACCAACATTGAGATGTCCACAGCGACTACCCCTACTCCTATGGCCTGGTCCGACCATCTCCTAGTCGAAATGACCACTCCCACATCTACAT
This sequence comes from Lissotriton vulgaris, assembly GCF_964263255.1. NCBI lineage: Eukaryota > Metazoa > Chordata > Amphibia > Caudata > Salamandridae > Lissotriton > Lissotriton vulgaris. The sequence goes on from NW_028248729.1 coordinate 389,916, forward strand.
CTTCACACAACAATACTCAACGTTCGGTATATAAAAGACTGTGGCGTAAGTTTCGACTTGAAGATTTCCACGCACTTTTAGAAGCGGACCCTTTAGGCCCTTTTAGTAATGTTGAGACAGGATATGATTCATTTTGTGCCTGGATCACCCGGGCTCTTGACACTCTTATCCCGGCAACCTGGATTAAGGGTCGCACGCAGGATTCTAACCCCTGGTATAATGACACCTTGACTCCTCTCCTCTGAAGAAGGCATGTAAAAGGTATGAGCGCGAGTGGAGGAAAGACTATACTCCTGGAAAAAAGCTTTCTATCTAGCCGAACTTAAAACGTATCATAGAGCTGTATGAGGGGCTGGAGCGGAGTGCTATGCTTCTGAGATTAAATTGAGCTCCAACCCCGCTAAAGTCATCTTCAAAATTCTCAAAGATCTCAGTGCCAAAAAATCTCCAGCGCCTATTCCTACGTCAGAACCCCAATGTGAAGAATTGGCCTCCTTCTTCGTGGAGAAAATACAGGCTATTTATCAATATTTTCCTTCCATGACTATGCCCGGTCCATGTCTTTTCATTAGACCAGCCCTAGCCTCTAATCTGACGGCTATCCCCGAGATTTCCTGGGAAGAATTTAGCAAATTGACTGTGAAAATTAAGTCCGGCTCTCTGGCCGACCCACTCAAACCTGCTCATTTCAGAGAATCCTCTCTGCCCTGTATGGCCCCGCTACACCAGCTGATTAATGCCTCTTTCTCATCCGCAATTGTTCAGGTGAAATGGAAATAGTCGTGGGTCTCTCCCATCTTTAAAAAACCTAATTTAGACCCTATGAAGCCTGAAAATTTCAGGCCTATCTCTTTTCTTCCCTGGGTAGCGAAGGTGGCAGAATCACATGTTAATATTATACTCACCAACGTCCTGAGCTCCAATAACATTCTGGACGAAACGCAACATGGTTTCCGCGCCGGTCATAGTAAGGACATCACTCTCTTGGCCATGACGGAACACCTGCGGATTATCCTTGACCATGGTCAAACGGCGGCACTGATCCTGTTAGATCTCAGTGCCGCCTTTGACACTGTATCCCACAAGGTTCTGCTCCACCGTCTTGAGGAGGCAGGGATCACTGATCTGGCCCTTGCTTGGTTCAGATCCTTTCTGACCGAGAGGTCCTTTTGTGTTTCCACCCCTCCTTTCCTATCTCAGGTACATCTTATTGAGCAGGGCATCCCCCAAGGCTCGGCATTGAGCCCCACATTGTTTAAACTTTATGTTCAGCCGCTAGCTGATGTCGCCAGACAATGGGACCTCACCATCGTCTCATATGCTGACAACACGCAGCTAGTGGTTGCCCTAACTGAAGGATCGGCCCCAAATGTCTCCAGGTTTAAAAGCGGCCTTATTGCCGTGGAAGACTGGATGACATCTCACTGTCTGCAACTAAATGCAAACAAGACAGACATGCTACTGGTTGGAAAAAACGTAGACCTATGGGGCGATCACTGGTGGCCCAATGCTCTGGGTAAAGCCCCAGAACCCAAAACAGAAGTCAAAAACTTTGGGGTGTGGCTGGACTCCGCCCTTAGTTTTTGCTCACATACAAAAAAAAGTTGCTGCTACATGCTTTGGCATTTTACGTGGTCTAAGACCTATTTTAAAGTAATTTGACTCATCTACAAGACAGCTGATAGTCCAGTCCACGGTTCTTTCCCGATGATACTACGCTTGTTCCTTGCTTCTGGGAGCCAATCAAGCTGAGATCTCTCTGATGCAGCGCACTCAAAATGCGGGTTTGTTTTGAAACCCAGTGAAAAGTGCACGGTGCTAGTAAGTTCTCTTGCTAGTACTTCATAGTATCCCCACTAGATAGCCAGCCTGTGCCACACGGCACCAGGGAGAATCTCCCCATGCTCTGTATTTTTCCTCCCAACCATAGTCCTGTCAGCACCTCCATCCTTCAGGGTAATGAGCTTCCTCCCTTGGAGGATAACTAACAACACAGACCCCATGATATTTAAATGGATGCACCTAGGGACATCTGTGTCCCCTTCCAAAATGGTGATTGCTGCTAGATTGTTTCCAACAGGGGCACATTACCCAAGTTAACAACTCACTATAATGGGTGCTGCTGGGACACGTCTGTCACCTGACAATTCTTTAGTGAATGCCCCCTCAGTGTGACCCCTGTAGCAAGTTATCCCTTTGAGCTTGAAAGGATGTTCTTTTCCTTTTGTACTGACTTGAAACCCAATTCCTTTTTGCCTGCGTCCTATCCATGGGAATGTTATCGGTTCCTACGTATTAAGTAGGACTGTGTATTCTGGACAACATAAGTGTCAAAATATGGGAACTTGGTTCACGAGTATCATCAGGAATTGTTGGCCTGGTTCCTAACTTGCTCCCAGTGCCCCATCTGAATCCCCTAAACTCACTAGGATACCAGATGGTATCAGCAACCACGAACATGACCACTTTTGTACTCCCCAAGGGAAACATGGACACAGACCCACCCTTTTGTTGTTTACTTTTGCATGCCCAAGGTAAACACAAGAAAGATACGAATTGGCTTTTCAAACATTTATTGAAACAATCGTATTCTTGTGTAAAAAGAGTGTGTTGCAATTATCAGGCAAAACAAACAAAGCAGTGTAACCAGCATTGCAAGAATGGTATAAAAGACAAAGATGTAATGCTTTCCCTTTTGGGTCCACTTTGGTTCTCCCTTAGTTTTGCATTTTAGGGTTCCTCTGCTCGCTCTGCATAGCCACATATAACACATTTGTGGTATTAGTTTGAGACTATGCCACGCACACAAAGCACTTTACGAACTTGGACCCGAATGCCTCAACACACGACTTTCCTTCTACACCCCCTCCCGCCAGCTACGCTCCTCCAACCAAGCCCTGGCTGCTGTACCTCGCATCAACAAAACCACCATGGGAGGAAGATCCTTCTCCTACCTGGCGGCTAAAACCTGGAACTCACTTCCCATTCACCTTCCCCTCACTCAAAACCACCTAGCATTCAGAAAGCAACTTAAAACCTGGATATTCGACAAATTATTCCCCACCCCTCCCTAAGCGCCTTGAGACCCTCTGGGTATGTAGCGCGCTATATAAATTATCTGAATTGAATTGAATTGAATACGTGTTTGTTATTCAGGGTCTATTCTTGGGATTTCGTCTTCATATTTCACACAAGGTGCTTGGAATATATAACAACGTAGTGTACTGTTTTCTTTGCTCGTCCAGCAACAGCTCCTTACATTTAGACATAACACGGTCCCATAACTGCAACTCCAGCACAATAGTTTTATGATATAAACAGTGTTCCGTCCCCTTGGGGTCAGAGAGGAGAAATCCAGCAAAGGGGACTGTTCTGGAATGACAGCAGTGCCCGATATGCAGCCCTGCGTAAACTAACTTTACACTCATGATGTGGACCAACTTACTACTTACACTAGGTATGGGGTCTTGGGCCAATCCCAGAGATCGCGAATGTATCCCTCTGCTTACATATTAAGGGTAGAACTAGACACATATATAATTTGCCATGCTTGGGATGTCGGTCCTATACAATCAGATTAGTAATTATAATAACTTTGAGTTGCATCTGTCTAATGAACACAGCACATTTGCTTCATAATAGAATATGATCATTCCAATAAATGTATTTTAAACATTTATTGTGTCTTTCTTGTGTTTAGAATGGGCATGCATGAGTGAGTAAGTGAGTAACAAAAGGGGAGGATCCGTTGCCACAGGGCCCTTGGGGATAGAGGGTCGCGTTTGAGCTTGCTGAAATCACCTGTCACTCTGGAAAGATTAGGCGTTCAGGTTAGGCACTGTGTGCTGCCAGGATTGGGCCGACAAGTACGGACGTTGTAGAGAGACTCAGTCCCTAAACTCTGATGTCCTGTTGTCCTAACAAACAGTTCTGCTTTACCAACGGAATCAGTGCAACAAGTTCACCGTTATAACATTACTGTGTGGTTATATGATTATATTATTCTACTCCTACCTAACACTATCTATACGATTGCTAGCATAGTGGGAGTACCCTTTGCCAGATACCTTGGGTTAGCCTAAACTGCCATACCTGACTAAGATGGATCACAAAGCCAGCCTGTGTAGAATGGTTAGCCTCCATCTTTTTTTTTGCATCAGTCTTTGTGTGTGTGTTAAATTTTAAGGCAAATACAATTCTGTTGAGTTTAGACATTTCGAAGGCACACGGTTTGATTTTAAAACCTACAATTTCCACTCAATTCCATAATCGTTCTCAGTTGACTTTGTCCATGCTGTAAGAGAGAAGTGCCATTAGGTGTAACATAAAATGCATAAGATACAATATTATTTAAAGATTATATATGATTTGGCCATGCTGTCATGCCATTGTCCACAACAGCCAATGCATTTTCCAAAATAATCCTGTCAATTTATTTTAATCTTAAGCTTTCAGCTGCGTCCACAGTTCATTGTAAGTGGTGTAGATGAATCTTTTAGCATGTGGTGACCTAGGACCCAACAAGAAATCTTGTAAATCCATGTCATCAGAAAGGAAATCTGGATGTTCCTTAACCCCTTCCACGCAGGGCTAATTCCCCCGTGGTGGAGCTGTGCTTATGACGAGCTGAGCTCATCATGACTCCGCCCACTCCTTTAGAATGCCCGCACAGGCGGGGAATTACCCCCGCGTGGCCGGCAGCGGCAGTCATGAAGAGCTCAGCTCGTCATGGGCACAGCTCCACTGTGCCTCATGGCGAGCTCAGCTCGTCATGAGCATGCAAGGGGTTAACTGCAGATAATGTGGAATGTTGTAACCATTGCTGTGTTGAAGCAGGTTCTGATTATCAAAAAAGAGTACAGCGAGGCTTGGCAATCAGTAACAGTTTAAATGCAATTAAACAATAATGATCAGGAACAGCAGCCACATCTCCTACAGCTGCTTGCTGAAATTTCCTTTGCATTAGGTACATGGCATGCTTTATACTGTACACCCGGTGCGATAAAGTGAAGCTTGTCCCACTTTGGGCAGGAAATACTGGTACAGTGGGTCATAAAAAATTGTGTGTTTACATGCTTAATCCCACTCTGATAGAAGGGACCATAAATACCAACTGAAAGTCACATTCTGAGGTGGTCCAGGTGGCTGCGTGGTAAGCCATTCACAAACGGGAAGGGGTCCCCTTTGCAAATGCGGGGGAAAATATTTTTGAAGGTTCCCAGGGGCCACTCCCTGCCTTTAATAAATGAAGGGAAGGGGTCCCGTTTGCAAATGTAGGGGTAACAAATTTTAGGGGTCCCAGGGACCACCACCTGCCCTTAAAAAAAGAAACAAAAATTTTTCTTTTTTTCTGATATGCATCCCCTTTTCCTTTAGGGAAAACGGGCTGCTTTAAAAAAAAACTGCTTTATTTAAAAGCAGTCCCAGACATGGAGGTCTGCTGAACCTTGCAGGCCACCATCCCTGGGAGGGCCAGCCATTCCCAATGGGGTTGCAAATTACGAGCACCTCATGAATATTCATGAGGCATGCAATTTGCAACCCCATTGGGAATCGCTGACAGTGTCTCAGACACTGTTGTACATGGTATTTTCCGAATCTCAAATTGCAACTCGCAATCAAGCGCAATTCGCGAGTCACAAATTGTCAGGGTCGTACATCTGGCATCTGGTGTCTCCATCACTTGAAGTGCTAGGGGTGAACAGAGGGCGGCTGTGTTATGTTAATTGGTTAAAGTGAATTTAGGTAGCGTAGGCAACAGTTGTTCTGTGGTGTGCTGGACTCCTAAGAGCGGGATCTTTCTATAAATTAATCAGAATCTTTCTATAAATTAATCAGAATCAGAGTGTCTTGAGCATGGACGGTTTCTCTTTCTGTCTTGAGGTACGATCGTGTCCCCTGGCATTGGCTGTCCTAATCAGGTGAATTCCCCCTGTTTTCTGGGTAGCCTTCTTCACACAGGCACATATTAGTTGAAGGTTGCATCACAGCAAGAGTAAGATTACAACCACTGGTAACAAGGCTTTGCATAAGTCTGCGATCCTCCTTGGTACGCAGGTAAACAAACCTGTGAACAATTCTATGTTTGGGGCACCTCCTTCTTTAATCATGACCTGCTGTAGGTTGTGCAGTGTTTGGATGGCTATTGACAGTGTGCAACTGTATAGGTCTTTCATGGGGATGAAGATACAACATGCTGTACCTATGTTGGCGCATACACACCCTTCCATTATGCTCATTAAGTCCAACACATACCAGTGCTGCCTCACCAGGAGACAGATGATGCACATTTTTTATTTTCGTTGAGGCCATCTTCGGTGGTGTTCTGCAGGTCCGGATCTCTGTACTGAGATTAATGTATGACATTGTTGCGCATTCTGTCCATCAACTTTTACTTTTGCATCTGTCTCCCCGAGTGTTTCGGGTATGCCCAGATGTGGGTCCCGTGCTCTCCATGCCACTGGAATCAAGCTATCCTGGCTGAACAGGGGTGAAACCCCGAAACCGGTCCTAGGATACTTGTTTACAGTCCAGGGAGGACCTGGCTTGACAGTTTGGGTTGGACTGTTCCCATGAGGCACAGGTTCTAGACTTATTTACATATAGGTGGGTTCAAACTGGAATGGCATGGAGAGCAAAAAAACGATGGATTGAGGCCCAGATCTCTGTACTGGGGCGAATGTATGACATTGTTCTGCATTCTGTCCATCAACTGTTGTTTTTGCATTTGTCACCCTGAGTGGTACGGGTATGCCCAGACGTGGGTCCTGTGCTCTCCATCCCACTGGAATCAAACTATCCTTGCTGAAGAGGGGTGAAACCCCGAAACTGGTCCTAGGATGCTTGTTTCCAGTCCAGGAAGGAGCTGGCTTGGCAGTTTGGGCTGGACTGTTCCCATGAGGCACAGGGTCAAGACGGATTTGCATATGTCTGGGTTCAAACTGGAATGGCATGGTGAGCAAAAACGATGCATTTAGGCCCGGATCTCTGTAATGGGGTGAATGTATGAGATTGTTCTGCATTCTGTCCATCAACTGTTGTTTTTGCATTTGTCACCCTGAGTGGAATGGGTATTCCCAGATGTGAGTTCTGTGCTCTCCATGCCACTGGAATCAAGCTATCCTGGCTGAAGAGGGGTGAAACCCCGACCGGTCCTAGGATGCTTGTTTCCAGTCCTGGGAGGGCCTGGCTTTGCAGTTTGGGCTGGACTGTTCCCATGAGGCACAGCGTCAAGACTGATTTGCATATGGCTGGGTTCAAACTGGAATGGCATGGTGAGCAAAAGAACGATGGATCTAGGCCCAGATCTCTGTACTGGGGTGAATGTGTGACATTGTTCTGCATTCTGTCCCTCAACTGTTGTTTTTGCACAAGGCAGCTTTAAGCGCCATGATAAAAGTGTAGCTTCAAACATTGATTTCCCATGAAATACAGTATCCTTATCTGTCCCTGGAACTTCCTCCTGTGGCATGGGGGTCTGAGCTGTTTGTTCAGCTGCAGCAGCGGCCTTTTTCTCCTCCCACAAATGGAACGCATCAGTTCGTAGTTTAAACACACGTCTAATTAAATCGGCCATCTAGGAAGGGAGAAAAAGACTGTCACTCAATTGTTTATGTATTTCAAAAGACAGTGGTCCCTAGTAGTTCAGGGATAGGGCAGAATTGATAGACATACACTCAATAGTTGGTATGACCTTTGTCCTACAGGACAGGTTTTTATTGTAAGAGATATTGAAAACATAAAAGGATTTTTTTACAAGGTGGGTACAACCAGTAACCCACAGGGGACAAGACAAAACAGGGGGGTAAACTTTACGCAACAAGGGCAGTCTGTGCTAGTATCTCAGTAAACAGACAATTATGAAGTGCAGAGCATCATTGTAAACATGTTACTATTTGTAGGGTACATATGATGCTACTTTGTCGACGGCGTTTCGATGCCTACACTCAGATACATGGCATCATCTTCAGGACAAAAAATAATTAGTTTGTCTTGGAAGCATAACAGTTTTTTAGGGCCTATATGCGTACACACAGTTATATTGGGGAAACAAAAGAGGCGAGACAAAACATAAACAATGATCAATAACACCAAAGCAACTAGGCATGTATTTAGGTCTGACCGGTGATCATCTGTGCCTTTGTGAGCTATATTGTGACTTTTTTGGCATTCTTTATATAGAGCAATATTTTTGTGAGTTAAAACGTGGTAGTGTGACTGGCTTTTATTTCCATGCAGCATATAGTGACCACATTTAAAATCCGACGCAGTGACAAGTTTGTGGGGGGCGACGCATGAAATTTAAAAACATTCAGGGAGCTCAGTGTTGGGCCGTGTGGGGTTTTTTAAAAAAAAAAGGCGAGTGGCGCGCATCATTCAATGTATTTAGTCTTGGACCATGCAAGGTTTAAGAACGAGTGGCGCGCATTGTAAGCGGCGAAGTGTTTGGTGGTTATGGGCAATGTGCTTTGACGTCTAGCTCTAAGTGGTCAGGGGTAGCATGAAAAAAATATATATGTGTGTTTACCAAATTTGAGGTCCACAAAGTTTTCTGCTAAGCAGTGCCCATGCTTTTTTAGGTTCAAAGCAAGTAGGCTGTTTAGGCAGTGCCTATGCTTCTTAGGTTTAAAGCAAGTAGGCGGATAGAAAATTTTGGGAGCACAATGAGAACCTGCCGAGAAAGCGGGAGATACAAAGGTGAGTATTTTACAAAATTATTAAACTGGTGCGGTGGTTAACGGAAACGCATAAAATAGTTACCAAACCAGGGCAAGGGAGCCTCTAAATACGAGACCGGACCAACCGCGTCTCACTAAGAAGGAAAAAGTAGGGATTGTATAAGTTATGGTCCACGCGGGGTTAGGAAAAGTCGAGCCGAGCTTTCTACTGTTACTTACTTCCTGGTTTGGCTGCTCCTCGTATAAGCAGGATACAGGATGGCGGGGATCGCTAGCGGGCTCGTGCCTGAGAGCTAGATGAAGTGAGTATGCGAAATGAAAAAGGGACTAATCGTTGTGAGAACGGCGGCCATGCTGGAAAGGTGTGGGGGTGATTTAGAAATAAGAAAAGGACTAATAGTAGTGAAACTGGCGGCCATGCTTGAATGGTGTGGGAGTGGAGTGAAAAAAGTGAAAAGTAAACATTGTGCAATATAAACAAATTTGCATATGTACAAGATTCACTCAAGAATCATTTAAGAAACATCTCGAAACCTAGGAGGAAGTCAGATATACAGTACAGTTTGAATGATCACAGGAGAGATGTCCAATCTTCGAGGCGATTGAGGCCTGTATGGATGCTGTTAGTTCGCAGTATCCAGTGAAGTTCCTCCTTGTTGAGTAATTGGGTGACGTCCGCTCCTCTCGGTGGTGGTTTCACCATGGTAATGATTGTCCATGTTAGGTCATTTTCATTGTGGCCTTTTTCTTTGAAATGTTCAACAAGAGGGGCATTTGGGGTGTTGCACCGGATCCTACTGCGGTGTTGTCCGATGCGTAGCTTGACCTTCTGACTGGTCTGTCCAACATATATCAATTTGCAGGGGCAAAAAATGGCATACACCACATTGATGGAGTTACAGTTAGTGAAGTGTTTTCTTTCAAATGAAATGGTACCAAAGGTGAATGTTTATGATCACTTTTTATATCAACAGGCTTTAAGTCTGTGGAATGTTTCCTAAAATTTTCAATTACTTCTCCGGTAAATGACTCTGTAAAATATAACTGCTCTGAGTCCGGCCATTGCTGAACATCTGCTACAATGTCTGGAGCAGAGGCATCACCACGCGCTGCCTTGTCGAGCAGCAGATCTGAGAGTGGCTGCACGGTCAGCGGTCAAAAAAGAGCGAGTCAGTCATTTAGGGTCTAACTCTTTCTCTGTGTGATCTGAGGAAGATTTATCATCATCAGAATCATCTTTGGGGGCAGAGGGAAAAGTATATGGTGGCAGAGATCGATCTAACAAAATTGAATCATCCTGTGGTTTATTAAGTAGAGGATAGAGAGGACACCCGACAGGGTATTGGCCATTTACCTGTAAACTGCGCTCCCTATCCTCTTTTTCTTTTATTTCCATAATTTCTTTACTTTTTATATCCTCCCCTTTCAGATAGATGTTTTTGCCCTGTTATTTGTCTGCTAAAACTTTCTCTTTCCTCACTCTCTCATGCGCTTCTTTCATCCACATTCGCAGACATTCAACCATATCTGGTCTACTTTGGCGCTTAAACACACACTTTTCCACATACTAAATTTTTCTAATATTGAATGACCTATGTATTTGTCATCTTAAATCAGGATCATTCTTAGTATATTTATTCCATAGTGCACTATACATTGTGGAAGAAATACCATTTTTAAGTACATATCCCTATTTGGTCTCCCCTCGGGGGGAGCTGTCTGATTTTGTTCTAAATCCACATTGGTTCCTCCAAGAAAGCAACACATCCTTCGAAGCGTGCGTGAAACAGGCACCCAAAAATATTATAGTATATATAATATTATAACAAAGTGATACTTAACACAAATATTGTACCATTCAAGAATTAAAAAAATTATAGAAAGATCTCCACATTACTTTCCTATATAAATTGCATTTTATATATACCCAAACCAAACCAAAATCTTGGCCAAGCAAATCGAAACAAAAAGCGCCACATTTAGCGATCTTACCAAACAAAAGTCTCCAGCCTCCAATTGCCAAACTCTGAATTGACCAAATGGTCACTGTAAGACGAACGCCAAAAGGGATCTCAGTCGTAGACCGGCACCACCTGGAGGGTCGAGTCGGGAAAATCGGAAAAGCACTTCAGCCTGCAAAGACAAGGGCCTCCTCATGCAGTGCACATCATTAGCGAGATTCCAAACCTCCGTCAAGACCACTCCATCAGGCATCCGAGTCGCCGATGAGCCCCACGTAACGGGCGCCAATTTGTGGAGGTGAGCCTTTTCAGGAGCCCACCTGGTGCAGGGGTTCGCCCTTTTGCGCAGTGGTCCTTTAGACTGACAAAGTAGAGATTGGCATGGAAGCTGTAATATCACGAAAGTATTTTTATTAGGACACATGGGTGGAACTACATTGATACAGAACCCTCAGGCAAAGTATGAGGCAGCACATGGAATACAGAAACCATGGGCCTTATATATACACCTTTTACTGCTGAGTAAGCACAGAGGCTCAAAAAGAGGCGGTACAAGTGTACACACAAATAGTCAGTTACATACAACGATACATCAGAATTGCTTAGTCAACAGAATGGGAGCAGCTACAATGCTGCTGACATCAGTTAAAATAGCCTGACAGTTAAAAACATGACAGGTGCATCCTAACAGCTAAGGCCTCTCTGAGCATGTGCAGTACTCAGTGTCGGAGCTAGTTATAGATGATGACTCGGCGAAATAGAGAAGCAGGCAACCGCGAGGACGGGGAAGCTTATGGCAAACACATGGCTTAACTAAAATTGATGCTAAAAACAAAATGCTCATCCTAACAGTAGTCTCTGCCAAGTTTCCACAGCATGAAGTCCCATTCCCAGATCCCAGAGTATGGTACCTGGTTCCCGGTTAAGAGGGGGACAGGTTGATATTCAGGGGAAGTAAGATGCTGTCTCACCAGTCTTGTGGGGGGAGTGTGGATGAATGTTGTGATGCCCTGGACATTTGAGTGATTGGATAGCATGGTAAATGGTGTTTAAGGGCTGTTCAAAATGTTTTGTCAGACCGAACAGGCCCCATAATTGTTTTTCGGAGTCGCGCCAACACTGTTGGAGTGTGTAAGTTCTGTGGTTGTAGGGAGCTTACACTGGGGAGGGATACTAGAAGAATGGTGCAGGTGTCTTCCAACCCAGAGTGGTGGAAGTGGTTCAGATTAACCCAGCTAGGTGACCTTGTAAGTGAGGAGGTTGCAAGGCCTCACATCCTGTCCCGCAGGGGAAGGTGTGAGACTGGGCTGAATTCCGAGCCTCTACCTCAGTCTCCTGTACTGGATGGTTCTTAGAGGGAACACCAGGTAGGGACACTAGTCTGTCCTGTCAGACTGTCCTTCGAGGGGGATCTCCCCGTGTTAGGTAAGCTGGGAGTGTCTGAATTCAGGCCTCCATCAGTTCTGGTGTCTGGCAGTGCTACTCTTCAGTGGAGTACGGAAGTCCAGATTGAGGTGTGACAGAGGAAAGAGTCCCCAGTGGGGACTCTTTCCTCTGTCATGCTTCTGTCAGCCCTTCTGGCTGGCCTCCGACCCATTGGGCTGGGGCCAGCCAGAAGTGCTAAGTCACCAATTATTGGCCATGTTGACGCCACTTCTGTCCAGGGGCATCTTCGCACACTGTCGGAGGGACAGGAGGTCACGAGCTCTGCGCCAGGCAGACTGTATTGTAGTATTGTAAACAGATTTATAAAGCGCATGGATACCCAGAAGCGTCCCAGCGCTAAAAGAAAGAGCCAAGCTCACAAAGGGAAGTGGAGTCAGTAGGATCACTGGGGAAAAAGAAAGGTTTTGAGAAGCTTCCGGAACCGTAAATGGCATGGTTCAGCCCGCAGCTTCCGGGGAAGAGCATTCCACAGAGTTGCTGCATTCACAGAGAATCGGCGACCTCCAGTACGCGCTTTCTTTACTCTCGGAATTCTGGCCAGGCATTTGTGATCAGATCGAAGAGGCCTGTTGGCCTTATATGGCAAGACTTAACTCTTCAAAATAGAAGGTCCCTTACCTTGTAGAGATTTGTGAGCGATACACAAGGATTTGAACTTTATCCTTTCGCGAATAGGTAGCCAGTGCAGCAATCTGAGTGCCGGTTTAGCTGACACCCTGGCCGTGGTGCCCGTGAGCAACCTAGCTGCAGCGTTCTGGATCTGTTGCAGTTTATTAATTGTGGCTTCACGACAGGTATGTGTCACCCTAGGGGAGAGGGGTAGGCGTGCTCCCCATGAAGTCCTGATTCTGCGGCCATCTGACCAAAGGGTAGCGTCTTTGGGTTGGGGAGCCAGGAGCAGGTGTTTTCCGAACTGGACGGCAGGGCAACTGTAATCAGTGTCCTGACCGGTTTGCCTTCTAGGGGTACCACTCCAGAGGGGTCGTGCATGCCTAGCCGGGATCTTTAGGGTCCCTGGCTGAGTGTGGTAGTACTACCCTGAGAGCAGGTGGGGCCCATCTTAAGGGGAGGGACCCTGATCTTTAGAAGGGAGGGTATAGGGCTCTGGAAGGGGGTGCAGAGGGAGCGAGTCCTCACCTCTGACCCCGGTGCAGCTGGTAAATGTGGATCCATGGTGGTAGACCAGTTGATGGAGAGAGGTCCTGAACTGGTGGGAGAGTTGTGTTCTGGTGGGTGCTTCTCCTAGGAGAGTGCTGAACCCCTGAAGTAGAGGTAGGGTTAGGAGAGGCTTCACCCATGACCTCTGGTTAACCTGAGGGTGCAGACCCTAGGTTGAAGGATCGGTGGTAGTTTGGAACTACACAGAGTGCGAGTGGATAACGGCTATTATGTGCCAGGGGTTAAGGACCAATGACATCTGGAAGGCCTGGTCCTGACCGTGGACAACTAGGGAGTACCAGTGGGGTAGCCTAGTTGGGTCTGAGAGGTTTTTTTTCAGAGGGAACCACGTGGGTTCAGAGTGGCGTAGAACCGGAGGGTGTCCCTGCAGTGCTGGCCCACGTCCGTGTTCTATTGCCCGAAGCAGGGAAGCCCATCAACATAGTGATTGGTCTCCCCTGCATTTTGGCTGGTAGGGGTTTGTGTTGGAGTTGGCTCTTTTTGTAGGTTCACCCCTAAACATTTAGCATTTCTCCCAGCCCTTTTCTCTGTGTAGTGTTAGTGGTTTAAGGCCGCTGGGCACTTTAGCCCTGTGGTCCAGTGTAAAGTGTGGGCACTCTCTGTTACATTTAGTGGGAGTGAGAGTGGCCTGCCCTCCCATAGGAATGCCTGGGGGATTCCCTGCGCAGTGTGTGTCAGTGGTAAATCCTGTTATGAGAGGAGCAGTATGGTCAAGTCTGGTATGTATGAAATTGTGAGAATAAATGCTGCACAATGGTGTGCGCAGATTTATTATGACTATGTGAAAAATGCCACTTTTAGAAGTTGGCATTTCTGTGTGCTAAGTGTCCGCCTGCCTGATGTGAATTGCATGTCTGGTTTTGGAGGGACAGGGCAGGCTGAGCCAGACGTGGGTTGAATAGAGAGATCTGCAGTTGGAGTATGGGGAGGGGTGACCCTTTGATCTGAACAGGGCTGTGCCTGGCAAGGTGAAAGATGGATCAACCTTCCACTGTGCGGCTGATGGCAGACCACCTCTTCCTCAAAGGCAGGATGCAGCCTTGTAAACAAAGTTCTCCAGGACCACACCAAACTGGTTCTGGCTTGGTTCAGTGACTTGTGACTTTTGAGAACAAAGTCTTTTGGTGGTATAAGTAAAGGGGCTGTGACCCAATGAAATTGTTCAGTTCTATGGTGCTCTTCTAGGATGATGTGCTGCTCCTGGTCCTGCTGGGGCATGCTGCTGCTGGGTCCCATGAACTGCCATGAGGGCTTGCCTCCCTGGCCCCTGCATTGCCCCCTTGATTGCTGAGGGCTATTTGTTTTGGAGCTATGGCTCCCTGCAGCCTGTGAGCGATATATTTTAATTCTTTCCTGGAGGAAGAATGTGTTACTTCTGGATGCCAAGACAAACCTCTGTCCGTGTAACTAGAGGGAAAGGACTTTGAAACTTTCATCCATCTTGCTGAAGCAACTACCCAGGGGCCTGATTTGAGCTTGCCTCCTCCTGAAGTCTCAGGGAGATTAGACTTCACCCATCTGCTGTCCGGATTCTTATTTGAGGGGAATTCTCCTCGCAGGTGAGGCCTCTGTTGAGAATTCCAAAGCCTCTGGTTCAACTGCGGGGAACGCGGGCTGAAAGTCATCATTATCACTATTGTGGGCTGCCACAGCTGAGGAGCTGTTGCCGCTGAGAGCCCGCATTTGCCTGTGTTATCAAAGTCTTTGTTATCGCTTTTGTGGGCCGCTGCAGCTGAAGAGCTGTTGCCGCTGAGAGCCCGCATTTGCCGTCCTGCGAGAATCATCGCTATCGCTATTGTGGGCCACTGCAGCTGAGGAGCTGTGGCTGATGAGTGCCCGCATTTGCCGTCCTATGAGAATCATCGCTATTGCTATTGTGGGCCGTTACAGCTGAGGAGCTGGGCCGCTGAGTGCCCGCATTTGCCGTCTTACGAGAATCATCGCTACAGCTATTGTGGGCCGCTGCAGCTGAGGAGCTGTGCCGCGGAGTGCCCGCCTTTGACATACTACAAAAATCATCGCTAACAATGTTGTGGCCGGCTGCAGCTGAGGAGATGTGCCTCTGAGTGCCCACCTTTAAGCCCCGTACTTTCAAAGCTGTGCATCACTTAGTGCCAGCTGCAACGTTTAGGTCTGCGCAATTGCGCACATGGATTCTGCTGCATTGGCAGCCGCCCTGACATTTTGGACATAGGGCATTTTGAACCCCTTTGAGAAGGCCGGTTGGCCAGAGGAACTGTTAGGTTTGTAGGGCGCCAGGCCCTAATGTGATGCATGTGGTGCTTGGAAATGTGATTTATGTAGTATGATTTACACACCCTGTTTTATGCCTCTAAATGTGGTTTATGATTTTGAGGTTTTGCAGACTGTATTTATGTTTTAGTTATCCTCTACTGTGGTTTATGGGAGTGAGATTATTTCCTAAAGTGAGTTATGCTTAGAAGGTTATGGTCTAAAATGTTTAGGCTTATGAGGTTGGCGCAGGATATATTTCATGCCTAATGTGATACAGTGGATAATATGATTTTTGTTGCCGGATGATGCTGAGTCCAGTGTTTGCCAGTAATTGCTGGTAGTGTTCTATGCTTATTATATGTTCTCCGTTTACTATCTATACTAAGTGATGGTTCTGACAGTGGTCCAGGTGGCCCTGTCATGTGTATATAATCTCCTGTAAATATTGCCCAGTGCCAGTTGGCACAGTGTATATTGTGTGATTACTATTCTAATGTGTTTTATGATAATACAATGGCTATTTTTGATATCAACTTGTGTGGAGTTCCTTTTGTGGTGTGCCTAATATGTTGTTGCTGTGTGGGTTGCGCAAATGCTTTACACATGGCCTCCGGGATAAGCCTGACTGCTCGTGCCAAGCTACCAAGGGGGTGAGCAGGGGTTATCTTTGGCGTGTAACTCCCTTGTTCTGACTCTGGATGGATACAGCTCAAGTCCTAGCGAACCAGAAATCCCATTTCTAACAAGTCTCATCTAAGGGCTCAATTGACATCCACCAGCTGGTTGGAGTCACGTGTTGGGAGCCTTCACTAAATATTCAGTGATGACAAAATAGTCGTATTTATTCCGGGAGCAGCGCGCGTCCGTCTGTCAGCTTCTTAGATGAGTTAAAGCAAACGTAAGACATTAAGTCAGATACCATGGTAAGGTAGAAAAAGACAAAAAGCGCACACTTCTTTGCAGCAGGGATATCGAAGATATATTACTGGCTGTGATGAAATCTCTATTATAAATGCTGCAATCTTCCAACAAATGCTTGAACCATCCCTAGGAATGTGGCAAAGATAACTTAACAAACAGAAAAGTAAAGGCAGGAGTTGGAACTTCAGCTGCTCCAGTGTGAACAGGAAAGTATTGTCAAGAAGAGTGTGAATGGAGCTGCATTTGTTATATACTTCCTGAAGTGTCACCTTTATTACATACATCTTGAAGAGTTTCCTTTGTCATATACTGCCTGAAGATTTACAGTTGTTATACACTTTGTAAAACCCACGTGACAGCAGCATATCCTGATCATCTCTTTTTCCACAATGTCTTCCTGTTTAAATCTTGACTATGTGCGTCTCCCTAAAGCTATACCGCTAGCGAATGCGTGCTCCGTGAGTGCTCTTTCTTTACTAAGTTATCACCTCCTTTTCTGAATTAAGATGTGGCATGTTCACTAGAACATTTAGTTAAATATCTGTGTATTGTGAAACATCTCTTGGTTACTTTAAAAAATGGTAAAGAAGAGCTGGCTTTTACAAATAGTTAAATATTGTATATTTACATTCTCTTACATTTCGATTTAGTGATTTTAAATCTCTTTACATCCAACAGGAAACCAGCCTTGAATGCACAAATGATTGTGAATAATGACTTTAATCGTGTAAATCTGCAAAAAGTCATCAGAAAAAATTAGCTCCAATATTCAGGTAAAGAACTGCACAGTCAGAGACTGAGGAACCTGAACATAAACTGATAGATCCTGGAAGAAGCAGTCCAGAGCAATTCAGTGGATATAAGAGTCTGAGCTCTGCATCTCCATGCCACAAGACGAAGAAATGACCTCTAGAAAATTAACGCAACAACAATAACAACTAACCACTGCCTGTATTATCAAGACTCCAAGATTTGATTATTGGATCGGTGTGAGGTGTATACAGCATTGTACTGATGGCAGACCACCATTCAGTGCGCTAGGTATATTGTAAACTATTTATGGCTAGACCATAGGAGCAGGAGAAAAGCACAATGGAGTAGAGCCAGACAACTGAAGGGTAAAGGAAAGAGAGGGTCTCTGATCTACAAGTCTGTCCCAATTTGCATCGAACTTAAGGAAGACTAATCTTCACTCGTAAACATGCAAAACCTTTATACAATCTAAAGACATAACAATATACAAATAAGCTTTACTTGCCACAATTACATCATATGTAGTGGGTGGGTCTTGCATTTCATTGTGAAATCTGAAATCAACCATCCAAAATGCCACACACATGCAGGGAATGTGATAATAACACCAGTGCTTCATCAACCGTGTAAGCTCCTCAGGAAACACAGTCATGGGATGCAGACAAATATAAACCTGACCCAGAGACACTAACCAAGAAGGAAAAATCATACATATGCAGCAAGAGCTTTAGTTTATCATCACTACTAAAGAGCCATCAACAAACACACACAGGAAAAGCAACGTGCAATTGCAATAAATGTGTGAAGAACTTTAGTCAGTTAACACTCCTAAAAGATCATCAGCGGACACACATGGCGGAAAAACCATACCATTGCAATGAATGTGTGAAGGCATTCAGTCAGTTATCAAATCTACAAACACATCAGCGAACACACACAGGGGAAAAACCATACCATTGCAGTGAATGTGTGAAGAAATTCAGTCAGTTATCAAATCTACAAACACATCAGCGAACACACACAGGGGAAAAACCATACCATTGCAATGAATGTGTGAAGAGCTTCAGTCGATTATCACACCTACAAATACATCACCGAACACACACCGGGGAAAAACCATACCATTGCAATGAATGTGGAAGTAGTTTTAGTCAATCCTCAACTCTCAAGATTCATCAGCGAACGCACACAGGAGAAAAACCATTCCAGTGCAGTGAATGTGTGAAGCGATTTAGTCAGTTATCACAACTCCAAACACATCAGCGAACACACACTGGGGAAAAACCATACCATTGCACTGAATGTGTGAAGAGCTTCTGTCTATTATTTCAACTCCAAATTCATCAACGAACACACACTGGGGAAAAACCATACCATTGCAATAAATGTGTGAAGAGATTCAGTATGTTATCAAATCTTCGAAAACATCAGCAAATACACACAAGAGAAAAACTATACCATTGCAATGAATGTGTGAAGAGATTCAGTATGTTATCAAGTCTTCGAAGACATCACCGAACACACACCGGGGAAAAACCATACCATTGCAATGAATGTGGAAGTAGTTTTAGTCAATCCTCAACTCTCAAGATTCATCAGCGAACGCACACAGGAGAAAAACCATTCCAGTGCAGTGAATGTGTGAAGCGATTTAGTCAGTTATCACAACTCCAAACACATCAGCGAACACACACAGGAGAAAAACCATACCATTGCAATGAATGTGTCAAGAGATTCAGTCAATTATCACACCTCAAAATACATCAGCGAGCACATACTGGGGAACAACCATACCATTGCAATGAATGTGTGAAGAGCTTCAGTCGTTTATCACAACTCCAAATACATCAGCTAACACATACTACTACTTTATTGTGCATGATTAATTAAAACCTTTACAATGTAAATCAAAGAGGATTCATAAAACATACGTCAAATTTAAGCGTGTTAAAACAAAGGTTCCGTCCTTGAGACAAAACACAAGAATCCATGGTGAGGTAGCAGCAGCAAAATTAAAAGAAGCTTAACATCATGTTAGACAGCCTATTTATCCTAAAATCAAAACAACAACAACAAAAAAGAAAAAGATTAAGAATTAGATTCTTCCTCACTGTCTGGCATGGGAAGATAAAAAGATGCCAAGGTGCAAAAAAGAATAATTAATTTATGATAACAGATCGGGGGAACCCTATTACCTAATCAGTTCTAGACAGTGTAAGGGAGGGCCAAAGGAGTCACTCTAGGGGATAGTCTTCTGAGGTACCATTAAGCTCGTCCTTAGGGCCCTTTACGGTGCTACTTGATTTGTTTGGATTCTTCAAAATTTTGAAGCGGGCCTCAGCGATTTGAAGAAATGTTACCATTCGGCTACTCAATTGGATGTCATCTCCTTTGAAGCAGGCTAGCACCGCTTGCCTGCAGGTCCCTATATTACGGATGTTGAAAAGTGGTCGCAGGAGAACGCGACGATCTTGGGTGAGCTTGGTGCAGGTAGTAATCAAATGGATTATGTTTTCCTTGCCAGTCCCACAAAGTCGGCATGTTGTAGGTAGGTGTGGCCGTAACCATGGAGGTAGGTGAGCCGCTGACGGCAGTAGACCTAGGTGAAATTTCAAGAATTTCTCTTTAGTTTTATTAGTAAAGCCTTTCTGCAGATAGTTTTGAGGCAAGAGCATGGTGTATGATTGAACTGTAAGCCAGCCATGAGCCCGCTCTGTTAGGGCGGCTTTGTCCTGCAGCAATGATTCCTTCCGTACTATTTTGTTGACCACCTTTTTGAAGAGTGCTGTGGAACCTGAAAGTTCCCAGAGTTGCTTTAAGACAAGGTCCTCAATGGCTGCTTCCAAGTACAGCCTTGCCGGGCAAGTTTCTTTGTTTTGAAGTTCCTTCCACAGGAGAGCATTCAAGGCCTTCGCGTCCCCCCTGCTTACTTTATGCCAGGTTTTTATGTAGGCTCCCTTGCGCACCAGCTCTTCTTTTCGTAACCCAAACTCTAGTCTCAGTTGGGCTGGTGATGCATACCTTGGAAGGCCGAAGATCATGCGAAGTGCTTTTGCCACTGTTCTGTCTAGTAAGAGAGCATCCCTCCCCCTCATAGCTTCACTACCATAAGTGATTGCCGGGACTAATTCTGCCTGGATTACCTTTATCAGAGGAAGTAAGCTTGGCCCCGAAACTGTGTTTGTTAGATTTCTGAGTGCCGCTGCAGCGATTAATCCTCTCCTTTTTATGGCTTCACATTGCGGTGTGAAATTACCCTTGTGATCTATGATGACCCTCAGATATTGATATTCCCAGACCTTTTCTAGCTTACTGGAAGACAAGAGCCATTTTCGTGTTGTTTTGTGTTTTGAAAGGTTAATACACATAACATTTGATTTATCACGATTGATGGTGAGCCGGTTAGCAGCGGAATAACTTGAGGTGATGTCCAACAGCCGCTGAAGACCAACCGGGGTTCGACTGATGAGTAACAGGTCGTCTGCGTAGAATAAATTTGAGATCTGTGAGCCCTCAGCTTTGGAGTGTGCGAGTTGCATTCATTTAGTAGTATAGATAGTTCTCCCATAAAAAGATAAAAAAGTATCGGGCAAGTACACAGCCCTGTTTTACCCCTGTATGTGTCGGAATCTTTTTTGTTAGAAAGTCACCTGTGCCGAGCCTAACTTGCACCCATGTCTCACCGTGTAGGAGAATTAATTGGTTTAACAGCAGCGGGGGAATGTTCAACTTGTGTAGCTTTTCCCACAAAAGGTTTCTGTCCACATGATTGAAAGCCGAGCTATAATCAATATAGCACAGGTAGAGTGAATGGTTCGCTTCTTGGGCTGTATCAATAAATAAAGAAAGAGCTAAGATATTAGAGGTAGTTCCCATACCTTTGCAAAAATCTGTTTGGTTGTATGGGATTTCTGAAACTTCGGTTGCCCAGGATGACAGTTCCTCTAGAAGCAGACCCACGAAGTATTTAGCTTCGTTATCGAGCAGAGACACTAGCCGATAATTTTTTCGGTCGCTTTTGTCTCCCTTTTTGAAGATGGGGGGAAATGATGGCTCCCCTCCATGAAGTCGGGATTGATGATTTCTGCAAAATCTTGACGAACATTGGTCTGAGGGTAGCTGCCCAAAAATCGGGATCTTGTTTGAACAATATGTGGGGGATCCCGTTTGGTCCCGGGGCCCCCCTCACGCCTTCACTTGGATATTCGGTTACAGATCGATGCACACTTAATTTCAATTGTCTGGTCTTGCTGCTGGGGCTCGTAAAGGTCACAGCTGAGTGTTAAACGTTCCTCAGTGTATTTTGTGAATTTGGGCATTCCTTGGGTGTTAATATCAGTAGACTTGAAGTGAATGCTAAGAAAGGTTATCCAATCTTCTTCAGGGACAAAGGAATTAATGCCTTGACTCCTCCCCGTAGACAAATTGTTGGTTTTTCTCCAAAATTGAGCGCTGTTGCTTGATTTGGCGTCATGTAGTAGTTTGACCCACAGGGACTCTTCGGATTCTCGCTTAAGCCACCAGACCAGCCTCCTGCGATCACGCTTTAATAGCCTCAGTTCTTCTTTGGCAACAGGGTCTATCCTTACCCTTCGTAGCTTTTGGCCGATGAGAGTTTTTTGATTTTTTAGGTGAACATTATTTGTAAAAGCGTAATTGAGATACCGCATTGGATTGACAGTGTGGAGAAGTGTGGCTCAATGGTTAGAGCGGCAGACCCTGATGCAGAGGTCTAGCCCGGGACCAAGGTTCAATTCCCCGCCTCGGCAGGTCTTGGGCTCAAATTTCCACGGACCTGATAATTCTCGCCTCTGTGCCTATTCCAATCATGGAGTCTCACTCTGCAACTCTGGGCAATAGCTTGCTTAATCTCCACAACGGCCCCCACAACGCTAAGGATGCCTGGCCTCCACCTTGGGGGTGCCCAGGAGTGGACGCCTCACAGGGAAAGCCAGGATGGGTTCCACAGCGGTATTCGTACAAGCGCCTTGAGACCCTTGCGGGTGAGTAGTGCGCTATACAAGTATCAATTTATTATTTATTTATTTACAGTATTGCCCCCTCCATCACGCTGGTTTTTCCTCTGTGTTTTTCCCATGTTTTTGCGTAGTATTTCTGTAATTTTCTCCCAGCTGGCAGTTAGGTCTGCTGTTTCTTTTTGAGCTTCGCCAAGTGCTTGCTTTGCATAGAGCAGGAGGCCCAAAGGGTCGTCTGTTCTGCACTTTAACCGCCTATCGTTCGCTATGTAAACTAGTTCATGCCCAATGGCGCATGCTGGGCTTGGAGTTGCAAAAGCCTCTAGTGTCACTTCTTGAGGTAAATGGTCACTGTAGTCAAGTAAACCGATATGGAAGTCAGTGGTCACTTGAAACAAATTACCAGAGAGGAAGGTGAAGTCAATTGTTGAACTGGTTGTTGTACTGTGGAATGTTGCTACTTGGGGACGATCCCCTGGGAATCTCCCATTAAGCGCTCGTAGACCAAGTTCTTCAAGTGTTACTAAAAGTCGCTGTTCTGTTTTTGTACTTCTTCCCCCTGATGAGTTGTCCTGAGAGTAATGTTCCAATGCCAATGGGTCCTCGGTGCTGCTGACTTTAGTGGCCAATTTATTGAGCATGTTCTGATTGAAGTCGCCGCTAACAATCAGACTGTATCCTCTGCAGTTAATAGCTTTGTAAGCTCTTCTTTGATTTGCAGGGCTCCTTGCTTCTTTCCTCGAGGATGTAGGCAAAGGTTTACTAGGTAACAAGCTCTCTTTCTCCACTCAGGCCACCAGGCTGTCTGCCACCTGTTTTGGCTTACTTAGATCACTAAGGAAGGTTCTTCCACTTCTGCCCCTTGATGCCAAGAAGGTGGCAGTACAAGGCCTCATTCAGTCCCGTCTGGACTCAAATAATGCTCTTTACCTAGGGGCACCCGAGATGACTCTTCGGAAGCTTCAGGTGGTACAAAATTGCGCGGCACGTACCATACTCCAGATTCCACGATCCCAGTCGGCCAGACTTGGCCTGAAAAGCTTACACTGGTTGCCAGTAAGGCAGAGAGTGGCCTTCAAGGCACTGTGCATTACACACCGGGCCTTTTGGAAGACCGGTTCAGCAATTAACAACAGTCTGGTCACCCCCTACCACCCTAACAGGAATCTGCGGTCCACGGGTGCCTTTCTGGCAGTTGTCCCTAGAGTGAAGAGAGCTAGGTCGGGGGGCAGGCTGTTCTCGCTGAACGCCGCCAAGCTCTGGAATGCCCTCCCCCTCACTCTTCGATCTACATCCGACCTGCTCTCATTCCGTAAGAAGCTGAAAACAGCCTTATTTGCCAAATCCCTCTAAGTTCCTGCACCCTCTGCCCTGTCAGATCTCTGTTTAATCTCAGCGCTTGGACGCCTCTGGGCAGCAATCGCGCTCAACAAATCGATAATAATAATAATAATAATAATTAACTCCTCCGTCTTTCCTTGGTCTCGAATTGAGATTCGTGATACTTGCATTGCATTGGGGGAGTCTCGATTGTATTGTAGCGGCACTACTGTACGCGTTCTTTTTAATGAACAGTATGTTACGAGGCCCCCTTTTTTGTGGCCAAATCTTGCAGACTGGGTTGGAGCGATGAAATGCAGGGTAAATCCTGGTAGTGGTGGAGGAGAGTCTGACCAAGTTTCTTGCAAGGCTATGATGTCGAAGCTTTGCAAGTAGAGTTTTAGTTCCGAGTCCAAAAGCTTATCCCCAATGCCGTTGATGTTCCAGGAGCAGACTTTTAAGTTTTTAAGAGAATTCCCAGTTACAGACTTGTCATGTCAGTGTTTTTCCGGCTTGTTATTTATAGTCCTGGATAGCCATGTCCAGTCTAAATTAGTGCGCTCATTCCCAGCGTATTGCCTTCTTACGCCCAGTTCTTTTGGTTCTGAACTGGACGGGGAGTTGCTGCGAGCCCCTCGCAATACAGAGAGCGAGTGATGGTCCTGATTGGCCTGGTTTTGTGCGTTCCGATGTACAAAGTCACTTGCCAAGGGGTCTGGATATCTCGGTTTTACAAATGGGCGAAGTATTATGCCCCAGCTATTGAGTTTCGCTTGTTCATTGAGCACGCTCTGAGCCAACTTTGTTGAGGCCCATACTGTTTTAGTGACCTCCACCCCTGGGTGCTCCGGTGAAACTGTGAATTCCACTGAGTCGAGATCATTGGTGGATATGTTTGTTAAGCTGTCAATGGAGTTTAACAAACGTAGAATGTTACCCCTGTTTAGGATGTCAAAAGCGCCCCTTGACGTGAATTCCGGAATTAATAAAACTGTGGGGTTGCCTAAATGCTCCTTTATCCTGTTGGAGCCGCTCTGCGGGGTTGTGGAAGTAATTGCAACCCTGGTGGCTTCCTCTACTGGAGTTCTCTGGTCCGGGGCCTTTGGTTCATCTGCTCCACTTACAACCTGTTTTTAGGAACTTCCGGTTGGTATGGCTTCTGGGGGATGGTCTAATTGTACCCTTTTGTCTGCTTTGGGAGGTGGGTTTTTAACTCTTGTGGTGCTCGTGCTAATATTGGTTCTTTCCCCACAATCGATCAGACCCTCGCTCGAGTTAGATTTTGTAATTTTTGCGCTGCTCCTAAGGGCGGGGCTTTCAACTTTTGTTGGGGTCGTCATGTCAGAAGTATTTATTTTTCGATTCTTTTTCCTTTGTCTCATATGCCACTGATCCTGATTAGGGAAGGGATGTGAGTCCAATTCCGTGTCTGTCTCGGGACTCGTTGGAGCCAGCTTGTCGGGCATTGGGTCTGGAGGCAAGATGCTAACTTGGTTATTCTTAACTTTCCCTTCAGCCAGAGTGCCTAGCTTTAACTTGCGGCCCTTCCTCCTTTGCTTTCTGCCCCGCTTTGGGGAGCACACGTGGTTCCGTGGGACGTCCTTTTGGTTGGATTCCCAGGGGGGGAGTAAGCCATTATTTGCTGCTACCTGGGTTTCTCCTTCCCTGGTATGTCCTTGTGCTCTTAATAGCGTTGCATTTTCCTCTTCCCTTACCAGCTTGTCTTTTTGTATTACAGGGGGGGGCCTCAGTAGGAGTTAGAATTCCTCTATTGTTTTTTTGCCATGCACTGTTTGTTCTCTCCAGTTGACCCGTCGATGAACTATTTTTGACGGCCTCTCTAATACCTGTAAGGAGGTTGTCCATTGCTCCAGGGAGTGTAGCCAACTTGTCCACAATTACAATGCCAGGACAATTTGATTGTATAAGTGCTGTCTCCTCTTGTGCCCTTTTGACCAGACTGTTCAGTTCAGCTAGCTTATTATCGATGTTGGAGACAAAAACTGATAGTGAGTGTAGAACTGTTAGCTGAAGGTCAATTTTGTCCGATTGATATTGGATGGCATTAACAGACAGTTGCATTGTGTGCAAGAGAGATTCCCATATGTCTACCATAGGTTGCGGTGATGGAATCGTGGTGCTGAGCTGTGCGGCTTTGCATTTTAGACTTGTTGCAGCTTCTTTTGGGGCCCCATGAGGTGGTGAGGTGTAATAGGCGACCAATTCTTCCCACTCTTCTTGCGTGGGGTATGAAGCCATTGGGTCCAAAGGTTTTGATGGGGTGGTGATTGTGCTAGCCTGCCCCGGGAGGTGACCTCGGGGAGGGGTTAGGGGTTGCTCAAACTGTGCCGAATGATGAACTTGTGCCTGAAGCACGAGCGGTTCCGGTGCCATGGATAGGTTCACCACACAAGACTAGCCCGTTGTTTTGTCCTCATAGTCTACAGTTACCCCTGAGCACTTACTAAGTTCTGGTTGCTCTTGCCTGAGATCTTGTGATGAGGGTGTGTTTTTCTCTACCATAAGGTCCTGTGGTAGTCCGGGGGGGCTGTGCCCTGCCTTTGTTACAGGACCTGGGATCCACACATTCAAATTGCTTGAAGTGCTAGGAGCTGGTGCCAGAGAAACCGGGGTTTCAGGAGTGTCAGGAGTGCTGGGCACCTTTAGATCCATTTGTACCCCTGGATTTTTCTCAGAATCTCTGGCGATCTTAGACCAGTCTTCTGGGGAGCCTTTTTCTCCAGATGATTTGATGGTGACCTTCTGGGCCGATTTTATTGTGGAACCCATACTCATAGCACTCTGAATAGATTCTTGCTGTTTGCTCGTGAGTGCCTTTGTTTTTAATTCATGCACCTGAGGCAGAATCGAGGCCCCACTTTCTGATTGTCGTTGAAAAGGTCGCCCCTCTGTGAGATTCGCTGTAGTTTCCACTGTGATTTTCGGTCTGTGTGGTGTCAGGGCAGTCCCTCACGTCGCAGTCTTCTTCTCTGTCTTCATCTTCTTCTTCTTCTCCTCCTCCCCCTCCTTCTCCGTCTTCATCATCCAACGCCTCAGGGGGGGCTTTCTCTTCAGCCCTCTCATTAGCTCTTTCTTTTGCTCTATCTGAATTCCTTGTTCTGATGCGTAGGAGACCGGTAATATCGGTGTTGGCAGATTGTCGGGCTGCCGAGTGTTCAAGCAAAGGACCGAGCCTGCGTCCTTGATGAGTGAGAATTTTGTATAAATTTTAGGTTGGAAGCTTAACCCTTTGGGGTTTCGTGCGAGCTCAGGGCTTGGGAGGCGTGGAGAAAGGGGGTCAGGGGGATCGGCCGGTTATCCCCCCTTCCTCACCCCCTTCCCCTGCCCCCTTCTTCAGTTCTTTTTTGCCGTCACTCATAGAATCTGTGTTGGAATTCTTATTGCCCTTGTTTGCTCTCTTCGATCTTTTAGTTGGGTTCAGGGGTACATGAGGATCCCTAGATCTCCCGGATCTCATTATGGTCTTCTTGTCTTCCTGCTTTTGTTCCTACCCCTTGTTCTTTATTTTTTGATTCTCCGTCCTCTTCTCCCGGAGTCCTGCCTTAGCCCTTACTGCGGTTGCTCCCTTGGCCCCCCTTGAGCCCTTTGGGCCCAGCACCCGAAATTGAGAAATCAGGTCTGGTAGAGTCTGGAATAGTCTGTTGGGGTCTGGCGGTAGGAGAGCCAAAAGACAGTAACACAGGTTGATAGGGCTAGATCCTACACAAATTGCTGTGGTGTTCGTGGTTTTGTGGTTAGGTTGCTACTTCCTTCTAACACCTCGGCATAAAACACTGAGGCGTCCCTCTTGTATGTGCCTCTCGTGGTGCCTCTCCCTCCTGCTCTTACTGTTTCTGTGAATCCAGCCTCTGCCTTGAAGGATGCCAAATAACACTTTCCTTCCCGCTGCCTAGGACGCCGGTTCCATCCCAGCCACGACATGTGGGTAATAAGGCTGCAACCTCCACCTATCTCACTTACAGGAAGGGCAGGGTGGAGGGGGGGAGAAGCAAACAACTCACCCCCCCCTCTCCGGCCGTGCACTCCAAGGTGAGGTGAGAAGAGTGCTTGGGGCCCGCTATTACTACTTGCTGCTCACACAGCGCTATTCCGCTGCCACAGCTCACCTGCTCTATGGCTGCCGACAGCAGCGAAGGCTTGAGTAGCGGAGTTGCGGAGCTCTTTCTTTTCCTGTTGCGGCTGCGGCGTGACTAAGGCTCCCACTCCCCAGCTCCCCTTGCTCCCGGCTGCTCCGGGGGGTTAGAGGGGGCTAGAGGTTGAGGTTTAAGGCTGAGGAACGGCAGAGCGGCAGAGCGACGAGGCGGCGTCCTCCTTGATCCTCGCTCACACAGTATGATCGGTTGGCTGCTGCGGACTGGGAAACCTGGAGTGGATTCCTGAACTGATGGAACACACACAGGAGAAAAACCATACCATTGCAATGAATGTGTCACAAGATTCAGTCAATTATCACACCTCAAAATACATCAGCGAACACATACTGGGGAAAAACCATACCATTGCACTGAATGTGCAAAGAGCTTTAGTCGATTATCAATACTACGAAGACATCAGCAAACCCATACAGGGGAGAAACCATACCATTGGAGGGGATTTGGAAGTAGTTGTGAAAAGAATTTTCAGACAACTACAGGGATTAGTGATAAAACCTATAAACACAACACACTTGAATAAGTTTAACAAGCACAGACTGGAGAATATTTGTAGCTGGTTTTGGTGTTTGGCCATTTTGTGCAACAACTGGTTCAATGACAGCTGCTAGAGAACAACGTCCAAAGGCACGAGTAGTCAAAGTAGGAAAATGTAACCTGTAACTCTGAGAGTTAATGCTTGCAGTACAGAACATTTACCTGCGAAGCCCTGACACGGGAAACAATGATGCTCATTTCGATCATCACTTGCATCTGTTAATGCACCCACCACAGTGGCACTTCCCCAGAGGTGTCCAATATCTAGCTGGACCCTTGGGAAATGTGCTGGCTCACCACTGACTGAAAATGATTCACAGTGAGATTAATTGTATCTGATTATATTTTAGACGTTTCTTATTTACAGAGAATTACCCAACCAACTCCTAACTGGTGAAAGGACAGAATCGGTGATTGATGGCGATCGGAAAGAGAGCTGTTGAAAAGTTTAGTTCTTAAAAGGTTTCTGAAAGCTAGACAGTTAAATAAAGAATCTTGAGCAGTAAAGAATTCTAGCTCTTAGAGTCCAGAACTATCCATTCCTTGCTTTACATTTCTTGAACCTTGGCACTAGAAAATAAATCTGGATTCAGAAGTAAAAGAACACAAAAGATACTGAATTTTGACACAAATGATATTCAGGTTCGTTTTTACATGCAAAAAAAAAACCTCTTGTTTTATAAACTGCCGGTGAATGAATGGACATAAAAAGTATGTGCTGCCTCGTGAGCAAGCAGTGAAACTTTGTGATGCAGTTGGGACGTCCTCAGACCACAAATAAGATAAATCGTAGCATTCTGAATCATCTGTAATGTGCTTTTGTGTTGTTGTAGCTGCCAAATACACAGTGTTCTCATAGCCCTGCCTTGCTTAGAGGAATGTGTTCACCAATATAATATGCACATCAGAATAAAGGATACATCTTCAGTAGCCAAAGATAGTAGAAACTAATGCTTTCCACCGAGGTCATTTTAACAAAGTGCTGAGTCCGGGAAGTTCTTCCTGCTGCCGACCATCATCATCACCACCGCCACCACCCAACCAGTGAGGAACAACAAGAAGACTGCACTTCAGCACACCCATCCTATACATAACACACTACAGGGGTTTGCTCCAGGGTCAAACTCACTTTACCTTCACGTTAACAGCAACAAGTTCTAAACTGAACAAGTGGTTTGTAGGGCCATTAGTGGCATAATACATTTGAAACCCAATACTTTATAAATCTATATTAATGATACATAACCGAACATCCAAACACCACCCATGTATGGACATCCAAGAGCCTTTAAAAACCACACTACAGAGGTGTGTACCAGGATCAAACTCCATTTATTTTAAAGTTACCATGAACTAAATTATGATACAGCAAGAGCAGGCATGAGGCTATGAAATGTACACAATGATGACTAGATTTTACATATTACTTACAAATGTATGTTTTTTGATTTGTAATAAAAACAAAAAATGTATTTGAATTCATGGTATTTGACTG
Source organism: Lissotriton vulgaris (assembly GCF_964263255.1). Classification (NCBI taxonomy): domain Eukaryota; kingdom Metazoa; phylum Chordata; class Amphibia; order Caudata; family Salamandridae; genus Lissotriton; species Lissotriton vulgaris. The sequence goes on from NW_028248729.1 coordinate 419,589, forward strand.
CTGATTGTATGGAAAGAGATGTTAAATGTGATTTATCCCTAAACTATAAAGATAATTTGTGATGTCAGCAAGGAGCCTAGTTTTTTGGTACTAGAGGGGTCAAATCTCAATAGCATGACTGCTTTCAGCAGGGAGTCTGTCGCAGGTGGTATCAGAGGGGACTATTCTCCTCAATGTGCCTTCTCTCAGAGCGAGAGGCGGTTGAGATGGTAATTCGTCTCCTTCTGTATTAATGAAGAGAGAAGTGCTACCAGTAATACTGAGATCTGGGCTTCACTCCTGTGTTGGGAACTTAATTCAGTCGTTTTTACCCAATAAATACCGGATTTATTTTGGAAAACGAAACATATGCGTGTATCGTGGCACTACTCTTGTTAATAATCCATAAAAATGCTACAGAATGCTGAGTGCTTGAAAGCATTCTGCCATATGAGGGATTTAAATATGCATTTGTCAAATACAAAATTGACTTACATTTTTATTTGAAGCTTCTTATATAGCGCTTCTTTATCTAATAATGCCTGATGGGTTTTCTCCGAGAGCCCCTTCACCTTCGGAAGAAGTTTTTCATTGACAGACCCAATGTGGTCTCCAATAGAAAGATGACAGTCTCTCTAACTCTAAACTGGGCTGGTGGAAGGACCGTTGGTTTTGCTGGTATAATGCTTTGTTTAATTTTTGATAGAGAGCCCTTTTCACCACACCCTGAATCCCGCCCGTCTTTCTTTAGTGATTTTTGTATTTTGAGTTACATTTGAAGACTGTCCCCCTCATTTATAGTTTAACAGGGGTCCACGGTCTGCCAGAGGAGCAGGCGTAACAACTTCCACTACCCCATTGGACTACCGTCCACCATATTTAGTGATCTCCACCAACCTGGCTATCCCTGTGTCTTCAGAGGAACAACAGGAGCTCCTCTAAAAGCACCTAACGTTTGCTGAGTGGCTGCTCTGTTTCACACGGGCGCCCAGAAGACTCTTTTATTTTACGTCTAAAGTGAAAGTTTGCTTTTACTTTTTGTAAAACCAATAAATGACGTACTTGGTACACTGAGAGATTTCTACAAGGGAGTCGGGGTAATATTTTCTAGTTTTTTTCAGTTTGAAACAGCCAGTCTTTACATAGTGCTCCTGAAGAGAAGCAAGTAGGTCAGAATGCCTTCCATAAGTAGGGCAGACGGTCTGATGTATTTACACCAACGGCCCCAGGTATGTCGATCTTTGTTGTGAGGGTTCCTGAGGTTCTGCCCTCACTTCAAGTAGAAGGGAACATTGATGGCTTCGTCTCACCAACCTCCAACATGCTCCTATTTATTTTTATATTCCGTTAAAATACAATTTACTAATGGATTATAAATGAGAACCACAGCCATGCTCTCTTCTCTTATTCATGCATTAGGGATCATGAAGGTGTCTCTATGATTCTTGGCCTCTTATTCGCCTGCTTTGCAGTCCTTCTGGGATAACCTCTTCCAACAATGTATTCTTTGAGAATTCCTGTTGCTTCATGAAAGAGCCTTATATGTGCAGTTTCTCCTAAATTGTAAAAACTGTTATATGTGAAGTTTCTCTTTAGAGACTGTGGAAGTTAGCCTGGTATATGATGTGCACAATTCTAGTGGGCACTTTGCACCAGTCTAAACAACCCTTATGGTGATGGTTGTAAAGTCAACCTTATAGACCAGCTATACTAGTGGTAGCATGGACAAAGCAGTCTTAGGCTAAACTTCAGAGGGCATGTAAAGCCAGCTGTTCTACCATATATAATCCCTTGAATATCAAATGAAAGGACACCACACAAGGTATATATAAAAGATATATGTATTTATTACTAACACAACCCCTCTGGACTCTTTATGAGGTCAGAGGTCGAAGTACATTACAAGTTTCTTAATCAGCATTCTATAAGTTGCACAAAATACAGTTACGCCCTAGGGGCCTCACAAACCATATACTAAGTAAGTGGTATAAGAACCACTTCACGAATAGGGAATAGGCCTAGGGCCTAGGGAATTGCTGGGGCTGGACAACCCAAGGATTGGAAGTAGGAGGCCCACGGGAAGTAGGAGGCCCACGGGAAGCGTGTGCAGTGTCTAAACTCACACGCGGGTTACCGTAGAGTTATAATGGGAACGTAAAAGTAACAAAGTAGGAGATTTCGGACACTTCCAGGTGAACTACGGTGAAACCCTTAAAGCTAGGACACTTGGCTAGTCAACACCCACGTGAGTACCGGAGCACTCGAGTTACCTCACCCAGGGAAGCCGGGTGCATAGGTGTTCTTCTGTGTCGGGTTTCGTCGCTGTTTCCTATGGAGAGCTGCAAAGAAGTGATGCAAGCGACCAGGAGAAAAGTGTCCAGTTGGATCCAAGGGTGGATCGAAGATGTGAAGAACCTGTAAGCAGAGGGAACAGAGCCTGGGTCACTAGCCAGTGACCAGGAAGGAACCAGGCAATGTTGAGTGCTGTCCAGGTGAAAAGGTGAAGCTTGTCTCTGCAGCCACGGGGTCCAGGAGGCGTCGACGACGACCAGGAGCTGGAGGGCGACTGTCCCACAAAGGATCTTGTTGGCTGGGGTGTCGGTATCCGGATTGGAGCCACCAAGCCGTGGCTAACGCAACCCATGCAGGAGATGAAGATCGGCTTCTGTTCAGACCAGCAAAGTCTGGGGAGCTTCAACTTTGCAGGGAAGCTGGGGCGAGCCTGGAGCAACTAGGCCAGCAGTGTAAATTCAAAGGATCGTCTTCAAGGGGCTAACTAGCCAACGGGCTAGCAACCAGGAAGACACGGTGAGCTGTAAATTGCCAGCAGGCCCTACGCGACACTCGTGGAGTGTGGAGGGCTAAGCTTTGGCACAAATGGTGCTCGGGTCTGGGGCTTCTCAAACCCCAATGCACAACTGCAAGGGTGCCTTGGTAGTTGCACAGTTAGCAACAAGCAGGATCTCCAGGGAATCTGGTCCCCCGTCTCTCGTTTCCTCCACGGGTCTCAGCTTTGCTATAGGTGTGGGTCGGAGTCGGAGAAGTCTGGAAGTCCAGTCCTGAGTAGCTGAGTCTTCGGGTTCCGGCAGGAGCGTCGACAAAGCAAACCGGCGAGTCACTGATGGTGCCTGTTTGCACAGGGTAGTCACTCTTTGGCCACAAGGGAGATTTCTTCAGTCTTCTAGTCGTGTAGAACGCCAAAGGTCCAAGAGTTTCGTTTCAGAGTTTCGGTCCAGGATAATCTAAAGTCTCTTGACACAGCTCCGATCTTTATATTAAACTAAGGGGCTGGATTACCTGCTAGGTCCCTCCTATGGGTGGGACCAGGGAAGGGGGTGGTTACACCCCTCTCCCTTTGTACAGTTTCATGCCAGAGCGGGGCTGGAGTGCCCCAGCAACTGGTTTGATCCGGGCTATGCATGGAGCACCTTGTGTGCTCCAGGCAGTGTCTCATTTCTCAACCCACCCTGCCCCAATACACTAAAAGCCTGTCTGGGGAGGTGCTAGCACCTCCCAAGGCAGGAAACCTATTTTCCAGGCCTCCCCTGTCGGGATTTCGTCCAGCAGCAGCAGGTCTGACTCGTGTCTGTGACAGCAGCTTCCATTTTGTGATGCTGGGGCTCTGTTTAACTGTAACCGGGATTAACAGTAACTACATGTCTTCTCCCTCTAGAAGGGTGGAATGCTACCCCCGTCGCCAGAACTGGCGAGGGGGTAGTATTCCAAAATGTTTGACACCTTACACGACATGTTTCGATAAAGCCAAACCAAAGTTAGCACTAACCGCGAGGATTATAATGCACTTAAGAGTATATGGTATGGCTATATCATAGAACAGCTATAAGGACATGGTTCCGAAAGCTGTAGAAGGGCTCAGCTCATGCTAGAGCACCCTCTCACATAAAACCAAGCACTCTGCCTCCAGGATTGTCGAGGCCTACCCTAGGAGTGACTTATAGGTGCATATGTGTCTTTATATAAGGAAGATATAGATATACTATATCTAAGTCCGGGGTGATTACACCACCTTACTCCAGCTGAGTGATCATCAAGTGGTGTAAGTTTGGATGGCCAGCCAGGGGTGGCATAATACATGCTGCAGCCCCTGGTAGGCCTTGGATGCACCTATGCCCTGGGTACCTAAGGCACACTGTACAGGGGCTCACATACGTGACCCAATTCCCAATTAGGTATGTACCTAAAGTACATGGTATTAATTTAGAGAGAGAACAGCTGGGCTGTGGGTCTGATTAGCAGGCCCACAGCCACACTAAAGTAAAAAAAACAGAGAATCACAGCAAAAAGTGGGGGTGACCATAGGAAGCAGACCCTATTCTCCTACAGAGACCTTGGTTGGAAGCTTGCAGCAATGTGTCAGCTGTTGTGTAAAACCAGTGTGACATTCTCCAAGGCTGCTTTGTTGCATCAAATGTTGTGTAAAATCAGTGTGCCACCCTCCAAGGCTGTGCTGTTGAATCGGATGATGTCTAAAAGTAGTGTGCAGCTCTCTTAGACTGCACCGGGCTTGTGCAAAACCATTGTGTCTCCAAACACTTGCTGCTGACTGCGGTGTCTTCGTGTCCACGTTCTACCTGGGATCTTATCTGTTTGTCGCCACAGTTATAAGACGCTGGTGCTGCAGATAAAAGGGCATGAGAACTGCTGGGATGCCTTCATACAACCAAAGATCTTTCAAAAACATTCTCATGTGTCTGCGCCCAGCTGTCGCCAGGAGCCCAGACCCCTGCACTTTTCATGCCTGACTTGGGACACAGGCAAATATACTCTTATACGGGCCGGGAACTCCTAGATATCAAACGATCAAGTACATCTAAATGTATTAACCACCCACATGACACTTTCGGGTATACCATGACATGGAGGGGCCTTTCGCGTGCAGGAGCATGCGGCCCGCTGCTATCTGATCCAGAAAAGTCAAAACATAATTATAAATTAGATGCTCTCCCCCAGACTTGTCCTCAGACTGCCCAAGACTGTCCTTCCGACAAATCTGGTCAGGGCTGGAACTGCTTTTGGGGCAATGTTAGATCTCTGCCCAAGCATGCCACTGAAATCTGCGACCCACTATCTTGTGAGAATCCCGACATCGCATTTCTGACTGAAACCTGGCTCAAACCTAGCTCCACCCCTGCTATTGCGGTGACAGTTCCTGATGGCTACCATATTCAAAGGCTGGATAGACAGTCTAAGGTGGGTGGAGGGATAGCCATTATCCATAAAGACATTATTAATGTATCGACACTTGAGCAATGTTGTAACGATTAAACAGATATGGCGTTTTTTAGATTTTTTTTTCACCTCATTACAGCTGGAAAGGTGCCCTTGTATTTCAGCCGCCAGGGCCCCTTTTAGATTTCTTGCTTCAACTGATGGAATTAATTGCCCCTCATATTATCTCCACTAAACATTTTCTGTTACTAGGTGACTTCAATGTACATAGTGAGAACACTTCTAATCAGGAGGCCTTTATGTTTCTCGCAAACTTGGCCACTTTAGGACTAGGAAAGATCAACAAGGGTCCTACACATCTAGCAGGACACACGTTAGATCTTATCCTGACCAACTCTCCAAACATCTTTTGTGGACAGATCACTCTTTAATTTACTTAGGGGACCCAGGGTCAACTCTGCCCCTTCCATGGCCCCTTACGTTCTCGGTAGACAGTGGCATAACATACACCTGACTCTTTTCTTGAACACATTCCCGGCACCTATTATCCTGGAATCAGCGAATATTGAGGAATGTTTGACCAGCTACAACTCCATAGATCTTTCGTTGGGTAAACCTTTGTATATGTATATGTATTGTATATATTGTAATTGTGATTTGTATATATTTGATTGTACTGTATATAGTTGATATGTGCTTTCTGGAGGGCGGGATTTCAATGTCTATGGGTTCCTTATGACTCTCTCAATACCATAAGAAAACTCACCAAAATGGTTAATTTAAATGTGGAAATGACTAATGTGAACAGCAAGTAAAATGCAGATATACAATGCATTCCCATACATTCACTGGGGGGGAAAGGACTGCATAATCATCCTAAAGTAAAACGGATAGATTCCGAACTACAAATCCCAGAAAACCCAAAGTTATGGGCGGTGCCAGTGATTAAGGGGGTGTAACGTTAATGTTTTGTTTGTTTTATAAAACTGTGAGCTTCACTAACCAAACGGACCGTGATCAAGACAGCGGCCGCTGTCGAAACGCGTTGGTTGCTTTTTGTTGTTTAAATCCCCCCACATGGATTGATGAAAATAAACTGTGATTCTTCATTGAAATAAGCGTGTCAGAGCCGTCTTTCTGCGACTCCATCCTTCCCCGGGACCGGGGAAATCCTGTGATAATATAAATATATATATATATATATATATATATATATATATATATATATATATATATATATATATATATATATACATTCTTCTGTGTGTCACTTTTTTCTTGCAGCATGTCTATATGTCTTTAGAAATTTGTGATTAATAACCTCTATACATTAAGTTGTACAGAACAGGATAATTAATTTTTTTCTTGTTCGAAATTAAATGTTGAATTAATCCCTCAGTATCATCTTTTCTACTTTTTCATCTTTTCGATGTTCCTTGCCCAGATATGGGAGGGTGATGTGGGCAGAACCCCTGTAGTATTTTCAGTATAACTTAGGGTCCAGCCAATGTGATGCCATTGCTACTTGGAGGAGGAATCATTTACTACAGCTAAATACTGGGAAAACTGAGATCACGCTATTCGGAGAAGTGCCTTTGCTCTGGTATCCAGAATTGTGGCCTCCAGAATTCGGCGAGACCCCGGTCCCTAAGACTGTGGTCGAGAACCTAGGCATACGTCTGAACCAGAAACTCACAACGAAAGAGCAAGTTACAATCACAGTAGGCTCATGCTTTCATATATTAAGCCTCCTACACAGGGTATTTACATTCCTCCCCCTAACCGTACGGAAAACACTCATCCAGGCTCTGGTGATAGTACTCTTGGACTACTGTAAAGCTCTCCTGATTTCAGCAAGTGAGTCCTCCCTAAGTAGACTTTAGGCAGTCCTAAACATCGCACTCACCTGGTCTCAAACTCCCTTGCCAGAACAGCTTCTCTCTCTCTATTGCAATGTTTGTACTGGCTTCCAATACGTAAGCTGATCAGATTTAAGATATGCTGTATTGTGCACAAAGCACTAAACGGTAAAGGTCCTGGCTATCTAGCAGAAAAGCGTATCAGCCACCTAGATCTCTACGCTCATGAGCCAAATCCTTGCTCCTTGTCCAGCGTTTCCAAAAATCCCGCTTAGGTGGGAAAGCATTTTTCCACATGGCCCTCTATTATTGGTGCACACTATCAATATGGAGCATAAAGGGAAAAAAGAGCCCTGGTCGCCCTCTGTTCAAAGAGTTATAAACCACAAAAAGACCAGGATCCTAGGACTACAGAGATCCTAGTCTGTCGTATCTCCTATTATAGTCCACGTGAAGATTTGTAGTTTTCTACATAACCGCAGAGGGAGACAATACGCTCCGTGTTGCCTGGGCGATACAAGTGACTACAGGAGCACTGGTCTACCGGAAAGGGTCTCACGTGAGGGAACCTGTTTTTACTCTTGAACCTCTTGGCTGGTAGGCTACATCATGGTTCACAGAGGATTTTTAGATTGATGTGTCCAATATATCGTGCTGTGGGGAAAGAGCTTGGCCCTGATGAATTTGCATAAAGTATATGAAGCAGAGAAACTTGTTGGCATCTAACAGTGGTATGCATATATAGCAACCTACACTGTCTTTTAGTTTGATTGGGTTCACTGAATAAAGTTGCTGTGCATTGAGTGAATCCCTTCAATTTTAATCACTATTTTCCACATTGTGAAGTGTAATTTATCTTTTCACTTCACTTTACGCACCTTTACACCGTTTATATTTGACTTTGGACACTTTTCTGTTGGGGCTTAATGACCGCCAATGATGATAAAAATGGGCTTCACACAAATTAGTGTGTGAATGGGACTGAAGCAGTTGAAAGTGTCATTCCTATGAGTCCCTGATATCTTAAAAACTGTCAACAAAGTGTGGGAAGGGGTTTTTATGTTATATACATATATATACAACTGAGTAGAGTATAATGAAGGTTATGTAGAAAACTACAAATCTTCACGTGGACTATAATAGGAGATACGACAGATTAGGATCTCTGTAGTCCTAGGATCACGGTCTTTTTGGGGATTATACCTCTATTATTGGTATCAGCTCCCTATTCTTCTCCGGAAATGCCCAGAATACCTTCTATTTAGAAAGCTCCTTAAAACCGAGCTCTTTTTGGGGTGATTCGGGCACTTTATAAGCCAATAAAAATTAAAAATTAAATAAATGTGAGGACACACAGGGCTGAGTATATCGGTTTTGTTTGCTGCTCGCAGTGGCGTAACGAAACTTGAGGGGGCCCCCCTGCAAGGTACACACAGAGCCCCCCTCTGGACTCAACCAGGAGCTCTCTTGCCAGGGTACTGTGCTGAGGGGAACCCCTGGAGCTCAGGCCCGCCCACACCAAAGGGTCTGGGGGGCGTTTGTTACCCCTGCTGCTTCTTCTTGTAACATCCAATACTGTGCTATTGGTCTGTTCCAGTGCGCTGCTTGAAGATATCACCTTATGAGCTGCTTAATGTCTGTCTTTATAAGGTACATGCAGAAAAAGATTGCATGCAAAATTACACTCTATGATCTCTTCAAAATGTGTGCTCTGAAGTTACGTTGTGATGTTGCAAATATTCCAAACACTGTCCCCCTCATACTCTTCATATTTTAGAAAGACAACCCACAGTGTACTAGTGCTCATTGTTTTAGCGTATGCATTTCAACACAGCTGAGCACATTTCACTTTCTGACACCATCAATGTGTTGTCTTATATAGGGACCGAGCACATTTAATTGCCCCTGAGTAGAAGCTTACAACCGTTGCTCGCTAGTAGTACTCAGTTGACTTCCCAAGGTGAAAATGAACAATGTTTGGATCTTGGAACATGTTGTGAATGAATCACGTTGTAACAATATGTATTACATCGTGAGTATTCGAATGTAAAACACGTGTATGGGATAAAGTGTAGCATAAAATCCTGCCTATATCTCTTCGAAGCCAGGAGTGTTGTTAATAAAATGTTACAGATCACAATGACCAGTCACACTCCATTAAATGCTGTGGCTCTGTCACTATTGTGGCAAATATCTTAATCTAGCTAGCGTCTTCATCTAAGTCTTACAGAAAAGTGAACACACTTAGATGGACCATCGTATACATCACACTCTATTGATAGGAAACCTGTGGTAAAGCATCCAGTACTTTGACTATGAAAAAAAATTCATTACGATAAGTAGACCTCCTTTACCAAAATATCAAATGTTATAATGTGATAACGTAGTCTTTATTGTGTTAAATGCCTGGCCTGAGAATCCTGATCTCTCTCTGATAGGTCTATCGAGTTTAATTGACCATGATTTTGCGTTTCAGACAGCCATCCTATGGATGTTTTGGCTAGGCAGTGTTCTCTTGGAATTCTGTTCTCTATTTCCAGCTGTACAAATAATTTTTAACAGCAGTGGATTATCCTGCCTTTCCAGAGCGACCAAATCTCTGTGTTGCTTGATGTGTTAAAGAATAGGAAGCTTGAACATTGGGTCTCTGTTGGACTTGGCCCTTTTCCCGGAGATTTTTTGCTTTTCGCTCCCCTAATTCTGTATGTCCCCCCCATTGTAATAAAATTGTATAGGTTGAGATGCCCTGTGTATTATTAAAATCAATGCTAGGTGCAGGTGCTCTCTACCCCCAACATGGCTGCCGCTGATCCCTGCTACTGCAGCATGGTCTTTTCAGGCGCATTCTAGTTACCAGGAGCTGGCTGGGACCCCAAACATTGTTGCCATTCCAGCCTGCCTTGCCTGCCCACAGTTAGAATAGGGAAGCTCCTAGCACCTTCTAGAATAGGGGCGGAGCCTATTTTTGCCGCCTTAGAGGGTGGTCACCTGACCTGGGCCAATATAAAGGGAGGGAAACTTTCCAGTCAGTTGGGGCATCACTGACCTGGGGGACCCACGCACGAGACTTAGGCGGTAGGGCCTAGACAAGGACCTATGCCACTGGGAGTGACAGGGCTTATGTGCTGCCTTTCAAGTTGAGTGAGGAACCCTGAACTAGCCCACTGATCTGGCCCGACGGGAGGGGAACCCAGGGACCACCTGCAGTGACCTGCTGAGGAATCTTGTCAGCAGCCCTCAACTCAACCCCCCTTCAAGAAACGAGGAACTATCCACAAGGGCGCCAAAACAATCAAGCACCAAGAAGAAGAAGTCTAACTCCACTAACCAGGACCACTAGGGATCCACCAGGTATTGGGCTGTGCTCCTTCTGCCCCTTTGTCCTGACCTGGGTCTATGCGCAATCCTGCCACTGTCATGTGGCCTGTCCTGTGTGAACTGCTGAATAAACTGCTTGCTAAGCGCTAGCCCCCTGAATTGCCTCACTGGTCTTAGCTGCCTTTCCAGCTCTCTCCTACTGATCTGCCAGAAGAGCGCTGAGTTTTCCCCTCAAGCGCTGGGTTTTCCCCTCAAGCGTTGGACTTTCAGGGGTGCTGTGGCCGTCCTAGCGCTACCATTGCCAAGCGCCAACTGGCCTTCAGGCGCTGTGTGTCCCCCAAGAAGCGCTGCATTTCGTGCCAAGCGCTATATCTACCCAGCGCTATAATTGTGCCTCAAGCGCTCACCTGCCGAATCCTGTGAGGAACTTCTAAGCGCTCCTTTGACCAACGAGGCGCTGCGCAGGCTGAGCACTGTGAGCGTCCCGGCAGCGCTGCCCCTTATCGGCGCTGTCCCCAACACATCACTGCTGCTCGTGGGACCGCCTGCTGAGCCGACACTGCGGCCATCTGCCCCCTCGGCGGCCCCCGTCAGGAGAGGGCCGCCGCCGTGTGCTGAGGGCCGCGCCAGGCCCGGAAGAGTGGGGGGGGGGGGGTAGAAGACGCCGACCTCTGGCGCACCCAGGGGCCGCTATCACCGCCGTCAGCCCAGATTCCAGGAGGGCCTTCCTGCCACTGCCAGCATCGTCGCGGCAGCCCCACGATGTCAGGAGGGAGCTGCTGCAGTGTCGTAGCGGGCCACGTTAGGCCCTGAAGCAAGAATACCCCCCATCACGTGACGGGGGATGCCAGCCGTGTCATCGGCCGCGCCCCCGTCCATAGCCGCGCAGCCATTGGCTGCAAGTGTCACGCCCCCAGGAGCTGCTCCGCCATTGTCCGCTGAGGTCAAGTCCCTCCTGCACCGCATACCGATTGGTTCCCGGGCCGGGGAGGCTGCAGAAGGCCCGGGAACAGCCTTGCATCGTCGGGGAGGGCTCCGAGAGAGTCTGAGCCCCCCCCCATCCCCAGAGAAGCCACCGCAAGGGCCCGGTAGGCTGAAGACTGAGGTAATACCCCGGGTGGGCGGGCGGAAGGCCTGAGACCGCCCCCACCCCGGGGGAAACTGTAGTTGGGCCCCGTTGGCCCCCCATCGGCCCATGTAAGTGCTGGAACTGGGCCAAGGCCCCAAAAGACACGCTTGGGGGCATGGAGCTAGTCGAGTTAACCCCTGCCTAGGGTAAAGTTAAATGTTTATTTTTAGCCTCAGGCCTGGTTTGCTCTGGATTAATGAATTGTTCATTCGTGCTTAAAGCCATGTCTATTCCAGCCCTAATGACAAGAGCACCTTAGCCTGAAGCATGGGTTACCCTGGTCTAGTGAGAGGCTCACCTTCGCTTTATGCTTAATTAAAATGTGTAGGGCTGAGTACTGAAAGGTTTGCTCTCACCTGCTAACAGGGTATTCCTTATTAAGGAAATGTTTACTTCTGCTAATTGAATGTTTTACCTTTAATGAAATGTGTAAGCTCCTGTTTAGTGCTGCAATCCCTAAATGCCTACAGGTATCTTTTGAAATGGTTGTCCTTACCTACTGAAAGGTTTTACCTCGGTTAATTGACTGTTCAACATTTAAGGAAAAGTTATTCCTACCTAATGAGATGCCTGTTCTTTCATGATGAAATGTTGCCTGGTTTTCACTAATGTGTTTAGGCCTGCAAAGGAAGCTGTTGACTCAAGGCATCCAGTTATCTAAGGAACTGCCTATGACAGAGTAAGGAAATGTTTTACCTAGGCCTAAGGAAATGTTGACGCCCAGTTAAATGCAAGGGTTATACTGACCTCCTGAAATGGGGGCCTTGCCTGATATTTAATGGAAGGTCCTATACTCCTGCCAACGGAAATGCTAAGTGAAAGCCTACAGTTATTCCATGACATGTTTACTGCTGAGTAATAACACGTTTATTCCTGCTAAGTAGTTTAATGAAATGTTCACCCTTGCTTGGTGAGAGGTTAATTGGTTTGCCTACTGAACAGGTTCCTTACCTGGTGAGACGTGGACTCTTGCTACAGGATATGCTCATCCTTGCCTGGTGAGCTGGTTGTCCATGTTTAATGCGAGGCCCACCGTCGCGGGGTTCCTTGGTATTTAATGTCTAATGAAATGTACCCTGGTTTATAGTAGAGTACTGAAATGCTAATCTCTTTATGAAATAGTTATTGCAAGACGCTACATTGATTTTTGAACTGTTCCCTTTACTCCCCTCTGATGAAACAAATTGATACTGTGATTTTTGATTACCCTGACTCTGCTCTAGATACAATTATTTGATTGTTTTAATAAAACTTGCTGGTGTGGTCTCCGTCATTGCATGTGCGTTTATTGTCTCAGTGGATGCGTGTGCTGTGTAGTCACTTAACACCTAAGCTTTCGGGTGCCTACCTGCTCGTGCCAGGCTACCCCCGGGGAACTGGTGACCCCAGTTCCTACAGTCTCTGAGTGCTTGATTCTCAAATCCATCTTCACTTTAGGAAACTTCATTGTCCTGTATCCTCTGCTACTCTTTCCAGATGTGTTACATGGTCCATGAAACAATCTGTAATTTATAGAACCTGTTTCATGGGGTCATTCCTCTAGGGGTGCCATGGCTTTCTAAACGTGTGCAATACCAGAACATTCTTTTTTTTTTTCTGTGTATCTTTTTTTACTCCTCAACAAGCAGTCAGCGTTCCAAACTATTTTGAATGGAATAGTACAATATGGCAGTTTTTCCTCATTCATGTTCCTCATCTCATATCAACTCTTTCAAATACTTCTGCAACAAAGCTGGTAACACCATGCAGTTTAAAGCAAGGGAGTGTTCCTTTAGATCTGGCCTAACAGTGCAGTTCTGTCAACCATTTTATAGTTTTTATTTTTGTTTATTGAAATGCTTGCCACAAGTATACACAACACCCCAAGGCTGGGGTGCAGCAATATCATCCTCACATGTGTCAATACAAGACAATTTTCGTTTTTAACATAGAAAATGCAAAAAATAACTGACCCACCCCCACCTCTCCCGGCACTGAAATAGTTTTGCATCATACAATTGTCGGATCCAAAAGCCATGTGAACACACTTGAGTGATAGCACAAAAAAGGTAGTTCCAAGTCCAATAAGTCCTGGCCAGACACATGAGGGAAGAGATCAGGTAAATACGTAAGGCACGTTACACGTCAGGGGGGCTCAATAAGTACACAGTCAGTGGAGCCCAAAAGTCTTTGGTTCGTGAGGCCTCAGACAGCTCTTCCGTGTATGCCTCCAGTTGTTCCCTACAATATATTCAGTCTCGGATCCCTTTCTTCACAGTAGGCGTGGATTTTTCACCCCAGCATTGCGCCACAGTACGCTTATCCAGCAGGGGCGAGACAGCGAGTACCCGCCTGTTGCAGGGCTTAAGATACTTCACACTACCCATTAGGCATACCTCCGGTACACACCGCATGCTCTCCATCACAACTCGCAACCTTGGCCCAGAACGCAGCTGTCCCATTTCACTGCCATGCCAGGTGTAAAAAATAGGTGTCAGCCTGTCCGCACCGTACATAATTAGCTGTGTCCCGCAGGCCGAATCTACGTAATTGCACTGTATAATATAACTGGTGCACAAATTTTAAATGAATGATGCGTAAATTATAGTTCGCCATGAAGCGCCCAGCAACTCTCAGCAAAATTTCCAGTGATCTAGAGGTAACTCATACACCAGCGTAGTGTTCCACTTAAGATATGAAGGGTGGTCCCCTGGCTCCCTCTCCCACTGTGACGCATCATATAACCTAGTGATCTGACCGTTGCGTTCATAGAAGGCGTGTTTAAAGCGTAAGAGTGGGTATTCCCCACGAATTGCTTTCTAGCGGCCTCAAGTTCTCTCCATACTAGGTGGATATGTTCAAGCTCTAGCACCTGTTGCTGAAGCTGTGTGCTTATCCCTCTTGATCTTATTAACAGCTGCCGAGATGGTGATAAATTTCCTCCTTAACACTGCCTTCATTGTGTCCCAGATCGTTGAAATTTGTACATCTGGAGTGTCATTGACTTTCAGATAGTTCTCATTTGTTCTTCCTCTCTGACCAACCACTTCCGGTCTGAGAAAGAGAGTCTCTTGCAATCTCTAGTTGCAAGTAGAGGTTGTGTATCATGGGAAGGAAGGATCTAAGAGGACCAGAGAGTGGTCAGACAGAGCACCAGGCTCTATCTCTACCAATGTGGTCCCATCCTGTACTCGCAGGAGCCCAAGAAATGGTCGAGATGGGCATGGGATTTATGTGCATGGGCATAGAAAGTGTAATCACATGTAGCAGGGTGTCTTTCTCTCCATACGTCCCGCAGACCCATCTCTTGAAGCCGAAGGACCCCGTGGATGTGACTCCCGCTGCCCCCTGATGTTGCAATGAGCGATCTAACTCATTGTGGAAAACTAAATTAAAGATCATCCTGTGTCAACATAATGTCTGCTACCGCCCTTTGCAAAAACTGTTCCTGACCCTCATTGGGGTCATAGATGGCGCCTATGACCAGAGAGTGCTGACTAAAGTGAATTTGATACCCCAGTAGGGGGCCAGTTATATCAGTGATTTTTGTCCCCACCTTCCTTCGAAAGGAGCGTAAGAAGAGCAGTGCCGCCCCAGCTGCCTTACATGGCAGAGAAGAGAAAAACTACTGAGGGAACAATCTGGATTTAAGTCTATGCCAATCGCTAGCTGGTTGGTGAGTTTCCTGAAGTAAGCAAGCATCAGCGCAGGAATTGCTCCAGGTATGAAAGAATAGCCTGTCTCTTTACTGGATTGTTAAGTCCTTTCACATTGAGGGTCAAAATACTCAAGTCCCCGTCATGGATGCCATAGGAAGTGTCCCTCACCTGTCCCCCCGCTCCTAGCCCCCCTGAACCTTCCTCTCCTGGCCACCCCCTACGGGATCTCCCTTACCACTATGTCTTTGATTGCAAAATATGTGACTTTGTGATGAGCAGCCAGAAACAAACCCCCAATTCAAAAACAGTAAACAGCTATTGTCCCTGGTTCGGGGAGTGGGGGGGAGAAGTCCAACCCTAGAAAAAAAAGTGTAGATGGGGAACATGACCATCCTTCTCAACTCTTACCCAGCCACCTAACCCCGGCTACCCAGCCACTCCAAACATCAAATAGCTTATCTTGAGATGGGACCCTGAGACACAGAGTCCTCTGACAGCTTGTCCAGCAGAGCTCTCCTCTCTGACGCGATGATCTCTGTGCCCCCCAGACCAGTAGCCACCCACCTCTACCTCTGGCGTCCACTTGCTCGACTTTTCCTCTTCTTGGGTACTGAGCAATCCAGATCATGAGCATCTATCTGTAGGAGTTTACATGGCTCCGCCAAGGAGTGTAGATGATGATGTTGATCTGGCCAGTGAAAAGTCAGTCTGAAGGGATGCCCCCATGAGTAGGAGATCTTGTCCCCAGGAAGGCTGTTACCAGGCCAAACTCCCTCCTCTTCTGGAGCGTAGATGTCGCAAGGTCGTGAAATAACTGTAGGGTTTTTCTTCTGAACACTATTGCATTGACGACCTGGCCACCTGCAAGATCCGCTCCTTCAGGGGAAAGCGATGCACACAAGTTAAGTTGCACTATGCCTGTGGCTGTCCAGGAACCCCACGGCACACTCTCTGGGTTCTGTCAAGGTGTATCTCAGTTCCTGACTTGTCTCCCAGTATCTGGGCAAACAGATCTCCCACATAGACTTCAACATCCCCTTTCTACTGTGGGGCCCCTCTGATGCGAATGTTGTTCCACCTGGAGCGGTTTTCGAGGTCCTCCGCATGGGCCTGCAGGTCCAATTGCTGGTCCGTGGGCCGTATTATCTCCAGCTGCAGTTTCTCTATTTACTCATCCCATGCTCTCTCATGACCCTCCAAAGCATCCATTCGATCATCAGTGTCTGTCACCTCCTTCCTTATTGCCTGTAATTCGCTAGTTCGGTCTCCCTTGATGTGTTGCAGGCCCTTTCTTAGGGACGAGAACAGAGTCTCCATATAGGAGCGTGTGACTAGCGCCTCTAGATCCTCTCCGGGCAGAGAAGTCCCTCTTCCGGCAGCCATC
The DNA here is from genome assembly GCF_964263255.1 of Lissotriton vulgaris. NCBI lineage: Eukaryota > Metazoa > Chordata > Amphibia > Caudata > Salamandridae > Lissotriton > Lissotriton vulgaris. The sequence continues at coordinate 436,086 of NW_028248729.1, forward strand.
GGATTTTGTGAACATGTCTTTGAGGGTGCCTCCTTTCTTTGCGCGGGCTGACGCCATTGAGACGAAACCACCAAGTCCACTGCCAAGAGGCCTGTACCTCAGGCAGCTCTCCGGCTGCAGCGAAGCCCACTCCTCCTCCTTGCGTGGGGGGTGAGAACCCCGCTCCACTGCCTCCCCATGGGCTTCTTCGCACTCACTGAATACAGGCTTCCTCAGGGGAATTCCTCCTATACTCAAATGGCCAGATTGCCCCTCACTGGGCCTCGCCACGCCTCCTCAGATCCTCTACCTGTTGAGGCACAGAACCCTGCTGGTTCGCTCTGCTGCTTTTTTTCCAAACTGGTCTCCCTGCACTGTCCAGACAAGGGGGGGGCAGCAGCAAACCTCTCTGCCCTTGGGCCCCCCACCACTTACTTCTTGTTACTAAGCGACTAACACGCCCACCAGTCAGGCTACATAAACGCTTTGAAAGCGCAACGATTCACTTGATTTAAACTCCCTCTGAGGCGGAAAGCCGGAGGTATTGCACGCTGTATATTGATTTTAAAACCTGTCACTTGTTGTTGTTTTTAAACTAGAAAGACTAACGAAGCTCACCTGTCTTAAAGCGCCGCTATTACGCGCTAAGCCTGTCCTCCCTGACCCTCCAGATACAGCGAGTTCTCAGCTGTTAGAGGGGGAAAACGCCCACACCGCCAGCGCGGTCAAAGGTGAAGCCACGCCCACTGCGAGGACACGCCCACCAGTCAGACTACATAAACGCTTTGAAAGCGCAACGATTCACTTGATTTAAACTCCCTCTGAGGCGGAAAGCCGGAGGTATTGCACGCTGTATATTGATTTTAAAACCTGTCACTTGTTGTTGTTTTTAAACTAGAAAGACTAACGAAGCTCACCTGTCTTAAAGCGCCGCTATTACGCGCTAAGCCTGCCCTCCCTGACCCTCCAGATACAGCGAGTTCTCAGCTGTTAGAGGGGGAAAACGCCCACACCGCCAGCGCGGTCAAAGGCGAAGCCACGCCCACTGCGAGGCCACGCCCACCAGTCAGGCTACATAAACGCTTTGAAAGCGCAACGATTCACTTGATTTAAACTCCCTCTGAGGCGGAAAGCCGGAGGTATTGCACGCTGTATATTGATTTTAAAACCTGTCACTTGTTGTTGTTTTTAAACTAGAAAGACTAACGAAGCTCACCTGTCTTAAAGCGCCGCTATTACGCGCTAAGCCTGCCCTCCCTGACCCTCCAGATACAGCGAGTTCTCAGCTGTTAGAGGGGGAAAACGCCCACACCGCCAGCGCGGTCAAAGGTGAAGCCACGCCCACTGCGAGGCCACGCCCATAATACTCACTACAAATGTGCCGGCCACTCCAGCGCAGCGGACGAGCGCAGCGGGAGCGCCTAATGCAAGCCCGTCTGCGCCCGTCCGCGCACGGCCGGGCCTAGGGCCAGACCCCCTGGTAGATAAAGCTGCCACTAAGGTAACTTACTCCCGTCGAGACCTCCTAAGTCTCAGACCTCCCATCGCTGCCTCATGTGAATATGTTCACGACATGAATGGACTTTTCACCAGCTGTACTCACTGCCAGCCAGCCCAGCTTAGACTCCCGACGCGTGCGACTAAGCCTGTAGCCCTCAAATGCGCTTCGCTGAATTGCCGCTCTCTCCCCAAACATGCGACACTGATTAACCACCTCATAGAAGATCGTGAGATCGACATCCTCTTCCTGACGGAAACATGGCTCACCCCACACTCTGATTCAGACATGGTATTAGCCACCCCTCCGGGTTTCCTCATCCAATCGCTCCCTCGCCCATTGGGTAGAGGTGGTGGTGTCGCCATCATTTACCGGGACTGTTTCACTTGCAAATCTAACGACGCACAGATTCCCGACTCTGAAAGCCTACATTTTACAATCAAACTGGATCCAACTAGTTCACTTTCAGGAATCCTAGTATACCGCCCCCCCCCCCCCCGGGCATCCGGGCTCTTTCACCAGCGCCCTCTTGGATACAGTGGCTACACAGGCTCACTCAATCACGAATTTCATGTTACTGGGAGACTTGAATATTCACTTCAACGACCCTTCAGACTCTGGAGCAGCCGACCTAATCACTGAGCTGGCGGCCCTGGACATCCGTCTCCTCAACTCAGGTGCCACTCACATTAAAGGCCACCTGCTGGACCCAGTGTTCACTAGCACCCCCACGATGCAAGGGAGAGACTCCCTCCCCTTACCTTGGACTGACCACTTCTTAGTCCCCTTTCAATTCCCAGGAACTCTTAGGAAACCTCAAAAACTGCCTACCTACACCAGAGATAGGACCTGGTCCAGACTCCCCACCGAAGAATGGGCCAAGACCCTAAAATCAACCGCCCCAGCCCACGAAGAAGACCCGGCCATCGCCGATAGCAATTTCAGAAAGTGGATCACGACCTCCCTTGACTCCGTACTCCCACTCAGAACGCGGGAAGACAAAACCAGCAAAACGGGATCCGCACCGTGGTATACCCCGGAACTTCGACAGCTCCGTAAAAACTGTAAGAGAGCCGAACGGCTATGGAGAAAAGACTGGCAAAACGCTAGCAAAGAGGCCTATCACACTTCAGTTAAACTCTATAAAACTGCTATCAAGCGCTCCAAAGCCTCCCACTACGATACTCGCATAAAGGAAGCATCTAATTCCTCCAGGGAATCCTTCCTCATCGTAAAGGAGCTATTGAAAGTGCCCATTTCCTCCTCCTCCACCACCCCCCAGGTAGACAGAAGCAATGATTTAGCCACATACTTCAATGATAAAATTGCCCGTATCCTTACATCCCTTCCCCCCCCATGTCCCTCCCACCATAGGAACAACAATTCACCCCCCTGTCAGACTGGAACACGCCCCCAACTTGCGACATTTAGGGCAGTCACGCCGAACGAGGTAGAAGTAACATTGAATAAAATGAAAAGCGGGTCTCCCCTGGACCCTGCACCCATGAGATTCCTCAAAAACGTAGCTCCCGTCATCACCCCCACGCTCACGGAGCTTATTAACAGCTCACTCGCACAGGGATCGGTCCCCGACAGCTGGAAAAGCGCGGTGGTGAAAGCACTCCTTAAAAAACCCCAGCTCGATCCAACAGACATGGCAAACTACCAGCCAATACCCCTCCTCCCTGGAATTAGCAAGGTAACCGAGAAATTGGTCAACAGCCAACTATCCCAATTCCTCGAAACTAACAACATCCTACGGCAATCGCAAACCTGGTTCCGTCCAGGGCACGGCACAGATACCGCCCTTCTTGCCGTCATCGAGGAGGCAAGGCGCATCCTTGATTCAGGAGGGTCAGTGGCAGTGATCCTCCTGGATCTCAGCGCTGCCTTCGACACAGTCAATCACCGTGTCCTCCTCCATCGGCTGGCGACAGCAGGGCTCACCGGGATGGCACTCAGTTGGATAGAGTCTTTCCTTACCGGACGCACGTTCCAGGTGTGGGACGGAATCTACCATTCATCCACCCTCTCTCTTACGAGCGGGGTCCCTCAGGGCTCCTCCCTGAGCCCCACGCTTTTTAACGCATATATGGCCCCCCTTGAAGACGTAGTGATACCATTTGGTATAAAAATAGTGAGCTACGCTGATAACACACAACTGGTCGTCTCCCTTTTCCAACTAGACGACCACCCAGACAACCTGACAAACTGTCTCACCGAAATCCACGGTTGGATGTATGAATCATCATTAAAACTAAACGGATCAAAAACCGAAGTGATGCTCATGGGTAAACAATGGGCGACCATCCCCCCAGCGGTCTGGCCGGACGTGTTCGGGGAAATCCCCACCCCGAAACACGAAATCAAGACCCTCGGAGTCTGGCTAGAACCCAACCTCTCAATGAAGACACAAGCGGCCAAAACTGCAGGTACCTGTTTTGGGCTTATGCGGACTACCCTCAGAATCCTCCTGTTAGACCTGGCACCTTGGCGTGAGTCTCCCTTCCACTTTTTGCTGATGTGCCTCCGATGTTTTGCTGGTTTTCCGATACTCAGGGCACTGCGCCACGGCTGATCCGTGCCGCAGTGCAAGTGCTCCCTACTGTAAATTGTACATATGATTGGTATCCATGATTGGTGCATTGGATCTACTGTCAGTCCCTAGTAAAGTGCACGAGAGAGTGCCGGGGCTTGTAGATGCCGATACTGCTGGTGGGCCTGCAGCGCTGGTTGCGCCACCCACCGAAGCAGCCGTAAAGATGTGTCTGGGAACTGCGACCGCAGAACCCGCGTGCGGTCTCGTACTGTCACGCTAGCTGGGCAAGTGTCCCCACTTGCCAGCACCGACCCTTCCCTTGACTACATATTAGTCACCCCTATGGTAGGCCTGCGGGCAGGGTGCGTTGTAGGTGTAAGGTAGGACAAGCCCTGATGTGCGTGGCATGTCCTGGTAGTGACTCACAACGAAGACCGTATTTCACTACTGAAGGCTACCTGCTCCATTAGGCCAGACTGAGCTGCGAGGATTATTACACCCTATAACCCCCGCAGGCTCAAGGAGCATGGTAGTGAGTCATGTTTAGTATGCCTGAACTCAGGATAATGAGATATTTCTTGTAGTCAAGTTTATTTTAGTATCCTGGGTTTGCAAATGCTACTTTTAGAAAGTTAGCATTTGCTTGCCTAACCATTTCAGTTGCCTCTGCTGGTATGAGTATCCGACTGTCTGGGATGTGTGAGTGACAGGGCTGGAGGGATGACAGGTGGTGAATGCGCAGATTACACCTTAGTGGGAGGTAGGAGTGCCTCTTGACTCGAACTGTCACTGTGCTCGGCCGCCACAATGCTGGCTCCACCCCCCTGGGGAGCGGCGGATGACTCTGCCGGCACCTGGCCCAGGAAGGGCGAAGCCCCCATCAACAAGGTACTCTGGCCACCCCTGTCCGGACAATGCTGGCTCCACCCCCTGTGGGGCGTCTGATGCGCCTGCCCCTCACACTGAAAGCAGAAGCCGGAGTACACCCGCCGGGGTACTCCAGAACTGAGAGTGGCGATGCAAAGGCCCCCCTGGCCTGCGAGAACAAAAGAATTGGCCTATAAAAGAAGGAGCCCGGCTCCTTGAAAGTTAGATCCGGTTTGGGCCACAGAAGGACTCTGCCCGACGAGAAGGACCGTGAGAGACAAGGAGGGGTGCTGACTCTTGCCTGTGTCTGGTGCCTTGCTGCTGAAGGAGAGACAAGAGAAAAGACTACGAAAAGACTTTTGCTTTACTTTGTGCCAAACTCTGCTGAAGAGATCTCCAAGGGCTTGCAACTGAACTTGCCCCCTGACCAGCGTCCCAGGACCAGTGGACGCTACCCCCTTGGGAGAAAGCGACTGCGGGTGCTGACCATCGCCGCAGTATCGACAAAGAGGAATCTCCTCTAAGGCATCAACGTCATCCCGACCACCGTGACCGGGGCCCACAGCAACAGCGGGAGCAAAGCAAGGACCAGCCGCCGCTGGCCCGAACACCGTGACCGCAACTGCACCGGGAGCCCGAGAGCAAAGGGAAAGAGGACCCGTCCGGTCTGAGCTCTCGAGGAGACTGCATAGCGAGCAGTCCCTCACCTGCAAGGACGGACAGTTGCCCTACGAGAATCCACAAGGTCGGTAGCCTGCCCGACAGCCCAGCTGTGAGCCACAGCTGCACCGACATTTGGCCGGGTACGTCCTGCACTTGGGGACCGTACTGCCATTTGTCACCGCCGCACAGCCGCCGTCTCCAGGGTCGGAGCAGGCGACGAGGAGAGGACCCTGCCGCCACAAAACACCGCTGCCCCGGACGACCAGTGACCTGCTCGGCCGAAGAGCCGCAACGATCAGCGACCCCGGGAAGGCAACGCGACGTGGGACAGATCCCCTGGAAGCCGCCGGCTCCACAAAGAACTTTGGTTAACACCGGCCTACGGGCCTCAAAAGAACTGCTATAAGAACTGTGGTAACCTGAATCAAGTAATCTGCAACCGTTTTCATCAAGTATATCGACTGTATTCACAAGCCTGCTTAAAATCTATATAAAGATATATATTTTTACCGAATACAGTCTGGTCTCGTTGTGTGGTGGGTTGGTTGTAAAGGTGTACTATTGCAAGTGTTTAACCCTATGTGCCCCAAAGATTAGCCTACGACTGCTTAAGCCACACTACCTAGAGGGTAAGCAGAGGTTGTCTGGAAGGTAACCCTCAGCCCTGACGAGGAAGAGAGAGTCCCTGCTTGTCGCTAGTGTTGCACTGCGCCGACTAGAGCCTCCCCCTTCCTACATTGGACGCAGCGGTGAGGATTTCGAATTTACACTTGCGATATCTATACCTGAGCTTCCGACCACTACACAAGGATTACGGTCCAGTTACTAGCCACAGACTTTGCTTTGTGAATTTTGCTGAAAGAAGATTCCGAGTGCAGAAGCCATGCCGGGCACAAAGAGCCTGGATGGAGCAGAGTCCACGACCTCCGAGGTGTTGGAGGTGGAGTGGGACCCCGCCAAAGTGGATAAATATTCCAAAGACGAACTGAAGTTCTTTTGCAAGAAACTCAAAGTCCCGCACGCTGGCTGCAAAAACAAGACGCAGCTCTCCAAGGCCCTGAAAGCCTGGATAGAGTCCCGAAAGACCCCGGAGGAGCAAGGCGTCCTCGCCGAGCAGAATGCAATGGAGGAGCAGAATGCGCTTGGGGATCTGATCGACCTCGAGAGGCAAGACAGCGAGCACAGCTTTGGAAAAGGCCTGTCGCCAGAGGAGCTGGCAGACAGGAAGGAAACCCGGAATCACGAAAGGAAGTTGGCAGAATTGAAAATCCAGCTGGAGCTTGAAACGAAAAGAATGGCGCTGGAAGAGCGAAAGCACCAGATGGATTATGAAGTGAAAATGAGGGAGATAAGTCTCAAGGAGAGAGACTTGGATCGTCCTCCCTCTGGTGGCAGCACATCGCCAGTGCAGGTAGAGTCAAGAGTGCATATCCCGAAGGACGTAGTCAAGGAGTTCTTTAAGGGGGATGACATAGGACAATGGTTTAGGGCATACGAGGTAGCCATGTCCTCCCACCGGGTCCCTGACAAGGATTGGGGAGCGGGGTTGTGGGGAAGGTTCCTTAGCGAAGGGAGAGATACCTTGCTAGATTTGCCCGTTGAGAATCAGAGGTCCTATGCCCACATGAAAGAAGCTTTATTGAACAGGTACGGGCTTACCCCTGAAATGTATAGACAGAAGTTTAGGGGGTGTACTAAGCGGCCTGGGAATACGTATGTGGAGTTTGTGACTTACTTTTGCAGAGCACTGGATGGTTGGGTGAAAGGTAACAAAGTTAATGATTTTCAAGGTCTCTTTGATTTAATTGCATGGGAGCACTTGTCTGATCACTGTTTTCCTGAGTTACGCCAACACCTGATCGATAGCAAGCTGTCCAACCCGAGGAAGCTTGCTGAGGAGGCGGACCGCTGGCTCAGCACCAGGGTCCACAAGGGTCCCGTGGGAGACTCCGCCAAAAGTGGGCAGGGTCCCCAGCAGAAGAGTGGGGGGGACAAGGGGGGAAAACAGAAAGGGTTCCAAAAAGGCCCCCAAAGTAGTTCCCAAGGGAATCCGCAGCAGGGTTCTCAGCCTCCCCCACCCCCGAAGCAGAATGGGGCCCCGACAGGTAAACCTGTTCCAAAGGGGCCCTTCAATTGTTTCAAATGTGGCGAGCCTGGGCACATATCCAGTGACCCCAAGTGTCGCCTATTTGGAAAACCCGCACCCACTGGTGCTCCGCCCCGACAAGTGACTAGCGTTCACTTGGGAGAAGAAATGATGGTCCCGGGGGGTGGAGATCCCGTTCACATGACCCTGGTCTCGTTAGGAGACAGTGAGATGATCCCTACGAACTACCTGCCCTCTAACACTAAGAAATATGGGCAGGTGGTGATCATCAATGGTAAGGAAGCCGAGGCTCTTAGAGACACAGGAGCCAGCGTGACTGCAGTGAGGCAGCACCTGGTGTCTCAAGAGCAGGTTGTACCCCATGCCTACTGTAGGGTTATCAACGCTGATAATTCTGAGAGTCAGTGTCCGATGGCTCAAGTTCCCTTCGAGTGGGGGGGGGTCTCTGGTACTCTGCAGGTCTGTGTGAGGAAAACCATGCCTGTTGACTGTTTGCTAGGGAACGACTTGGAGCACTCCCCTTGGGAAAAGGTGGAGAAAACGACTCACCTGCGGATGGTGGGTCTGCCTGACTGGGCGTGCCTGACCACCCGGTCGATGGCAGCCAGTAGGGGTGATCGAGAGGTCCTGGGGCCTGAAGGAGAGGCCCAGGAACCGGCCTTAGGGAGAAGGCGCAGAGGGCGCGGGAAACCGGCCCCTGAAGTTCCTACGGTCCAGGAGGAGGCAGACCTTGAGGGGGATGCCCTGGAGCCTACAGGGGAACAGATCGCTGAACTGGGGGACCTGCCTGAGCTGACCCATTGGCAGCAAGAAGGAGGACCCTCCAGGGAGGAATTCTGCAGGGAGCAGAAAGAATGCCCTTCTCTCGTGGGTATGCGGCAGCAGGCTGCAGACCAGGCCAATGGTGTTCAGGCCAAGACACATTATGTGTACTGGGAGAACGACCTCCTGTATTCCGAGCCTAAGGCTGCTGAACCTGGGTCAGCCCGTGTGCTGGTGGTACCCCAGAAGTTCAGAGCCTTCCTACTGGGTCTGGCTCACGATGTGCCTTTAGCAGGACATTTGGGGATGGACAAGACCTATGACAGGCTTGTCACCCACTTTTACTGGCCCCAAATGCATAAGAGTTCCGATGCTTATTGCAGAACCTGTCCGACTTGCCAGGCAAGTGGGAAGACGGGAGGGAAGAACAAGGCTCCCCTCCAACCCTTCCCTGTGGTCGGTACGCCATTCCAGCGAGTGGGTATTGACATCGTTGGGCCTCTGGACCCCAAGACAGCCATGGGCAACAGGTTCATCCTGGTCTTGGTGGACCATGCCACCCGGTACCCTGAAGCCATCCCTCTGAGGACAGTGACGGCTCCCGTGGTGGGGCGTGCACTGATGGGAATTTTCTCACGAGTAGGATTCCCTCTAGAGGTGGTGAGCGACAGGGGGACCAATTTCATATCGAAGTATATGAAGTCCCTTTGGCAAGAGTGTGGCGTAACGTACAAGTTCACCACACCCTACCATCCCCAAGGTAACGGATTGGTTGAAAGATTCAACCGAACCCTCAAAGGCATGATCATGGGCCTGGAAGGTCCGATGAGGCGTAAGTGGGACGTCCTCTTACCATGCCTGCTTTTTGCATGTCGCGAGGTACCACAGAAGTCCCTAGGGTTCAGCCCCTTTGAACTGCTGTACGGCCACCCCGTGAGAGGACCACTGAGTTTGGTAAAGGAAGGCTGGGAGCAATCTCCCAGGAAACCTCCCCAGAATGTATATAGCTACATGCTGGCCTTCAGAAACCAAACCAGGCGCTTCAGACAACTTGCCGAGGCAAATCTGGAAGCGAGCCAGGAGGAAATGAAGCGGTGGTACGATCAGAATGCCACTCTGGTCGAGCTTCAGCCTGGACAGGAGGTGTATGTCCTGGCCCCAGTGGAGCCCTGTGCCCTTCAAGATAAGTGGACAGGACCATTTGAGGTTGTGGAGCGCAAGAGCCCCGTGACATACTTGGTGGACATGAAGACGCCCAGGAACCCTTTGCGGGTCCTACATGTCAACCGCCACAAGCCCCACTTGCGAAGGTCCGAAGTGGGCATGTTGTTGGCAACCGATGACGGAATGGAGGAGGAGTCAGAGCCTCTACCGGACCTCTTGGTGGCCTGTGAGAAGGATGGGTCAGTGGATGGAGTTAACCTCTCACCCTCCCTGACCGCCGAACAACAGGAGGATTGCCGCCAGTTGCTGGGGCAGTTTCCAGACCTGTTCTCCCTGATTCCGAGTGTTACAGATTGGTGCGTCCATGATGTGGACACTGGAGACAGCCTACCGGTGAAGCATAAGGCTTACCGAGTAACTGACAGGGTACGGGCCTGCATCAAGGAGGAGGTCTCCAAGATGCTTGCCCTCGGGGTGGTTGAGTCTTCCAGCAGTCCTTGGTCCAGCCCCGTGGTCTTGGTTCCGAAGGCTGCTGCGCCGGGAGCCACACCCGAACTCCGGTTCTGTGTGGACTACAGAGGACTCAATTCAGTCACGAAGACTGACGCGCACCCCATCCCCAGAGCTGACAAGCTCATTGATCGGCTAGGGGCTGCCCGGTTCCTCAGCACGTTTGATTTAACGTCTGGGTACTGGCAGATCGCCTTGACCGATGGGGCAAAGGAGAGGTCGGCATTCTCTACACCAGATGGGCATTTCCAGTTCCGGGTTATGCCATTTGGAATGAAGAATGCCCCTGCCACCTTTCAGAGATTGGTCAACCAGGTGTTGGCTGGACTGGACGAGTTCAGTGCCGCCTACCTGGATGACATCGCGGTGTTCAGCGGCACCTGGCCCGAACACCTGCGACACCTCTGGGAAGTGTTGATGGCCCTGCGCAGAGCAGGCCTCACAATCAAGGCAAGCAAGTGCCAGATTGGGCAGGGTTCAGTGGTGTACTTGGGACACCAAGTTGGGAGTGGCAAGGTAGCCCCCTTGCAGCCCAAAATCGAAACCATCCTGGCTTGGGAACCCCCCAAGACCCAGACTGCAGTGAGAGCCTTCCTGGGGCTCACTGGGTATTACAGGAGGTTTGTCAAGGGCTATGGCACGATCGTGACCCCCTTGACAGAGCTGACTTCGAAGAAGCAGCCCAGGAATGTGATTTGGACTGACACCTGTCAGAAGGCTTTTGACACCCTGAAGACTGCCATGTGCACGGCGCCCGTGCTCCTGGCTCCTGACTTCTCCAAGGAATTCATAGTGCAAACAGACGCTTCAGAGCATGGTGTAGGGGCTGTTCTTTCACAGATGACTGAGGAGGGCTTTGACCAACCCGTAGCCTTCATAAGTCGGAAGTTACTGCCACGGGAAAGTAGGTGGAGTGCAATAGAGCGTGAAGCATTTGCTGTGGTCTGGGCACTGAAGAAGCTAAGACCCTACTTGTTTGGGTCTCACTTCCAAGTTCAGACGGACCACAGGCCCCTCAGATGGTTGATGCAAATGAGGGGTGAGAACCCGAAACTGTTGAGGTGATCCATTTCTCTACAGAGTATGGACTTTACGGTGGAACACCGCCCTGGCACCGATCACGCCAACGCTGACGGTCTGTCCAGATTTTTCCGCCTTAGTGATGTGGAACTCCCTGGGGAAGGGTAGTTCCCCCCACATTTCAGCTGGAGGGGACACATGTTAGACCTGGCACCTTGGCGTGAGTCTCCCTTCCACTTTTTGCTGATGTGCCTCCGATGTTTTGCTGGTTTTCCGATACTCAGGGCACTGCGCCACGGCTGATCCGTGCGGCAGTGCAAGTGCTCCCTACTGTAAATTGTACATACGATTGGTATCCATGATTGGTGCATTGGATCTACTGTCAGTCCCTAGTAAAGTGCACGAGAGAGTGCCGGGGCTTGTAGATGCCGATACTGCTGGTGGGCCTGCAGCGCTGGTTGCGCCACCCACCGAAGCAGCCGTAAAGATGTGTCTGGGAACTGCGACCGCAGAACCCGCGTGCGGTCTCGTACTGTCACGCTAGCTGGGCAAGTGTCCCCACTTGCCAGCACCGACCCTTCCCTTGACTACATATTAGTCACCCCTATGGTAGGCCTGCGGGCAGGGTGCGTTGTAGGTGTAAGGTAGGACAAGCCCTGATGTGCGTGGCATGTCCTGGTAGTGACTCACAACGAAGACCGTATTTCACTACTGAAGGCTACCTGCTCCATTAGGCCAGACTGAGCTGCGAGGATTATTACACCCTATAACCCCCGCAGGCTCAAGGAGCATGGTAGTGAGTCATGTTTAGTATGCCTGAACTCAGGATAATGAGATATTTCTTGTAGTCAAGTTTATTTTAGTATCCTGGGTTTGCAAATGCTACTTTTAGAAAGTTAGCATTTGCTTGCCTAACCATTTCAGTTGCCTCTGCTGGTATGTGTATCCGACTGTCTGGGATGTGTGAGTGACAGGGCTGGAGGGATGACAGGTGGTGAATGCGCAGATTACACCTTAGTGGGAGGTAGGAGTGCCTCTTGACTCGAACTGTCACTGTGCTCGGCCGCCACAATGCTGGCTCCACCCCCCTGGGGAGCGGCGGATGACTCTGCCGGCACCTGGCCCAGGAAGGGCGAAGCCCCCATCAACAAGGTACTCTGGCCACCCCTGTCCGGACAATGCTGGCTCCACCCCCTGTGGGGCGTCTGATGCGCCTGCCCCTCACACTGAAAGCAGAAGCCGGAGTACACCCGCCGGGGTACTCCAGAACTGAGAGTGGCGATGCAAAGGCCCCCCTGGCCTGCGAGAACAAAAGAATTGGCCTATAAAAGAAGGAGCCCGGCTCCTTGAAAGTTAGATCCGGTTTGGGCCACAGAAGGACTCTGCCCGACGAGAAGGACCGTGAGAGACAAGGAGGGGTGCTGACTCTTGCCTGTGTCTGGTGCCTTGCTGCTGAAGGAGAGACAAGAGAAAAGACTACGAAAAGACTTTTGCTTTACTTTGTGCCAAACTCTGCTGAAGAGATCTCCAAGGGCTTGCAACTGAACTTGCCCCCTGACCAGCGTCCCAGGACCAGTGGACGCTACCCCCTTGGGAGAAAGCGACTGCGGGTGCTGACCATCGCCGCAGTATCGACAAAGAGGAATCTCCTCTAAGGCATCAACGTCATCCCGACCACCGTGACCGGGGCCCACAGCAACAGCGGGAGCAAAGCAAGGACCAGCCGCCGCTGGCCCGAACACCGTGACCGCAACTGCACCGGGAGCCCGAGAGCAAAGGGAAAGAGGACCCGTCCGGTCTGAGCTCTCGAGGAGACTGCATAGCGAGCAGTCCCTCACCTGCAAGGACGGACAGTTGCCCTACGAGAATCCACAAGGTCGGTAGCCTGCCCGACAGCCCAGCTGTGAGCCACAGCTGCACCGACATTTGGCCGGGTACGTCCTGCACTTGGGGACCGTACTGCCATTTGTCACCGCCGCACAGCCGCCGTCTCCAGGGTCGGAGCAGGCGACGAGGAGAGGACCCTGCCGCCACAAAACACCGCTGCCCCGGACGACCAGTGACCTGCTCGGCCGAAGAGCCGCAACGATCAGCGACCCCGGGAAGGCAACGCGACGTGGGACAGATCCCCTGGAAGCCGCCGGCTCCACAAAGAACTTTGGTTAACACCGGCCTACGGGCCTCAAAAGAACTGCTATAAGAACTGTGGTAACCTGAATCAAGTAATCTGCAACCGTTTTCATCAAGTATATCGACTGTATTCACAAGCCTGCTTAAAATCTATATAAAGATATATATTTTTACCGAATACAGTCTGGTCTCGTTGTGTGGTGGGTTGGTTGTAAAGGTGTACTATTGCAAGTGTTTAACCCTATGTGCCCCAAAGATTAGCCTACGACTGCTTAAGCCACACTAACTAGAGGGTAAGCAGAGGTTGTCTGGAAGGTAACCCTCAGCCCTGACGAGGAAGAGAGAGTCCCTGCTTGTCGCTAGTGTTGCACTGCGCCGACTAGAGCCTCCCCCTTCCTACACCTCCCCTTACTTCCACCCGCGTCCAGGAAATTACTAGTCCAAGGGCTCATACTGTCACGGCTGGACTACAGTAATATGGTCTATCTGGGAGCGCCGGAGACTACCCTAGCGAGACAGCAACGAACCCAGAATGCAGCAGCCCGTCTACTTATGAACGTTCCCTCTAGAGTGTCCGCCAAGCCTGCTATCAAGGCGCTGCACTGGCTCCCAATTCGCCAAAGGGTGGAATTTAAAGCCATGTGCACGGCCTATAAACTGATCAACGGTTCGGGACCTATGATTCTCAGCGGTCTGGTTACTCCATACAAAGCTCCCAGAGCTCTACAGTCCGAGAACGAGCACCTAGCCAACATCCCCAAATTCAAGAGGACACGTACCGGAGGCCGACGCTTCTCTGTAAAAGCGTCCACTGGATGGAACTCCCTCCCACGTTCCCTCAGACTGGAACCCAGCTATCTGAGTTTCAGAAAAAAGCTTAAAACCCATCTATTTCCCAAATAAACCCTCTGTACTTCTCCCTCTCAGCTGGACTCAAATCTCTCATAGCGCCGGGATGCCCTCGGGTCACCAGGCGCTTTACAAATCGCTAAATAATAATAATAATAATAATCTTGACTTCCTCTGGTGATCGGGCCCAGGCAGCCCGCCCTCCCGGTCCAGCCAGGCACATCACAAACCGGATCCTTCGTCACAGTAAGGGCCACGGCAGGTTTCAGATTGCAGCCCTCGCTGCCTCCACAAGTCCGCCTCCAGGAGGGCGGCGGTGGGGGTAGCAGCTCAGTCCAATTAGGCCCTTTCTCCTCCCTTCTTCCTTCAGGGAAATGCTTCCCTCACTGTCGCAGCCCAGGGAGACTCTCCATACCCACAGGCTCAGCAGGGGGGTTCGCTCCTAACCGCTCCTGCACTGGATCCAAACGCATAATAGCCCGGCACACTCTGTACACAAATGTTACAAATTCAAAATCAGTTCAAAGGAAATTGTTCCAAAGATGAGTCGATGTTCGATTTCAGTTCATTCTTTATTTTTCAGTCTTCGAAAACTTTTGAAACCGCCACTTTTGAAACCGCCAACGCGTTTCGTCCCATCCAGGGACTTCTTCAGGGCTTGAAATGTAAATACAGAGTATTCAAATTGATAATCTCTCATATGTTCATAATTGGTGATTTTTTTATTTTAAGTTAGTGCACTTCCTTGTACATTAGATGTGGTATTGGCAGCTAAAGAATCTCTGATAAGAAACAGTGTCCCGGATGAAGTGATTCCGGTTCCGCAAAAAAGTCCTCGACAGTGTCCGTCTCACGTAGATCTGGAAAGCGCTGTTTCTTATCAGAGATTCTTTAGCTGCCAATACCACATCTAATGGAAGTGAAGACAAGAAAAAATCTTGGCCAGAAAAGTCTTTAGTGGTGAAGAGTCATCAATGTTTTTAAATTATAGGTCAATATATTATGTGATGTGTTGGAGGGAATCTAAAAAATGTTCTGGCTTATTGGGACTAGTACCCCTTCCTGCAAAAGTGCAGTCCAAAATAATCAAACTTTGCTTCTAGCTTTGTTCCTTTAAGGAAGACATTCCTTTGCCAGGGGTTGCTACTTTTCATTACCAAGTATTCCATTCCCATGCTTTAATTTACAAGGTGCTCCAGAGATGGAAAGTGGTGCTATGTGTTTCATACGATAAGAACTTATACCATTAGCGCAGAGCAGAACTGAGATTGCGACACTGTGGAGACCAGTGGTCTTTAACCTTTTGACCTGTGTGGACCCTCCCACCAAATAACTATTAGAAGCATAAGCGAATGCTATAATCTTAACCTCAGAAAAAATATACAAAATTATGAAAACAAGTGTACATCAAATAAATACAAAGATTGTGATATACGTTCTAAAATTCACAAATGAAAAAACATGCAAAGTCGAAAATTTTATTTTAATGGAAAGGTTGGAGCTTTTCAGAAATGTTTTATTTCTAAAAGATAAATCATTATACTAGAAACTCACATGTGACTTTTTCTTTGTTGCTTCTAAAGCATCCTTTCTTTTTCTCAGCACCAACTAGTGCTTACGTTGAGGCCACCAATCGTCCATACTACTGTTTGCTGTACTTGTGCGGCTCCCACGAATAAAGCTAAGGAGACCAACCTAATGTTCAAGTCCAATCTCACATTCTTTCACATTAAAGAGAGTTTTTGATTTTTTTAAGTTTACAGTCTGCTTTTTTATGCATAGGCACTTTATTAAAGTAATAATGGTATTTTACTAGCTAAACAGTTTCCGAGTCCATTTTGTTGACATTGCAGACCCCCAGGGGTCCACGGACCACACGTTAAGAACCGCAGGTCTAGTCTGGGGACATTTACAGTTGACCAGGTCTATGTCATAAGCAAGTCATTTTTAAAGATATTAAGTAAATCAGGGGTGCAAGTACATAACTCTTTATCAACTCTGAAAAGCAAAGTGCATTGTCCCGATTTCACAAATCTTAGGCATGCAGAGTTCTGTTGAAAGAATCTAAAACTTGCTTTTACATGATCTCCGTGCACTTTTTGACTAACTAAGACACGCCCTTGGGACCAAGAGGCTGATATTATCCAATGCTGCTGCAAGATCTAGAACAAATCCACATAGAAGTCCCATTTTTTTAGGTTGAGTATTCAAGACCTGTAACTTCTCTTGTGGAATGAAAGCCAACCCCCCCTGCTTTTGATTTGTTTGTTTCAGTGTCCTTTAAAAATCCTTGATTGCTAGTGGTTAGTCCTGCCTCTTTGTCCCTCCTTTTTATCTTCCATTCCTCCCACACAGCCGGGACTAAGTACTGTCTCATTACGCCATCGTTCTTTATATGTTGTTTAGGGGCTATTTTTCTTGCTTTCCTGCTCTGTCACTGTTTGCCTGTGTTCAGCTTTGGTACCATAGCTGCTTAGATTTAACTATAGAATTTCTCCCTCCGACCTCCTCTTAATGCTACAGTTGTGTTAGTGTGTTAGGCCTCCCACTCCATCCCTGCCGCTCCATTGGTTGTATTGTTTTAGCCTTTCTGCCATATTCAATGTCTACGATCAGTTGGCCATTTTTTGGTAGGATATTACTTTGTTTGGGCTTCTTTTTTTAAGGGGGATCAGGCTTGTTTTTGTCTCTCGTGGCTTCTGATAACGTTTCCATATCCAGCACTGGCAATGGCCAAAATGAATTAAGATGCTATTAAATGGTAGCTCCCTTAAGAAGGTGCAGCAGTCTTAGTGCTCAGCGTGAAGATGGTGCAGTTCTGCTCTGCTTACGTTTGCAGGAACAGGTAAGACAAGGAGAAGCCCATCTTTTTCCACAAGTTAGAAAACCCTTTTGCTTGCGTGCTTTGAGCGCTGCACTGTTTACTTTCTAATTAGGGTTGATAATTAATAAGCTGTGTCTGCAGTGTCATGTCTTAATTGATAATTTCTGCCTATGTTGCTGCCTTATTCAGACCTGTGTGCTTTATCTCGGGTGACTTTTAAACCTCTCCAACATGGTCGCCCTTGTCCATGTTCTTTCATTTTCCTTCTTTTGCTTTTTTTCGTCGGACATGCTGCACACATGCGCGGTAATTTCATTGAGGGACACACCTTCACCGCTTTCACCTTCCCCTATACTGGCGTTCGCGGTCCTGACTCCCCATGCTCGCTAGTAAGTCCTGCCCCTCGCCTTACTTTAATACTCTCCGTCGGATTTCCTCTAGTGACTGCAACAACAGAATCCGTCCCTCTCTGCTCTCCCCACGCCGCTCCAATTTCCTGCTGTAGCGAGGGGCAGCTGTCCAGGAACGTTCCATTCATTTCTCTTCACCAAGAAGTGCCGTCACCCGTTCTCCCTCCCCGCATTTTACGACTATGATCTCCCAAGTAACTCTATCTGGACTCTTCCCTCATTTGACTCATCCCAAACCTCATTTTACTACTATGATCGCCCAACTAACCAATACTAGACCCTTCCCTCCTCTATCCCTCCTTTGACTCATACCAGACCTTATTTTACTACTATGATCACCCAACTAACCCTTTATAAGCTCCTCCCTCCTCTATCCCTCCTTTGACTCATACCAAACCTCATTTTACTACTATGATCGCCCAACTAACCAATACTAGACCCTTCCCTCCTCTATCCCTCCTTTGACTCATACCAAACCTCATTTTACTACTATGATCGCCCGACTAACCCTTTATAAGCTCCTCCCTCCTCTGTCCCTCCTTTATCCTATTCAATCCAACTAACAGACTCACATGCCCACCGCTCCAACTTACATTTCCATATACTAATCCACCTCTATTCCACCTTGAATTCCGGAGTAGCGTGCTACTTGCCGAAAAGCTCTTCAGCACCTCGTCAGGGGTTCCAATTCCAATTAATCACCTTGCCCCATTTGGTCTGTTTTCAGATTGGTGAGTTTATCTTCTTGAGCCGCCCTGATTGGCTCCCCGGACAACTTGTTTCTGCTGCTTCGTTTTATGTTGGTTAGAGTCTTTCCATGTTTCAAATTGTCACCCACTAGACTCTGCTATAGTTTAACGTTGCACCATTTCCCCACACAGAGGTTAATATGCCTCAATGCTCCTTTGAGGGCACCTGTGCTTACTTGAAACTCAACCTCCGTCACAGAGTGCCTTCTACTGGTGCTATCATTTCTACTATTGTTATGCACATAATCATTGGTACTGTATGATATGTGCCATGATTGCTTTCATTAATAGTGATATGCAAATATTACTCCACTGCATCACAAAAAAAGTTAAAAACGTTATCATTTCGGGGGCTTGGCCAAGCAGCATGGCCGACAGGACATGAGCTCCATTAGCTCCTGGCCGGCCCAGCTTACTAATCCTGATTATTAGCAGATCCTGGTGTGCTCGGACCGAAAACGTTGTGGGTTGGGAGACTAGTTTGCCTGGGGCTCCATCCGGTGTCGAGGAGAGGTGGATGGCCTGTTGACCGCCGGCGCTGAAGCTACGCGAGGCCGGTGCTGCGGCCTACTCGCGGCCTACTCGCAGCCTACTCGCGGCCTGGCGGCCGAGGCTCTCTGTGGCCGCGGCGTCGATCTATGGGGGAGCGGAGGTCGAGCCTGTGAACACCCGGACCCCGGAGATCAGCGGAGGTGCAGGGGATCTCCCTGGGGGGCCGGGACCCCACGGAGTCCGCCGCACGAAGAAGCCGCGGCGGGAGTGACGCGCCGCGATCCCAGCATCAGAGCCCTGGGGCTGGCCTGGTCGCGCTGATAGCTGGGCGGGGGGGTCCCTACTGCCATCGGGGACCTCCCGCTGTCTTGGGGCTCCTGTGTTTCCTGGAGGAGGCGGCCGGTGATCTCGACCCGGCTGCCTGAGACGTGAGGGAGTGCCGTGTGGGACCAAAGTGCAACCATCTGCAGGCGGAGCCCACCGGAGCAGCGGCACCGCCCCAGAGGGGGATTGTGGTGTGGCGGTGAGGGGAGTGATCCGGATCGGGGGCTCCCATCGGCCCAATCCTTTAGTTGAACCGGCTAGACTTGTAGGCCCTCCGACACCATCAATACCAACATTCTTCTCCACCGCCTACGCCAAATAGGAATCTCAGGGAAGGCCATACTTTGGCTCCAATCTTTTATGAAGAATTGTTCGTTTGAAGTAGTTGAGAGCAATGCCCATTCAAAAATCTGGCCCCTTGATCAAGGCGTTCCACAGGGTTCGTCTTTGAGCCCTACCCTATTTAATGTGTATCTACAACCCCTCGCTGAAATTGTGCATTCGTTTGGCCTAGACATTGTAACCTACGCCGACAATACACAACTGGTCGTTTCTATGAACCAGCCTAATACTTCTCCCCCTAACCTCACCAAATGTTTAGTTGCAGTAAATCAGTGGATGACCTCCTCACACCTAAAGCTCAATGGTGAGAAGACTGAGCTTATGATCCTGGGCAACTCACTCACCCCCGGTCCCATGTTAGAATGGCCTCCTAGCTTGGGAAACCCGCCTCAACCTAAAACCCAAATAAAGAGTCTGGGTATGTGGCTGGATACTAAGCTAAATTTCAAGCAACAAGCTACTGTCCTGTCCGCCACCTTCTTTGGCCTGATGCGGACGCTTAGGAAAGTGTTGCCACTATTACCCTTCCAAGCACGTAGAATCATGGTGCAAGCCATTATTCTACCTCGATTAGACTATGGAAACTCTCTATACTTGGGAGCTCCCATTTCCACCACAAGAAAACTCCAGGTCACCCAAAATGCAGCTGCTCGCCCCCTCTTAGGCCTGAACCGGCGAGAATCTGCTACAACAGCTTTGAAGGAACTGCACTGGCTGCTCATCAAGGCTAGAGTTCTGTTTAAATCTATGTGCATTATGCACAAGGCCATGTGGAAGACTGCTCCATCCATGATCTGCTCTCTGGCAACCCCTTATCTTCCTTATAGATCCCTGAGATCTAGTTCAGCTTTCCTGGCCACTGTAAACAGAACCAAACGGGCCAGATGGGGCGGGCAATCCTTCTCTTGGAATGCCGCCAAGGCCTGGAACTCCCTGCCTGATACCCTTCGCGGCGAACCTAACCTGCTGAAGTTCCGGAAAAACTTGAAAACACTCCTCTTCAACTAACTTGGCTCTCTGGCCCTCTCTTGAATCAGACAATACAGCGCTACGAGGCCTCCGGGTTGCTTGCGCTCAACAAAACACTATTAATAATAATAAAAATAATAATCATCGGAGATCCTCGGAGTTTGTCTAACCCGGTGGGGGGTGCCGGCTGTGCATGGACTGCCGGCCGGACTCGGAGGACTGGTCGTGTCCCTAGGCATTTCCACGTTGGGCCTGGTGAGTGGCGGCGGGGGAGGCATTGGCTGCCACCCGAAATCAGGAACCCAAGCATTCTTGAATGGGGACAGCGGGCGTGTCCTTATTGTCTGCGGGGCACCTCTGTGACTGGGGGTGAGGAGACAACTGCCCCTCGCCGTGGAATCAACTGGCGGTCGGGGATCTGGGCTGCCCCCTGGCCGAATCATTGCCTCAACTGGACAGCGGGAGGTCCGGGGTGCCCCTGGGCTGGGCCTGGACGAGTGCAGCGGTCCCGGAGGACTGGCATAGGGGTGGAGCCTCGCCCTGGGACGGACACTACGCAGCTGGTGTGGAGGTGAGTGGGGCCTGGCACTGTACGTGTCCCTGGCGGAGCACGACCTGGGGGACTGCTGAGGACCCTCTGTAACCCCGGGTATTATCGAGGGGCACATTGTTGGTTCGGACATCTGGGGGGGGTCCCCATAGACTCTGATAATGCGTAAGGACAGGATGGCCCGAGCCTCACAGCCAAACACCATCACGCAGTACACCACGCAGCGGCTCCCTTCGCAGCGCATCACGCGTCAATCCGGTCAGGAAGAGGAGGGAGGTGTCCCCGGCGGTTCCGGCGAGCCCTCCCGGGCAGAGCTACTGAAGGCAATACAGGGGTCCCACACTGCTTTGGAAAGACAGATCGAGACGGTATCCATAAATGTGAATCTCCTGAGGGCGTATCTCCGCAAGGTAACAGATAAAGTCACTGCGGCGGAGGGGAATATAGTCCAGCTACAAGAGGAGGTGGTGCCTCTCAAACAGACTGTATGGCTGCTCTCAGCCTCGACGGGGGAACTGGAGCGAAGAGCGGAGGATGCCGAAGGGAGGGCACGCCGCAGCAACATCAGAGTTCTTGGCATTCCGGAACGCGCGGAGATGGGGAATGCAGAGTGCTTCCTGGAACGCTGGATCCGCTCCACGCTTTGTCCTACCGGACTGTCCGTTGTATTCGTGATGGAGCGCGCCCATAGAGCGCTGGTCCCGCTGCCGAAGCCTGGCGCTCTGCCACGGGCCCTCATAGCAAAAATCCTGAACTATCGTGGCAGGGACTGTATCCTGAGGGCGGTGAGGGAAACGACGGAACTCACCTTAAAAAATTCCTGGGTCCAGGAACAACGTAAATCCTTCCTAGCGGTTAAGCAGAAGCTCCGGGAACTGGACCTACAATATATGCTACTATACCCCGCAAAACTCAAGGTCCTATCCCAGGGCAAAGCTCACTTTTTCGATGGTCCTGAAGAGGTATGGGAGTGGCTCGAGATCAAGGGAGACGCACTCCCGCCTGGGGAACGAGGTAGATCCAGAAGTGCGTGGGGGACACGTCCTGCGAGGAAACGAAGATCCAGACACAGGCGCTCGACTGGAGACGCTGATCGTGAAGAGAGACGAAGAGTCACAGTGGAGGATGATTGATGATTGAGTAACATTGCCTCACAAGGCCTCTGCTAAGCTGCCTGGCTAGGCACACACCCTACACAACTGGTCTTGTGTTGGTAAAGACTACCTGCTCTCTACACGAAGCACCTGTTGGAGCCAGTCCCCTTCCATTTTGGGTCAGTGTACAGTGTGGAGGAGAATTCATCAGTTCTGGTCTGTGGCTGGGGCGTTTCTGAAGACTTAGAATCATGGCTCATGTGACACATTAGAAGAAAAGCTGTATCCTCTTTCTGAGTAGACTGTGTGATTTTCAGTAGAAGAAAGTACCTCAGCATGCAAGACATTAACCCTTTCAGAGCTCCCCTGACATTTAATTATGGCACGTTCCTCAAATGTGATTCCACCCCCATTTGTGGCACAACAGGGTCAACCTTTCATTCAAGGGGAGGAGTGGATAGACCTGTTTGATAATTACACTATTGCACTGGATGGGCTGGAATTCACTCCTGAATGGAATAAAGCATTATTATTAGACACCATTAACAAGGAGGCTCATTATATTTTTTAATATTTAACTTACATGCTGGATAGTGACAGTCAGCTTGTCCAGGATGTGTTCAAGGAGGCAAAACTACGTCTGGAAAAAAGTTTGTCAAGGAGGAAAATATTGTAATGTAATGTTACAAGTTTTAAGGCAGCCCTCAAAAACCAGGCATATCGCAGGATGACTGTGTATCAGACTTACGTGAACTTTAACTATAAAATTTGCTTTTAGCCAAATGACCGACGATCAGGGACCAACAAAGTAAAAAAACACAAGAGCATCTGTGGGCAGCAAAAAATCCTTCCTTGAAGGATGCCATCTCCCTTGCCAAGGTTGTTGAAGAATTGGATGGATTGTATGAAAGAGATGAGTAGGAGAAGTTACTGCAGTTGGAAAGACCAAGCAAATACAATAATCAAGCTCAGAGAGACGCAAAAGCGAAGGGTTGCTCCAGGTGCTGCAGTGCGTACCATACCAGTGACTCAAAGTGGTGTTTCACTTCAAACAAGGAGTGCAGAAGATGTGGGCATAGAGGTCAATATGCCCGGGTTTGTAAAGAGTTTGACAAATCCCGTGCTGCAGTTACTGACACTTCAGTTGGGAAGACGAGAATGAGGATTGTGTGTTGATGGTTCTCCCTGGCTTGGGAGAATATGTCAGAAGGATTCAACCAAAGGCACGGTCGTGGCCAGCATGGCTCTCGGGTGGGGGGGCCGGGCGAGAGGTCACGAGGGAAGTGGGGTCGCGTTGGGAGTGGGGTTCAATAATTTAAGAAAAATAAAAACTATCTTTCTGCCGGCCTGGGTCTTGCATCTTCACTGCTCGGTCTGCTCCTGCTTTTCTGCCTCCTGCCGGAACAGGACGCAGCCAGCCTCCCTCACCTAAGCCAGTGGAGCGTTGTGATTGGCTGGGACGCCACCCAGCCAGGGACTGTAGAGGACTGCCTATTCTCCATTTAGGCTGCAAACCAGAGTATGCATGACTGGTTTGGAGGGCCACTCCTGCCCTGCCCACCAGCCCGCCCGCAGTGTGGAAAGAAACATAAAATGGTAATAACCAAAAGTTATTATCATTTTATGTTTTGGCTTTCTCGCACTGCGAGAAATCAGTGGGGCAACGCTCCTCCGTCCTAGTGGAGGAGCCGCCACTGCAAAGGCATCATTCAAGATTCTGGACAGATGGGCGGAACTGATGGATCGACTCCAGCTCTTTATTGAACCTCGTATCTAAGAAGATGTGGAGAAAGGATAGGCCTTATGTTACGCTTCTGCCCAAAGATATTAATCCTAGAGGTTACCAAGAGAACAGATAGAAGTGTTGGGATATTTTTCATCTCCCGTTGAGTTCAAATCACAACAGGTCGTGTGAAAAGCTTATGTGGTTGAAGATGGGCCAACTATTTTGGGGTCGGGATATCAGTTTGACCTGCATATTTTTATTGATCGAAAAAGGTAAGAGTCTGGCTAAGTCGAAGGTGTCCCTTTAAAGGACGGTTTCCCTCACCCAGTAGAGGTGGCATGCTTCATCGTAAGGAATCCTGCTCGCACAATGAAGCCTAGTCATGGTGCGGGCTACAACCCTCTCACTGCGAGGGAAGAGCTCAGAGGGGTTCTCATTAAGACCCGATGTGAGCTGGCAGAGTGTTGTGAGTGGTACAGTGCTAATGAGGGTGAATTAAAGATAGCTACAAGATTTACAGCATACCTTTATTCTGGCTGCCTTATACTAGGGTTAAAAACAGCAAGGAGAACATACCAGGCAGTGCATGAGTAAGTATACAACTCACTATGAGTTGTATACTTACTCATACATTGCTCAGTATGTTGGGCCCGATTCACAGAACTAACTTAAGACAAAATCCTAAACTTACTCCTTTTGGTATTCACAGAAGTTAGGATTTTGTCTTAAGTTAGTTCTGTGAATCAGGCCCGTTGTTTTTTGTTCCCCTACAGGTACCACCGGTGAATCCACCATCTTGCTACCCCTTGATCACTGGTCTAGTATCAAATTCAGTTTACTGAAACACTTACCGTTCTTGTTATTTCTTTTCACTATTACAGCAGTAGCTCACTCACTATCCTGAAGAAAAACATGATACTTTCAAGGTCATAGGCGGAAACATGTTGATTTAAGTTGAGGATGACTTGATCTAATGGTTCCTGTCATACCTCTTTTTCTCCTTGCTGTTTTTAACCCTAGCACAAGGGGTTTTGCTTGGTCTTTTGCTTTCTCGCCCTAAGTGCGCCGGGTATGCCCCCAGAAGTGGGTCCCGGGCTCACTGTACCACTGGATTCAAGTTAGCCTGGCTGATGAGGGGGTGAGATCCCGAAATTGGTCCCAGGATGCTTATTTCCAGTCCAGGGAGGACCTAACAAGGCAGTTCAGGCTGGACTGTTCCTATCAGGCACACTCAATCAATCAATCAATCAATCAATCACTGCATTTATAAAGCGCGCTACTCACCCGGGAGAGTCTCAAGGCCCTGGGGGGGGGGGGTATGTTACGGCTCGAACAGCCAGGTCTTGAGCTTCTTTCTGAAGGAGAGATGGTCCTGGGTTCGCCGAAGGAGGGTGGGGAGGGAGTTCCAGGTCTTGGCTGCCAGGTAGGGGAAGGATCTTCCTCCGGCGGTGGCTCTGCGGATGCGTGGTACGGTGGCGAGGGCGTGGCTGGTCGATCGTAGCTGGCGGGTGGGCGTGTAGAAGGTCATGCGGTCGTTGAGGTACTTGGGGCCCAGGTCGTGAAGAGCCTTGTGTGCGTGGGTGAGGAGTCTGAACGTGATTCTCTTGCTGACGGGGAGCCAGTGCAGGTCTCTCAGGTGTCCGGTGATGTGGCTGTGTCGGGGGATGTCCAGGATGAGTCGTGCTGAGGCGTTCTGGATGCGCTGGAGTCTTTTTTGAAGTTTGGCTGTGGTTCCGGCGTAGAGGGTGTTCCCGTAGTCCAGTCGGCTGGTGACGAGTGCCTGGTTTCAGTGGGGATCCTGGTTTCAGAGGGGATCCATCTGAAGAACTTGCGGAGCATGAGCAGGGTGTTGAAGCACGAAGATGAGACGGCGTTGACTTGTCTGGTCATCGACAGGGAGGAGTCCAGGATGAAGCCCAGGTTGCGTGCGTGGTCCGTTGGCTTGGGAGCGGTGCCCAGGGCCGGGGGCCACCAGGAGTCATCCCAGGCGGAGGGTGATGATCCCAGGATGAGGACTTCCGTCTTGTCTGAGTTCAGTTTAAGGCGGCTGTTCCTCATCCAGTCGGCGACGTCTTTCATCCTTCGTGTAGGTTGGCTCTGGCGGTGGTGGGGTCGTTGGTGAGGGAGAGGATCAGCTGGGTGTCGTCGGCATAGGAGATGATGTTGAAGTCGTGTTGGCGTGCGATGGCTGCGAGGGGGCTCATGTAGACAGTTAAGAGGGTTGGACTGAGTGAAGATCCTTGTGGTACGCCGCAGATGACTTCGGTGGCCTCGGATCTGAACGGGGGAGGCGGCCTCTCTGGGTTCTTCCGGCGAGGAACGAGATGATCCACTCCAGTGCTTTCTCTCGCACAGGGTCAAGACTGATTTACATCTGGCCATGTCTAAACTGGGGTGGCATGGGTGAGCAAAAGAATGATGGATTTAACCCAGATCTCTTGACTGGGGATGAATGTTCTGATTTGTTTGCCATTCCGTCGGTCAATTTTGTCAGTCGCAACCGCTGGAGATAAGAGCGGCGGATCAGTTGGACCGGCTTGGGGGGGAGGGGGGATTTTGAGAGACAACCACAAGGGAAAATGAATTATTCATTTAATTTTCCCTTGTGGTCGTCTCTCTAAATTCTCCCAGCTGGATCCACCGCTCCTACCTGCAGCGCTGAATAGTGTGTCTTTTGCTGTCTAAGTGCGTAAGGTATGCCCAGATGTGGGTCCCGGGCTCACTGTGCCACTGGATTCAAGCTAGCCTGGTTGATGAGGGGTGAAACCCCGAAACCGGTCCCAGGATGCTTGTTTCCGATCCAGAGAGGACCTGGCTAGGCAGTTCAGCTAGACTCTTACCATGAGGCACGGGGTCAAGACTGATTTGCATATGGCCAGTTCTAAACTGGGGTGGCATGGTGAGCAAAAGAATGATGACTTTACCCAGATCTCTTGACTGGGGGTGAATGTTCTGATTTGTCCTGCATTCCAGCCATCAATTGTGTGTCTTTTGTAAATGTAAATGTCCAGTATTTGTAATGCGCGAACAATTACCCGAGGGTGTCAAGGAGCTGGGGGCCGTTGGGAAGATTAAGCGAGCTATCGCCCGGAGTCACATGGTGCTGGGCAGACTCCTGCCATCGGAGTCGGGGATCGAACCGTGCTTCAGAGGATTATGGTGGAGGTTTTCAGAGAGCTTGAAAACCTAAAGTTTTTCCAATATAATGTTCTGGATTTTGGAGAGTCCATTCAGGAATACAACAACATCTTAAGGCTAAGGTAGGCTAAGGGAGGCTGGTCCTACCCTAAGAAAGGAGAACTGCAAGTTCCTTGTAGAGGAAATTGAAAACCTTGGCTGTACGATTTCGGGGCAGGGCATCCAACCTAAAATGTAGTTTTTGAATGCTATTAAGTCTGCACCTATTTGACATATAAAGACCAGTTACGTTCATTTATGGGCTTGGTCGAATACTATACAATTAATTTTCTCAATTTTGCAAACAAGACTGAGGAATCTAGAATGTTATTGCGGAAGGGGTGTTCATTGGGTTAGGGCAATGCTCAGCAAAGTGCTTTTGATCGTGTAAGGAGAGACATTTGTGAGGCGGGAATTCTTGCACCTTTTGACACTCATCTTAATATATTTCTAATGGTGTATGCCAGTGCGCATGGTTTGGGGGCAGTATTACCCCAGGTGCAGACGGGTACGCAAAAAAACTGTGGATTCTACCTCATGCTCATTGAGGGATCGTCAAAGCAACTATTCAGTTATAGAGTTCGACGCCCTAGCAGCTGCCTGCTCTGTCGAGCATTTTAGGACCTATTTATTGGGTTTACATTTTTGCATACGCATTGCTCACAAAACCTTGGTGAAAGTTTTGAGTCCTGGTGGTACTGGTAAGGGCTCAGTTAGGCTAGCTAGACTGGCTTCCAGACTTTAGGAGTATCGTTACAACGTTGCCCACATATCAATATGGAAGAACGCGCACGCTGACTGCCTTCTTGTATGTCTTTGGAGTGTCCCGGGGAAAACGGTGACAGTGGGTCTGCCTGGGATCAGGAAGGGGCTTTGGTTTCATTGTGCAATGTGGAAGAATGTAGCGGTGGCTGGGTCTTTGCTGATGAATTCGGTTCGCAGGGACTTAAGTAGGATGAAAATTGGGGGGTCTCTCAAAGGGGTGTGGTCAATGTAGTTAAGGGTGTGGCTTAAAAACATCTAAGCTAAAAACCTATGCTTAGCATAGTGTGCTACCAGACAAAGATTTTGCTGTTTCTGTCATTGTATTCACATATATAATACATCACATAAGATTACACCTACAACAAACTAGGACTATTGGCTTTGTCATTGGTTGTTATTTCCATAAGATAAATAAGCAACAACTATGGCTTTGTTGTATATAATATTGAAAATACTTCCATTCTGAAATGAGACTGTGAAAGAACTAAAACAAGGCTCTTTGAAGTTACATGAAAGGCAGTGAAGGGTGGCACTGATGCAGAGTTAAGATATTGTTTTTACCCTGGGGGTAAGGTCAAAAATAGAGAGCCCGATAGGGAACCATCTCAGTACTTGATTTTTAGAACTGCCGGTGAGCACCGGCAGGACCTGGCCCGCTTAACGCCTTGGGCGTTCGTGCATGGATCGGGACGTAGTCTTGAAGAGTGTTGAACAAATGGTAGTGCATGGTGAGCATAGGGAGAGCATGGTTGGTTCTTCTGTGAGACCATTTGTTAAGATTCTGGATGAACTAACTCTGAGTGACACAAAAGTTCTAATGAGAAATGACAAGTTTGTACCACCTGAGGGTTTGAGGTACAAAAACATTATCGTGAGGGGCACTTAGGGAAAACTATGACAAAAAACGGGTAAGGCAGGATTTTTGGTGACCCTGTATGATCAGATCATGGTGAGTGTTGTGAATTTTGAAGTGTGTAAGGAGAGCGAAAAATGGCTTAAGACCGGTGTCATTTCAGCACAAGGACATATTGAGTACCCTGATTAACCTAGGAGTACGGAGTGCGATACCCTGATTAAGAATTAAGAGAAAACTAAGGCAGAAAAGTGATGTTACAAATTTATATTTTTGATTTTGTTTAAAGTGTTATTTGGTGTCATACCCAGGCCTTTATTTTATTTATTTTATTTTATTTGGCGATTTTTAGAGCGGGCAAATACCCGAGGGTGTCTCGGCGCTATAGTTGCAGAACTCTCTGGCGGATAGGGGGAATTAGGCTGGGAACAACCAAGTTTTCAGTTTTTTTCTGAAGTTGAGCAAAGTTGACGCACATTTGATGTGGAGAGGGAGTGTGTTCCACAATTTGGCTGTGGCAACAGTAAAACGTTTGTCACCCCAGTTAGCCCTTCTTGTGCGGGGGACTCTTAGCAGGTGAGCCGAGGATGAACGTAGTGTTCTTGGGTGTTCGAGCGGGCGGAAGGCTTGTCTTAGGAATAGAGGTCCGAGGTTGTGGATAGCTTTGTAAGCTATGCATAGAGCTTTAAATTTAATGCGGCTCCTCACTGGCAGCCAGTGTAGCTGTCGGATGTAGGGGGAGACAGATGCAAATTTGGGAATGGATAACAGAGTCCTGGCTGCTGCGTTTTGTACTGTCTGTAATTTGTTAAGGACCTTTTGTTGTGCGTTTAGAAGCAAGGCATTACAATAGTCAGTTTTGGAAAAAACTAATGTGCTGACTAAGGTTTTGCCTGCGGAAGATGGTAGGTACGGGATTAGTTTTCTGATCCTTTTTAAAATGTGGAAGGAGGATGAAACCACCGAGTTGGCGTGCTGCTGGAAGGACATCTTATTATCAAAGATAACCCCTAGGTTTCGTACCTTAGTTACTGGTTCTGGAGGTTGTCCCATCTGATGGGGCCACCATTGTGGGGACCAGGTTGGTTGCAGTCTCCCGAATGTCATCACTTCTGTTTTATCAGAATTTAGTTTAAGACAATTGGATGACAACCAGGAGCTTATTGCCTTCATTCCAGTTTGGAAATTAGCAGCTACAGAGGTGCCATCATCGTATACGGACAACACCAATTGTGTGTCGTCTGCGTATGTAGTGAGGGAGATTCCGTGGGATTTGATGACCCTCGCTAAGTCAGACACATATATATTGAATAGTGTCGGGCTTAGCGAGGATCCCTGTGGTACACCACAAGGCAGTGAAAAGGTCTGGGAAGTGTATTGGCCTAGCTTCACCGTTTGTGGGCGGTTAGACAGAAATGAGGCGAGAAGCTCCTTAGCTTTGTCTTTTATTCCTATGGCCGCGACACGGTCGATCAGGGTGGCATGATCGACCGTGTCGAAGGCTGCGGACAGATCTAAAAGTATCAGGATTGCGGCTCCTCCATTGTCCATTGTGGACCGTATCTCGTCCGTTGCTTTTAGGAGCGCAGTCTCAGTTCCGTGGCCCTGATGGAACCCGAACTGGGTGTCATCCAGTAGGTTGTTGTTGTGAATATAGGTTGACAGCTGAGCATTCATGATTTTTTCAAAAATCTTGGCTGGGAATGGGAGGCATGCAATGGGCCTGTAGCTGGCCGGAAGGGAAGGGTCTAGACTGGGCTTTTTGAGTAGAGGTTTGATAATTGCTTCCTTCCACACCGAGGGGTAGGTGCCGGATGTGAACATTGCGTTACAAATGGTAGTTAGTGACGGAGCAATAGCTTCTGGGATGAGATTGAGAACGCCTGGAGGGCAAGGATCGAAAGGTGAACCAGATCTGGTTCGGGCGATCAAGGGTTGAATGATTTCTTCCGTGGTGTTTTCAAAGGCTGCAAATTTTGGGGCATTATCGGCGGTAGATTGCAAGGTGGAAGTTAGAGAAGGGTCAGGCGAGAAAGTAGTAAAAATGGCTCTGACCTTATCTTCAAAGAATTTGGCCAATGCGTCTGAGAGGGCCTGAGATCCTTCTGAACGGGGTGCCAGAGGATTGGACAGATATGTTACCACCTGGAAAAGTTTCCCTGATGAGTTTTTGGCCTGATTGATTTGGTTGGTGTAATAGGTGGTTTTCTCCGCTGTTATGAGTTTTTTGTAGTTGGAGAGGGCGCTTTTGTAATTGATCTTGTCAGAGTTATTGAAATGGCGACGCCACTGCCTTTCTAAGTTTCTGCAGTATTGTCGCTGTAGTCTGAGCGACTCAGAGAACCAAGGGGCTGAGGGGAGTTTTCTATTCCGGTGAGAGGTTTTTGTGGGTGCTAGCTTGTTGCATGCTTCGTTCAGATTCTCCAGATAAGTAGCCGAAGCTGCTGTGGGATCCTGTTCGTTTGGCATAGGGCTGTCCCGTATCATCTGAGTGAGATGGTCGAGATTAATGTTCTTCCAGTCTCTGAAATTGGTAGACCGACAATTTGTCTGGGGGGGGGGACCGGGATTGGTGGGAACGGAGAAGCATATTGCAGAGTGATCTATCCAAATTAGAGGGATAACCCTAGTGATAGAGATCTTAGGGTTGTTGGTAAAGAGTACGTCCAGAGTATGTCCTGCTATATGGGTGGGTAGTTTGACAATTTGTAGAAGGCCAGCTGCCTCTAGGTCACCGAGTATTGTTGCAGTATCGGGGTCGTCAAGAGATTCTAGATGAAAATTGAAATCACCCAAGATGGTAAAGTGAGGGGATCCAATTGACATCTCGATGATGTTATCTAAGAGCGAGAGAAATTTGGATCTGGATCCTGGGGGGCGGTAGATTAACATGCCTTTAAAAGTTGTTTTACTGGAGAGGCATATGGTAAAAAGGAGAGCCTCGCACTCAGAAAAAGTTGTCTCTGTTGTGGTTAGTTTAAGGTGGTCTTTATGGATTATCGCTATTCCTCCACCTTTTCTTATAGGTCTGTCTAACTTGCTTACACAGTAGTTATTAGGCGTAGCGTCTCTGAAGTCAGGGCCAGAGGATTTGTCTCCCCATGTCTCAGTGACAAATAATATGTCTAGTTCATGTGAGTCTATGAAATCAGCGATTTCAAATTTATGTCTTGGTAGGGAGCGTACATTTATGAGTGCTGCTGACACTGAAAGGGGAGGGATTATGGGATGAGCAGGCAAAGTCTCAATGCAAGTGGGACATTTGAGCGGTCCTATACAAGGGTTGTTAGAGTTGAAATGAGGTAGTGAGTGGGCTATCTCAGCTTTAGGTTTGATACTAAGGAGTTCAGCGAAGGAGTAGGATAGTGGCGATGAGTTGGTGATGGGCCGGGGGCGTGATGGTACAGGGGGGGTGGCCCTAGGCCCGACCTCGGCGCGGACGAGCGCAGACGAGCTTGCCTTATGCGCGCTTTCGGCGCGCAATCAACGCGCCCGCTGCGCTCGTCCGCTGCGCTTCCTGTTCCTGTACATGTAAATAGTGGTGGGATGGGGTAGCGGCGGGCGTGGTCAGCTCAGATGGGCGTGGCCTGTGGCCGAAGGGCGGCGTTGCTATGGCAACCCTGTCTGCATCAGCAATCGATCTGCTGGGCGGTAGGGTGCGAATAGCGAAGCGAGTGCCTCAGGATCAAGTAATCACAGTAAATACAATTAAAATAGAAGTGCAAGTGAGCATAAAATCTCCCGGCTTCCGCCTCAGGAGAGAGTCTGAACAACAGCGCTTGTAAGCAGCGCGATCGTTTTTAAAGGCTGGCTGTGGGCGTGGTCAGCTCAGATGGGCGTGGCCTGTGGCCGAAAGGCGGCGTTGCTATGGCAACCCTGTCCGCATCAGCAATCAATCTGCTGGGCGGTAGGGTGCGAATAGCGAAGCGAGTGCCTCAGGATCAAGTAATCACAGTAAATACAATTAAAATAGAAGTGCAAGTGAGCATAAAATCTCCCGGCTTCCGCCTCAGGAGAGAGTCTGAACAACAGCGCTTGTAAGCAGCGCGATCGTTTTTAAAGGCTGGCTGTGGGCGTGGTCAGCTCAGATGGGCGTGGCCTGTGGCCGAAGGGCGGCGTTGCTATGGCAACCCTGTCCGCATCAGAAATCAATCTGCTGGGCGGTAGGGTGCGAATAGCGAAGCGAGTGCCTCAGGATCAAGTAATCACAGTAAATACAATTAAAATAGAAGTGCAAGTGAGCATAAAATCTCCCGGCTTCCGCCTCAGGAGAGAGTCTGAACAACAGCGCTTGTAAGCAGCGCGATCGTTTTTAAAGGCTGGCTGTGGGCGTGGTCAGCTCAGATGTGCAGATTCAGCTCAGATGTGCAGATTCCTTAAAACAACAAAAACTGGTCTGTATTTATCTTGTTGAAAGGGGTCAACCCTACCTGAGGTGAGAGCATGAAAAGCTCAGCAGATTCATAGTGGGCTCTGCTCAAGTCTGCAGGATGGGGGTGGAGAGGCAGAGGCTAGCGCATAGCCGTCTCCTGCTGCAACAGGTCCTAAAAGTTATATAAGGAGGCGCAGTGTGAAATGAAAGAGCTTGAGCTGGCCTGAAAAACCCTGGCCTTGTGCACCTGCAGAGCCCAACGTCTGCGACATGTCTAGTCATCAATTAAATGTGTGTACGGGGCTGTAGGCAGAGCCAGCAAACACAAACCAAACAATACACTTACGTTTTGGCACTGCCGTAATGAATCCAACTGGCTGTTCTTTTAATTTCCGCATTAAAGCATGCCTTATGCCAAACTGAATTCGATCTGGTGAATAAAACTTTATGGTATTTTTCTCTATTTACGTTGCTATATACCCTGCTGTGCATTTGAAAAACCAGATAAAGTGTTTAAAAAAAATGAAAAATGAAATAAGCTGTCCAGTTTAATTGCACCACTAACACATATTCTCATATATTTAATGAAATACAAAGTCTCGCTTCCAGTTGACAGCTTCCTGTAAATAGTCTTTAGTCCTCTGCATCATTGTTTTGAAGATGCTCATGTAAAAAGAAGCTGTAAATACTTTTCTACAGCAGCAACCGAGAATGAGACCCTGTAACTTGGACTGTGTGTCTTAAAAACATCCATATCTGTGGCATCTAAAAACCCAGGTCTTTCCTGCCACAAAATGTTTGTTTGTGTGAAATGTA
The DNA here is from genome assembly GCF_964263255.1 of Lissotriton vulgaris. Taxonomy (NCBI): domain Eukaryota; kingdom Metazoa; phylum Chordata; class Amphibia; order Caudata; family Salamandridae; genus Lissotriton; species Lissotriton vulgaris. The sequence continues at coordinate 469,637 of NW_028248729.1, forward strand.
TTCACTCCTGGAGACAGGAAAGGAGGTTCTGTTAGTGGCCAGCAGAGAGCGCTCCTCGCCTGCTGATGAAATCCACTGAGCACATTGTATGAAAGGGACGAGTTTCATCTTCCAGGTCAGCGGTGGCAGAGACAGCACCAGCACCTGATGGTGACATCATTTCCTGCCTCTCCCTCTGTGTCCAGCCTGCTGCAGAGGAGGAAGGACGCCCTGTCTGTCGTGCAGTTATCTACATCTTCAGACCCTCATAGACCCCCCTCCTACCCCAGACTCCAAATCTGCACCAGCCCCACCCCAGCCACAGGAGGAGGAGAGAGCCTGGAAATGTCTGCACAGGTTTCTGCTCAGGTAGGAGATTGTCAGCACCTTCTGCTGTGTTTGCAGAAATAGACGGAATCATCCTGGGGAAATTTCTGTCAGGAGCCGGGCTCTTCTATTTGGAGGGGGGGGGGGGGGGGGGGGGGGCTTTCCTTCTGGCCCGGTGGGTGTTTGTGGTCATCATTTGGTTAAGATCTGTACACGGTGCTTTGCATCTTAGTGCACTTTGAGAAATCTGTGCTTGCTGCACTGCATTTTACTGCACTATGAGAAATCTACGCACGCTGCACTCATAGTACTGCACTATGAGGAATCAGTGTACTGCACTGCATCTTACTGCACTATGACAAATCTGTGTTACTACACTTCATCTTACTATATTGTGAGGAATCTGTACACGCTGCAGTGCATCTTACTGCACTATGACAAATCTGTGTTACTACACTTCATCTTACTATATTGTGAGGAATCTGTACACGCTGCAGTGCATCTTACTGCACTATGAGGAATATATGCACTGCACTGCCATATTCTGCACTGTAAAAAATCGGTGCACACTGCACTGTCTCTGACTGCGCTCTGAGGAATCTCTGCACTGCATCTTACTGCACATTGAGGAATCTGTGCACGCTGCACTGCATCTTACTGCACTATGAGGAATCTGTGCACGCTGCACTGCATCTTACTGCACTATGAGGAATCTGTGCACGCTGCACTGTATCTTAATGCACTGTGACAGATCTGTGCACACTGCACTTTACTGTACTATGAGGAATCAGTGTCACCACAGTGCAACTTACTGTACTGAGGAATTTGTGCCACTGCACTGCATATTACTGCACTGTGAAAAATCTGTTCACATTGCACTGTATCTTAGCGCTCTATGAGAAATCTGTGCACATTCTTTGCTCGGCTCTCGCTGTTAGTTTATTGACTTTCTCACCTGCACCCCTGTGTCAGAAGCATGTCCCCAGGCAGTTGAATGTCAAGGCTTCCCTACTGCCCCATGCCCCTTTGCCCCTGTTTTCCTATCCCAGTCTAGGTAAAACCTCAGTCATTGCAATAGTTTCCAGCGGCTTAGGTTGGCTTATAGCATTATCTGCTGCAGAGGTTGTGTGTCTGCTGCCGGGATTGTGTGTGTGTGCATTGACCTTGGGTCTCCCAGGTAGGCGACCTTCCAATCAGTGGAATGTACATGTCTGTGTTTTTGATTTGTCTCTGCAGGTTGGATGTGTGTTTTATGTGAACAGGGTAGCGTTGTCTTTGCAGACTGTGTGTGTTTGTGTGTGTGTATGAGACACGTCTGCAGTGTGTCTTTTTAAAGATGTCTGTCTTTGCAGATGTTCGCGACTGTCAGTCACTCTTCTTGGCCTCTCATCTCTGTACAGAAATCTTTAGGATCACTTGCTGTAAGAGGGTCTGTTCTGTGCAGAATAGTCAGGTACTACTCCGCACACTGCAGACGTCTCAGCAAAGTCACATGTGAAGTTCTAGTTCTTCCCCATTTTTTGGTAGAATTTGGCAGCTTTGAGTGAGACTTCAGCACGACCTCCAAATGTGTGAGTGACCCAAGCACCCAGGGCTACTTGTATGATAATGCTGTAAAGGGTTACTGTACTCTCATCAGTGGTGTGTTGAAGAGGATTGTACTATGATATAGGAGTCTATGTGAAGGATTCCATTCTGCTCTGCTTGTCACTTCAGCAGGAAGGGGAGAATGTAAATGTAAATGTTTTTGTACTTGTATAGCGCACAGCTACCCGCAGTGGGTTTCCTGGCGCTTGTACGAATACCGCAAGGGAACCCTTCCTGGCTTTCCCTGTGAAGTGTCCACTCCTGGGCACCCCCATGGTGCAGACCAGGCATTCCTCGCATTGTGGGGGCCGTTGTGGAGACTAAGCAAGCTATTGCCCAGAGTTGCAGCGTGGGACCCATGATCAGAATAGGCACTGAGGCGAGAATATCCGGTCAGGGGAATTAATGAGCCCAAGACCCGCCGGGGCAGGAATCGAACCCTGGTCCCTGGCCAGAGCGCTTCATCGAGGTCTGCCTGCTCTAACCATTGAGCCACACTTCTCCACAAAATGCAACAAAATGCACAAGCAGAACATGCTAGAAGAGGCCAGAAAAGAGAAATAAGAGTGACACAGAGAGTAACATGAAGGGTGGAGTAAAGTAATTAATAGATATTGATGATCAAAAATATGACAGAAATATGTTTGTAGGGGAGGGAATGAGAGTTCTTGAAGAAGGGCAGGAAAATAAATGTAATGAAGATTGTGTAGAAATTGCCAAAAGTTGAATTACATGTTGTGAATTAAAAAATGTGATTTTAAGTGGAACCTGAAGGTGATTTTTCAAGAGTCTATAGGTGTAATGTGCTGTTTAGGGGTACCAATACTTGAACCAACTTTAGAGCTATGGGTCTGGGATTTAATCCCAATCAACAAACGGTGTGAAAGGACCCAAATGGAGGAATCAATGTATTTTCCTGCGTGTTACCAATTTGAACTCTAGTGAGATAGCTAGGAGGTCCTAGGTTTGCCCTTTCCTCCTGTATAAATAGGTTAATGTCAAATCACAAGGGGGGAGAGTAGAGGTAGGAGAGATAGGGACTCGTCCTTCACGAATCTTGTCAGATAATCAAAAAGAAAGTCCCTTGTATTGCAGAAGGAAAGCGCACCTCTTGCTAGGACTGTAAAGAAAGAAAAAATGTTTTCTTTCAAATAACCCTTACCCCTTCCCCAGGTTTCCCCTCGGTGGCTTCCTTCATCATAGGGTCCATCCCTGCCCTCTACAGACAGGGACATGCTGCTACCGAAGAATATGCACTTAAATGAAAAATAAGGGTGTCCCTGTACACCTATACACCTATGTGGTCTTGTTATGAAGATGAAGTGGGTTTTGGAAGTGAACGTTAAAAATATCAAAATAGTGGGACAAAAACAACTTTCTTTTCTACCCCTAATTAATATACTAAAATCTGGGGACAAGCAGAAAATGCTAGAGGCGTGACTACCTACTGTTTCCCTAGTTGGTCGGCTCGTTTCAGGCCCTACCCCAAGGCTTTTCATTAGGTCCTCAAAGGAGAAATGATGATCCCACTCCTGATTCTACTATTAGCACAGTTAAAGTGATAAACAAAAATAAAAATATATACAGCACCTAATTGGTTTGCTTTAAATCTCAAAAGTCCTGCAGAGTTACGAAGAGAAAGAAAAAGGTAAAAAAAATGCACAACCTTCTGGTCTACAATGCGTTAAAAATCATTGGTTTATTCAGTGGTTATAGTGGTGAAAATAATCCAAACCAGTGCGTATAAAGTGGGAAAATGCTGTGATAATTGGACTAACAAGACATTACAAACATTTAAAAAGCATAAATTGCTGGCACATCGCTGTGTTTCCAATGTGATTGAGGTTCATTACATACATGATCAGAGACCTTGACCTGGCCTCATGAGTCCTTCGAGGAGTTGGAAGGACGCCTGTAGTCAAATACTAAAGGTACGTTAATAAATGAGAGATTCTCAGATGTTAGAATACTGTCTAAAACGATGTGACAAATCGCTTACGGGATGTTGGGCAGAGCGTGTCTACTCGCTTCGTCAAGTCTACTCCCTTTCGGCAAACCTTAGTTGCTCACTCGAGGCTCCGATGTTACTAGAGCAGCGTGTGAGTTCAGCATATAACGTTGGTTCATTACCAAACTTAAGCGTCCACGTGGGTTAATGCACATGCTGCACAGATCTGTAATTTGTATCCTACATACCAGTCCTAATAAGTTCTGTTGGAAATGGCGCTTTCTATGGTGCATTTCCTGGACTTTTTTTGCTTTTCTCCCTTCCGGTTTTCCGCTGATCTATGTGCTAGACTTAGGATTTTGAGCACTTTTGACACTGCCATTGAGTGCCAAAACGCTGTGCTTGTCATACACATACTGGTGATTAGTGTAGACCTGATTGGCTGAATTGAGTTAGCTGGAAATCCTTTGTCTATAGGTGAGATATATACCTAGGGCATGTAACTCAACACCTCCTCCGACGGCCTGCAGCACTGGTTGTGCCACCCACGGATGTAACTCTTTAAACGTGCCGCAGGTTTGCCATGACGGGCCTGTGTTTGCAGGTTACTGTTATTTGGCTTAGGATTTAAAAGGCTAGTTGCACAGGCTCTGCAATTCTCTTGCTATACCGGAGTACTTCCTAGTGACAGGGTGCGGTGTCGGAAAGAGGTAGGTCATGTGTGCGTTTGTGCTACATGCACTTGTAATGATTGGCACCAGGTGGTGTGTTCGGTACAGTAGGGCATGTTTCCCACATTGGATTGATGTGAGGGATCTGTGGAAAGGCGCAGAAGCTGGATTTCGTGCATACAGATGTGTGGTAGTATAGTGTTTGATATTGATGAGTTTGTAATGGCGAACCTGCTCCGGTGGTGCGAGTGATTTCGACATTATGACTGTGGAAATACCACTTTGAGAAAGAGGGCATTTCTGTGCTCATGGCTCTGTGTGCCTATCTGACTGTCTCCAATTCGGGAAACAGCCTTTACAACGCAACTATTACACGCACACCGTTACAACGCACACCATTACAACGCAGGATCCTTTACAACGCATGCCTTTACAACGCATAATATTACATAGCAGATGCTATTACAACGCATGCCTTTGCAACGTAAGTATAGGTAAGTATATCATTTTATTTAATTTAATTTAATTTAATTTAATTTAAAAAGAACTTATAGAGCGCACGTACACTGAGTCAGTTTCACCTTTTTTTAATTTCAAAAATATTAAAAATAAATTAATAAAAGTTATTTTATATTTATAGTTTGGGTTTTGGGGTACAGGGGTATTTTTAGGTTTCAGGGTTGGGTATGGGTTTTGGGGTACAGGGGTATTTTTAGGTTTCAGGGCTGGGTTTGGGTTCTGGGGTATAGGGGTATTTTTAGGTTTCAGGGTTGGGTTTGGGTTTTGGGGTACAGGGTTATTTTTAAGTTTCAGGGTTGGGTTTGGGTTTTGGGGTGCAGGGGTATTTTTAGGTTTCAGGGCTGGGTTTGGGTTTTGGGGTACAGGGGTATTTTTAAGTTTCAGGGTTGGGTTTGGGTTTTGGGGTACAGGGGTATTTTTAGGTTTCAGGGCTGGGTTTGGTTTTTGGGATGCAGGGGTATTTTTAGGTTTCAGGGTTGAGTTTGGGTTTTGGGGTACAGGGGTATTTTTAGGGTTCAGGGCTGGGTTTGGGTTTTGGGGTACAGGGGTATTTTTAGGTTTCAGGGCTGGGTTTGGGTTTTGGGGTACAGGGGTATTTTTAGGGTTCAGGGCTGGGTTTGGGTTTTGCGGTACAGGGGTATTTTTAGGTTTCAGGGTTGGGTTTGGGTTTTGGGGTACAGGGGTATTTTTAGGTTTCAGGGCTGGGTTTGGGTTTTGGGGTACAGGGGTATTTTTAGGTTTCAGGGCTGGGTTTTGGTTCTGGGGTACAGGGGTATTTTTTGTGTTCAGGGCTGGGTCTGGGTTTTGGGGTATGGATATTTTTAGGTTTCAGGGCTGGGTTTTGCTTTTTGGGGTACAGGGGTATTTTTAGGGGTTTTTTAAATACCTAATCTATTTTTAAAAATATATATATATATGTACAAAATAATTATTTGAAAATAATGTAATTTATTAAATTAATTTAATTTTAATTAATTATAGTTTTTAAAAAAAATAATATACTTACCTATACTTACGTTGTAATGGCATGCGTTGTAATAGCATCTGCTATGTAGTGTCATGCGTTGTAAAGGTATGCGTTGTAAATGCTTCTGCGTTGTAAAAAATGCGTTGTAACGGTGTGTGTTGTGAAAGTTCGCGTTGTAACGTCATACATCCCTCCAATTCACAGATGGGGTCTGGGGGACAGTTCCATTTGTGCATTCCTAATAATACAGCCATAATCTAGGGGCGCAAAATAAATTGCAGACCTCTGACTTTGAGGGGCCTTCTTGGGTTGGTTAAGAAGGGGTAGAATTGGAACCTGCATTCCAAGGGGCAGGGTTGTGACACAACTAAAGATACAGATCAAGTCTCCCAGGGTAGGATGTCAGACAGGACACAATTTAGAGAGGGCCCTGTTGCAGGGATTCTGCCCAAGAACAGAGCTATGCGTAGGATTATGGGTTCTTAGTGAGTAGTGACTGAGCCATCCTTCCTCCTGAGTACCCATAAACCCACGACGGATTAGCTATAGTGTCTCACTTGCTCTCCTACTCACTCACAGAGACATCCCAGAACACAACACTCCCAGATCTCTCAGGAATCGCACACCCTTTCACTCAAACTCTTGTACCTGTACTCAATAAAATCTGACAGAGACACAAAAACAGTTTTAAAATATTTATTTTAACTAACGTGTCCTAACATGCAGTATACGTGCCACAACAAGCCGGAAAATGCATAATATAAATAGTCAGCATCGCAGCTAGTCCATATATCATGAAGGGAGATGACATAATGAAAAGACAATAGAGCCTAATCTCCCTCCCATCGCTAAGAAGAAATATTATTATATATTGGAAGAACTCTGGGCTTTGTCTGCAGACCCCATACCTTAGACTATAGATGGTAGTTCTACATCATAGGTGCTCTCATGCTCTTCACCCTGTAAAGGTCCCTCTCCAAGTGTGTGTTCCCTATGCATCTATCCCCATAATATCAAAGTACGAGTTTCCAACAACAGCTGCTTTGGTGTGTTGTGTCTAGGTGCCAGGGCCGCACCAGAACAGAATAGCAAGGGACATTGTTTGTCGACCTTGTTCACAATGTTCAGACTAAACTCAAGCAACAGGCAGAGAACTAACACAGCAGACAGTTCTCATGTGAAAGGCACGAACAAAGTTGATTGCAACAAGTATGCTTGTGGACGCCCAAGAAGATACGAAGAGTTCAAGGGGAGCAGAATGGTTGATGTCTTTAGAGCCTGTAGATCCATGGACTGAGAAATAAGTTTGACTTGCTTATTGATGGTGCTTTTCCAGGCCGAGTATGGGATAGTGACTGAGGGGAGTGTTGACTCGTCAATCTCTAACACTCTTATGGCCTTTATAAACTGGGTATTCCAGGGATTGCCAGGGCTAGACCGGATTCCTTTTAGCTGGAATTTAAGAGTGTTATCACCTGCTTTTAGGGTCCTAATAAAATATTTCAGGATATCGGCCTCGCAGTGAAGAGATTGTCTTTGTAGGCCCAGCTCCAATCGTAGTCTTGCCCGCTGAATAAAACTTGGCAGATGGAAACGTTTTTTGTAGGTGGAGATTTGGGCGAGCTCAAGACTGGAGGAGCATGCTCCAGGAAAGGCCTGGTGTCCATAAGTTAATGCAGGAAGTAAAGTAGCTTTAGCCACCTTCAGGATGGCTTCTGCAGAGGGGCTGCTCAAAGTTTGGTTCAGCCGGGTCAGGGAATATGTAATTGCACCTACTCTCTTTTGCAAAGCGGCTAGGTGAGCTGTAGGCCTGGACGTCTCGTTGAACCAGACTCCCAGGTAATTATATTTTACTGTTGTGTTAATCCTGGCAGGCCCGATGTTCCATGCCAACCATTTCCTGTTCTTACATCTGCCAAATACCAGTACCTTCATCTTTGCCTGGTTGATGTTCAGGGCATTGGCGGAGTTATATGTATGAAGCATACTTAATGCCCGTTGGAGACCCGATTTTGCTTGGTCCATTATTACAATATCATCTGCATATTCTAATATGTGAAGAGGCTTTTTAGCGGGTTCCAGTTTTGGCAGGAGATAGTTACTATTCTCCAAGAATGTACCGAGGTCGGCTGTGTAGAGATTGAACAGCAGCGGGGCAAGAACACAGCCTTGCTTTAGCCCATCTTCGACGGCAATTCTTGAAGAAAGTGTCTTTGGGCTGGTTTTAATTCGCACCCACGTGTTCTTATGCAGGGAAATTAGTGCACCTAGTAGGTCATGCGGAATCCCCCATTTGTTCAGCTTCCTCCACAAGATGTTCCGAGACACTTTATCAAAAGCTGCGCTGTAGTCTATAAAGCAGCAATATAGTGGAAGATGGTTTTTTTGTGCTGCTTTTTGACTCAGAGCGGCTAGAGTAATGATGTTGTCTATTGTGGAGGCCGATGCCCGGAACCCAGTTTGGTAGTATGGTATTATGTTATTTTCTTCGACCCATTCTTCAAGCAACCGAAGAAGACATCGAGCGTATGCCTTTGCCTCCAGGTCTAAGAGGGCAATGAGGCGATGGTTAGCCGGTGACGCAGGGTCACCTTTCTTGAATATGGGGCATAGAGTCGAACCTAACCAAGAGTCTGGGAGCTGGCCTGTCGCGAAAGCGTTGTTAAATAGGGGAGTCAGAAGGTCCGCCCACTCTTCCGGGGCGCATTTAAATAACCCGGCTGGGAGACCGTTGGGCCCTGGAGCCACGTCTTTTTTCATGGCTCGCAGTTGCTTGGTGACCTTGGCTGCAGTGGTCAGTTCTAAAGTTTCTGTTTGAATGGAAGCGGCACGATCTCTTAGTTCTATCACTGCGGGGTCGCCAGGGTCACTGCAATAAAGATCGGACACATGCAGGGCCCAGGCTTCTTCACAGACTGCATTTCCTCTCGTCTTGTTGGTGGAGTGGAGTTTGTTCATATAATCCCAAAACTGGGACTGACTTTTGCTCTTTAGAAGGTCAAAAATGTTTACCCACTCTGACTGTTCTTTGAGTCTCTTGGTCTCCCATAGGGATTTCTTGTAGGTCTTCCGCAACAGTGCCACCTTTTTGGCGGTGTGCACGGTTCAAATCAGTTTGTGCTGGCAGACGGCCTTCCTGAGGGTCTTTCTCTGAGAGGCTAACAATGGGTCATGGGTTTGCTTTGGATGTGGCCTGAATGTTCTATGATGGACCACGGGCCCGGCCAGGAGATCCTGTAGCTTAGCAATGGAGTTATCCCACCGGTGGTGTGATTCTGTCGGGGCTCTATGTCTGAAGTTACGCGTTTCGCCCTTGAGCCAGGTTCCCACCTTGGCAGATCCCTGTGAGTCCCATTTGATTCTTCTAACCATAGTGTGCAATTCGGCTCGCGTTGAATGCCCCACATCTGTCGTTTCGAGGGCGACTTGCACTTGCAGGTCCAGTGTGGCCACTATGGGGTTATGGTCACTCTCCAAACGATAGGGAATTTCCATCCTGGCCAGACGATTACCCAGAAGCGGGGAAAGAAAGATGTAGTCAATGGTTGAGATTCTCCTGAATGTTGGCAAGAAATGGGCGTCAGGGTGCAGTTAAAGCGAGATTTGCTGAGCCGAGCGGAAGTTATGGGTTGTTAGAAAAGTGATCAACGCTTCTTGCTCTTTATTTTTCCTTGCTAAGAGACCGTTGGATGAGAGGTCTTTGATGTTGAAATCTCCTAGTAGTAGTACCTCCGTGGATGCAAATTCTGCTAGAAGGTCTTCCAGTTGTTTTATCATCAGATCCGTTGTAGTTGATTTTGCAGTTTTTGCAGTATTATGATAAATGTTAATTAGGAGGATAGAGCGTGCCCTGCCTGAAAAAGACAGACCGGTAATCAGAACCGTCTGCCCTGCCGTCAGGTTCCGAGTGACAGGGGTAGCCGTTAACTTGCACCTGTGACTGATGAAAATGGAGAGGCCCCCTAAGGGTCTTCCGTAAGAATTGACCTTAGCGGCCGGTTGAAAAAGTTCATGATAACCAAGCAAAGGCGATGGGGATAGAGACCAGGTCTCCTGAAAACAAATTATGTCGGTTTTGTTCAGGAATTCAACGGCTGATTTTGAAGCAAGGGTTGACTTTAGCCCGCTCGTGTTCCAAGATGTGATAGTTAGTTTGGAATTGGGCCAGTTGGTGTTCTTGTTAGGAGGATCGCTGTTGTTGGGCAAAGTTAATTGACGACTCTGGGACTAAGTCTCCGTAGCGCATGTCGTTGACATGGGCGACAGGGCAGTTAAACTTGCAGCTTATCATACGTTGATTTTTATAGCATGCAATGTTTAGGAGATTGTCAGCTTTCGACGCTTCTGGAAGCCAGGCATGGGTTGTGCCCCGGGACCCCTTCAGTACGCTGGTAAGCTGTTTCGCAGGGGCCTGTGGGAGAAGGACGTGGGGGTATTTTTGTTGGGTGGGAACCCACATTTCAATGCCCCAGTTTTCAAATTGGTTGGCTTCCTTAAAAATTGCATTCCTAATGGATTCCTGGGACCACGTTGTAATGGTGGCCTCTGAGCCCCCTCTCCCTGGTATTGTGGAGAACTTGACTGATGTAAGGTCTGAGGAGGTGATCCCGGCCAGTGCTGGAATGCAGTTGAATAGACCGAGGAGATTGCATCTGTTAAGAGTATCATATGGGCCCTTATGCTCGTAGTGTGGATAAAATACTAGTTCTGCTCTCTTTTCCGGGCTCTGGTGATCCTGGCTCCTGGCTGTTCCAGGTAAAGGAGCTGCCGCCATCAGGAGTTGGAAGCGTGCTTCAGGTGGGTAAATAGACCCCCCCCAATTGACTTGTCATTCCCGAAACTTGTGGCACTTGAGGCAAAGAGTAGCTCTGCGGCTGTGGATGGAAGTCCCAACAGGCTTTAGTTAGGTCTTCTAATTGATGGGGCGCACTGCGGTCTGTGGCAGTGCCCACTATTGGGCTGTGAAGATCTGTGTTCTTGATTTCTGCCATTCCCTGGGGTTGAGGTGGACTATTCCGGTCTTCCATTATTGCTTCAGTGATCTGTACAGGGTTATTCTGGTTCCCAGCGCTGTGCTCTTTGGTACTTATTCCTGTAGATTTGTTTGGCTGTAATACGTTTACTGTGGTTGAGGTGGGTGCTTCTGGGGCTCTTGTGATCCCGGAACTGCCCAGGGTTGGTGACCCGGGCTGTTCTCTGATGACCATTGAGCCAGCGGGGGGCTTACTTTTCTCTATGTTTTTTATTTTGGGTTTTACAGGTGGGTTGAAAATGGGGAAGTAGGGGAGACCCCTTGGTTTAGTAACTGGTAGACTGAGTGACGCTAACCCTTCGAGCCCCGATCTTCTTTTCAATAAGCGTTGTTTTTTAGATTGTTTTTTAAGTTTTTTTCTTTCCCGCCTTGACAGTGAGGTTTTCGTTGGAGGCTTAGAAACGCTGTGAGTCAGGCCCGTATGGGTGCTGTCGGAGCGATCGGATCGCATGGTTGATACTTGCGTCGATGTGGTTTCGGTGAGTTCCAAGCCCGCTCGGAGCGGGCCGGGGCTGGATCCCTAGTGAAAGGCTGGCCGAACTTTTAATAGCTTTGTCGGCACGAGTCGGTGTATTTTTTCTCACAGGGCAAGGGCCGGCTAGTGAGGCGGAGCGCAAAGGGTCTTCGAGGATATATGGAATTTGAAACTCTTGCATGGGCATAGGCTGAGATGTTCCTTGTCTGCAGCTGTGGCACTCAACGCTGTTCAGGATTACGCCCATGATTTCGGGGAGGGACGAGAGTTTGTTGATTATTGGGCTACAGGGACAAGAATTCCGATTGCCCATTGTCCCTGCCAGGCCTTCGAGGGTGCATATCCTGGAGCCCAGATCCGACAGTGTTGATGCCAGAGTTTGCATTAGATACGTCGGTGCCATCTTACTTCTCCTATTTATATGGTAGCTAGGCATGTGCCATTTTAGTAATTTACCTTCGGATTACCGAATTTAGAGTATAACCTAATTATTTAAGTAAATGTTTCCGTTTTAACACTTCTTTGTTAAATAACTAGTATAACTGTTATAGAATTCATTATATATTACGCAATTGCTGAAATATCTACATTTATTGTATACGTTCATACAATATTCATATGTCTATTAATAAGCTACATACCTAATAAATTCTCAAAATTATATTTACTGACATTAACTACTATGTATTAATTAACTCGTAAGAGCATTTTGACTCGAAAAATACGGTCGCCATCTTAGGTTGGGCCGCAAGGGAAAGTTGGATAGCGGACTATTATATTGATACACTATCTCAAAGTTGATGTATAATCTAATACTCATACGAAAAATTGCAACGGGCTAACAAGTTACTTCACCTGTTGTTCATAATATAATATTCTACATACAAATCAGTAGTAACGATATTTGCCACGTTAATTATATCATAAGGGGTGAGCTTCTGTTGGCGGATGTCTATCTTTCTCTAAAGTAACATTTCTTATAGTATAAGCAAATAGATAATTAAATGTTGACTGGTCATTTCACCTATCTATTATAAGTTATGTATGGTGTATTGCACTCTCAAAAGGCCACATCTTCTGAATATAGTAGATTAAAAAGCAAAAGAACCAGGTTTAGGAGTGAAAGTGAAAGTTGATCATCATGTCTTATGAAAACTCATCAACAAGAGATGATATTTTAAATGAGGTACAAATGGATATTAAAAAGAGAAAAGCACGTAAACTAAAACGTGATGAGAATGACTACCAATCAGGACGTATATATACATTTGCTAAAAGATTTGACTACCTTGTTAATAAAAGATCAGTGGGGAAACAGTCAGGCAGCACCCCAACGATCAGTGATACTGATGCATCTTCTAGCAATATATCGAGTGATGAAAAGGAGGATGCTCCTGTTTTGACATCAATTACAACACCTGAGACCAATTTTTTAGAAGAGGTTCGACGACTCAGGAGGGGGAATCGAGATACAGAAAACAGGAATCGATATACATTTGCAAAAAGACCAGGAGAGGGAGGAGAGGTGGTAGGAGATCCAGAATCAAGGATAAAGAGGAGCTTGAGATCATGGAAACAACAGCCGTGAATAGAGAGTATAATGTAAGTGACATTGAAGTTCTCAATCTGTCTGAATTGGATTTATCTGATGATATGGTAATTTTACCTAAGAAAGGCTTGGGTTTCTGTCCTGCCAAGAGACAGGACTGGTATATGACGAAAATTGATCTATTTAAATTCGTTAGAAGATTAAAACTGAAGAAATTATTTTCTAATGCACCTGAAAAAAAGAAATATACAGCTAAAGAACTTATGAGTAATCTTACTATTCAAGAGCTAAAGGGCACTCAGCTACTAATGTCACTCACAGATAAAGAAGATGACCCTATAACCATATCTAAATTATTAGAAGACCTGGAAGTAGATCGTTTTCAAACTGAAGGGTGTGGCCTTAAGATTAAATCTAAATGGACACCACAACTGACCCCGAATAACACCATAGATGTATTCTTTAAGGCAGTCAATACGGAGATAGATAAGGAAATTGATAACAGAGAGAGGAAACAACTTAATACTAGAGAAGATAATTTATCCATAAGTGAGAGAAATACCCTTAAAGAACTTCATGAGTAACAAAACTATAATGATACGAAGGGCCGATAAAGGTGGGAATCTAGTTATTCAGAATACTATAGACTATAACAATGAGGTTCAGTCCCAATTAGACAACATACTATACTATGAGAAACTGTCATCCAACCCGATGAGGGAACTTGCAGATGAGATCAATCAAAAGGTTAAGGAATGGTATGACCTAACCCTTTTAGATCATGATGAATATTTATATCTGCAGGTGTCTTATCCAAGGGCACCTTGCATGTACACTCTGCCTAAGATTCCAAAATGCCGAGACAAACCACCTGGAAGACCTATTATATCCGGCATAGGTGGACGGACAGAACACTTATCACAATACATTGATACTTTTTTGAAAGAATATGTTTATAACTTACCATCGTTTATTGAGGATACCAAGTACGTTCTAAATCTGTTGAGTGACTTGGTGTGGGAAGAAGGGATGATACTAGCTACATTAGATGTAGTATCATTATACTCAAATATTGATCATAACCTTGGAATTCAAGCACTAGACTTTTTCCTTAGCCGCAGATCAGCGGAATTATATGACCATACTCAGATGATCTTACACATGACAGAATTGTTCCTTAAAAATAATGTATTTTTGTTTAATGGACAATGGTACAAACAACAACTCGGAACTGCGATGGGATCCAGATTCGCTCTGTGTTTTGCTAACCTCTTCATGGGGTAGTTCGAGGCGGGGTGAATCTGGGGTCCCGATAACAAAGAGTGGATACAGTATACACAATACTGGGGTCGTTTTATAGAGGACTGTCTTTTAATTTGGATGGGAACTGTGGAACAACTTAAAGGTTTTTTTGATTATTTAAATGACAATACTCTCAACCTGAAATTTACAACCCAATATGACTTTAAGAGCATCACATTTCTGGATATAGATTTGTTTGTAGATGGTGATAGACTGAGAAGTAGAATGTTTAGGAAACCAACAAGTTGTAATGCAATTTTACACGCTAGAAGTTGCCATCCTAGCAGCCATATCAATGCCATCCCATATGGGGAAATGGTGAGGGCACGACGAAATTGTTCTCTAGATAGTGATTTTACTTACAATGTGAAAGATATGTCACATAGATTTAGAGATCGAGGTTACAAAGAGAAAGTGATCAAATCTGCAATAACAAGAGTCAATAAACTTAAGCGTAGTGTAACCCTTAGAGAAAGAAACAAGAATGACAAAGAAGATAAAGTTAGATTGATAACTAATTATAGTACAGAGAGTTCGAAACTCTTTTCTATTTTGAAAAAACACTGGCACTTGTTGACATTAGATCAAGATTTACAACCTTATCTTACCAAAAATCCAAGTATTACCTTTAAGAAAGGACTAACTCTGTCAAATATGCTAAGTCCTAGCTACCCTAAGAGACTGGAGACTTCAGATTGGTTGACGAGACATAAAGGGTTTCACAAGTGCGGGAGATGTAACTCATGTAGGTGGGCTAAGAAGAAAGTAACAAGCTTTAACTATAATGAGACAGGAGAGAATGTTATTGGAATGTTTATTAACTGTGATACCACCTATGTGGTGTATGTTATCGTTTGCACCTGCGGTAAAATTTACATGGGAAGCACGATAAGAAGATTGAGAGATAGGATGGCTGAACACTATAGAGCGTTAAAATAAGGAGATACACGCTACCCTACTGCATCCCATATGGTTCAGAACTATGAAAACAGAGGGCGTCATGTATTTAGTTATCATGGTGTCGACCACATTTAACCAGATCCTAGAGGAGGTAACAGACTGTTGACATTAAGAAGAAGAGAAGTAATGTGGTTGATTAAATTAAAAGCAGTAGAACAAGGACTCAATATAGATCATGAATATGAATTCTTTTTGGGTCATGAATAAGGTATTTAGGTAACTGATCTGTATGTGTTTATGAGATAAAGATTTGTTAAATGAACCTGAATATATCCAGGGAATGATGCGTAGAGAGATGATGTAAGAGATATTAGATTATTGATTGCTAATGATATTTAGAGTATACGAAATGTATTTATATATACCATCAATTGTGATAATAATATACATACCATGAATTGTTGATGAATTTTCATAAGACATTATGATCAACTTTCACTTTCACTCCTAAACCTGGTTCTTTTGCTTTTTAATCTACTATATTCAGAAGATGTGGCCTTTTGAGAGTGCAATACACCATATATAACTAATAATAGATAGGTGAAATGACCAGTCAACATTTAATTATCTATTTGCTTATACTATAAGAAATGTTACTTTAGAGAAAGATAGACATCCGCCAACAGAAGCTCACCCCTTATGATATAATTAACGTGGCAAATATCGTTACTACTGATTTGTATGTAGAATATTATATTATGAACAACAGGTGAAGTAACTTGTTAGCCCGTTGCAATTTTTCATATGAGTATTAAATTATACATCAACTTTGAGATAGTGTATCAATATAATAGTCCGCTATCTAACTTTCTCTTGCGGCCCGACCTAAGATGGCGACCGTATTTTTCGAGTCAAATCGCTCTTACGAGTTAATTAATACATAGTAGTTAATGTCAGTAAATATAATTTTGAGAATTTATTAGGTATGTAGCTTATTAATAGACATATGAATATTGTACTAACGTATACAATAAATTTTGATATTTCGGCAATTGCGTAATATATAATGAATTCTATAACAGTTATACTAGTTATTTAACAAAGAAGTGTTAAAACGGAAACGTTTACCTAAATAATTAGGTTATACTCTAAATTCGGTAATCCGAAGGTAAATTACTTTACTAAAATGGCGCATGCCTAGCTACCTTATAAATAGGAGAAGTAAGATGGCGCCGACGTAGAACGCTACGGATTTTCGAAAACATTAGTAAACAACAGGTAAGCCGGAACTTCGAGCGCATAAATACAGGTTACGAATAGACAATATTGGTGCACGATATTTACTTAGGATTTAACAGTGATAAATATTATTAATATTATAGGTGTCGTACTCGCACATTATGACGGAGGAACTATAAAATTGCAGAAGGAAAACGTCAACGACATAAATCACGAAATTTGAGGTGAGGGATTACTAAAAAGAGTCCGTAACATTGTGTTATGTTTGAAAACCATGTAGTTCAGATTAACATCGATAATTTTCTTTGTAGATTGAATTTGCCAACTATGATGAAAAGTACATAATCAGAAGTACTACATAGACGGGTGAGCTTATTATTAAGAGAGGACCTTAACTACATATACTATAGTACATATGCTTAAATAATCACACTTATATTGTTGTGGTTATTTTTAGACGGAACATAAGAACTAGAACATACTTACTTAGGACCATTATTGGATTAAGAAAACGTTATATTGGTACGTTGTAGCTCGTCTCAGACCACATCTAATGATAAATTTTAATAGCCATGATTTACCACTTCATGACTATGATAGTAACTTGGAATGACAACACTCTTTGGTGACTACTTACACTTTATCTATATAGACGTTTATAGCACTTTTGGGTGTCTTGAGTGTGAATTTGGTCTTTGCTTTTTACTATTGCTATGGACACTCTATGGCATGAGGGTGTATTACTTCAAGATTTATAATGAACCTGTGATTATTAATGTAATTGGATGAATTTCCATATGTATAGTTTATTTGAATATGTATATCTTTTATTATTTGGGTTGCATCCCTGAAGAAGTCAATGGTCGATACAGACCAGACGAAACACGTGTTGGCTGAGTCAGAACGTTATGGAAAATTAGAAATGAACTTATCAATGAAGAAAATAAATTGAAAAATTCCATATTTAGAAGACTGTAATTTATGGACAATTGAGTGCTCGGAAGAAATTTGTATAGCTTTGAATCACCTAGGTGGTTTGTATGTGTTGTCGTGGTAACCGACCTCTTTCATCCTGAGCACCTTTCATATTATTCTGAATACTTACTTTTAAGTGTACTTGCAGTGCGCTCAGATATAACTGTTACCAATCTCTTTTATGCCATAAGGTACCCTGTTGTTAAGGATATTGTTACTGGACCGAGGGGTCTCGTCATGCCTTGGGTGCACCCTCAGCTGGCTGCCTGGAGCTGCTGCAGCTTATACCTCTGCCGAAGGGGAAACCATTCTCCAAATTGTAAGCATGCCACTTCTGGTGTCAGTCTTTTACTTACATGGGTTATTGTTTTTTTCTACATCGGGTGATAGTGATCCCACACTCATGTAGGAGCCGCTGGGTGCCTCGGGACCTAATCTGAATGAACGAAAACACATAATTGTTTCCTATAGCTTTAGGTGGTCCCATCAATCTAATCAACGTGTTGCCAGCAGGGGCTACACTTTGATTAGATTGATCAAAGTTGGCTGGTGTAGTTTGAGTGGCTGTGTCACGAATCATAGTCAGAACCTGTGATTTCAACTGTACGGGGTACTGGATATTGGTAATGTTGTGGTTTATACTAATATGTTAGCGGGAAAATGAAATAGCTTGAACAGCCTTCCTATATGGTTCTGCCGCTTTTGATGTGGGAGAAATTGCTTGGATTGTGAAAACCTTGGAGATGTACGCCCATGTGTATGTTGCTTACAAGGTTGAGGGGATAACTGTGCAAGCAAACACCTACGACCAGTACATATTTGTTATTGCTGTTCTTCTGCTAATGGAAGAGTTTGACAATTGTATATAACTTTAATGTATACCCTACATTAAATTAAATCTCAAACCCACTTTTTAACAGTTGGGGTAGCTGTGGCACCCCAGCATTGAGCCACTGCTTTCTTGGCAAAAAGGGTCAAGACGGCAACAATACACCTGTTGCACAGCTTGAGGTTCTTAACCATCCCCAGCAGACACATTTCAGGAATACATGCCACATTTTCTAACACAACCTCAGTTATCAATCTTGTAACTTAATTCCGAAATGCATATGTTTTAGCACAGCTCCATGCAAGATGCACAAAGTCTTCATCACCCTGCCCACATCTTATACATCTCGCAGTATCCTGTAAGCAAACTTCCGCAATTGGCATGGTGTATAATACAGCTGATGCAGGAAGTTGAAATGAATAACACGGAGATTGCAGTTTGCTGTCAGTCTGCCAGTTAGTTCGCAGCAGAACTGCAATTGTTCCAGTGGCACTTGGGACTCTTGCTCCTCATACCATTTGATAAGTGAAGGAGGCACAATAATTGCAGTCTCTCTCATAGACGCGTTGTACAATTTTGTTACCAGACCCCCTACTGTCTTCCGCAGCCAGCACCGCCTGCAACACTGTCAGTGTTTTCGGCTCTGCTGGAAAGTCAGGAAATATGGATCTGATCCTCTGTCGCACCCTCATATATGTAAAGCCCAGAATTATGCTGTGGTCACTCCCAGCCTGCACGTCTGAAAGCGATTGGAACCAGCTATTCCTCTATAGGTCCCCCATCTGTCTGACACCTGGCGCCTGTTCTTGGGTCGCAGTAATATCTGAATGTGTAGCAATCGGTAGCGCCGGGGCATATAAATAATCCAGTCGCGCCCACTTAGCCAAAGTCATCCAGGCCCGAGCAGTGCATTTGACAGAATTGATCTCAGATCTCAGGGCTTTCCTCTCTCCTGACAGCGCCAGCGCCAGCAGGGGGATCGGGGCACAGTATCTGCTTCGACCGCAACATGTGGCAGGAACCGCTGACTGCGGGTAGTATCAATAGTGTACAAATTGCACTTGGACACATAGACAGTATAGTCGCATGTCCGGCGCTTCAAATCCTCCCCGATCAAATGGCTACATAAGCAAGTCCCAGCTGCATCTCGGTTTCTGACCGCCCCACACAAGGGTCAGTAGAGCCGTCTGAAGCGTGTTGAATAGTGCAATATTGAGCCTGATGGGGATATTCACAAACAATTAGAGGAGTTTGGGCAATACTGTCATTTTTGTGACCGCGATCCTGTCCGCCAGCGAAAGAGGCAGCTTAGCCTATCGTTCTGTATGCTCAGTGATTCGGGTAATGACTCCACTATAATTCATGGAGAGTACTGTATTAGGGTCTCAATGCACCCATATCTCTAAATATTTAATCGGGTCAGTAGACCACGACAGGGGGAAATCCAGCTCCACCTCTTTCGTTTCTGCCATCAGCGGAAAGACTGTTGACTTCTCCCAGTTTATCCCTAATCCGGAATATCTCTCAAATTTCACATATTCCTTCAGTAGTGCCGGGGGATTTTCGGCATGTTCACGCACATTCAGCATCATATCATCTGTGTAGAGCGAGACCCCAAGAGATCTCTGCCGGAATAGCAACGCTGCATGAGCATGTTTTTGACGAATTCTACAAGCTGAGGGCTCCGATGCAAGTGAAAAGCGTATCGGCGACAAAGGGCATTCCTGCCTTGTGCCTCTCTTAATTGAGAATGCATTTGCGACCCAGCCATTCCTTCGCACTTGTGCCTCCGGCTCATTAAATAATAATTTGACCTATTTAAGGAAAAACAGTGGCATACCCATTCTAAGTAAAACAGTAAACATATACTCCCACCGCAGGGAGTCGAATGTCTTTTCCGCAACAAGCAGCTCAGCCACTGCTTGAAAATCCAGCTCAAAGTAGTGCAACGCTTCAAAGATAGTACTCAAGTTTTGTGTCATTGATAACTTGGGGACAAACCCTGACTGATCCGGGAGGATTCATTTTTGGTACGAAAGGCTGTAGCCAGGTAGCGATCATTTTTGCTAAAATCTTGGCATTTATATTAATGAGGGAGAGAGTTCTATGTGATTCACACCTGTTTACCACCTTGTCAGGTTTTAGCAACGTAACAATAAGAGCTTCCTTAAGAGAAGGGGGCAGTCTCCCAGTCTTGTACGCTTCCACAAAGACATCCAATAATCTAGGCTCCAATTCCTCTATATATGCTTATAGAACTCGTTCGGAAGCCCATCAAGGCCAGCTGACTTACATGTGGGGAGGGGTTCAGGTTTTAATGTCTTTATTTCGATAATTGAAATCATAAAAGACAAATTAGCAACACATTTACATATATATAAAATCAACAATGTACATCAAACTTAAATCCAAGGTTAAAAAGTTATTAAACCATCAACGACAATAATAATCAAGACATTAAATATTCCAAATATAATAACATTTCATAAGAGTTAAAAAGCTCTAAAATGGGTTTAACAGGTTTTAATGATGGGCACTATGCAGCTTACACTCTGTCAGGAAGTGGTAAGATTCCTTCTTGATCTGATTACCCAGGCCCAACCTAGGTATTTAGCCAGGCATATCACAATAAAGTCAGATGTGTTTGTTTTTAAAACCCATATTGCATCTAAAGATTTATTGCAGTTTATACGTTTAAAAATGGGTTTTAGCCACTTTGAACGGGGTTCACTATATCGCGGGCAAACAAACAAAAAATGTCCCTCTGATTCCTTACACCCAGTGCAATGGCTACATAGGTTACTAGTTTTATTATTCCATGTTGCTGTGAAGGAATTGAGGGGTAAGGTGCCCACCCGAAATTGATGATACAATTTTTTCTCTAGGGGCTTAGAAATAAGATCCCAATATAGCTCCCGAACCGGATCCAATTTAAATCTTAAAAAACACCCTGTCAGATCTTCAGAACCGGATGCCTGGACCAGGGAATGGCGGATAGAAGCCCAGAATAGACTCTTAAAATCCTTTTTTGAGGGAAAATTACTAATATCTGGCGAGAACCACAGGTGGCTAAGGCCCATATCAACCAGGGTCTTTTTCACCATCTGCAGCCATGGGATTCTCTCTGAGCCCCCTATAGCCTTTACCTCGGATACCTCCTTTGCAAAGAGTGACAACTCCTCCGTGGTCCACAAACGCCTCCAGGTGGACACTACTCTAAAGCGTGCCATATCTGTTATTGGACGGCAACCCATGTCATGGCAAAGAGGGATCAGTGGTGTTGATTGGGGGAGTCCCACCAAACTACGAAGGAACCTGCACTGGATTTTGTACAAACTTGAAAGATCCATAAAGCCCCATAACTCTGCCCCGTACAATGTCGCAGCATTGATTTTAACATCGTAAATTTGTAAAGCCGGGGCAACCCTTTTGGTGATCGATTTCTTTTGCTCCCGCAAAAGGCAACCAGTGAGTTGGGACAGTTTTAGATGCTGGGTCTCAATTTGTGGTTTCCAGGACAATCGGCAATCCAGAGTGACCCCCAGATACGTCATCGTGTCAACTTGTTCTAGGTTTACCCCATTAAGTTGTACACTACTACGTATAAATTTTTTTCTGGAAAAAACCATAAATTTTGTTTTCCCCACATTTATCTGAAGGTCATTACGATTACAGTATTCCTCAAAGTGATTCAATGCCTTCTGCAGACCCCCCCTCGTTTTAGATAAGAGGAGGGTGTCGTCCGCAAAGATCAGCAGTGGGAATTTTGTCCCCGCCAGAGACGGAGCATCGGTGTTAATTGACCCAAAAAATTTCACTACCTGGTCTATAAATAGTAGGAATAGGGTGGGTGCGAGAACGCACCCCTGGCGGACTCCTCGGGAGACTGGAAAAGAGTCCGTAAATTGGCCTTGTGCCCCCCATCTGACCCTGGCGAAATTGTCTTCATGTAGTCTGATGATGATGTCTACTAGTTCCCCCGGCATTCCTAGATCCCTTAAGACCTGCCACAGTTTTCCTCTCGGCACCAAATCAAATGCTGATTTTAAATCTATAAATGCAGCAAAGATGGTACCGCCGCCAAGTATAACAAATTTCCAAAAAATCATACAAAACCTCAGGACCTGGTCTATAGTACTTGTGCCTGGTCTAAAACCTGCCTGTAAAGGGGATAGTATTCCTTCCATATCCATCCAACCATGGACCCTCACCAAAATCATACGGGAAAAAACCTTTTGGAAGCAATCAATTAGACTGATCGGGCGATAGTTCCCTGGGTTTGATCTATCACCCTTTTTGTGTATGGGGAGAATCTCCGCCCCTTTCCAGGTCTTGGGGATGTGGGCACCTCGCGCAATGTTGTTAGCTATGTAAGTTAGGTAAGGTACCCACAGACCCGTGTTCGCTTTAAAGAGGTCGGCCGGAATTTGGTCCAACCCAGGTGCCTTCCCCCTCTTTGTTAGCCCCAAAGCATATTCTGTTTCAGCTTCAGTGAAGGACAGGGTCAAATTGCCTGATGATATTGACGGCAGCATAGGCATTCTGGACGGGGAATCATGGGCCACTGTACAGAATTGGGTAGAGTAATGTTTGATCCAGTCTTCCGGGCAAACATGGTTAGATGGGGTACGAAACTCGCCATCTTTACCACTTTTGACGATGTCCCAGAATTTGACATGGTCATTTGATTTACTGGCTTCCAGAAGATCAGCCCAAAACTCATCTTCCCATTCCTTTTTTGCCACCCATTGTACTTTTTTATACGTTTTCCTAGCCTCTTTAACAGCACAGATATCTCTAATTTTAACTTTTTCTATAAGGTGGGTATGTGCATCTCTACATTCTCTATTATACCATTTACTTCTTGGGGGGTTCAGATGTCCGGTATTATGGTTACATGGCTTTGATAGAATAAATTTAAGTTCAGAAAAGCAGTTATCATGGATACCCATCAATTTATGTAAAACATCCTGACCCTTTTCAACAGCAATGGACTTCATGTTAATTAGAGCACATGTCACTACCTTTTCAATGTTGGTCTGAATCATTACATCGTTTGAAATTAATGACCACTTTACTCTCCTCCGGTCATTTGATACCGTTATCACCCCTTGCCCCCTAGGATCCGGTTCCCTTGTTTTTATCTGGTCACACATTAAGAATTTCAAGGACAGGGGGTTATGGTCACTCTCAGATCGTGTTATGATTTCCATGTCATCGATTACATTCCAATGTTCCATTTTTATGAAGATGTAATCTATACGACTCTTCCTTACACCATTGTCAAAGGTAGGGTTTGCTCCAAGGTCTGATTTTGTGCGACCGTTCACAGCCCTTAAACCCCAAGTGAGGCAGAAGGAAGTCCAGTTCAAGGCGGCCTCCGTTGCTTTGACTATGGTTTTGTTTGAAAGTTCAGGAATTTTCCACGTAACGTCTTCTTCGTAACCCCAATTATCCTCTGGCTGGTACAAAGGCTCAATCGTGCAATTAATGTCACCTGCTAGCAAGATAAAGGAGGCTTTATCCCAGCCCATTAGCAGTGTATCCAATTCGCCGATCAATTTGGGGCTTCTGCCGCCAGGGAGACCTCTTGAATATATGTTAATGATGAGCAAGTCCTGCCCCCCTGTTTTACTCAACCTTACAACCAGTATGTCAGGGTTATCCACATACAATTCAGAAGCTGTAAAACCCCAGGCCTGTTTGACCCATGTGGTTAAGCCCCCAGACGCCTGCCCCTTTATACCTTTTGCTGCTGGTTTAAAAAAGTTAATATAGCCAGCCATGTAGAACGGAGCTGTAGCCCATGTTTCCTGTAGTAGCACAACCTCATAACTACCTATAAACTCCGACCAGTCATCAGATACCAGCCGTGATTTGACTCCAGCAACGTTCCAGGACACCAAATGTGAACATAACAAGTCTATCTCTGTGAAGTTGTTGCTAACAGAGAACGGGGATTGTGGACTCGATAGATGGGTGTTTATTAATCCTACTTCTTCTACATTGGGGGTAGTGCCTTTAACCCTAAAAAAACCCTTTACTGGCCCGCTACTGTCAGGCATTGACTGGCACTCCTCTACCAGTTCTGGGGTGGGGATAGATGAGGTATGGACTCCCTCATCTTCCTCCAGTGCTAGTTTGGGTGACTGGTTAGGTGCACATAGTCAGTCAACCCATTCTAGGTCAGACAGTGCCTCAAAGTGGTTGTAGAGGGGGGGGTAGTATGGGTGGTGATGTATTACAGGCTCTATGGGTCTTCCCCCTTTAACTTTCCATGGGTTATATCCCGTATGGCTTCTTTGATTTATATAGGGATAAAAGTAGCCAAGATGTAATGTCTGGACATCTCCCAAACGGGCAAATCTAGCTTTCCGTTGGATTCTGTCCACTACCCACGGGTCTCTAAAAGAAATTAGAATGCAGTCCCCTTCTAGATCTTTTTCTTCTTTTCCAACCCAATCTACTCTCCTTACATATAAGATTTCGGTGGGGGATGACGGGGGGAGTGGGCGATGTTTATTCAACCAGAACGTAACCTTGTTCCTCAAATCCACCTGGGATTCTCTAATGCCCTCTTTAAGTGGAGCCACTCCTGTTAACACAATAGTGTACTGAGCCGCTTCTGGGGGTAGGTTGACTCTCTGGGATTTATGTGAATTTCTATTATCTAACCTCTTGTTCTTATCTAGATATGATGTTTTATTATCCCTATTTGACACAGGGGCGCCTGCTGGGGTGTTTATTGGTTGCTTTGGAGCAGTATTAGCATTATGTTTTGCCCCATGAGCGTTGTTGGCCACCGCTGCAGGTTTAACCTTCGGTTTGTCTTTGTTGGTGGCTCCAGATATAGGTGTTGTTTTTGGCCCTGATAGGGATTTCTTGTTAGTATTGGTGGATGCCATCACTGCCGGTTTTGTTATGGTTGTCCCGGTACTTTGGGTAGGGCCCCCTTTAGAGGCTTGGCCTCTTGGCTTAGTGCCAGATATATTTTGTAAGAGGTCCATATTAATATTAGTAGCCGCTTCTAGAACATCTATTTTAGCGGACAATATCCTTATGTTTTCTACCACCGGAAGCAGTAAGTTTTTAACTATTGTTTCCATTTTTGCCAGCAGGATGTCATCGCTACTAAAACAGGTTGGGCAAGGGTTAGAGGATCCTGAGTGGGCCAATGATGGACAGTACACTATCTGTGGTATCTGAATAGACTGGGAGTGGGAGGGGCTATTCTCAGGATCTATTTTAGGTTGTTTCTGTGTCTTTCCTCCCTCGGGGCTGGATACATGTTTTCTTTTCCTTGGTACCTGTTTGGTGATTTCTATTGGTGGGACAGGAGTGCAGGGTAAGGAAGTAGCATTAATTTGGGAGGTTTCAAGCACAGAAGGTTGGCTATTTTCTTCTATGCTAGTCACATTACTATTGGAGGTCACATCCATATTTCCGTGTAGCCTAGATGTGGGGGCTTCAATCCCTTCTTCATGGACAATTATGTCGGTATCTGATGTTGAAATACAGTTAAATGCTGCATTAGTTAAAGGGCTTTTAACACGAGCCAAATCACCTATTGAGGAACGTTTCCCAGTAACTAGGTCCAGGGACAATCTATGCTCAACCAGCTCGATTTCTTTTTCCAGTATACCGGTTGCTCTAGTAATAAAGGCATCTAAAGGGCCTGAGACTACCCCCTTCGAAGTTTGGATGTGCACTAAACGCTGCTTTCCAGATCTAAGGGCCATTTTGTAAGGGCAGGTATTTGGGCCTCTGGATACGTGTTCACTAGAATATTAAACAAACATTCGAGGGATCTGGGCCCAACCCAACCTCGTTAACCCCCCCTACTCGTCCTTGTGCCGGGGCGATTCAAAGGGTGCTTATGAAGGCCCCACTGACCCCCGTCTAGCAACAAGGAGGGGAATGGAGGGATACTATAAGTTGGGGATTAAGCAACAGTGCGCAATTGCACAGAATATCAAAGTTGTTACAATTGTGTCTTTTTATCGATAACAGTACCTTGGCTATGCTGTGGCGTAGGATGTGGGATGTAAGGGGGTTGGCCCAGCCCGGCCTCCCTCGGCCCCTGACGGCCACAGACGGTCCCGCCCTTGTCCCGGGCTTCTCCCGGCGCCCTCCCGCGCGCTCCCGCGCAGCGGGGGCGATACTGTGCTTTTATGTCTATGAGGCTGATGGATAAGGGGGTGGAGCCGGCAGGGAGAGCAGCCCAGGTGGTGACGGGCGCGCGCGGACTCCTGGTCCTCGGAGTCCCCCGCTAAAAGCTCGCAGCCCTGCCGGTCAGCAACAACGCCCAAATCCCCTGGAAGGTGAGGGTAGCAGTGGCAAGGCTGTCAGCCGCGCAGCGGGACCCGCGGAGCGCGTCCGGCAAGTCGCAGCGGCAAACAGTGGCAACGAGGAGACGATCCCACCAGCAACACAAGGTGAGGTTATTGCCTTAGAGTTCTTCAAAAAGGAATGTGGGGAGGGACATTATGGGAGTTTTTACATCTTTAACGTCAAAGGGTTGGTAAGGGGTGCCGCTCGCAAGCCGTTCTGAGTGTGAAGCTGTTTCCTGGGATTTCCTTGCCTCCATCCACGGACTGATTTTAAAGACTCCGGGGAAAAGCTGACCAGGGGCGAAGCAACATCACCCGCAGGGGCCGGGACTGCGAAACCCAGCATTCTCAGCGCTTAGCCAACTCTGCGCAGCTGGTGTCTCTTCCCGCCCCCTGCTCCCCCGCAGGCTACTTACGGCTCGCGGCCCCCGCTCAGCTGGAGCCGCCCGCGAGCCGTTCTGAGTATGAAGCTGTTTCCTGGGATTTCCTTGCCTCCATCCACAGACTGATTTTAAAGACTCCGGGGGAAAGCTGACCATTGGCGAAGCAACATCACCCGCAGGGGCCGGGACTGAGAGACCCAGCATTCTCAGCACTTAGCCAACTCCGTGCAGCTGGTGTCTCTTCCCGCCCCCTGCTTCCCCGCAGGCTACTTACGGCTCGCGGCACCCGCTCCGAGGGAGCCGCTCGCGAGCCGTTCTGAGTATGAAGCTGTTTCCTGGGATTTCCTTGCCTCCATCCACGGACTGATTTTAAAGACTCCGGGGGAAAGCTGACCATTGGCGAAGCAACATCACCCGCAGGGGCCGGGACTGAGAGACCCAGCATTCTCAGCGCTTAGCCAACTCCACGCAGCTGGTGTCTCTTCCCACCCCCAACTCCCCCTACTTACTCACGCCCTTCCTCGCGGAACGCGGGACGGAGCACGGGGAGAAGCCCGGGAAAAGGGCGGGCCGTTTGAGTCCGTTGAGAATGGAGGAGACCGGGATCGGGCCACCCTCTTTGGCTTCTCTCTCTTACCTTTAAGCCAGCCTCTTTCTGCTTAAGTGTAAGGATTATGGCCACCAGAGAAACAAGGAGCAAAAGCACGCTGGCAGCCGGACCAACTAAAGGTACTTTGGACACATATTTTGTTAAAGCTGGGGCTCTCCTGATTGATGAAATTAATGTACTGGAAAGGCGTATATCCCAAGAAATAGAATGGGTAAGAAGATCTTCCATGGGCGCTATAGCACAAGCAAGGACTCCTGAAAATAGACTGGATTGTATAGAGTCAGACAGAGGTGAAAACGTGGACAATGAGGGGGTAGTTTTGTCTGATGTTGTTAATTCTGTATCCATTGAAATACTTTATTCGAAACAAAATTTCATAAAAGTACATATACAGTATCCATAATAAATCCATAATAGACTGTACATAAAACAAATCATAAAACAATTCAGACAGTAGGTACGAGTTTTGACCTAATGAGCCAAGCATTCGCCACATATTTAGCCACCCCACAGACCATATACATTGAAGAAACATCCGTTAAAAAAATACGCATAGCTAATCTATGGTCCTTCACCCCTAGGTTCCTACAGACAGGTTTCAACCACCTTCCTCTAGGTTTTTTATATGCTACACATGCAAATAGGAAGTGGCCCAAGGATTCTTTTGGGCAGGAACAACCTGGGCATTTGTCCTCTGTTCCTCTATGTCCCTTCCAACATGCCTTGAATGAGTTAAGGGGTAGAATACCATATCGGAGTTTCAGATACAATGTTCTATCACGAGGGACCTGGATAAAATCCAAAAAGGGCTCTAACTTCCTAAGGGGCTTGTGATCAAGGAAGGTACTAGTTAAATGACCCCAGTTTGGATTCCTGTGTTCTTTGGCAACAACCCAATCCCAATAAAGTTTTTTGACAATTGCTTTTGGGGGTGGCAGTTGCGAGATCCAACTCTCCTCCAGACCTATTGATTTTACAAGTCTCTTTAAATTGTTGAGCCATTTAATTTTGTTTGCTACATTTAAACTAATAAGCTCATCCAGAACCTTAGCATAATTATAAAGTTCTGGGGTCCTTCTAAGACGAACCCAGAATAACAAGGGGCGAATTTGCACTAGATCCACAACCGATTTTTTACCCATGTCCAAAAAAAGAGGTTTCAAAGGGGACGATAAGGGTAGCGAGACCATATCTCTAATAAACTTATTCTCGGCCACCGCTAAAACTTTTGTATTTTCCGCCCCCCAAAGTTCTGAGCCATAAACTGCCGCTGCCAAAGCTTTCCCTTCATAAATTGCCAGGGTGGGGGCTATGGGACGACTGAAAGATCGACGCTGGTTCTTAAGAATTACTCCTGCAACCCTTTTGAGATTTAAAACCATTTTGGCGATATGGGCTGACCAGCTCAAGTTATTGCAAAGTCTCACCCCGAGGTAATCAAATTCCTCTACCACCTCCAACGGGGTGTCATTCAGCCTGAGGTTTACCTTCCTAAGTTTCTTTTTATTAGATAACACCATCAGCTTTGTTTTTGAAGTGTTTATTGACAACCCCCTATCTATACAAAAACTGCAAAAACGATCGAGTAGTTTTTGCAAACCCATGGGGGATTTTGACATGAGCAAGGTATCGTCGGCAAAGAGGAGAGTGGGTGTTTTCTCTCCAGCAAGGACGGGGGCATCAGCCGGATCCTCCCTCAAATGGGCAACAACCCCATTAATAAAGAGGGAGAACAAGGTTGGGGCCATCACACATCCTTGCCTCACTCCCCTATTCACCGGGATCTTCTCTGTCAGTTGACCCTGGGATCCCCATCGAATCCTGGCATAATTCCCCTCATGGAGTTTAATAATAAATTGTAGGAGGTAACTGGGAAAACCCATATCGGATAAGACCGACCAGAGCTTATTCCGTGGAATTACATCAAATGCTGTCTTCAAGTCTATGAAAGCCAGGTATAGACTTCCCTTAGTAATTAACACTGACTTCCAACAGACTGCACAGAATCTAAATACCTGGTCTATTGCACCTATATTGCTTCTAAACCCGGCCTGGAAATGGGACAAAATACTCTTATCCACAAGCCATACTTCTGTACGGTTTATGATTACCCTTCCAACCACCTTCTGAATAGTATCTATCAGACTTATCGGTCTGTAATTGGAAGGGTCGTCCCTGTCGCCCTATACAAGGGATAATGAAATTAGGGGACCTATAGAGACAAGCCAATTAACCCCACCCGGGATTCACATACAATCTAGCTTACCATCTCCTGTTGCTAATGTTGCTAACACTGAAAGCGCTAATGTTAGAGATAGCCATTCAAAACAAGGTGATAGGGAAGGAGCCATACCAAAAAGGAAAAGAGGGACCCAAAATCTAGGGGGACGCAAGGCAAAAGTGGCAAAGCACAACCCCGTAGCAGAGGCTAATAGCTTAGAAAAAGGTAATCTTGCACCCACCCTTCCTGTAAAAACCCACACACTACCCCTAGAGAACCCACCTGTTCGGGTTATAGAGCAGATAAATCCCAGTCCCAGTTTGAATATAGGTGGTGACCTTACTATCGCTAATATTGGTGCTCTCATGAGGTCATTGTTAAGCCCCCTAGAAGCTCACCTAATAAAGATCGAAGCTAGGCTATCGATTATAGAAAAATCAACAGTCTGTCTAGCTGACGGTCTTAATACCGACAACAAGGTTGATAGTGGTGGGGCTCAACCTAAGAACAAGAGGGGTATAACAGCTCCCCCAATGAAGGATGCAAGCTTAGCTCCTAATATTTAACAATCACAGCTGCCCTTAACGCACTCTTTAATTCCACAGCCTATTGAGGGCGATGTTACACCCATTCACCCTGAGAATAATGTTGCAGTTACTCAGGGAGTACCAGTCATCGCAAAAAAGTTTAAGTCTGTAAACTTGCCTCCTGAGGCGAGCCAATATATAGTTATTTTGCCTGGTGTCCTGGAGTTAAAACCAGACACTAAAGAATCTGTCGCCTCGTTAAAGAACAAGGTGGTTAACTGGCTTACCATAAATAGACCTCTCCCCCAAGGAATAACGAGTGAGGTACTTATTGTAGGAAGAGTTCCTTGGTTGGGCAACACAAGGAAATCAATTAATGGGGACTACGTCCTGATTAATTTCAGGGAACCCAGGGCCGTCTCTTACATACACGGATGGTCGTACTGTGATCAAGGGACCTCTATCCAGTCCCTACCCCTATCTTTTTTCTACCCACCCCTGAGTTATGTACGTAAGGAGGAGGGTTGGGAGACAGTCCCTAGGAGAGGGGGTGGATGGCGAGGCAGAGAGGGCGGAGACTCTTACCATCATAGAGTCCAGCAGCAGCCTGACCACTTTACAACATTCAACAGGTTCAGCTGTCTGGATATGATCGATTGACATTGCTTGTCTAGGAGGGGGTGGCTCATTACCACTCAATGGGCAACATGGTGGGAAGGACTATTCCCTCTAGCCACTGCACTGATCAAATGCTGGGAATCACAATCTATACTGAACAACACTTTACAAAGGAGGACCAAATGACCACAGTAGGCCCACCTTCCAGCAATAGGGAACCCAAACCCAATCTAGGGGAACCAGACCAAAATGTTACATCACCGGTTAGCTTAACTGGCGTGGGAATTATTGCAACTTCCGTAGGGATTCCCAGACCACCGTCACTAAAGATTCTATCTTGGAACTTGGCTGGCTTGGGAAACAAGCTGGACTGCCAATGCTGGAGTTCATTCATAGATTGTAAAGACATCTGCCTATTCCAAAAAACCTGGGCGAGAGAGGAATACTCTCGCCCTGGTTTTGCGGCATTTTCCACTCTTGCCAGCTGGGGAGGTAGGGGGCGTCCTTCTGGAGGTCTTGCAATCTGGGTGGCTTCCCACCTGAGCTGTGAGGCCACACCCCTCCCCACAGGTTCAGGGGATATCTCATGTGTCCTGCTGAATTGGCCGAATTCTAGCAAACTTGCTGTGGTAAATGTTTACTCTAGGCCGGTAAACATAACCCAGGAATCGAAGACCATTGAGGAACTTTCCGTCTTTCTCAGTGACCTACCCCAGGGCATACCTTTCTTGGTTGGTGGGTACTTGAATTGTCACTTCTAGGCCGTCCCAGGAATACTGGACAGGTTATCACTAGAGGAGGATGCGCTGTGGTCAGTGCCTCCTACGCTGGCCCCTCCGCCCAGAGCATGGACACCCCTGGCTGTACAGATCACTGCCCTAACCTTGAAGCACGCTGTGAGGGCTTGTAATGGACGCATGACTTCTGACATTCCCCCCAAACACACATTCAACAAAGTGGGAAGGGAGTCAAGACTGGATTACATCTTAGTGCAATTGTCCGCCTCGTCGTACATTAAAGATTTCAGGGTGATACCCAGGGAGTACTGCGATCAAAATGCGCTTGAATTAGAATTTGCGCTCCCTGGAATAGATGAAAATGGGGCTGGTGCCGATGCGCCCGTCCCAGGGCTGGCCATGGCGAACAATAGACGGAGAGTGAAGTGGGAAAAACTAGCCACTAACCCAGAGAAGGTCGCAGTGCTGTATGCCCGTGTCATCCCTATACTTGAAAAGGTGAGCGTATTGGTGGAGCAACCCAACGCTTCCGAAGTACATGAACAATTGTGGTCGGCACATGAAGACCTTATCAAGTCCATGGTTGAAGTTCTTTTCTCTATAGGAAAGACTAGGGGTGGCCGCCTTAATCGCCCTACCTGGTATAATGCTGCATGCGGAAAGGCCAAATCAGATCTGTTGACTTCCATTAAGGATGGTAAAAACAGTGTCGTGATACAGGCCAGGAGAAGGGTTTACAAGCGGCTGGTCACCCATGCTAAGATCGTATGGGACCCCGAGAAATGGGAGAACCTTACCACCTCTCTAGCTGTTAGGGATTCCCGTAAATTCTGGCGAATAGTAAACACGGGGGCGAGGAGTTAGCTTCGGCTAGCGAACCTAACATTTCAGCCAAGGTCTGGCAAGATCATTTTCAGTCTCTCTATATGGACGGAGATGGAGCCCCAACTTATGCATTGCCTATTACTGACATGCAGCAAGAGGGGGATCTTTTTACAGAGATGGAAGTACGAGCTGCCATTTCCAGACTGGTATCAGGTAAAGCGCCCGGTTTAGATGGGCTCCCGAGCGATCTCTTTAAACAAGAGCCAGATGTTTGGGCCCCCTACTTGCTGATGATATTCAACGCCGTCCTGAGGGGCATGGAGGTGCCCTGTACTTGGCTGGGTGCAGAGATTGTCCCTATATTTAAAAAGGGTTCACCTCTGCTCCCAGCCAACTACAGGCCCATCAGCCTCATAGATGTCTCACAAAAATTATTCGGCAGGCTGATACTAGATCGCCTCCAAAATTGGATGGAAGAATTTTCCATTCTGAGCCCCTATCAGGCGGGATTCAGAAGGAAGGTCTCAACTACGGACCAGATCTTCCGTCTGAATCTTTTGTTCTGGAAAACTGCAATCATCGAGGGTGGCACTTTTTACACTGTCTTTGTGGACCTACGAGCCGCCTTCGATCTGGTGCCAAGATTTAGATTATGGTCCGTGTTGGCGGAGTTGGGTATTCCCACTGACATTCTCTCCATTCTGATAAGACTGCACCAAGAAAATTTTGCACGTGTCCGGTGTGGCAAGAATGGGACGCTTTCAGGAAGATTCCCCTTTGACAGGGGGGTGAGACAGCGTTGCATGCTTGCACCTACCCTGTTCTGCCTCTTTGTCAACAGGGTAATCGCCCATTTGACCAGGATGGGTGACATTGACGCCCCAAGGCTCAATGGCTGCAGGGTGCCGGCGATTATGTTCGCGGACGACACGCTGCTGTTGTCAAAATCCCCCATGGGAATACAACGTGTCTTGGATGGGTTTTCGACCTTTTGTGTGGAGAGGGGGCTGGAGATTAATGCCCTGAAGGCCAAATACATGATTCTCAGCCCCCCACCCTCAACATGCCCGAACCCCATTATAGGCAGGTTATGTTTAGAGAGGGTTCTCACTTTTGAGTACTTAGGGGTGACCATTAACCAAAACATGACCTGGGACACACACAGGACAAAGGCCAACATGAAATTTGTGCAGATAACGGGCGGTATCTGTAGGATATCAAATAGATCGACCTATAAACCCCTTGGCCCAGTGCTCCAAATTTACAAAATGCAGGGGAGGGGGGCAGTCATATATGGAGGCGAACTGTGGGGACATACATCCGCCCAAAACCTGATGACTACGGAAAACAAATTCATTAGGCAGTTGGTAGCTTTACCCCCAAACAACCCGCTTCTCCCGCTAAGATTAGATCTGGGCCTTAGACCAATTGCAGAAGTCCTGGGCTTGAAGCCAATAACTTTCTGGCGTCAGATGTGGAGCATGCCAGAGCTCGTGAGTTACAGGATGGAGTTACAAGAGATCCTATGCTTATCAAACATAAAGAACATTCCTTGGCTAAAATATATAAAAAGAACATGTGAGAGTCTTGGAAGGCCAGAATTATGGTCAGATCCTATAAACGCCTGCAGTAGGGTCTCACGAAAACTCTTATCAAAGGTTTACTATGATTCAAAATTGAACTCCCAAACAGGGAGTTCTCGGCTGGGGTCTTTAACACACTTATTCATTCAATTTAAAGACTCATATTGCTTGGAACATGAACTTGATGGTATCAGCCCTGCACTGACTAGAAAACTATTCTTGCAGTGGAGATATGGTACTCTCCCTCTCAGGTCATTTACTAGCACCTGATCCCAGCCCCCGACAACAGAACAATGCCCGGCATGCTCACACCATTTGGGAAATGAACTGCATGTTATATTTTTTTGCAATGCCTATCAGAGACCAAGAAAGTATTGACTTGTACCCCTTCTTAAAAATTTGGGGTTCAGGCACTGCCTTCCGGCTTACAGAATACTAAAGACAGATCCATCTCCATCGATTGTGTTCGCGGTGGCGAAATTTTTATTAACTTCGATGTGGCATACCCGCATCCGCTACATGAATTCTGACATAGATTCGCTCCAGGTCGAATGTACTGTTGACTTGTAAATTTCATTGCAGATAAATGCTTTTAAGACAAACTGTAATGTTTTCTATTTTATTTATGGATTTGTATCAATCAAAACTGTTTTTTAACTCCTTTGTACATCTTTTATGATCTTATCGATCGAAATAAAGATTGAACTGAATGATTGGTAAGGTACTCATTCTGGCCCTCTGAGAGCCACCCGAGTGTGACATTGTCTAGGTCTGCACATATATCAGCTTCAGACATCTGTGCCTTGTCACCATACAGTTCAGCGTAAAAGATTAGCACCGTCCTGCTAATCTCTGGTGTAGTGTGTTGGGCCACCCCATCCCTGTCTAGCATTTCAGTGATGTTTTTCTAGCACCTTGGCATAGCTATCTTCTGGGGCAACGAACGTCTGGGCCTGCCTCCCTCTCAATAATACCTCTCTATGCTTCGTCTAGACCTGAGCACCAATTCTTGATCTACTGTTTGGTTGTGCTAAGTCACAAGGTGCTTGTTTTGGCAAGTATTTCTGATTCAGGGTTCTACTCTTACACCCGTTCCAATAGATCTCCGTCGCCAGCTTGCTGATTCTGCACCTTAAGTCCTTCAAGACACCGGTCAGTGCACTTATGCATTCTCCCTGTCTCGTAACTTTGAATACCTCCCATAGCAGCCCGCAGTGTCTACTGAGCCCTCATGTTCTATATATTCGTTTCTTATCGCATTTTGCTATAGTGCTCTTAAAGACGGGGTCTGCCAGGGAAGCCTGCTGTAATCTCCACATAAAAGGTGGTCGCGCACAGTCTGGATTTCGTAGCTCAAGGAGCAGTGAGTAATGATCCAAAAGCGTCTTGGCCAAGTGACCTACATGAACTGCCCACGTGCATGCCATCTCGGTCACAAGCCAGTAGTCCAATCTGGGCCACGATCCATACACCTAGGAAATAAAGCTGCCTTCCTGTGACCCTGGATGTCGCAGTATCCATACATCCCGAATGTCCCCTGCTTCGATCAATCCTAGCTGTGTGTCTGATGCCTGCTTGCCTTTTGCTACTGCACTATCCGACCTGTCCATGTGCATATCTAAACAGATGTTAAAATCCCCCCCCCTTCAATATCACCACAGGAGGATACATAGAGATTTGACGCCAAACGTCAGTGAAAAAAGCAGGTTCTTCTAGATTGGAGCTGTATAGGTTTACCAACAATACCATCGCACCTCCTATTTTGCCCAGGATAATTGCTACCCTGCCCTGCTCATCCATCTCTGAGCTGATCATAGTAAATGGCACACCTTTTTTGACAAGAATCATCACACCCCTGGAGTAGGAGGAGTAGGACGCAGCTACACGCACCCCAGCACTTGCCTTTTACATCAGAAACAGGTCCACCTTCAGTTCGCCGGCCACTCAATCATTGGTTCTGCCAGATTAGCGTGGCCGCCATTTTGCGCTCGCACAGTCTGGCTCCGTTTCTCCGGGTTTTGGCAGTTTCCTCAAGCACAGCCGGTATTCAGTGCCACTGCATGGTAACTCTGAAGTCTTGAATATCAGTTCTGTCCGTTTTGCAGCTTAGACGTAGTGGTTTCCGGGCAGATTATGGGCGGATTGTGGATCAGCCGGGCAGGGCCGCACTAAAGCACAGCCATCTTGCCGTGTGCCCTCTAGCGCCCCACCTGTATGTCGTTTTGATTTTGATGTGTGTGTGTGTGTGTGTGTGTGTGTGTGTAATAGAAAGACCAGTGTTTTATACATACCGTGTGTAGTCTTTTTGTAGCATCCACAGGGTGTTGCGAGGTTGAGGGTTGTGCCAATGCTTCACACTTTGACCCTGAGGATAAGTCTGACTGCTCCGTGCCAAGCTACGCAAGGGTGAGCACAGGTTTTCAGACAAGTGTATCGTACTCATCCTATCTGTGGTGGTGGATTCTGCTTTGCTTCAATGCGTCCCAGCCAGCAAGAAACCGTTGGCTCTAACAAATTCCTAATAAACAAGTAATTGCAATGGAATTGGTCTCGCATATTCGAAAGTTAGAGCTATTGGTGTTGTAAATGATATTGTTTTTTAGTTATGTTTTTTTCTTTGTGGTGGAGTGGATGCATGTTGTTTGTAGTGGAATTATGTGGTTTGAATTGGAATCGTTAGTTGCGTAATTGTGTGGGGTGAAATTGTGTGGGGGGTAGTGGATTTGTGTAGTGGATTTATGTGGTTTGGTGAATTGATAGGGGTGAGAGGTATATAAATAGAAAGGAAGATTTAGAGGGATAGTTAGTTTGTGTATGAATTGGTGAATGAAGTCTAGGTGGAGTACCATAATTAGTGGGTGAAAAAGAGAGAAAGAAGGGGAGAGAAATTTATAAATGTATAAAGAGGCTGTGTTTGTGTGAGCAGAAGAGACCGAAAAAAGAGGAGGAGAGTGTGTTTTTGCGGTTTAGATTTTTAAAAAGTTATTATAAAGAAATTGTGCTGAAAGACCTGAAGTTAACTAATATGAGAAATGCTGGATAATTGCGTGAGAGAGCGAGAGTAGTGTAAGAGAGATGAGGAGAGCGAGAGAGGGAGTAATATGAAGGGTATGGGGGAATTTCCCTAGATACACAAGGAATGATTGTGTTTTTGAGTAGATGAACCAGCTTTCAGACCACTGGGCAAGGTATAAACACTAGATGGCAACATATACTGCGATAAAGTGCTGGATAATAAAAAATAAAAATCAAGTCCATTGATAGGTGATGCAAGACACAATAATAGAACACACGTACTGTGAACTGAATCGCCTTTAACTATTTACTTTTTTGTTTTTAGTTTACTTCTCATAAAGTTAATGTGTGCACTGATAAAAAATGCTAGTACAGCATTAAGTTTCAGCTTGCGGTGTTACCGTTTTATTTCTGGGGCTGTTGCCCGAGTCCTTGGAAAGCATACCCCCTAGCCCCCTCATTTTTAAAGGAGGTCAGAGATGCCCCTGCCCCCATCCTCTTCCCCAGCTGGGTTCTAAGGCAGGTGTGCATAATGCTGGTAAGAGAGATGTTAGAGGGATATGATTAATACGATCATAAGATCCATTCTTGCCACTCGCTCTTTAATAACATTAAAATACGAGAATTGGCAATGTTGAGGCACCGGCAGGCACGTAATGTCCTTAACCCCTTCCATGCGGGGGGTGGGGGGGCGCGTGCTGCACCGCGGTGCTGGTGACGAGCCCAGCTCGTCACAACTCCGCCCACTCCTTTAGAATGCCTGCACAAGCGGGAAATTAGCCGCGCGTGGGAGGGCCGCAGCAGTTCCGATGAGCTCAGCTTGTCATGAGCACAGCTCCACTGTGCCTCATGACGAGCATTTCAGTGATGTTTTTCTAGCACATTGGCATAGCTATCTTCTGGGGCAACGAACGGCTGGGCCTGCCTCCCTCTCAATAATACCTCTCTATGCTTCGTCTAGACCTGAGCACCAATTCTTGATCTACTGTTTGGTTGTGCTAAGTCACAAGGTGCCTTGTTTTGGCAAGTATTTCTGATACAGGGTTCTACTCTTACACCCGTTCCAATAGATCTCAGTTGCCAGCTTGCTGATTCTGCACCTTAAGTCCTTCAAGACACCTGCCTGTGCACTTATGCATTCTCCCTGTAGCGTAACTTTGAATACCTCCCATAACAGCCCGCAGTGTCTACTGAGCCCTCATTTTCTATATATTCGTTTCTTATCGCATTTTGCTATAGTGCTCTTAAAGACGGGGTCTGCCAGGGAAGCCTGCTGTAATCTCCACATAAAAGGTGGTCGCGCACAGTCTGGATTTCGTAGCTCAAGGAGCAGTGAGTAATGATCCAAAAGCGTCTTGGCCAAGTGACCTACATGAACTGCCCAAGTGCATGCCATCCCGGTCACAAGCCAGTAGTCCAATTGGGCCACGATCCATACACCTAGGAAATAAAGCTGCCTTCCTGTGACCCTGGATGTCGTGGGTAAAGGTATATATTTTCAAGAGACGAGCATTGACAGCACCTAAACACTTCAGTGATTTGTGTTATTTGTTGTTGTGGCTTGATGAAAATGATGGATAAAAAACAGACCAACATGCAAAATACAACAAAACGCCCATCACCGACAGATCCTCTGTGAGGCAGAGGGGGCATGCAGCCCCCGCTCTCCGGTGCCACTCCATGTAAGCCAGACAGAGCAAGAGCCCATACTGAAAGCTTCAAATTTGCAGTCCCAATGTGAGAGGGCTTTTGAAAAGCCAGGGCTTAAGTCAGTGCCAGCAGCGGCCCACACCACCCTGAAGAACCTCTGTTCTGCAGTGCCCCTGTCTCCACGACATTCGCATGCAATTCAAAAATCAGAATGAAGGCTGAAATAGAAAGACGTGCAGGAGGTGGGGGAGGGCCGACATGAACGGGAAAGCAGCGATCAGGGAGCTCATGCCCAACAGAATACAAAGACGACTCCGCGCTGAGGCCTTCGTGCTGCTTATAATAAAAATATACTCCTTGGAAAATGCAAGTGCAGCGTCTGTGAAGCAGGCGCCTTGCTGATAGAGAGGGCGAACTAAGCAAACACAAGGAGATGATGGACCGAGCGCTGAAACTTTTCAGACACTCGCCCCCAGTCACAGATCTGGGTTGAATCCATCATTATTCTTTAGCTCACTACGCCACCTCAGTTCAGCCCCAGCTATATGCAAATTGGTCACAGATCTAGGTTTAATCCATCGTTATTTTGCTCACCAAGCCACCCCAGTTCAGACATGGCCATATGCAAATCAGTCTTGACCCTGTGCCTCATGGGAACAGTCCAGCCCGAACTGCTAAGCCAGGTCTTCCCTGACCCGGAAACAAGCATCCTGGGACCGGTTTCTGGGTAACACCCTTCATCAGCCAATCTAGCTTGAATCTAGTGGCAAAATGAGCAAGGGACCCAATTCTGGGCATAACGTGCAAATTTAGGGCAAACACAGCAAAACACAAGGAGATGACAGACAGAGCGCTGAAACTTTTCAGACACTCACCCCCAGTCACAGATCTGGGTTGAATTTATCATCATTCTCTAGCTCACTTCGCCACTTCAGTTCAGACCCAGCTACATGCAAATTGGTCTTGACCCTGTTCCTCATGGAAACAGTCCAGCCCGAAATGCCAAGCCAGGTCTTCCCTGAACCGGAAACAAGCATCCTGGAACCGATTTCTGGGTAACACCCTTCATCAGCCAGGCTAGCTCGAATCAAGTGGCAAAGTGAGCAAGGGACCCATGTCTGGTCCGGTCTGTTTATTCCACTGGCCCGTGATTAAGACACTGTTATCAGTAAGAGGTGGGGCTTGGAGAGAGTTTTGCGAACTCTGTAGCGCTGAGGTTGGCAGCTGATCCTCTCCCTCACCAACGACCCCGCCACCGCCAGAGCCAGCCTACACGAAGGAATGAAAGACGTCGACGAGTGGATGAAGAACAGCCGCCTAAAACTGAACTCAGACAAGACGGAAGCCCTCATCCTGGGATCATCTCCCTCCCCCTGGGACGACTCCTGGTGGCCCCCTGCCCTGGGCACCACCCCCAAGCCAACAGACCACGCACGTAACCTGGGCTTCATCCTGGACTCCTCCCTCTCGATGACCAGACAAGTGTACGCCGTCTCGTCATCCTGCTTCAACACCCTGCGCATGCTCCGTAAGATCTTCCGATGGATCCCCACCGAAACCAGGAAGACGGTCACCCAGGCACTCATCACCAGCCGACTGGACTACGGGAACACCCTCTACGCAGGAACCACTGCCAAACTACAGAAAAGACTCCAGCGCATACAGAACGCCTCCGCACGACTTATCCTGAACATCCCCCGCCAAAACCACATCTCCGGCCACCTGAGAGACCTGCACTGGCTCCCCGTCAGCAAGAGGATCACGTTCAGACTCCTCACCCACGCACACAAGGCTCTCCACGACCTGGGCCCCAAGTACCTCAACAACCGCCTCACTTTCTACACGCCCACCCGCCAGCTGCGTTCAACCAGCCTCGCCCTCGCCACAGTACCACACATTCGCAGAGCCACCACCGGAGGAAGATCCTTCTCCTACCTGGCGGCCAAGACATGGAACTCCCTCCCCATCCACCTACGGCTGACCCACGACCATCTCTCCTTCAGGAAGCAACTCAAGACCTGGCTTTTCGAGCAGTAACGGACCCCTCCCTCCCAGCGCCTTGAGACCCTTCCGGGTGAGTAGCGCGCTATATAAATTGTCTGATTGATTGATTGATTGATGGGCACTGTGCTGAAAAAATAAAAGCCATTCGGTCTATAAAATCATATAAAAGAACAGTTCACAAGTGCTGGTATAAAACACAGAGCTACATCGCTTTTAAAACAAGCAATGGTGGCGCGAGCGGGCGCGATATGGGGAGATGCGGGAGTTGCGTGCACGCGCGGCCAAGGCTTAGGAAGAAAAACAATTCGGATGAGGGTGGGGGAGCAGGGGAGTGAGCCGACTATATGGGCATTGCTGTGGGGGGTGGGTGGGCGGGGGAGCAGCAGCCTTTGATAAAGCGCGCGCCTGGCGAAGCGTCACGCTTCAGTAGACAACATGCATTGGGAGGAATCCGGCTTGGAATCCTCTTAGTCAGAGATTTTCTTTCAACTCCAATAGTTCAGAGCTATAAATAGCTCAACCTAAAAAGAGGAGGGCCTTCAAGCCACAGTGTACATTACAGCGTGCCTCGCAGGGCAGCGCATGCACTGCCCAAGCTCGACCTAAAAGTAAATGGAAACATGCTCCTAAATTGCACGTATTTTGCACACAAGATCACCTCAAGCTATCCGAACCTTAGACATGTTTTTGCTGTTGAAAAGGAGCTATGAAGGTGTCTGTAATGGAACAACTAATATTTTGGTAGCAATTTGGACAAGCGGATTTCTCTAAAGGGCAAGCTGATTCATGTTTCAATCTGCCCTTTGGACAAGCAGAGTTTTAAAATATTTCCAAACCCCTGTAAGGGGTATGTACAAATCTGTAAGGTACACTGACTAGCACTCGCAGTAAGATGGTGTTTAGAGTTTAAGAAATATGTGTGCTCTGCACTGATTATTGCCCACAGTGTGAGAGGTATTTAATTTTTGTGGAAACTTTCACACACTGTATCTTTTATGTCTGGCACTCTGAGAAGGTTTAAATAAATGCTGGTGTCTGTGACCATTGCACTGCATTGTACTCACACTGTATGCAGTGCTAACAGAAGAGGAAACCACTACGCTGCACTTCACTGTGTGGAGACCTTCACTGAAGACTTAATCTGTGTATATGGAACTGCTTTTTACCTTGACTGGGGAAAATAAGTTAGGATATGCATAATCATTTGTTAAGTGTATTTGTAGTGCACATTATCACCGGAGAAGGTATCCTGGTGCTGTGCAGGTGTGGGAGTCTAGCCTAGAGGGAGGAGTCATTCAAAGAGCAGGGCGTCAGCTTCTTGGTTAGCTCAAGAAGTGAGGAGGAGGAGGCTATGATGTGTTGAGGGAAGTCGGTCTACGCTTTAGGAGTGATGTATGAGAAGAGTTGGCCTCTGGATCCGTTTCTGTGTATGCCTGGGATGTGTCTGAGTATGAGTCCGGCTGAACATTGGTGCGTAAGGGGTTGATGGATGGAGATACAGTTGTTAATGTAGCCAGGGATTTGTTGGTTTCTGCCTTGAAATGTGGGCGCTTATACATCTGGAGCTAAGCAGCTCTGATATTTGTTCTGAGTGGGAAGTTGAGGATACGTCTGGTTGCTGCATTTTGGGTGGTTTGCAGCTGTCTGGTGACTGTTTGATGATTCCTACACATAGAGTGTTCACATAGTTGAAACTACTGGTGATGTGTGCGTGGATGGCGGTCTTCTGGTGATTCTTGTGAGCCATTATACATTTTTCTGCAGGGTGTGGAAGCAGTGACATCATAGACCTGGGCGAATAAGTTCAGCTTTTTGTAGATGATGATCCCTAGGATGCTGGCACACAAGTTGAGGGTGGAATTAGGTTCTAGGTTGGATTGGCCGTCAGGTGGAGTCCCATAGGCAGGTGTTGTTTCCAAAGATCAACACTTATGTCTTGTCAGTGTTGGTTTCTACCTCCGTAATGCAGGTAGTGAACTTGTTTCTTGTGTTGTAGATTTTGCACTAGAGTGACACTATTGTGTGTTGTCACTGCAGGAAAGGATGTTGATGTAGTGGCTATGGCTGACGTTCAGGATGGGAGTGAGGACTTCACTGATGGTGGTTAGACCTTGGTTGAAAGTATGGTGGGGCATGAGTCTCATGGGGCCCCAGAGTGGATGGTCTTCATGGTTGCGGCAGTCTTGTTTGTGGTGATGCCGTTCTACATGGTCAAGGTCCATTCTTCAGCTGTGATTGGAAGACTGGCTGCGAGGTTGCTGGAGCCAGGTTGAAGGTTGAAGTTGCAGTATGTGAATGCGATCTTCCTTCAAAAGAAGTTAGTGATTGTTGCAATGGGT
Source organism: Lissotriton vulgaris (assembly GCF_964263255.1). Classification (NCBI taxonomy): domain Eukaryota; kingdom Metazoa; phylum Chordata; class Amphibia; order Caudata; family Salamandridae; genus Lissotriton; species Lissotriton vulgaris. Next base: position 512,778 of record NW_028248729.1, read on the forward strand.
TTTGTAAGGGGGGTGGCTACAGCACTGTAAATTATCAGATTATGGAGAAGATTTATTTGGTGCTGGTGTTGCAGGCTTCGATGCGGTTGGTATTGGCTGTTCACTTGGCATTTTAGACATGCTGGTGGACACATGTTAGGGCAGATTTGAAGACGTTGTTCTCTGCAGTGTCTTTGCTCATTCTGAACTTGCTTTAGAGTTGCTAATAGTGCTGCATCACCACCCTGAGTTCTGTGTACCAGCTGGCTTGCTTTTGTGATCTTGATTTTTTGTTTTTGTTGCTATACTTGAGTGGGTGCAGGTAGTGATCCATTCATTGAAGTTCTTGATGTCTTCTGTTAGGTTGCTGGTATGCTTGAGGAGGTCCAGGGTATTGGTGTAGGTGGTGATCCATTCATTGAAGTTCTTGATTTCTTCTGTCAGGTTGCTGCTGATATGCTTGAGGGAGTTCAGGGTGTTGGTGCAGGTGGTGATCCATTCATTGAAGTTCTTGATGTCTTCCGTTAGGCTGGTAGTATGCTTGAGGCGGGCCAGGTTGTTGATGCAGGTGGTGATTCATTCATTGAAGCTCTTGATGTCTTCCGTTAGGTTGCTGGTGTGCTTGAAGGGGGCCAGGGTGTTGGTGCAGGTGGTGATCCAGTTGTTGAAGTTCTTGATGTCTTCCGTTAGGTTGCTGCTATGCTTGAGGAGGTCCAGGGGGTCGGTGCAGGTGGTGATCCAGTCGTTGAAGTTCTTGATGTCTTCCGTTAGGTTGCTGCTATGCTTGAGGAGGTCCAGGGGGTCGGTGCAGGTGGTGATCCAGTCGTTGAAGTTCTTGATGTCTTCCGTTAGGTTGCTGGTGTGCTTGAGGTGACTTGTGTTGGGAGCAGAAGCCCAGTCCTTCTCTGAGATGTTCTTCCAGCAGCTGCCACCTATCCAGAGGTGGTGGTTCGCCTGTGATTCAGGGTGGTGAGCTTGAAACTCAAAAGTGTGTTGTCAGTTCATGTGATAGGCGTTGATTGAAGAGAGGGTCCAAGGGTAAATATGTTTAGGGGTCCCATGGAACACCACCTTCCCTTAAAAAAAGAAAGAAAAATGTTTCATTTTTCTTTTTCTGAAATGCATCCCCTTTACCTTTAAGGAAAACAGGCTGCTTTAAAAAAAACTGCTTTATTTAAAAGCAGTCCCAGACACGGAGGTCTGCTGAACCCAGCAGGCCACCATCCCTGGGAGGGCCAGCCATTCCTAATGAGGTTGCAAATTGTGAGTGCCTCATGAATATTCATGAGGCATGCAATTTGCGACCCCATTGGGAATCGCTAACAGTGTCTCAAACACTGTTGTACATAGCATTTTCCATCTCTCAAATTGCAACTCGCAATCAAGCGCAATTCGCGAGTCACAAATTGTCATGGTCGTATATCTGGCCCCTGGTGTCTCCATCACATGATTAGAGGGCCGCTGTGTTATGTTGATCGAATAAAGTGTCACTCTGAAACCATAACAAGTGTTTTATGGTAAATTTAGGTAGCACAGGCAACAGTTGTTCTGTGGTGTGCTGGACTACTAAGAGCGGGATCTTTCTATAAATGTATCCAAAGCTAACATTCCCCCACCTATTTGAATGTCTTGAGCATGCTCGGTTCCTCTTTCTGGCTAGTGGTACGAGCGTTTCCCCTGGCATTGGCTGTCCTAATCAGGTGTATTCCCCATGTTTTCTGGGTAGCCTTCTTCACACAGGCACATATTAGTTGAAGGTTGCATCACAGCAAGAGCAAGATTACAACCACTGGTAACAAGGCTTTGCATAAGTCTGCGATCCACCTTGGTACCCAGGTAAACAAACCAGTGAACAATTAAATGTTTGGGGCACCTCCTTCTTTAATCATGACCTGCTGTAGGTTGTGCAGTGTTTGGATGGCGATTGACAGTGTGCCATTGTATAGGTCTTTCATGGGGATGAAGGTACAGCACGCTGTACCTATGTTGGCGCATACACACCCTTCCATTGTGCTCATTAAGTCCAACATATACCAGTGCTGCATCACCAGGAGGCCGATGGTGCGCATTTTTTCTTTCCGTTGAGGCCATCTTCGGTGGTGTCCTGCAGGCCCAGATCTCTGTACTGGGGTGAATGTATGACATTGTTCTGACTTCTGTCCATCAACTGTTGTTTTTGCACAAGGCAGCTTTAAGCGCCATGACATCCGCTCTACTCCAAGGAGTATAAACCAAACAAAATATCCCTTTGCATCTGCTGAATCTTTATTATCACTTGTACCTGCACCCCTAGGAGGGACATATAAAGGTGCAACTTCAAACATTGTTTTCCCATGAAATACAGTATCCTTATCTGTCCCTGGAACTTCCTCCTGGGTGTCTGTGCTGTTTTTTCAGCTGCAGCAGCTGCCTTTTTCTCCTCTCGCAAATGGAACGCATCAGTTCATATTTTAACCAACTAATTAAATCGGCCACATGGGAAGGGAGAAAAAGACTGTCACTCAATTGTTTATGATCACGTTTTATATCAACACGCTCTAAGTCTGTGGAATGTTTCCTAAAATTTGCAATTACTTCTCCAGTAAACGACTCTGTAAAATGTACCTGCTCTCAGTCCGGCCATTGTTGAACATCTGCTTCAATGTCTGGAGTAGAGGCATCACCACGAGCTGCCTTAAGAGCAGCAGATCTGAGAGTGGCTGCACGGTCAGCGGTCAAAAAAGAGCGAGTTTGTCATTTAGGGTCTAACTCTATCTCTGTGTGATCTGGGAAAGATTTTTCATCATCAGAATCATCTTCGAGGCAGAGGGAAAAGTATGTGGTGGCAGAGATCGATCTAACAAAATTGAATCATCCTGTGGTTTATTAAGTAGAGGATAGAGAGGACGCCCGACAGGGTATTGGCCATTTACCTGTTAATTGTGCTCCCTATCCTCTTTTTCTTTTATTTCCCTTATTTCTTTATTTTTCATTTCCTGCGCTTTCAAATAGCTGTTTTTGCGCCGTTATTTGTCTGCTAAATCTTGTTTTTTCCTCACTTTCTCATGCGCTTCTTTCATCCACATTCCACATAATGAATTTTTCTAATATTGAATGACCCATGTATTGGCCATCATAAATCAGGATCCTTCTTAGTAAATTTATTACATAGTGCACTATACATTGTGGAACAAATACCATTTTTAATGTACATATGATTTTGTTCTAAATCCATATTGGTACCTCCAAGAAAGCAACACATCCTTCGAAGCGTGCTTGAAACAGGCATGCCAAAAATATTATAGTATATATAATATTATGATGAAGTGGTACTTAACACAAATATTGTACCGTTCAAGAAATTCAAAACATTTGTGAAAAATCTCTACATTACTTGCCTATATAAATTGCAATTTATATATACACAAATCAAACCAGAATCTTGGCCAAGCAAATCCAAACAAAAAGCGTCACATTTAGTGATCTTACCAAGCAAAGGTCTCCAGCCTCCAATTGCCAAACTCTGAATTGACCAAATGGTCACTGTAAGACGAACGCCAAAAGGGGTCTCAGTCGAAGACTGGCACCACTTGGAGGGTCGAATCGGGAAAATCGGAAAAGCACTTCAGCCTGCAAAGACAAGCGCCTCCTCATGCAGTGTACATCCTTAGCGAGATTCCTAACCTCCGTCAAGACCACTCCGTCGGGCATCCGAGTCACCGATGAGCCCAGCGTAACGGGCGCCAATTTGTGGGGGTGAGCCTTTTCAGGAGCCCACCTGGTACAGGCGTTCGCCCTTTTGCGCACTGGTCTTTACACTGTCAAAGTAGAGATTGGCATGGAAGCTGTAATTACAAGAAGTATTTTATTAGGACTCATGAGTGGAACTACATCAATGCAGAACCCTCAGGCAAAGTATGAGCCAGCACATGGAGTACAGAAACCATGGGCCTTATATACACCTTTTACTGCTGAGTAAGCATTGAGGCTCAAATAGAGGTGGTACAAGTGTACAAACAAATAGTCAGTTACGTACAAGGATACATCAGAATTGCTTAGTCAACAGAATGGGAGCAGCTACAATGCTGCTGACATCAGTTAAAATAGCCTGACAGTTAAAAACATGACAGGTGCATCCTAACAGCTAAGGCCTCTCTGAGCATGTGCAGTACTCAGTGTCGGAGCTAGTTATAGATGATGACTCGGCGAAATAGAGAAGCAGGCAACAGCAAGGACGGGGAAGCTTATGGCAAACACATGGCTTAACTAAAACGGATGCTAAAAACAAAACGGTTTCAGCTCATCCAAACAGTAGTCTCTGCCAATTTTCCACAGCAGGAAGTCCCATTCCCAGTTCCCAGACCATGGTACCTGGTTCCCGGTTAAGAGGGGGACAGGTTGAGATTCAGGGGAAGTAAGATGCTGTCTCACCAGTCTTGTGAGGGGAGTGTTGATGAATGTTGTGATGCCCTGGACATTTGAGTGATTGGTTAGCACGGTAAATGGTGTTTAAGGGCTGTTCAAAATGTTTTGTCAGACCGACCAGGTCCCGTAATTGTTTTTCGGAGTCACGCCAACACCTTGAGTGTGTAAGTTCTGTGGTTGTAGGGAGCTTACACTGGGGAGGGATACTAGAAGAATGGTGCAAGTGTCTTCCAACCCAGAGTGGTGGAAGTAGTTCAGAGTAGCCTAGCTAGGTGACCTTGTAAGTGAGGAGGTTGCAAGGCCTCACATCCTGTCCCCCAGGGGAAGGTGTGAGACTGGGCCATATTCCGACCCTCAACCTCAGTCTCCAGTACTGGATGGTTCTTAGAGCGAACACCAGGTAGGGACACTAGTCTGTCCTGACGGACTGTTCTTTGAGGGGGATCTCCCTGTGTTAGGTAAGCTGGGAGTGTCTGTAATCAGGCCTCCATCAGGTCTGGTGTCTGGCAGTGCCACTCCCAAGTGGAGGGTGCGGAAGCCCAGATTGAGGGGTTTCAGGGGAAAGAGTCCCCAGTGGAAGAACCATTGGGTCAGGGGCCAGCCAGTAGGACTGAGTCACCAAGGATTGGCCATGGTGATGCCACTTCTGTCCTGGGGCATCTTTGCGCACTGTCGGAGGGACAGGAGGCCGCGAGCTCTGCACCAGGCAGACTGTCACACAACACATTAGTTATGTGCCCCACTTGGGGGGAGGGGTAGGTGTGTAGGAGAGATGGGGCTGCTTCCTTTGGTCACCCCCACTTTTTGCTGTGATTTATTGGATTTTCGACTTTAGTGTGGCTGTGGGCCTGCTAATCAGGCCCTCAGCCCAACTGTTCTCTCTCTAAATTGATACCATGTACTTTAGGTACATACCTGATTGGGTATTGGGTCACCTCTGTGAGCCCCTGTATAGTGTACCATAGGTACCCAGGGCATAGGTGCATCCCAGGCCTACCAGGGGCTGCAGCATGTATTATGCCACCCCTGGCTGGCCATCCAAACTGACACCACAGGCTGATCACTCAGCTTGGGTAAGGTGGTGTAATCACCCCTTACATAGATATAGTATTCCTATATCTAACCTTATATATAGACACATATGCACCTATAAGTCACTCCTATGGCAGGCCTCGACAATCCTGGAGGCTGAGTGCTTGGTTTTATGTGAGAGGGTTCTCTGGCATGAGCTGAGCCCCTCTGCAGCTTTCGGAACCATGTCCTTATAGCTGTTCTATGATATAGCCATACCATATACTCTTAAGTGCATTATAATCCTCGTGGTTAAATGCTAACTTTGGTTTGGCTTTATCAAAACATGTTGTGTAGGGTGTGAAACGCTTTGGAATACTACCCCCCGCCAATTCTGGCGGCGGGGGTAGCATTCCACCCTTCTTGAGGGAAAAGACATGTATGTTACTGCTTTACTCGGTTAAAGTTAAACAGAGCCTCAGCATCACAAAATGGATGCTGCTGCCACAGACAGGAGTCTGACCTCCTGCAGCTGGGGGAAACTCCAGCAAGGGAGGCCTGGACAAACGGTTTCCTGTCGAGGGAGGTGCTGGGACCTCCCCAGACAGCCTGTAGTGTATTGGGGCAGGCTGGGTTGAATGGAAAGATGCTTTTCCAGACACTGCCTGGTAGACACAAGGTGCTCCATGCATAGCCCGGTTCAAACCAGTTGGTGGGGCACTCAAGCCCCAGCTCTGGTGCGAAACTGGACATAGGGAAAGGGGTGTAACCACCCCCTTCCCCAGGTCCACCCATAGGAGGGACCTAGCAGGTAATCCAGCCCCTTAGTTTAGTAAAAAGTTAGGAGCTGTGTCTAGAGACATTAGATTATCCTGGAAAGAAACTATGAAACAGAACTCATGGACTTCGACATTCTATGCTGACTAGAAGACTGAAGAATATCTCCCTTGTGGTCAAGGAGTGACCACCCTGTTCAAACAAGCACCACCAGTAACTTGCCGGTTTGCTTTGTCGATGCTCCAGCGGGAACCCGACGACTCAGCGACTCAGAAACTGGACTTCCAGACTTCTCCAACTTCGGTCCACATCCACAGCAAAGCTGAGACCCGTGGTGGACACGAGAGACGTGGGACCGGTTATCCTGGACTACCTGCACTTTGCTAATTGTGCAACGACTGAGGCACCCTCGCAGTTGTGCATTGGGGTAAGAGAAGCCCCAAACCCGAGCATTATTTGCACCAGAGCTCAGCGCTCCTCACTCCGCGAGAGCCGCGTGAGGCCCGCTCCTGCATTTCAGCTCGACGCGTCTTCCTGGTTGCTATCCTGTTGGCTAGTGAGCCCTCTGAAGACGATCCTTTGATTTTCCAGTGCTTGCCTGGTTGCTCTGGGCTTGCTCCAGCTTTCCTCCAAAAGAGAAGCGCCTCACTGGTCTGACCTGAAGCCAATCTTCACTTCTTGCCTGGGTTGCAGTTACCAAGGCTTGTTGGGTCCAATCCGTATACCGACACCGCAGTCACCTAGATCCTCCGTGGGACAGCTCGAATCCAGCTCCTGGTCGCCGTCGACGCCTCCTGGTCCTCGTGGCTGCAGAGACGAGCTTCACCTCTTCACCTGTTTGCATTTCAACATCACCTGGTTCTATCCTGGTCACTGGCTAGGGACCCAGACTCTGTCCCCTGTGCTTTCAGGTTCTTCACTGCTTCAATCCACCCTTGGATCCACCCGGACACTCTTCCTTCGGCCGCCTGCAGCACTTCTTTTGCAGGTCTCCATTGAAAGCATCGACGAAACCCGTCACGAAAAGACACCATGCACCCGGCTCCCCTGGGTGAGGTAACTCGAGTACTACGGTGCTCCCGTGGGTATTGACTATCCAAGTGTTCTAGTTTAAAGGGGTTTTGTCGTAGTCCACTCAGAAGTGCCCTTAATCAGTAACTTTGACTTCTTTGTTCTCCATTGAAAGTCAATGAGAACCAGCGCCTGTGTTTAGACACTGCAGGCGCTGTCCGTGGGTCTCCTACTTCCTAACCTTTGGTTCTGTAGTGTAGCCCCAGCGATGCCCTAGGCCCTAGGCCTATTCACTATTCTTGAAGTGGTTCTTATATCACTTACTTAGTATATGGTTCGTGAGGCCCCTAGGACAGAATTGTATTTGTGCAACTTAAAGTATGCTAAATGAGTAACTTGTATTGTATTTCGATCTCTGACCTCATAAAGAGTGCAGAGGGGTTGTGTTAGTAATAAATACATATATATTTGATATATACCTTGTGTGGTGTCCTTTCATTTGGTATTCAAGGGATTATATATGGTAAAACAACTGGCTTCACATACTCTCTGAAGTTTTAGCCTAAGACTGCTGGTCCATGCTACCACTAGGATAGCTTGTCTATAAGGTTGACTTTACAACCACCACCATAAGGGTCGTTTAGACTGGTGCAAGGTGCCCACTAAGTTTAAGTTTAAGTTTAAGTTTCATATACCAGGCTAACTTTTTACAAGGTGTACTCCCCATGAACTCCTGGTTGGCCGGGCATCTGTCCAAAGGGTACCGTCCCTGGGTTGAGGAGCCAGGAGCAAGTGTTTTTTGTCCTGGACGTCAGGGCAACTGTAATCAGTGTCCTGACCGGTTTGCCTTCTAGGGGTACTACTCCAGAGGTGTGGTGCAGGCCTAGTCGGGATCTTTAGGGTCCCTGGCTGAGTGTGGTAGTACTACCCTGAGAATAGGTGGGCCCATCTTAAGTTAAGGGACCCTGCTCTTCAGAATGGAGGGTATAATTGATGGAGAGAGGTCCTGAACTGGTAGGAGAGTAGTGTTCTTGTGGGTGCTTCTCCTGGGAGAGTGCGGAACCACAGAAGGAGAGGTAGGGTGAGGAGACGCTTTGCCCGTGACCTTTGGTCAGCCTGAGGGAGCCGACCCTAGGTTGAAAGATAGGTGGTAGTTTAGAACTACACTGAGAGGGAGAGTGGAGAATGGCTAATATGTGCCAGGGGTTACTGCCCCCACTCTGTGCTTTGGCAATGACCAATGACATTAGGATGGCCTAGGGTCTGGTCCTGGCCGTGGACAACTAGGGAGTACCAGTGGGGTAGCCTAGTTGGGCCTGAGAGTTTTTTTTCAGAGGGAACCACGTGGGTTCAGAGTGTCGTAGAACTGGAGGGTGTCCCTGCAGTGCAGGCCGGTGTCCGTGTTCTATCGACCGAAGCAGGGAAGCCCATCAAGGTAGTGATTGGTCTACCCTGCATTTTGACTGGAAGGTGTTTGTGTTGGACTTGGCCCTTTTTGCAGGTTCACCCCTAAACGTTTTGCTTTTCTTCCAGCCTTTTTCTCTGTGTAGTGTTAGTGGTTTAAGGCCGCTGGGCACTTTAGCCCTGTGGTCCAGTGTAAAGTGAGTGTGCTCTCTGTTACATTTAGTGGGTGTGAGAGTGGCCTGCCCTCCCATAGGAATGCATGGGGGATTCCCTGCGCAGTGTGTGTCAGTGGTAATTCCTGTTATGAGAGGAGCAGTATGGTCAAGCATGGTATGCATGAAATTGTGAGAATAAATGCTGCGCAATGGTGTGCGCAGATTTATTATGATTATGTGAAAAATTCCACTTTTAAAAGTTGGCATTTCTGTGTGCTATGTGTCCGCCTACCTGATGTGAATTGCATGTCTGGTTTTGGTGGGACAGGGCAGGCTGAGCCTGACGTGGGTTGAATAGAGAGATCTGCAGTTGGAGTATGGGGAGGGGTGACTCTTTGATCTGAGCAGGGCTGTGCCTGGCAAGGTGAATGATGGCTCCACCTCCCACTGTGCGGCTGATGGCAGACCCCCTCTTCCTCAAAGGCAGGATGCAGCCTTGTAAACAAAGTGCTCCAGGACCACACCAAACTGGTGCTGGCTGGGTTCAGTGACTTGTGACTTTTGAGAACAAAGTCTTTTGGTGGTATAAGTAAAGGGGCTGTGACCCCATGAAATATTTCAGTTCCATGGTGATCTTCTAGGATGATGTGCTGCTCCTGATCCTGCTGGGGCATGCTGCTGCCCAGGAGGAACTGCCATGAGGGCTTGTCTCCCTGGGCCCTGCATTGCCCCCTTGATTGCTGAGGACTTTTGCTTTTGGAGCTATGGCTCCCTGCCCTCGGTGAGCGCTATATTTTAATTCTTTCCTGGAGGAAGAACGTGTTACTTCTGGATGCGAAGACGAACCTCTGTCCATGTAACTAGAGGGAAAGGACTTTGAAACTTTCATCCATCTTGCTGAAGCATCTACCCAAGGGCCTGATTTGAGCTTGCCTCCTGCTTCACCCATCAGCCTCTCAGGTGAGGCCTCTGTTGAGAATTCCAGATCCTCTGGTTCTACTGCAGGGAACGCGGACTGAAAGTCACTGTTATCGCTATTGTGGGCCTCCGCAGCTGAGGAGCTGTTGCCGCTGAGAGCCTGCATTTGGCTGTGTTACCAAAGACCTCATTTTCGCTATTGTGGGCTGCCACAGCTGAGGAGCTGTTGCCGCTGAGAGCCAGCATTTGCCTGTGTTACCAAAGTCATCGTTATCGCAATTTTGGGCCACCGCAGCTGTGGAGCTGTTGCCGCTGAGAGCCTGCATCTGCCTGTGTCTTCAAAGTCCTCATTATCGCTCTTTTGGGCCGCTGCAACTGAGGAGCTGTTGCTGCAGAGAGCCCGCATTTGCCTGTGTTACCAAAGTCATCGTTATCGCAATTTTGGGCCACCGCAGCTGTGGAGCTGTTGCCGCTGAGAGCCTGCATCTGCCTGTGTCTTCAAAGTCCTCATTATCGCTCTTTTGGGCCGCTGCAACTGAGGAGCTGTTGCTGCAGAGAGCCCGCATTTGCCTGTGTTACCAAAGTCATCAATAAAGCTAATTTGGGCCGCTGCAGCTGAGGAGCTGTTGCGGCTGAGAGCCTGCATTTGCCTGTGTTACCAAAGTCATCGCTATCGCTATTGTGGGCCGCCGTAGATGGGGAGCTGTGGCGCTGAGTGCCCGCCTTTGCTGTCCTACGAGAATCATCGCTATCGCTATTGTGGGCCGCTGCAGCTGAGGTGCTGTGCCGCTGAGTGCTTGCATTTGCCATCCTACGTGAATCATCGCTACCACTATTGTGGGCAGCTGCAGCTGAGGAGCTGTGCCGCTGATTTCCAGCATTTGCAATACTACAAAAATCATTGCTATCGCTGTGGGTCGCTGCACCTGAGGAGCTGTGCCGCTGAGTGCCCGCCTTTAAGCCCCGTACTTTCACAGCTGTGCAGCAGGTCTGCGCAATTGCACACATGGATTCTGCTGCATTGGCAGCCGCCCTGACACTTTGGACATAGGGCATTTTGAGCCCCTTTGAGAAGGCCGGTTGGCAGGGGGACTGTTAGGTTTGTAGGGCCCTAATGTGATGCATGTGGTGCTAGATTTATGTAGTATGATTTATGCACCCTGTTTTATGCCTCTAAATGTGGTTTATGATTATGAGGTTTTGCATACTGTATTTATGTTTAAGTTATTCTCTATTGTGGTTTATGTTTGTGAGATTTTTTCCTAAGGTGAGTTATGCTTAGGAGGTTATGGTCTAATATGTTTAGGCTAATGAGGTTGGCGCAGGATATATTTCACGCCTAATGTGATACTGTGCATAATATGATTTTTGTTGCAGGATGATGCTGAGTCCAGTGTTTGCCATTAATTGCTGGTTGTGTTCTATGCTTATTATATGTTCTCCATTTACTATCTATACTAAGTGATTGTTCTGACAGTGGTCCAGGTGGCCCTGTCATGTGTTTATAATCTCCTGTAAATATTGCCCAGTGCCAGTTGGCACAGTGTATATTGTATGATTACTATTCTAATGTGTGTTATGATAATACAAAGGCTATTTTTGATAAACCCTTGTGTGGAGATCCTTTTGTGATGTGCGTAGTATGTTGTTGCTGTGTGGGTTGCGCAAATGCTTCACACATGGCCTCCGGGATAAGCCTGACTGCTCTTTCCATGCTACCAAGTGGGTCAGCAGAGGTTATCTTTGGCGTGTAACTCCCTTGCCCTGTACTTTCTTCCTAGATAAGGCTCAAGCCCTAGCCAACCAGAAACCCCATTTCTAACAAGTCTCATCTATGGGCTCGATTGACATCCACCAGCTGGTTGGAGTCACGTGTTGGGAGCCTTCACTAAATATTCAGTGATGACAAAATAGTCGTATGTCTTCCGGGAGCAGCGCGCGACCGTCTGACAGCTTCTTAGACGAGTTAAAGCAAACGTAAGATATTAAGTCAGATAGCATGGTAAGGTAGAAAAAGACTAACAGCGCACACTTCTTGGCGGCAGGGATACCAAGGTATATCACTGGCTGTGATGAAATCTCTATTATTAATGCTGCAATCTTCCAACAAATGCTTGAACCATCCCTAGGAATGCGGCAAAGATAACTCAACAAACAGAAAAGTAAAGACATGAGTTAGAACTTCAGCTGATCCAGTGAGAACAGGAAAGTATTGTCAAGAAGAGTATGAATGGAGTTGCATTTGTTATATACTTCCTGAAGTGTTACCTTTATTGCATACATCTTGAAGAGTTTCCTTTGTTATATACTTCCTGAAGAGTTACCGTTGTTATACACTTCGTAAAACTGAAGTGACAGTAGCATCTCCTGATCCATCTCTTTTTCCACAATGTCTTCTTGTTTAAATGAAATCTTGTGTGTCTTCATAAAGCTCTACCTCTAGCGAATGGGTGCTCCGTGAGTGCCCTTTCTTAACTAAGTTGTCACCTCCTTTTCTGAATTAAGATGCGCATGTTCAATAGAACGTTTAGTTACATATCTTTGTATGGTGAAATATCTCTTGGTTACTTTAAAACATGGTAAAGAAGAGATGTCATTTACAAATAGTTAAATATTGTGTATTTACATTCTCTTACATTTCTATTTAGTGATAAATCTCTTTACATCCAACAGGATCCAGCCTTGAATGCACAAATGATTATGAATAATGACAATAATCGTGTAAATCTCCCAAAAAAACGTCAGGAAAAAATGAGCTCCAATATTCAGGAAAAGAGCTGCACAGTCAGAGACTGAGAAACCTGAACATAAACTGATAGATCCTGGAAGAAGCAGTCCAGAGCAATTCAGTGGATGTAAGAGTCTGAGCTGTGCACCTCCACGCCACAAGACGAAGAAATGACCTCGACAAAATTAACGCAACAATAACAACTAACCATTGCCTGTATAAACAAGTCTCCAAGCTTTGATCATTCAATCGGTGTGAGGTGGATACAGCATTGCTCTGTTTCCTGTAATAATGGCAGACCACCATTCAGTGCGCTAGGTGTATTGTAAACTATTTCTGGCTAAACCACAGGAGCAAGAGAAAAGCACAATGGAGTGGAGCCAGACAACTGAAGGGTAAAGGAAAAAGAGGGTCTCTGATCTACAAGACTGTCCCAATTTGCATCGAGCTGAAGGAAGACTAATATTCACTTGTAAATATGCAAAACCATTCCGCAACCTAAAGAAATAACCACATACAAAGAAGCTTTACTTGCCACAATTATAATGTATGTAGTTGGTGAGTCTTGTATTTCGTTGTGAAATCTGAAATTAAGCATCCAAAATACCACACACATACCGGGAATGTGAGAATAACACAAGTGCTTTATCAACCATGTTAGCTCCTCATGAAACGCAGTCATGGGATTTAGGCAAATATAAACCCGACCCAGAGACACTACCCAAGAAAGAAAAATCATACACAAGCAGCAAGAGCTTTAGTTTGTCATCACCACTAAAGAGCAATCAGCAAACACACACAGGAGAAGCAACATGCAATTGCAATAAATGTGTAAAGAACTTTAGTCAATTAGCACTACTAAAAGATCATCAGCGGACACACATGGGGGAAAAACCATACCATTGCACTGAATGTGTAAAGAGCTTCAGTCATTTATCACAACTCCAAGTTCATCAGCGAACACACACAGGGGAAAAACCGTACCATTGCAATGAATGTGTGAAGAAATTCAGTCAGTTCTCAAATCTACAAACACATTTGCGAACACACACTGGGGAAAAACCATACAATTGCAGTGAATGTTTGAAGAAATTCAGTCTCTTATCAAATCTACAAAAACATTTGCGAACACACACTGGGGAAAAACCATACCATTGCAATGAATGTGTGATGAGATTCAGTCAGTTATCAAATCTACAAACACATTTGCAAACACACATTGGGGAAAAACCATACCATTGCACTGAATGTGTGAAGAGCTTCTGTCGGTTATCACACCTACAACTACATCAGCGAACACATACTGGGGAAAAACCATACCATTGCAATGAATGTGACAAGAAATTCAGTCAATTATCAATCCTACAAAGACATCAGCGAACACACACAGTGGAGAAACCAGTGAATGTGTGAAGAACTTCAGTCTTTTATCACATCTGAAAATACATCAGCGAGTGCACACAGGGGAGAAACCATTCCATTGTAGCGAATGTGGAAGTAATTTTAAGGAATCTTCAAAATTAAGGAATCACAGCGAATACACACTGGAGAAAAGCCATTCAAGTGCAGTGAGTGTGTGAAGTGCTTTAATCAATTATCAGACCTACAAAGACATCAACGAACACACACAGGTGAAAGACCCTACCACTGCAGTGAATGTTGAAGTAGGTTTACTCGTTACTCCGCATTAAGGAATCATCAACGAACACACACAGGTGAAAAACCCTACCACTGCAGTGAATGTGGAAGTAGGTTTAGTGAACTTTCAACATTAGGAAATCATCAGCAAACACATTTAGGGGAAAAGCCATTCAAGTGCACTGAATGTGCAAAGAGCTTTAGTCGATTATCAATTCTACGAAGACATCAGCAAAAACATACAGGGGAGAAACCATACCATTGCATTGGATTTGGAAGTAGTTGTGGAAAGGATTTTCAGCTTACTACAGGGATTAGTGATTAAACCTATAAACACAACACACTTGAATAAGTTTAACAAGCACAGACTGGAGAATATTTGTAGCTGGTTTTGGTGTCCGGCCGTTTTGTACAACAACTGGTTCAATGACAGCTGCTAGAGAACAATGTCCAAAGGCACAAGAAGTCAAAGTAGGAAAATGTGACCTGTAACTCTGAGAGTAAATGCTTGCAGTGCACAACATTTATCTCCAATGCCCTGACGCAGGAAAAAATTATGCTCATTTCGATCATCACATACATATGTAAAAGCACCCACCATAGCGGCACTTCCCCAGAGGTGTCCAATATCAAGCTGGACCCTTGGGAAATTTGCTGACTCACCACTGACTATGTAAATGATTCACTGTGAGATTAATTGTATATGAATATATTTTAGATATTTCTTATTTACAGAGAATCACCCAATCAAACTCCTAATTGGTGAAAGGACAGAATCCGTGCATGATGGCAAAATTATTGATCAGAGAGAGCTGTTGAAAAGTTTCGTTCTGAATAGGTTTCTGAAAGCTTGAGGGTTAGGTAAAGATTGAATCTTGAGCAGTAAAAAATTTCAGCTCTTAGAGTCCAGAACTATCGACTCCCTGCTTTACATTTCTTGAACCTTGGCACTGGAAAATAAATCTGGATTCAGAAGTAAAGGAACACAAAAGATAATATTGCCTTCCACCGAGGTCATTTTAACAAAGTGCTGAGTCCGGGAAGTTCTTCCTGCTGCTGACCATCATCACCACCACCACACAGCCAGTGAGGAACAGCAACGAGACTGCTCTTCAGCACACCCATCCTTATACATAACACACTACAGGGATTTGCTCCTGGCTCAAACTCACTTTACTTTCACATTAACAGCAACAAGGTCTAACCTGAACAAATTATATTTAGGAAGAAGTGGTTTGTATAGACATTAGTGGCATAATCCATTTGAACCCCAATACTTTATAAACCTGTATTAATGATGCATAACCAAACATCGAAACACCACCTATGTATGGACATCCAAGAGCCTTTAAAAACCATGTTACAGAGGTGTGTACCAGGATCAAATTCAATTTAGTTTAACGTTAACATGAACTAAATTATGATACAGCGAGAACAGTAACGATGCTATGAAATGTACACAATGATGACTAGATTTTACATATTACTAACAAATGTATGTTTTTTGATATGTAATAAAAAAATGTATTTGCATTCATGGTATTTGACTGCTGATTGTATGGAAAGAGATGTTAAATGTGATTTCTTCTCTAAACTATAAAGATAATTTGTGATGTCAGCAAGGAGACTAGTTCATTTGGCAATAGCGGGGTCAAATCTCGATAGCATGACTGCTTTCAGCAGGGAGTCTGTCGCAGGTGGTATCAAAGGGCACTATTCTCCCCAGTGTGCCTTCTCTCAGAGTGGGAGGCGGTCCTTTGCTTGCGATGGTACCACCTCTGCATCTGCATTAATGAAGAGAGAAGTGATACCTGTAATACTGAGATCTGGGCTTCACTCCTGTGTTGGGAATTTAAGTCAGTCGTTTTTGCCCAATAAATACCAGATTTATTTTGGAAAACGAAAAATATGCGTGTATTGTGGCACTTCACTTTTTAATAATCCATACAAATGCTACAGAATGCTGAGTACTTTTTTTTAAAACATATTTTTATTGGCATTTATAGTTTACAATGACAAATAGCGAAAGGATACATTCAGTTGCACTGCATGTTTCGTCTCTTATATCATAGTATAGCGCTATCTATAAATGAGTTATGTCGATAGACATCTTGTCAACATTGGGATCTGGGCTAAGTGGTTGCCATATAGAACACGGATATAGAAACTGAGGAATGGTTAATGGAATGTCTGGGTACAGACATCAGGTGTGGTGTCAGGGCGTTATGTGTCTCACTAATCGATGCATGTGTGCTGTTGGAGATGTGGGGAAGATTGAGGTCGGTCTGGCTCCAACATCTGGCCATCCAGTGTGACGTGGTGTGTGGTGCTATTGACAGTCAGCAGTATGCTTGTGCTACCGGGGGGAGGTCCGGTGTGTGCATTTGTGGTCTGAACTTGTGATTGTGGGTCCGTCGGTGTGTGTGTGCCGCCACCCTGATCCTCACCGGGTGATGATTGCTTGAAGCGGTGTAGTAATGGGGCCCACTGCAGCCCATTTGTGTATTGCTCCCACCCATGCCGCGAGCGGGGGACCTTTGGAGGATCGCCAATGCATGGCTACACTCTGCTTAGCTAGTAAAACGGCTAGTGAAATAAATCGAAGATACACTTTGTATTGTTTCAGTTTCCGGAAAATACCTTGTGCGCTGGCTTCCCAGGTGTACAAGTATGTAAGCCCTGTGAGGTCGCTAAGGAAGTCATGAATGTTTTGCCTATAGCATCGAATTGTGGGGCAACTCCAGAACATATGAGGAAAATCTGCTTCTTGTGATTGGCATCTAGGGCAAAGGAACTGTGTGTTTGGATAATATTTTTGAAGGCGTGCCGGTGTCAGATACCTTCTATGGAGGATGTAGAATTGTATATTTTTAAAGCGTGCGTTTCTAGACACCTTCTTGGGGCATTCCAGAGCCCTCTCCCATTCTTTCTCATGTAGTGGACGTCCACTTTCTTTCTCCCAAGTGGTTCGCAAGCTCACTAAGGGTTTGTTTGTGAGTTAGTGAGTTCTCGTATGGCTTTACAGAGCCATGTGGTTAAGTGTCGGCCTACTCCCATATGTAGGATTGTGTGGATGACCGGGTGTGTGTTTGGTTCTCCTGTCGAGAGGTCATGCTACGGTCGGTAACTCTCGAGGAGTTGGTGGTGAAGTAGGAACTGGCCAGCGAGGAGACCGTAGTCGTCCATAAGGCGTTGGAATGGTCTGAAATGTACGTCCTCGAATAGAGACTCCATCTCGGTAATGCCACTGTCCATCCATGTGGTAAGCATGTTAGATGTGTTAGTCGTGTTTGGACCACCTGACCAGCGGGAACAAAGGGGCGAATGAGGGTGTCCCCTGTGACATGCTGTGTACTCTTTGCATACATTTGCGTGCCACTGCTACTTGTAAGGGATACGTACGTCTTGGTTTAGTGCCAGGTAGTAATAGGTGGTGGTGTTCCGGAATGGGCTCACGCTCAGTCATGGTGTGCGTCTCGTCTGTGTGCCTGCCTGCCGTCCAGTTGGATAACCACTGTAGTTGTGCCACTAGGAAATAGGATTTAAAGGATGGAGCACCCAGTCCTCCCTGTGTGGTGGGTAATTGTAGTTTCTTCAGTGCTATTCTAGGTCTGTTAGACTCGCTTCTCAGTGAGCTAATCTGGGGATCTAAGTCACGAAAGAAGATTCTGGGTGGGAACCATTATTTTAGCTAAAGCCACCCGGCCGATCAGGGCTAATGGGAGGCTCCTCCAGAATCTGAGTGCCGATCTGATGCTGGCTAGTGCCTACTGTGATTACCCTCAAATGTGTCGGTCAGGGAATGGTAGAGACGGATCCCGAGGTAGCGGGGGGCTTCCGCGCTCCAGGCGACCTTCTGGTTGCCTAACCATTTGTCCCGGGGGGGGTAGGTTAGGATGTAGTGGGTACACTGTGGATTTGTTCCAATTCACCTTTAGCCGGGAGACTTCTGCGAATTCTGTTACCAAAATGGGTGTTAGATCTTCGGTGATGTCTTGTATGTATAGTAAAAGGTCATCGGCATACATGGAGACGCTATGTATGGTGTCTGCTATGGGAATGCCCCAGTGTTTTCCTTCTTGTCGCAACCGTTTAACTAGGGGTTCGACAACGAGGGCAAAGAGTAGAGGCAATAGTGGGCAGCCTAGCCTCGTGCCTCTCTGTACTGCAAACTCCATCGAGATGTACCGCCCTATGCGTACACGCGAGGTGAGTTGGGTGTATAAGAGTTGTGTGTACGCTAAGAGGATGGGACTAAGTCCTGCTCGTTGCAGGACCGAGAAGAAGTACTGCCAAGTGAGGGTACCAAAGACCTTCTCGAGGTCTAGGATAAGACAGGCTGACCAGGGATGTGTGTCTCTCACCTGGTCTTGGACGTGGAATATTTGGTGTATATTCTGGAATGTGTTTCTACCTGGGACGAAACCACATTGATCTGAGTGGACCAGGGGTCGTATAATTTGTGTGTATCTGTCCGCTAATATCTTCCCAAGGAGTTTACAGTCGGTGGAGAGAAGCATGATGGGGCGATAGGAGGCCATCTGTTTTGGGTCGTGATTTTGGCTTTAGGAAGGTCACGATTATAGATTCCCGGAGGGATCTCGGCATCTCTCCCTGTTCTAGTGCGGTCGCAAACATCTCTACTAGTCAGGGACCCTTAGGGGGTAGTTGCTGGTGTAATACTCCAGGGGGAGCCCGTCTAGTCCCGGTGCCTTGTTGCGAGCTAGGGCATGCAGGGCTTGGGTGATGTTGGTAGATTATATCTCAGTAACTAGTGCCATCCTATCTGCCTTCATAACTTTGGGGATCGTCAAGGGGTCGAGGAAACGATTGAGTATGGCCTGTTTGGTCGGAGCTGTGCTACTGTAAACCTCTGCATAGTAGCGGTGGAACGCTAGGAGGATCTCGTCCTCGGATCGAACGAGATTACTGTGGGGGTCAATTACTTCTGTTATGAGTCTCACGTCTAAGTCCTGTTTGGCTAACTCTGCCAGTAGTGTGCCCGTTTATCCCTTTCTTTATGCATCCGGGTTACATACGTCCTAAAATTGTACCGGCGGAGATCAGCACAGGCAGCTTGGTATTCTGTTTTTGCTTTGGCCACTATTTTCACCCACGGAATGCTGAGTACTTGAAAGCATTCTGCCATACGAGGGATTTAAATATGCATTTGACAAGTACAAAATTGACTTAAATTTTTATTTTAAGGTTCTTATACAGCGCTTCTTTATCTAATAATGCCTGATGGGTTTTCTCCGAGAGCCCTTTCTCCTTCGGAAGAAGTTTTTCATTGACAGACCCAATGTGATCTCCAATAGAAAGATGACAGTCTCTCCAACTCTAAACTGGGCTGGTGGGTAGACCGTTGGTTTGGCTGGTATAATGCAGTGTTGAATTTTTGATAGAGTGCTCTTTCTGCCACACACTGAATCCCACCCGTTTTTCTTTAGTGATTTTTCTATTTTGGGCTACATTTGAAGACTGTCCCTTACCTTTATAATTTGACAGATGGTCCACGGTCTGCCAGAGGAGCAGGCGTAACTACTTCCACTACCCTATTGGACTACCGTCCACCGTATTTAGCGGCCTCCATCAACCTGGCTATCCCTGTGACTTCAGAGGAGCAACAGGAGCTCCTCTAAAAGCACCTAAAGTTTGGTGAGTGTCTGCCATTTTTCACACGGGTGCCCAGAAGACTTTTTTGTTTTACTCCTAAAGTGAGAGTTTGCTTTTAGTAAAACCAATAATATTGTACTTGATACGCTGAGAGCTTTCTACAAGGGAGTCTGGGTCATTTGTTCCTAGTATTTTTCTGTTTGAGACAGCCAGTCTTTTCATAGTGTTCCTAAAGAGAAACAAGAAGGTCAGAATGCCCTACCATAAGTAGGGCAGACGGTCTGATGTACGTACACCAACGGCCGCAGGTATGTTGGTCATTGTTGTGAGGGTTCCTGAGGTTCTGACCTCAGTTCAAACAGAGGGGAACTGTGATAGATTCTTCTTAACAACCTCAAACATTCTCAAATTTATTTTTATATTCAGTTAAAATACAATTTGCTAAGGGATTACACATGAGCACCACGGCCATGCGTTCTTCTCTTACTCATGCATTGGCGATCAGGAGGCTGTCTGTATGATACTTGGCCTCTTCTTCGTCTGCTTCACTCCTTCTGTGATAACCTCTTCCACCAATTTATTCTTCAAGGATTCCAGTTGTTTTTTAAAGAGCCTTATTCGAACAGTTTCTCTTAATTTGTAAAGCTGTTGAAAGTGGAGATTCTTCCTTAGAGACCTTGGTTGGAAGTTTGCAACATTGTGTCAGGTGTTGTGTAAACACGCAATCACACAAGGGGGCTAGAGGAGATTTCAGGACCTCCGTGGGCCAACTCCCTACTAATTATTCATATTACAAAAAAGGCCACGGGTCCAAAATCAACAGAAGGTCATACAAATTACTGGGTGTACTATGCCACTAAGAGGTGGATTTCCCTTTTAAGGACGTGTTAGATTTGGGGGTCTCTAGTTGGGACAGGTAGGTATTTGTGACAAATAGGGGCCCTCTCCTGTAGTCAGGGTAAGGGGAATACACTCCTAAAATAACCCCTGCTCTCCCTCTAGGTAACGTGGTGCGAGCAGTCAAGGCTTATTTCAGAGGCGTTGTAAGTTAAGCAGTTGTGACCACATACAGTAACCCAGTGACAACACTACAAATGGACCCCACACAGGTTTTATATTAAAAATGAGTAGACTTTATATAGAGTTACCACAAGACCATAAATAAACAAAAATACACACTATGATTACTTTAAGGGAGATTTAAGCGTAGTTCAGTTCAGTTCTTAGATGCAACACTTTGCGTCAATGTAACTTAGGTTGTGTTGCGCTTCCACAAAAAGCAATGTCGCAGCTATGGGAAATGCGGCAAGGTTCAGATACAAAGAAATAAAGACGTGAAGATCTTCCAGATGCGGTACGCTTCTCGGGGATGCAAGAAGGTCTTGGTTCGATGCGTGGACTGCAGCGGCGACATCCTTGTTCCGCGATGCGATGGCAGCAGCTCCAGCGGCGACACTCTTCTCCCATGATGCATGAAGATTCCGCACGATGCGACAACTACAGCGGCAACATCAAAGATGCGACTGCAGCAGCTCCGACGGCGGCGCGCTTCTCGGGGATGCGAGGTGCTCTTGATCGGTGCAGTGCGACAGTTCCAGTGGCGACACCCTCCTTTCGAGTTGTGACGGCAGGCACAGCGCCTGCGACACGCTCCGACCTTCTTGGGAGATTCTTCTCCTGATGCGGTGCAGTGCGACAACTACAGGGGCGACACCCTCCTTTGGAGTTGCGACGGCAGCAGCAGCAGCGACAGCGACACGCTTCCTCTTCGTTGTGGCTCGCTTCTCTCTGATGCGGTGCAGTGCAACAATTCCAGCGGCGACACCCTCCTTCGGAGTTGCAAAGGCAGGCACAGTGACGGCGACCCGCTTCTTCTCGTTGAGTCGCGCTTCCAGCTCCTTGCGACACACAGTTCCTAAGAAAGCCCAAAACAGCAGCAGGCACTTCCAAAAGAACTCTGGGGAGCTAGGGTTTGAAGTCTGTTGTCCCTGAGACTTCAGCAGGAGGCAAGCTCTTTTCCAAGCCCTTGGAGATCCTTCACAAGTTCAAAGCAATGTACACAAAGTTCCTTTCTCCTTCCTTTGACAGTAAGGCAACCACTACAGGTCAATCCCCCAAGCAGCACTTCAGCTTGGGAATAGACTCTCCTCAGTTTCTGCAGGTTCCTCTCCTCAGTAAAGGTTTCTTCTTGTAGTCCAAAGTGATCTAGTTTCATATTATTTTGCGCTTACGTTACAAAGACATGTATGTGTCTGTTAATGGACCTGATATAAAACTGATATGGAGACACAGTGCATAAAACTATACGTTACACTACTAGGAATAAAATCCTTGCGCAAAGAATAGACCTTCAGGTCCATTAACAGACACATACATGTCTTTGTAACGTAAGCGCAAAATAATATGAAACGGATGACGCTGTACGAACCTTGGTCGTTCGATAAATAAATAAAATGAAAAAAACACCAGGGTGTAAACAAAAACCGCGCACACGTGACCTTCACAGAGCCAATTATACTGCAGCTATCTGCCGCCCAATTACAAACGCCGGAGCATAAAACCGATAGGGACGGCCCCCACCTCCAAATATCACTCTACCACAGACCCCGGAAGGACGCTAGCAGTAGGAGCAGGGAGGCCGAATTTCAGTATTAAGGTAAGCCAGCTGCATCTGTTTACGTCGCTCTCTCGACCACGGTAATATACCCCCGCGTCCCTGTAGCCAGTAATTCGAACCGCTACTCGAAAGTTATGTAAATAATGGGACAGGGCTACCGATACGTAGGAACCTCCATTTTAACCTTTTTTGCCTTCGTACTTAGATTAATTTTAAAAACTATGCAGAGATGTTTGAAGGCATAAAGACTTAGTGGTGCACTCCTGTTAGTTATTATACAACATGGGCTGAGCTAAACAATGGACAATGCGACGTAAATTTCCTGAAGAAGCTCGCATTGTAACCAGGTTTTTAAAATCAATAAAAATACGCTTAGGGTTGCATTAAAGCAGTTTCTATTGGCCCAATAAATACCATATACCCCACAAACAATCAGGGCTTTATAAGACTGAACTTACTGATAATTAGCTGGCAAACAGTATTCACTTTGCTGTAGCTACAACACAAATACATACAACAACAAAACATGCCGATTATATATCATTATACATATCTGAAATAGTAATTCACAGACCATCACTCTCTCTTGTTTGCCTTCAGAGTAAGGAGCAGCGCAGTAGCATAAAGCAGCGCTAATCAACACAGCACCATACGAAAAGGTTGTGTCTGATTGGGGATCCAGAAATTGAAAATCTGGGTAAGTTAATTAACCCCCCCCCTCTTTCTGGCATTATTGAGACAAGCCCAGAAGATTGAGACTTAGCGCTCCCTATTGATTTATCTTTCAGCCCTTTGAACTTCACATATCGGTGGCTCCTACTTCTACCGTATGAACTTCCAGAAGGATACTACAAGGTAGTTGCAATCCACTATATAGACCTTTATTCCAGACAATGGACATAGTTGTTATCTAACATGGGCATTTTCATCACCATCTCCCCATAGGAATCACAAACTATATGCAGACCTGGCAATATGCAGCCTAGTTGAAACCCAAAAATACCATTGGGCAGAAATTTTCCTCGGATCTAACGGGTGTAAAGTTTTGTACACTAAAGGTAATTCAGCCTTATCAAATATCAATCTATTTTGGGTAAAAGACACCCACTGTTAGGTTAAGAATGAGTTACTTATGTGAAGTACACCAAGACTTGTCAGACTTCTTTAATCATTTCATCTGACATTTAAAGTAATCACTGTTAGTCTTACTGCAGAGATAAAATGTATATACCAATCTCTGATACCCACCAGTGACATGCCCCGCCTTGGAGTTAATATGCTCTTTACAAATACCAATATCCGTACTTAACCCTGCAACACAGGTTATGGCCCACCACGAATAAAAACTAAGTGTTACGTCTCTACAACTGTTAGGACATGCTTTAGGTTGATAAGGTTGTTGTAAAAAAGAAGAAATGCTCTGTATATGCATTCAATATCTGTCTTACGCAAAAGAAGTAATTTTATGTTTCTTTCTAGAACTTGGTCCTGAAGAAGGTTCTTAATCGTTTCCCAAAACCGAAACGCTGCGTCGACCCCTGTTCTTGTGAAATTTTTTTGATAAATCTGTTGTGTTTATTATACTAATGTATGAACTATTTGTTGTTGCTTACACCACTGAATTTTTTTAACCATATTTTTAAACTAGCTATTGTACCAATTGTTTTTAATTACTTGTGTTTTGCGAATGACCTTTTTATTCTGAAATAAATATAGATTGTTATATTTTTTTAAACCTTAATGTCTTGTCCTTTTCTCTAATCTGACAAAACCTATACAAAAGTATTGTTTGCATCTAACTGTTGGCCGCTTTATAAACTCATAGAGACTTAAGCTTCACGTACAACAATGTGTGATTGGTATCTGTAAAGGCATAACGTTGGGCACCTATAAGATCATACTACCCAATCAGGGTCAATTGTGGGACTTCTTTGGGTTCCTTCCTATAGCGCCATGAAGCCCCAGGGCGTACGAGCGCTTAATAAATTAATATTAACATTAACATTAACACCCATGATGTAATTGATAAAGAAAGGTATAAGACCTCTCTGGCTCATTATAATAAGAACTTGAAGTACGCACACAGATCCCACATTGCGTTGCACTTTAACCAGACAGGGAACACCCCTAAAGAATTATACCAAATCCTTAAATCCTTTACCAACCCGAAAACCTGCAACAATGAAGCTGCTCCATCTCAAGAACTCTGCGATATAATAGCTAATTATTTCGTAGAGAAAATCGAGCTCATTTATGATTAAATCACTAAAGACAAGAACCCTCTGAATTGACAATGCATTCCACCATCTTCCATCCTTGATCAATGTGCATTCACTGCAAAGCTTTCCCCCTCTCACAGTTGATACAGTTGGGACATTGCTGTGCACAGTTAAATCAGTTTCCCCTTTTGATATTATTCCAGTCAACATTTCCTCGTTGCTCTTTAAACCGTTGTCCTTATCTACCTGATCAATCCTTACTCTTTCACTAAGAGACGACCAATTACCACTTGAATGGAAGACTGCACAAAAATTTCCCATCCGAGAGAAAGCTAATGTCCCAATGGAAGATCCGTCCAACTATTGTCCGATTTCTCTTCTACCCCTTCTGAGTAAGTTATTGGAAAAGCACATCTCTCTTTCTATTTTGAATCTACTGGATGCCTTGACTCCTTCCAGTCTGGGTTTAGGCCATTGCACGGTATTGAGTCAACATTGATTGCCGTCACTGAGAGTATAAGACTCTCCCCTGACAATGGACAAGCAGTACTACTAGTGCTGCTGGATTTGTTAGCGGTTGTCAACACGGTTTCTCATCACATTCTACTCAGACTTAGAGAAATTGAAATACAAGGACAAGCCCTTCAGTGCTTTTCCTGTTTCGTCACTCATCGGACTCGGACCATCGATCTTGGCCATTTCCGATCACAGACCATGGAATTGACCAAAGCAGTTCCTCAGGGATCCTGTCATAGTCTCACTCTGGTCAACATTTATGTTGCTTCATTAGATGGACTTCTTAGAAAGCTGAGCTTCACACCAATCTCGTATGCTGATGACACCCAGCTTTTACTCTCATTTGACTAAAATTCCCACAATACTCAGACTGCTTTCTCGGAAGGCATGATTGCCATCGCTAATGGATGAGAGTGGAGAGGTACACCACTAAATTGTCTTTTCAAAAGATGTAAGCGTACAAAGTTCCTTAGTATTTGAATTCCTTTATTTCAACAATGTCATAACATAGAGTCCAGCCAATGCGTTGCCATCACTACTTGGAGGGGGAATCATTTCCTACAGCTAAATCCTGGGAAAACTGAGATCATGCTATTCGGAGAAGCGGCTCTGCTCTGGTATCCAGAATGGTGGCTTTTGGAATTAGGCGATACCCCTGTCCCTAAGACTGTGGTCGAGAACCTATGCATACGTCTGGACCAGAAACTCACAATGAAAGAGCAAGGTACAATCACTGTGGGCTCATGCTTTCATATATTAAGCCTCCTACGCAGGGTATTTCCATTTCTCCCGCTATCCGTACGAAAAACACTCTTCCAGGCTCTGGCGATAAGAAGCTTGGATACTGTAATGCTCTCCTGGTTTCAGCCAGTGAGTTCTCCCTAAGTAGACTTCAGGTAGTCCAAAACACCGCACTCGCCTTGTCTCAAACTCCCTTGCCAGAACAGCTTCGCTCTCTCTATTACAATGTTTTGCACTGGCTTCCAATACGCAAGCTGGCCAGATTTAAGATATGCTGCATTGTGAACAAAGTACTAAATGGTAAAGGTCCTGGCTATCTAGCAGAAAAGCGTATAAGCCACCTAGATCTCTACGCTCCTTGTTCCGCTTTTCAAATAATCCTGCTTAGGTGGGAAAGCATTTTTCCACTTTGCTCTCTATTATTGGAACCCGTTCCCTATTCATCTCTGGAAATACCCAGAATACCTTCTATTTTGAAAGCTCCTTAAAACCGAGCTCTTCTAAAATACCTGCTACTCATCCGTTATAACTGCAGCACTACCATTATTATTATTTAGAATCTTATAAAGCGCACAGCTACCCCCAATGGGGGTGTCCCGGCGCTGTGAGCAGTATAGATTCATACAGGACACTCAGCAACTAAAGGGAGGTGAACAGCCAGGTTTTTAAATTGTGTTGAAAAATGCCTTCCGATTCTATCAAACGAAGAGATAGTGGCAAGTTGTTCCATGCTTGGGCAGTGATGACAGCAAACGCTCTGCCACCTATTCGTGCGTGGCGAAACCAGGGAGTACGTATGAGAAAAAGATGATTGGATCTGAGTGAGTGGGAAGCCTGAGCATGTTTGAGTCTAGCACTAAGGTAAGCCGGCCCCTGAACCCGCAATGCTCTGTGTGCCAAAACTAAGGATTTAAAACGAATGCGGCTCGTCACGGGCAACCAGTGTAATTTTTTTTAGGTACGGTGAGATTGAGAGGCGATATGGGATGTTAAGAATCAATCTTGCAGCCGCATTTTGCACTATCTGTATCTGTTTAATCTGGTAGGCTGGGGGTCCGGCATACAGGCTGTTTGCGTAATCCAGATGGGAAGTAGAGCGTGGATGACGGTACGTCGGGCATCCATGGGAAGAAATGGGAGAATTTTCCGGAAACAGCACCTCAGTTTTATCTGAGTTAAGCCTGAGGGTATTGCGTGACATCCAAGCTGCGATGTCACAGAGACAGCGGCGGAAGTTCAGAAAGCTGGCGTCAGAGCAATCTCGAAATGAGAACACAAGTTGTGTGTCATCAGCGTAGGAAATTACTCTGACCCCACAAGATTCCGCAACTGCCGCCAGAGGTGAGACATAAACATTAAAAAACAGCGGGCTCAGGGCAAAGCCCTGTGGAACACCACAACTAAGAGGTTTCCTCTCCAAAACAAATGGTTGGAGGAAGACCTGTTGAGTCCGGGCACTTAAAAAGGATCTGATCCAAGCCAGAGGGGTGCCCTGAATTCCGATATCATATAGTTTCCCAATCAATATATTGTGGGAAACCGTGTCGAATGCCGCGAACAGGTCGAGCAGCACTAACATTGCTGCCTCGCTTGCGTCCACGGATTTGCGAATAGTTTCAGAGACTTCCAAAAGTGTAGATTCTGTACTATAGCCAGCTCTGAATCCGGCCTGTGAGCCGTGGAGAAGTTGGTGGGACTCAATATAGTTCGAGAGTTGTAGCTGCTCAACTTTCTCCAGGATTTTGGCATGTTTCGGCAGGAGGGAGATAGGTCTATAGTTGCTAAATACCAAAGGATCTGCGTCAGGTCTTTTAATGATGGGGATGAGTAAAGCCTGTTTCCAGGATACGGGGAAGTAACCCATTTGTAAGGAAGTATTCCATATCAGGTTCAGTGGGGGCAGGACAAGGGGGC
Source organism: Lissotriton vulgaris (assembly GCF_964263255.1). Lineage (NCBI taxonomy): Eukaryota > Metazoa > Chordata > Amphibia > Caudata > Salamandridae > Lissotriton > Lissotriton vulgaris. The sequence goes on from NW_028248729.1 coordinate 540,426, forward strand.
AAGAGTGTTGAACACTTGAGCTGGACAGGGGTCAAGAGGGGATATTGATTTACATGTCAACAATAGTTGAGCAAACGTCTCCGAGGGGAGAGCCTTAAAGGAGCTAAAAACCTCCTTGTTGGTTGCCCTTAAGACTGGGGCAGGGGAATCCCCCGAATGCTTAAACTGCGAGAGAATATCTAATATTTTGTCATAAAAGAAATTAGAGATACCATCACAAAGTATTTGGCTGGGGGCAGTCGGACTGGAGAGTGCGGCTGGTTTAGAGAATTCTTTCACTATATTAAAAAGAGTTTTGGAAGAATTGTTGACAGAGCGGATTTTTCCAATATAAACTTCTTTCATTACGGAACGTTTTAATTTGTGGAAATTCTTAATGGCAGCTCTATAAATAGCTTTTGCCTCAGGATCATAAGAGAGCCTCCAGGATTTCTCAAGTTTTTTTGCAGAGGCTCTTCTCTGAGCGCAGGACAGAAGAGAACCAAAGGGTCGAGGGTTTAGATCTATAGGAATTTATCGGTCGTAGAGGGGCAACGGTGACATAGGCAGAGAAGAGCCAGCCATTCAATGTTGAGACGACCGAGTCTAAATCCCTTCCTAAATGCCTCGGACCATGGGCAAGAGCAGGGGCCAGTGAGGCACAAGAGATTTTACATCACTTCCTACCAATGGCCCGAGCTTTAACCGGAATAACCGTGCGCGAGGGGGAGGGCAGACTGAAAGGAATAAGGAAAAGATCTGTCCAAGTGAGAGGGAGGGGGAGAAGGTTTCCAAATTAGGATAGTTAGTGAACAATAAATCCAATGTGTGGCCAGCTATATGGGTGATGCCACTAACCTGCTGTTTCAGGTTAAGGCCATTCATGGTATCCAGAAGCAGATTAGCTTTAGCATATAAGGTCTTATCCATGTGAAAGTTAAAATCCCCTTAAATGGTGAAGTTGGGGTGTTTGAGCGATAGGTCAGCAGCCAAGGTGAAAAAGTCAGTAAGGGGTTGAGGAGGGGTACCGGGAGGTCGGTATAAGAGAATCCCTGCTAAAATAGAAAGTGAATTATCAGAAATCCTAAAATACATGGCTTCCAAGGGGGCAATATTAGAAAGATTTCTTGAGCAAATTTTCCATCCTGAGCGTAAAATCACTGTAATTCCACCCCCCCCCCCCTGTAACTAGAGCGATTGATCCCCACATACCGATATTCAGGGGGGATAGCCAGATTGAAGTCAGGATTAGAGGAGTCTTTAACCCACGTTTCTGTCAGAATCATTAGGTCCCAAGCCTGAGTAGTGAGAGAGAGCCAGACATCAGCCGCATGGCGGGGTAATGATCTGCAGTTAAGCAGACATGCCTTGATGCTGGGAGCAGGGGAGGTACTACCATCTCCCGGAAAGGCGGCAGAGGGGGAGGAAGTAAATGGGCTGAGTGTAAATCATCAATTCCACAGAGTGATGGGGTCTTACAACCTGCATCCCTTAGGTTCATAAGTTCGGATCTATCCCAGTATATTCGTGTACCGGCGTTGTCACCGGCAGCGTGGCTGGGGCTGGTCGCAGAACAGGCGCAGACGGGCTTGCCATAGGCGCGCCTTTGGCGTGCCCGCTGCGCGTTCGCGTTTGCATCAAGTTAATATAGCCACCACTTCCCTTCAGCTTCTGACTCTGCCCCTCCTCCTCTAGCCGCCTCCCTCCACACACCGGCTATCCGAGGAGGAACAGGGGAATGAAAGGCGAAGCCTTAAGGGTGCAGTGCGCCAGAAGCATTCAATGCAAGCTCCAGTTTAGAAAGTAGACGATTTTTAAAACACAATAAAATTTCCCCCCAGAGTACAAAGTGTAGAGATCACATGCTCGCAGCACAACAGCACAGCAGTTCTTACTGATACCATAGCGCGGAGATACCCTTTGGGGGTGGTTCGGGCACTTTATAAGCCAATAAAAAATAAAATAAATGTGAGAACACGCAGGGCTGAGTATACCGGTTTTGCTTGCTGCTTGCAGTGGCGTAACCAATCTTGAGGGGGGCCCCCCTGCAAGGTACACACAGGGCCCCCCTCTGGACTCAACCAGGAGCTCTCATACTGGTACTGTGCTGAGGGGGATCCCTGGAGCTCGGGCCCACCCACACTGCAGGGTCTGGGGGGCGTTTGTTACCCCTGCTTGTAACATCCAATATTGTGCTATTGGTCTGTACCAGGGTGCTGCTTGAAGATATAATAAATCACCTTATTAGCTGCTTAATGTCTGTCTTTATAAGGTACATGCAGAAAGAGATTACACGCAAAATTACACTCTATGATCTCTCAAAATGTGTGCTCTGAAGTTACGTTGTGATGTTGCAAATATTCCAAACACTGTCCCCCTCATACTCTTCATACTTTAGAAAGACAACCCACAGTGTACTAGTGCTCATTGTTTTGGCGTATGCATTTCAACACAGCAGAGCACATTTCACTTTCTGACAAAATCAATGTGTTGGCTTATATAGGGACCGAGCACATTTAATTGCCACTGAGTAGAAGCTTATAATAGTTGCTCGCTAGTAGTACTTAGTTGACTTCCGTGAAAATGAACAATGTTTGGATCTTGGAACATGTTGTGAATGAATCATGTTGTAACAAGATGTATTACATCATGAGTGTTCGAATATAAAACATGTGTGTGGGAGAAAGTGTAGCATAAAATCCTGCCTATATCCCTTCGAAGCCAGGAGGGAATGCAGTTGAACCCATAAGGTGTTGTTATTAAAATGTTACGGATCACAATGACCAGTCACACTCAATAAATGCTGTGGCTCTGACACTATTGTGGCAAATATCTTAAGCTAGCTATCATCTTCATCTAAGTCTTACAGAAAGGTGAAGACACTTAGATGGACCATCGTATACACCACACTCTATCGATAGAAAACCTGTGCTGAAGCATCCAGTAATTTGACTATTAAAAAATAAATTAGGATAAGTAGACCTCTTTTACCAAAATATCAAATGTTATAATGTGATAACGTAGTCTTTATTGTGTCAAATGCCTGGCCTGAGAATCCCGATCTCTCTCTAATAGGTCGATCATGTCTAATTGACCATGATTTTGCGTTTCAGACAGCAATCCTATGGATGTTTTGGCTAGGCAGTGTTCTCTTGGAATTCTGTTCTCAATTTCCAGCTGTACAAAACATTTTAACAGCAGTGGATTATCCTACCTTTCCGGAGTGACAAAATCTTTGTGTAGCTTGATGCCTTAAAGACTAGGAAGTTTGAACATCGGCTCTCTGAGTGCTTGATTCTCAAATCCATCTTTACTTTAAGAAACTTAATTGTCCTGTATCTTCAGCTACTCATTCCAGATTGGTTATGTGGTCATTTTAATGAATGATGCGTAAATTATAGTCAATTATAGTTTGCTGTGAGACGCCCAGTCAACTCGCAGCAAACTTTCCAGTGATCTAGCGGTAACTCATATCCCAGCGTAGTGTTCCAATTAAGATATGAAGGGTGGTCCCCTGGCTCCCTCTCCCGCTGTGACGCATCATATAGCCTAGTGACCAGACCCTTGCTTTCTTTCCCAGCCTGCACCACCTGCAGTGCTCGCAGTGTTTGTGGTTGAGTGGATAGTTAGGGTAAACGGCCCTGACCGCCTGCCACACTCTCACATAGGTGAATCCCAGCATCAACCTGGAATCCTGACCCGGCTGTACATCTTGGAGTGAGCGGAACTGACCCCGTTCATATAGGTCACCCATTTGCATAACACCAACAGTATCCAACGCGCGTAGAGCAAGTCGCTCATGAGCTGCTGAAATGTCTGGATGTGCAGCAATAGGGGGCTTTGGGGCATATAGGTAATCTAGCTGTGCTCTCTTGGCATGCGTCCCCCAGTCCCAAGCAGTGCACAGTACCAGATTAATTTCCGTCCTCGTGTCGCTATTCCCTCCAGAGAGAGTTGCCGCCACTAGCGACATCGGGAGTGCCACGTCAGACTCAATTGCCGTATGAGGCAAGAACCGCTGTGGAATGAACTAATAATGGGCAAACTGCGCCTGCGTGCAAAGATAATATAAGCGCATATCGGATGCCTCAAATCCTCCCCGGTCAAATGGCTGCACCAGAACATTCCAACTACATTGTGGCTTCTTACTCCCCCATACAAATGACAGTAGAGCCGAATGCAGCATCTTGAACATAGAGATATTCAGCCGAATGGGGATATTCACAAACCAATATAACAATTTTGGTAATATAGACATTTTCGTAACTGCAATACGATCAGCAAGCGACAGCAGCAGCCAAGCCCACCGCTCCGCCCTATCTGTCAGAGGGAAGTCCAGCTCAACCTCACGTGTGCCAGGTGTCAACTGGAACACCCTTGACTTAGCCCAGTTAATCCCTAACCCAGAATAGCCCTCGAATTTAACATACTCGGAGAGTAATTCCGGCAGGTAAGTCGCTGGCTCGCGAACATAAAGAAGCATTTTGTCAACATGCTGAAACCACACACCGTTCCTGCCATCACCCTAGCCCTGCCTGAAGGCTATAAAATAGTTCATCAGGAACGAGTGAATAAAGGGGCGGGGTGGAGGGGGGGGGGGGGGGGGGGGGGATTGCCATAATTTATAAAGAAAAAATCCAGTATACATTTTGGACCAGTCTAGCGGTTCTACAGTGGAAATAATGATTTTCCGGATGAATATTGGTTCTCATGAGAGCTGGAGAGGGGCGTTGGTATACCGCCCCGGGTCCTTTGAACAACTTCCCCCTCAAATTGATGGAATGGACTGCTCCCCACGTTGTTGCAAGCCAGAATTTTCTGCTATTAGGCGACTTCAACATTCATAGTGGATGGGAGCACTGTCGGAGGGACTGGAGGTTGCGAGCTCTGCGCCAGGCAGACTGTCACACGACACATTAGGTATGTGTCACCCTTGGGGAGAGGGGTAGGCGTGCTCCCCATTAATTCCTGGTTCGCCGGGCATCTGACCAAAGGGTACTGTCCGTGAGTTGAGGAGCCAGGAGCAGGTTTTTTCCGACCAGGAGGCATGGCAACTGTAATCAGTGTCCTGTCCGGTTTGCCTTCTAGGGGTACCACTCCAGAGGGGTGGTGCAGGCCTAGCCGGGATCTTTAGGGTGCCTGGCTGAGAGTGGTAGTACTACCCTGAGGGCAGGTGGGGCCCATCTTAAGTGAAGGGACCCTGATCTTCAGAATGGAGGGTATAGGGCTCTGGAAGGGGGTGCAGAGGGGGGGAGTCCAAGCCTCTGACCCCGGTGCAGCTGGTAAATGTGGATCCCAGGTGGTAGACCAGTTGATGGAGAGAGGTCCTGAACTGGTGGGAGAGTTGTGTTCTGGTGGGTGCTTCTCCTGGGAGAGTGCAGAACCCCAGTAGTAGAGGTAGGGTGAGGAGACACTTCGCCCGTGACCTCTGGTCAGCCTGAGGGTGCAGACCCTTGGTTGAAGGATCGGTGGTAGTTTTCAACTACACTGAGAGGGAGAGTGGAGAATGGCTATTATTAGATATGTAGATGATGTCTTTTTCATCTGGACTGACCTGAGGGATGATATTGCCCATTTTGTATCCTGGCTTAATCTCTGTGACCCCAACATCAAGTTCACGGAGAATTGTAGCAACGCTGAAGTAGAATTCCTAGATATTGTCATCAAAAACAACAATAACACCCTGGAAGTGGACCTCTTTGTGAAGCCTACCGCACGTAACACTCTGTTACACTTCGATAGTTTTCATCCTCCAAAAACAGAAAGCTAGCATACCGTTTGGGCAGTTTCTGCGACTCTGCAGGAACTGCACCAATGTTGCTGATTATGATATCAGGGCTAACACAATGAAGATGAAATTCCTAGTGAGGGGCTACCCCAAAAGGTTGGTACGTGACTCCTATAAGCGAGCACGTTTTTATGACATACAGCACCTGCTTACGCCTCACACCAAGGAACCTAATTCCAGGCTAGTGTTCGTCACGAGACATTCCACCTTTAACGAAAAGATTCGTCATACCATCAATGCCAATTGGCACATACTGAATGCTGTGAAACAAAAAGATACCCAACTTCCTAAGCCCTTGTTTGCCTATAGGAAGAGTAAAAATCTTAAAGATCTAGTTGTGCAATCCCGTTTGCCTGGCCCCACAGGCTTGCACACCTATACCTCCATTACAGGACAAACATCTATCACAGGTCTGAAACAAGTTCAGGGCAATTTCAAATGCCGATCGTGCACAGCTTGCCAGCTTGCCATTGAGACACAAGACTTTCGTTTCAATAACATAAACATTCCTTTACACAATCTGACGAACTGCAAAACCACCAACATTGTATATCTTCTTCTATGTCCGTGCAAGCAAGGTTACGTGGGAGAGACTTCACGCACCATGGCCACCAGACTATCGGAACATAGATCAGCGATACGGACGGCTAAAACTCAGGCACCTTTGGTGCAACACTATATGGACCAACATCAGACCTCGGATGAGATACGTTGGCTCATCATAGAGAAAACCTGTATCAATCCTAGTCCACAGAGTACCAACATTAGAAAAGGCAGAGAGGTATTTTGGATATTTACCTTAAACACATACCTCCAGGGCATGAATAGCGAGATACCCTGGGATCAGGTTATCAGACACAACCCAGGATTCACTGTGTAGCATACTACTGCTCCAGCTCCCTTTATTAGGGCATACCCCTCCCCTGTGTGTCCTGCTTTGCACTCATGCCTGCATTTATTCGAACCTATTTTCCAACCATCAGTTGCTCACCCTATGCCCATATATACTGTATATATTCACAGCTCTCCTGCTCCTGCAGTCGAGTTTTTTCATTTGTAATTTTTAACACACATAGCACAGTGGCCCTCTTTTCTCTTTATCAGGTATTTTATATACCATAGGTACCTTTAAGCGATTTTGCATCCAGACTTTTGATTTAGCATTTTCCATCATTTATATATTTCTTTGGGAGCATATGAACTATATTGCACACTGCAAGATGGCGCCCGTAGTTATCATTCCGCATAGTCCTACCTTCATGTCTGACTTGCAGTATTCAGACAACATCCATCCCCTTTCCCCTCAAGCTTCCCAGTACTCCCCTTTATGGCGTTCACTGCCTATCTTTATGTTCCCTCTGTTTGCCACGCAATCCGCTGCGCCACCAACACAAAGGCGGGCCACTCGGAAAGGCGCCCATTCTCGGGCAGCTATTTAGTATAAATTTACACACATTACACCGCCCTGGCCACACAGCGGACGCTCTCCCGTCATGCAGCAGAGGGCTACCGAGCAGTCAGCGTACTACACGCCGCTTCCTGACGCCGCCATCATATTTGTGACACCCTAAGCACGCCATCAGGTAAGACTTCCCCCGCTAGTGTTAGCCCTGTAGTCAACCTAGCCTCGATATTCCATAGACGGCCCCTGCACCGCTGATTCTTTTTGTCATTTTTACATCCTTCAGCCTGTGCCCCTGATCGCGTTACAATTTGCCGGTCACTCTATTGGATGACATCCACGTCTTTGCCCTGATATGATAGGACGCTTCATGCTTCTATATTGACAAATTAATCACTCTAGCAGGTAAGATTTCCTCTGCCATTGGTAGCTGTGAAATAAATGTAGCCCTCTATATCGCCTAGACGGCTCCTGCACTGTTAAATCCTTTTTGTCAATTCTAAACTCTTCAGCCCGTGCCCATGACCACGTTATAACCTGTCTGTCATGCCTCTTGATGACATCTACGCCCCTGCCCGGATGCTGTTTTTATTGTTTTAAGTTTACACTTACTCATAACAGGCATCTCATATATAAGCTTACATTCATGCATAGGGTTGCTTGCCAACACATGTTTGCAGCCACATTGGTTTCGCAGGCATTCAAGCTTTACTGTGAATGAAACGATGAGTGCTAACACAGGAGCTAGCTTTACTACGGTCCGCCAGTCATGATGCAGTCTCTGAGGTTACAACATAAAAGCAGTGTGTTAACCTTCCGGTAGCTTGTGCGGCCCATTGCTGACCATTCACCTCGATCATTGAAACAGATGGTTGACTTATAAAACAAAGGAACAATAAAAGTGGCAGCATAAACTCTGTGTACATGCTTAACTCCCTCTCCCCTCTCTTCTTTCCCAACATCCCGCCCCCGGGACACCTTGTGCGCTCCTCAGCTATGACCACGTTAGTGTGGTTGAACTTGTGCCAAGATAAAGCAAGAGTAAAGTGTTTCCAGACTATCCCGTCAGTGTATTGGCCTATGGCATGCTTCTGCCTGTGCGGTCCTCATCTGCTCCCTCAGTTTGCCTCGCGTGTCCCTCCCTTTCCGGTTGCTGAAGCGCATCTGCTCCTAATGGACTGCTATAGGCTCCTTCCGTAGTCCCAGTGTTTCCTCCCTTCGAATGGCAATCCCCTCTGCCCTAGCCCATGCCTGAAATGAGGAACTCCATGCCCTTGTGTGTGATGGGTCATATGCCTTCTATGTCCTTGTGAGGAGGTGTTAGGCAACCACTAGCCCCAGATCCAAGAATCGGGAAGTTACCTTGTCTTTATGGGACCTCTTGAAGTGGTGTAATATGTACTGGGGCCAGTCAAAGGGTATGGTGCGACCTGTGCAACCCTGCCGCAGCCCACTAATTGCGCGCCAGTAGATATCCAACCTAGGGCAACTCCATAGCATATGCAAGAACCCCCCCAGCTTGTTACACATAGGGCACAGTGCATCGTTACGATGAAAATACCTGTTAATCAGCTCGGGTGTGAGGTAAGCCCAGTGGACAATGAATATCTGGATTTGGCTGAACCGCATGTTTCTGGGGATACGCACTGGAATTTTTAAGTACCTTTCCCACTCCTTATCCACCAGAGGCCGCTCCAGGTCCAGTTCCCATTTGCGTCAGAGTGGATCTAAGCTAAAAGCCGCATCCGCCGGCAACAATGCCATAAACCAGCGAACCAGGTGCCTGCCTCTCCCCATGACGTGCAGATATTGCATTGTTAGATTCTGACTAGGCTTCGTGGTCACGTCCCCCCATTTGGCAGTGAATCTCGCTATCGGGGAGCGATGCGCTAAAAACCTCCCAGACAGGAGCCCCTCCTCTGTCACTAGGGTCTTGTATGGTATGAGCTCACCATCCCGGTATAAATCTCCAAGTGTACGAATATCAGCCTCCCACCATTTCGCAAGCATAGGAGCCTTAACCACCCCTCCAGCACTACGGGAACCCTCCAGAGGTATGACTGGCGCATAAGGGATGATATTTTGGGTGAGTTATAGAGCCCTCCGGTATCATTTGTATGCCACCGGTGAGAGGAGCGGCGTTGGCCATGTAACTGTAGCGACAAGGTGAAAAAGTCTAGTTATTCGGTCTAGCGAGTACGGCTGCAGTATTGTGGCTGTATCATCCCTACCCCTATCCGCCAGCCAACAAGCAACCCAATGCAAGTGAGCGGCCAGGTAGTAGTGTTCAAAACAAGGAGCAGCTAGGCCTCCCCGATCCGTCAGAAGGTATAACTTTGCTAGCGCCAGCATATGCCGAGCGGTGCCCCAGATAAAGTCTCGTAACATCTTATTAAGCATGTTAAAAAAGGCAGCCGGAATGAATAATGGCAAATTAACAAAGTAGTACAAGAGACAGGAGAGCATGACCATTTTGGCGAGCGCCACCCTGCCTGTTGTCGTCAGCTGAAGTGTGCTCCAGAAGCGCACCTGCGATTTAAGCGCCGTGACCACCCTCCCCAGGTTTCCATCAAAGAAATCAGTTGGTTGGCGGTAGATCTGTATCCCCAGGTATCGGAAGGTACCCTCCTTCCATTGGACCCGTGTATCACCAAGAAAATATCCCGGGAAGCGTGAAGACAGGATTTACCCACATTCACTTGGAGCCCCGAGATGGTGGCGAAGGTCTGCAGCAGCTGGGCCAGCTACCCAGGTATGTGCCCCATGTCCCTCACATACACCAACAGGTCGTCAGCGTAGAGCGACACCTGATGGACCGCGCCCCCCATACTAACCCACAGAGTCGAACGTACAGCCATGGCTAGGGACTCAATTGCCAGCGTGAACAGTAACGGGGACAGGGGGCACCCCTGCCTGGCACCTCGACCCACCGGTATAGCTTTAGAGACGTAGGGGCCTAGTTGCACTCGGACTGTGGGGTTTTTGTATAGCAGGTCGACCATTTAGAGGAACCCCATATCCAACCCATATCGCAGCAGCACCGCCGACAGGTAGCCCCATTCAAGGCAATCAAACGCCTTCTCTAGATCGAGGATGAGACATCCCGCCCTGGGCCACTCCTGCATGGCTTCGGCTGCCTCCCTAAAGTACCTCCTTAGGTTCAGCAACGTGGACCTCGCAGGGACAAACCCGTTCTGGTCAGCATGGACTAAGTGGGGGACCACCGGCGCCAACCGTTCCACCAGCCCTTTTGCGAGGATTTTGTAATCCACATTAAGCATCACCAGGGGTCTATATGATCCTAAAGCCATAGGGTCCCTGTCCGGTTTAGGCAGGGAGACTAGGTATGCCTCCAGCATCGAAGGGGGTAACGAGCCTTCCTCTACCGCTGTGTTCTATAACGCATGAAGTAATGGCGCCAAGGACTCACGGTATGCTTTGTAGTACTCAGCAGGCAAGCCGTCCGGTCCAGGCGTTTTCCCAGACGCCATTGACTTGATCGCCTCCCCAATTTCCTCTAAGGAGAGAGGCTCATTGAGCGCCTCCTTATGCTCCTCTGAGGCTGTGGGCAGTTGGATAGAGTCTAAAGTGCGTGCGCTCTTTGTTACATTTAGTGGGAGTGAGAGTGGCCTGCCCTCCCATAGGAATGCATGGGGGATTCCCTGCTCAGTGTGTGTCAGTGGTAATTCCTGTTATGAGAGTAGAGTATGGTCAAGTCTGGTACGTCGGACACTGTGAGAATAAATGCTGAGCAATGGTGTGCGCAGATTTATTATGACTGTGAGAAATGCCACTTTTAGTCCGCCTGCCTGATGTGAATTGCATGTCTGGTTTTGGAGGGACAGGGCAGGCTGAGTAAGACGTGGGTTGAATAGAGAGATCTGCAGTTGGAGTATGGGGAGGGGTGACCCTTTGATCTGAACAGGGCTGTGCCTGGCAAGGTGAATGATGGCTCTAGTTTCCACTGTGCGGCAGATGGCAGACCCCCTCTTCCTCAAAGCTAGAATGCAGTCTGGTAAACAAATTTCTCCAGGACCACACCAAACTGGTTCTGGCTGGGTTCAGTGACATGTGAGTTTTGAGAACAAAGTCTTTTGGTGGTATAAGTAAAGGGGCTGTGACCCCATGAAAGTGTTCAGTTCCATGGTGCTCTTCTAGGATGATGTGCTGTTCCTGATCCTGCTGGGGCATGCTGCTGCTTGGGCCTAGGAGGAACTGCCATGAGGGCTTGCCTCCCTGGGCACTGCATTGCCCCTTGATTGCTGAGGACTGTTGCTTTTGGAGCGATGGCTCCCTGCGCCCTGTGAGCGCTATATTTTAATTCTTTCCTGGAGGAAGAACGTGTTACTTCTGGATGCCAAGATGGACCTCTGTCCATGTAACTAGAGGGAAAGGACTTTGAAACTTTCATCCATCTTGCTGAAGCACCTACCCAAGGGCCTGATTTGAGCTTGCCTCCTGCTGAAGTCTCAGGGACATTAGACTTCACCCATCAGCCGTCCGGATTCCTATTTGAGGGGAATTCTCCTCGCAGGTGAGGCCTTTGTTGAGAATTCCAGAGCCTCTGGTTCTCCTGCTGGGAACACGGGATGAAAGTCATCGTTATCGCTATTGTGGGCCGCCGCAGCTGAGGAGCTGTTGCCGCTAAGAACCCGCATTTGCCTGTGTTACCAAAGTCATCGTTATCGCTATTGTAGGCCGTCGCATCTGAGGAGCTGTTTCCGCTGAGAGACCGCATTTGCTTGCATTACCAAAGTCATTGTTATCGCTATTTTGGGCCGCCGCAGCTGAGGAGCTGTTGCCGCTGAGAGCCCGCATTTGCTTGTGTTACTAAAGTCATCGTTATCACTATTGTGGGCCGCCACAGCTGAGGAGCTGTGGCGGCTGAGAGCCCCCATTTGCTTGTGGTTACCAAAGTCATCGCTATCGCAGGCTGCTGCAGCTAGGGAGCTGTGGCCGCTGAGTGATCGCATTTGCCGTCCTACGAGAATCATCGCTATTGTGGGCCCCTGCAGCTAGGGAGCTGTGGCCGCTGAGTGCCCGCATTTGGTGTCCTATGAGAATCATCGCGATTGCTATTGTGGGCCGTTGCAGCTGAGGGGCTGTGCCCACATTTGCCGTCTTACGAGAATCATCGCTACAGCGGGCCGCTGCAGCTGAGGAGCTGTGCCGCTGAGTGCCCGCATTTGCCATCTTTCGAGAATCATCGATACAGCTATTGTGGGCTGCTGCAGCTGAGGAGCTGTGCCGCTGAGTCCCCGCCTTTAAACCACGTACTTTCACAGCTGTGCAGCACTTAGTGCCAGCTGCAACGTTTAGAACTGCGCACATGGATTCTGCTGCATTGGTAGCCGCCCTGACACTTTGGACATAGGGCATTTTGAGCCCCTTTGAGACGGCCGGTTGGCAAGGGGGACTGTCAGGTTTGTAGGGCGCCTGGCCCTAATGTGATGGACGTGGTGCTAGGAAATGTGATTTATGTAGTATGATTTACGCGCCCTGTTTTATGCCTCTAAATGTGGTTTATGATTATGAGGTTTTGAATACTGCATTTATGTTTGAGTTATCCTCTACTGTGGGTTATGGTAGTGAGATTATTTTCTAAGGTGAGTTATGCTTAGAAGGTTATGGTCTACAATGTTTAGGCTTATGAGGTTGGCGCAGGATATATTTCACGCCTAATGTGATACATTGGATAATATGATTTATGTTACAGGATGATGCCGAGTCCAGTGTTTGCCATTAATTGCTGGTTGTGTTCCAAGCTTATTATATGTTCTCCGTTTACTATCTTTACTAAGTGATGGTTCTGACAGTGGTCCAGGTGGCCCTGTCATGTGTATAAAATCCCCTGTAAATATTGCCCAGTGCCAGTTGGCACAGTGTATATTTTGTGATTACTATTCTAATGTGTTTTATGATCATACAAAGGCTATTTTTGATATCACCTTGTGTGGAGTTCCTTTTGTGATGTGCCTAGTATGTTGTTGCTGTGTGGATTGCGCAAATGCTTTACACATGGACTCCGGGATAAGCCTGACTGCTTGTGCCAAGCTACCAAGGGGGTGAGCAGGGGTTCTCTTTGTCGTGTAACTCCCTTGCCCTGACTAGAGTATTAGGCTCAAGCCCTAGCCAACCAGAAATCCCATTTCTAACAAGTCTCATCTATTGGCTCGATTGACATCCACCAGCTGGTTGGAGGCACGTGTTGGGAGCCTTCACTAAATATTCAGTGATGACAAAATAGTCGTATTTCTTCCGGGAGCAGCGCGCGTCCGTCTGTCAGCTTCTTAGATGAGTTAAAGCAAACGTAAGACCTTAAGTCAGATACCATGGTAAGGTAGAAAAAAGACAAAAAACACACACTTCTTGGCAGCAGGGATATCGAAGGTATATCACTGGCTATGATGAAATCTCTATTATAAATGCTGCAATCTTCCAACAAATGCTTGATCCATCCCTAGGAATGTGGCAAAGATAACTTAACAAACAGAAAAGTAAAGATGGGAGTTGGAATGTCAGCTGCTCAAGTGTAAGCAGGAAAGTATTGTCAAGAAGAGTGTGAATGGAGCTGCATTTGTTATATACTTCCTGAAGTGTTACCTTTATTACATACATCTTGAAGAGTTTCCTTTGTCGTTCACTTCCTGAAGAGTTACAGTTGTGATATACTTTGTACAACTGAAGTGACAGCAGCATATACTGATCATCTTTTTCCACAATGTTTTCTTGTTTAAATTAAATCTTGACTATGTGCCTGTTCATAAAGCTATACCTCTAGTGAATGGGTCCTCCGTAAGTGCCATTTCTTTACTAAGTTGTCACCTCCTTTTCTGAATTAAGATGTGGCATGTTCAATAGAACATTTAGTTAAACATCTGTGTATGGTGAAATATCTCTTGGTTACTTTGAAAAAATGGTAAAGAAGAGATGGCTTTTACAAATAGTTAAATATTGTGTATTTACATTCTCTTACATTTCCATTTAGTGATTTTAAATCTCTTTACATCCAACAGGAAACCAGCCTTGAATACACAAATGATTGTGAATAATGACTTTAATCGTGTAAATCTGCAAAAAGCTGTCGGAAAAAATTCGATCCAAAATTCAGGTAAAGAGCTGCACAGTCAGGAGACTGAGGAACCTGAACATAAACTGATAGATCCTGGAAGAAGTAGTCCAGAGTAATTCAGTGGATTTAAGAGTCTGAGCTCTGCACCTCCATGCCACAAGACGAAGAAATGACCTCTAGAAAATGAATGCAACAAAAATACCAACTAACCACTGCCTGTATAAACAAGTCTCCAAGATTTAATCATTGGATCGGTGTGAGGTGGATACATCATTGCTCTGTTTCCTGTAATGATGGCAGACAACCATTCAGTGCGCTAGGTATATTGTAAACTATTTCTGGCTAAACCACAGGAGCAAGAGAAAAGCACAATGGAGTGGAGCCAGACAACTGAAGGGTAAAGGAAAGAGAGGGTCTCTGATCTACAACAGATTGTCCCAATTTGCATCAACCTGAAGGGAGACTAATCTTCACTCGTAAACATGCAAAACCATTCCGCAATCTAAAAACATAACCACCTACAAAGAAGCTTTACTTGCCACAATTATAATATATGTAATTGGTGAGTCTTGTATTTCGTTGTAAAATCTGAAATCAAGCATCCAAAATACCACACACATTCAGGGAATGTGAGAATAACACAAGTGCTTTATCAACCGTGTTAGCTCCTCAGGAAACACAGCACTGGGATGCAGGCAAATATAAACCCGACCCAGAGACACTAACCAAGAAAGAAAAATCATACACAAGCAGCAAGAGCTTTAGTTTGTCATCACTACTAAAGAGCCATCAGCAAACACACACAGGAGAAGCAACATGCAATTGCAATAAAGTGTGAAGGACTTTAATCCGTTAGCACTCCTAAAAGATCATCAGCGGACACACATGGGGAAAAACCATACCATTGCAATGAATGTGTGAAGGCATTCAGTTGGTTATCACAACTCCAAATACATCAGCGAACACACACAGGGAGAAAACCGTACCATTGCAATGAATGTGTGAAGAAATTCAGTCAGTTATCAAATCTAAAAGCACATTTGCGAACACGCTCAGGGGAAAAACCATACCTTTGCAGTGAATGTTTTAAGAAATTCAGTCAGTTATCAAATCTAAAAGCACATTTGCGAACACGCTCAGGGGAAAAACCATGCCATTGCAGTGAATGTATGAAGAGCTTTAGTAGGTCATCATACCTACAAAAACCTAATCGAACACACTCAGGGGAAAAACCATACCATTGCAATGAATGTGGAAGTAGTTTTAGTTGTTCCTCAACTCTCAGGATTCATCACCGAACACACACTGGAAAAGCCATTCAAGTGCATTGAATGTGTGAAGAGCTTCAGTCGGTTATCACAACTCCAAACACATCAGCAAACACACACTGCGGGAAAAGCATACCATTGCAATGAATGTGGAAGTAGTTTTAGTAATTCCTCAACTCTCAGGATTCATCAGCGAACACACACCGGGGAAAAGCCATTCAAGTGCAGTGAGTGTGTGAAGTGCTTTAGTCAATTATCAGACCTAAAAATACATCAACGAATACACACTGGGGAAAAACCATACCATTGCAATGAATGTGTGAAGAGATTCAGTATGTTATCAAGTCTTCGAAGACATCACCGAACACACACTGGGGAAAAACCGTACCATTGCACTGAATGTGGAAGTAGTTTTAGTCAATCCTCAATTCTCAGGATTCATCAGCGAACACACACAGGAGAAAAACCATTCCAGTGCAGTGAATGTGTGAAGAGATTCAGTCAGTTATCACAACTCCAAATACATCAGAAAACACACACAGGAGAAAAACTATACCATTGCAATGAATGTGTGAAGAGCTTTAGCCGGTTATCACAACTCCAAAAACATCAGACAACACATACTGGGGAAAAACCATACCATTGCAATGAATGTGTGAAGAGCTTCAGTCAGTTATCAAATCTACAAGGACATCAGCGAATACACACAGGAGAAAAACCGTACCATTGCACTGAATGTGTGAAGAGATTCAGTATGTTATCAAATCTTCAAAGACATCACCGAACACACACTGGAGAAAAACCGTACCATTGCACTGAATGTGGAAGTAGTTTTAGTCAATCCTCAATTCTCAGGATTCATCAGCGAACACACACAGGAGAAAAACCATTCCAGTGCAGTGAATGTGTGAAGAGATTCAGTCAGTTATCACAACTCCAAATACATCAGAAAACACACACAGGAGAAAAACTATACAATTGCAATGAATGTGTGAAGAGCTTTAGCTGGTTATCACAACTCCAAAAACATCAGACAACACATACTGGGGAAAAACCATACCATTGCAATGAATGTGTGAAGAGCTTCAGTCAGTTATCAAATCTACAAGGACATCAGCGAATACACACAGGAGAAAAACCGTACCATTGCACTGAATGTGTGAAGAGATTCAGTATGTTATCAAATCTTCGAAGACATCACCGAACACACACTGGAGAAAAACCGTACCATTGCACTGAATGTGGAAGTAGTTTTAGTCAATCCTCAATTCTCAGGATTCATCAGCGAACACACACAGGAGAAAAACCGTACCATTGCAATGAATGTGTGAACAGATTCAGTAGGTTATCAAATCTTCGAAGACATCAGCGATCACACACAGGAGAAAAACCATACCATTGCGATGAATGTGTCAAGAGCTTCAGTCAGTTATCACACCTCAAAATACATCAGCAATCGCACACAGGGGAGAAACCATTCCATTGTAGTGAATGTGGAAGTAGTTTTAGTCACCCTTCCACATTAAGAAATCATCAGCGAACACACTCAGGGGAAAAGCCATTCAAGTGCACTGAATGTGCGAAGAGCTTTAGTCGATTATCAATTCTACGAAGACATCAGCAAACGCATACAAGGGAGAAACCATGACATTGCAGTGGATTTGGAAGTAGTTGTGGAAAGGATTTTCAGTTAACTACAGGGATTAGTGATAAAACCTATAAACACAACACACTTAAATAAGTTTAACAAGCAAAGACTGGAGAATATTTGTAGCTGGTTTTGGTGTCAAAGTAGGAAAATGTGACCTGTAACTCTGAGAGTTAATGCTTGCAGCGCACAACATTTACCTCCGAATGCCCTGACATGGTAAATAATTATGCTCATTTCGATCATCACATGCATCTGTAAATGCACCCGCCATAGTGGCACTTCTCCAGAGGTGTCCAACATCAAGCTGGACCCTTGGGAAATGTGCTGGCTCACCACTGACAATGTAAATGATTCACAGTGAGATTAATTGTATATGAATATATTTTAGACGTTTCTTATTTACAAAGAACCACCCAACCAACTCCTAACTGGTGAAAGGACAGAATCTGTGCATGATGGCAAAATGATTGAACGGAGATAGAGCTATTGAAAAGTTTAGTTCTAAATAGGTTTCTGAAAGCTTGATGGTTAAGTAAAGATTGTATCTTGAGCAGTAAAGAATTCCAGCTCTTAGAGTCCAGAACTATCGACTCCATGCTTTACATTTCTTGAACCTTGGCACTGGAAAATAAATCTGGATTCAGAAGTAAAGGAACACAAAAGATACTGTATTTTGACACAAATGATATTCAGGTTTGTTTTTACATGCAAAAAGATACTCTTGTTTTATAAACTGCCGGGGAATGAATGGACATAAAAAGTGCTGCCTCGTGAGCAAGCAGTGAAACTTTGTGATGCAGTTGGGACGTCCTCCGACCACAAATAAGATAGATCGTAGCATTCTGAATCATCTGTAATGTGCTTTTGTGTTGCTGTAGCTGCCAAATACACAGTGTTCTCATAGCCTTGCATGCTTAGAGGAAGGTGTTCACCAATATAATATGCACATCAGAAGAAAGGATACATCTTCAGTAGGCAAAGATAGTAGAAACAAATGCTTTCCACCGAGGTCATTTTAACAAAGTGCTGAGTCTGGGAAGTTCATCCTGCTGCCGACCATCATCATCATCACCGCCACCACCCAGCCAGTGAGGAACAGCAAGAAGACTGCTCTTCAGCACACCCATCCTATACATAACACACTACAGGGGTTTGCTCCAGGGTCAAACTCACTTTACCTTCACGTTACCAGCAACACGTTCTAAACTGAACAAGTGTAAGTAATCTTTATTTGGCATAGTTACTTAAAACCATTGCAATATAAAAATGGATTAAGAACAGAGAAGATAAAACTGCAGTTTTAAAAGAATCAGAAATTAAAATGTTCACATTTCCTTGTGACAAATGTGCATGTTTATGTTAGTTCTTTTCCCGATACAGTTTTTTAAAAGAGATACTTGGACTTCGTATTTGTAAGGTATTGCTCAGTGTCCTCATGAACTCATGAAGTCAGTAAAACAGTCAGCAGAGTGATGTCAAATCAATTGAACTGGGACAGTTGTGAGTTAGGTTTTTTGGCATCTTCTTTTCAACTGCCTTCAGAAATTTTACAAAGCTGCAATTCAAGCCAGGGTCATTAGGATTAAAACAAGCAAGGACCGCCGTCCTTCTTGTACGGATCCCTTGTCGATTGAAGTGGTGTTTTAGCCAGTGTTGCCGTTCGTCCCGTAGTTTTTCACAAGAGCATATCAAGTGCAGCATGTCCTCTTGTGCCAAGCCGCATAGCCGACATAGGTGGTCGGCTTTGATTTTGAGCCAGCGTGGGAGATTTTGAGTACAGGGTAGCAGGCCCAACCTGTGCCTTAGAAAGCACATCTTGACACTTTTGGAGTATCTCTCGGCCAGGTAGCGCTGTTGTGCTTTAGTTGTGTACGAATTCAGGGTCAGCCAGCCATGTGATCTTTTCGAGAGGGCTTCCTTATCTTGCAACCATGATTGTAATTTGACTGATTTTTTAACCAATTTTTTTAATATTGTGTGATTTGTCGGGGTGTTCCAGAGCTGTTCTAGACCTGTATTCGTCAGGCTGCCCTTGAGGTACTTAGCTGCTGCTGAGGAAGGATGCTGTTCTAACTCCTTCCACAGGTGTTCGTTCAGAGTTCCAAACTGAACAAGTGGTTAGTACAGCCATTAATGGCATATTACATTTGAAACCCAATACTTTATAAATCTGTATTAATAATACATAACCAAACATCCAAACACCACCCATGTATGGACATCCAAGAGCCTTTAAAAACCACACTACAGACGTGTGACCAGGATCAAACTCCATTTACTTTAACGTTAACATGAACTAAATTATGATACAGCAAGAACAGTCATGATGCTATGAAATGTACACAATGATGACTAGATTTTACATATTTGACTAGATTTTACATATTACTTACAAATGTATGTTTTTTGATATGTAATAAAAACAAAAAATGTATTTGAATTCATGGTATTTGACTGCTGATTTCATGGAAAGAGATGTTAAATGTGATTTCTTCCCTAAACTATAAAGATAATTTGTGATGTCACCAAGGAGCCGAGTTCATTTGGCAATAAAGGGGTAAAATCTCTATAGCATGACTGCTTTCAGCAGGGAGTCTAGCGCAGGTGGTATGAGAGAGGAATATTCTCCCCAGTGTGCCTTCTCTCAGAGCGAGAGGCGCTTGATGCCTAAAAGTAGTGTGCAGCTCTCTTAGACTGCACCGGGCTTGTGCAAAACCATTGTGTCTCCAAACACTTGCTGCTGACTGCGGTATCTTAGTGTCCACGGTCTACCTCGGATCCTATCTGTTTGTCGCCACCATTATAAGACGCTGGTGCTGCAGATAAAATGGCATGAGAACTGTAGTGATGCCTTCATACAACCAAAGATCCTTCACAAACATCCCATATGTCTGCGCCCAGCTGTCGCCAGGAGCCTAGACCCCTGCACTTTTCATGCCTGACTTGGGACACAGACAGATATATTCCTATACGGGCCGGGAACGCCTAGATATCAAACGATCAAGCACATCTAAATGTATTAACCACCCACATGACACTTTCGGGCATTCCATGACATGGAGGGGCCTTTCGCGAGCATGTTTTGTAAATTCCAAGGCATGGAGCTGAAGCAGAAGCATGCGGACTATCTGATCCAGAAAAGGCAAATCATACTTATAAATTAGATAATCTCCCCCAGACTTTTCCATCTTCCATCCCAATACATTTTAGTGTCAACCCTTTATGAACAAATTATTTCCCAACAAAGTCTCCCCGAACTTTTACCTTCAAAATGAGCTGCCATAAACACCTCACGGTAGCATTACAAACATCCACGTACTACGTGCTTGCCTCGACCTGTGCTTTTAACACCTGTTCTCTGTGTTTACTCTCCTCCTTTCCCTGACCTTCTCTTATAACCCTATATCACCTTCATCCATACTGCATTAAGCAGTCACCTTCCCTAGCATGAGCTTTAACACTCGTTTATGGATCCTTTAAAAGTACCCACCTTGTTTCTGAATAGTGACCTCCCCTTCATCTTTCCTTGGTTAACCTGATTGTAATGAAAATGGCCCCACCCTTTTAATTCGACGAACGTGATGTTTGCCAAAAACCAAATCTACTGCAAATCCCAGAATCCACTGCATTTGCCCACGTGAAATGTGACAATGTTTTATCTGAAAAACTGCCTAATTGAGATTTCCTCCCCCACTAGGCATCAAACCTAACTTCCCGCCCACCCTAAGATGACATGCAACGTTAATTATACAAAGTCCTGTGTCTCATATTTCTATTCACATATGTACAAATTCATTGTGCTCACATCAACATGCTTGTTGTCAAACTAGTTATAAATCCAAATACAAGCCACCATGTTTAGAAACTGCATAGTTCAAAGGAACAATTCTTAAGAAAAAGTTATTTCGCTGGCCTCTCTTGTGACAAAGTCCAATCCGTGTTTTTTCTCACTGTGATTGATGGGTTCAACTCGTCGCAGAGCAGAGAGAAATAATGTGTTCAGGATAAAAAGTAAACAAAGAAGGTGTGCACGAGTCAAACCCCTCTCTTTTGAAATTATTACTCTCTGCCCTGCGACGAGTTGTACATTTGTGAATAGAAATATGAGACACAGGACTTTGTATAACTAACGTTGCATGTCATCTTAGGGTGGGCACAGGTCGAGGCAAGCACGTGGTACGTGGATGTTTGTAATACTATCGTGAGGTGTTTATTTTGAAGGTAAAAGTTTGGGGAGACATTTTGGTTGGAAAATAATTTGTTAATGAAGGGTTGACACCAAAATGTATTGGGATGGAAGTTTAAAGGTTTGAATGGTGGGAGGTTGATAGAGGTGATTCTGGGCATCAACTTAGGGGTAGGTCTAGGGTTACTTTTAGCGGAAAAAACGTTAATTTCTATATAGAAGAAAACGTACAATTCAATGGGGATATTAATGTGTTGTATTGATTCAAATGCACGTTTTGACAACAATGTTTTTAAATTGTAGAGTACCCCTGACGAAGGGACAGATACAGGCCCGAAATGCACTGGGTTATCGGGATCAATGAATAAGGATGACTTGTGTACCGCGCTACCGTACATGGCCAGGATTGGCATGTCAGTAGTTGATAAGGATTTAAAGAACATAAGTTGTCGGTCATGTGACAAAAGGACTAAGGATGAAAATGTTTAAGTTGGATGAAGTTGGAATAAATATGATGAAAATGGATCGGTTTGGCATCAGAGTCATGCTTAATTAATGCTGTGCGTCTGGTCAGGGTGACACTTCGCCCCATTCTGATTGGTTCTATTACTCACGTGGTTTAGGGCAGACCACGTTTTCCAGGCTTGCACGTAATCAACATTAAAAATGGAGTAAGTGTTCAGGATAAAAAGTAAACCAAGAAGGTGTGCACGAGTCAAACTCCCATTGAAACATTACCATAAATCTGCCATATGCCACCATGAAGCGTGGTTCTCACTAGATTTACGGAAGGAAAAATGTATTTGTAAAAACTTGGAAAGACGTTGGCATCACACCCATGATGTAATTGATAGAGAAAGGTATAAGACCTCTCTGGCTCGATATAATAAGAACTCAAAGAACGCACGTAGAGCCCACATTGCGTTGCACTTTAACCAGGCATGGAACGCCCCTAAAGAATTATACCAAATCCTTAAATTCTTTACCAACTCGAAGGTCTACAAAAATGAAGCTGCTCTATCTCAAGAACTCTGCAATATAATAGCTAATTATTTCGTACAGAAAATCGATATGATGACATCACTAAAGACAGAAACTGTCTGAATGACAATGCATTCCACCATCTTCCATTCTTGACCAATGTGCATTCACTGGAAAGCTTTCCTCCTATCACATTTGAGACATGTCTGTACACAGTTAAATCCTGTTCCCCTTTGGATATTATTCCAGCCAATATTTCCTCGTTACTCTTTAAACCGTTGTCCCCATCTACATGCTCAATCCTTAATCTTTCACGAAGAGAGGGCCAATTACCACTTGAATGGAAGGATGCACAAATAATTCCCATCTGAAAGAAAGCTAATGTCTCGATGGAGGATCCGTCCAACTATCGTCCAATTTCTCTTCCACACCTTCGGAGTAAGTTATTGGAAAATCATTTTCATAAACATCTCTCTTTTTATGTTGAATCTACTGGATGCCTTGACTCCTCCTAGTCTGGTTTAGGCTAATGCACAGTATTGAGTCAAAACTGATTGCCGTCACTGACAGTATAAGACACTCCCCTGACAATGGACACGCAGTACTACTAGTGCTGCTGGATTTGCCAGCGGTTTTCGACACTGTTTCTCATCACATCCTACTCAGACTTGAAGAATTTGGAAGCCAAGGACAAGCACTTCAGTGGAGTTTGTGCTTTCTCTCTGATCAGACTCGGACCATCAATCTTGGCCATTTCCGATCACAGACCATGGAATCGACCAAAGGAGTGATCCTGTCATAGTCTCACTCTGGTCAACATTTATGTTGCTCCATTAGCTGGACTCCTTAGAAAGCTGGGCTTCACACCAATCTCGTATGCTGATGGCACCCAGCTTTTACTGTCATTTGACTAAAATTCCCATAATACTCAGACTGCTTTCTCAAAAGGCAGGATTGCCATCGCTAATGGATGAGAGTGGAG
The DNA here is from genome assembly GCF_964263255.1 of Lissotriton vulgaris. Taxonomy (NCBI): domain Eukaryota; kingdom Metazoa; phylum Chordata; class Amphibia; order Caudata; family Salamandridae; genus Lissotriton; species Lissotriton vulgaris. Next base: position 563,735 of record NW_028248729.1, read on the forward strand.
AGGTGCACCACTTAATTGTCTTTTCAAAAGATGTAAGTGTACAAAGTTCCTTAGTATTTGAATTCATTTATTTAAAAAATGTTATAACATAGAGTCCAGCCAATGCGTTACCATCGCCACTTGGATGAGGAATCATTTCCTACAGTTAAATCCTGCGAAAACTGAGAACATGCTATTCGGAGAAGCGCCTCTGCTCTGGTATCCAGAATGGTGGCCTCCGGAATTATGCGATACCCTGGTCCCTAAGACTGTGGTTGAGAACCTAGGCATACGTCTGGACCAGAAACTCACAACGAAAGAGCAAGTTACAATCACTGTGGGCTCATGCTTTCATATATTAAGCTTCCTACACAGGGTAATAATAATAATAATAATCTTTATTTAGATATAAAACAATATCTTTAAAAATAAATCCCAAATCCCATTGTGTACAGTTGTGTGAATAAAATGGTTCAAAAGAAAAACCCATACGGGCACAGAAAGCATAAAAAGTAGAAATTTAAACTGTTTTGTTCAACATGACCTGGCGTCTCTCATACAGCTCCCATTATATTCAAATGATAAAATCGAACCATAAGCATACATGCTGCAGAATTTCAATTTGTGTTGCGACCCTCCTGGTCGTTGTAAATTCTGTTACAGTACATTATTTAATCTAAAAGGTGGGTGGCAAAGCCATGACAGTTTTCTTTGTATTAAAATTGCGATACGCTTGCTGGATAAATTTAGCAAATTTGATATTTAAAACAGTGTTGTCCGTGGACAAAGCGGCAATGATGGCATGCCTACAGGTCCGAACCCCCAACCTGTTCCATTCTGACCTAAGCATACACCTGCGTTGAGAGTTGAAGGTAGGGCAGATGCAGACCACGTGCAAAATTGTTTCTGTCGCTAACCCGCATCCTCTACAGATTGTGTCCTCCTCCTTACGACGCCAAATGGGTAGATTTTGAAAAAAGCGCCAGGCCCCCATTCTTAGGGCTATAAAACTGCGCTTTAAATAGAGTGAAAATGTGGTGGAAAAATACATAGCAGGGGATAGCCGTTTATAGGAATTGACTACTGCCCAGGAATGGCTGCGTTTCGTGAGGAGAGCTTTGTCAATGGCGAGAGATGTCGATCTCACACATTTTTTGATTGCGTTTTTAAAGGCAGACTGACTGGGATTGAGGGCCCAGAGGTCAGCAGCTGACATTTGGTGGATGTAGTCCTTTAAAAGACAGCCAAATGATTCTCCTGGATTGCTCTAGTTAATTTCTTTCCAGACTAGGGATTCTAGTGTACCTGGTTCGGCCTGTCTTAATTTGTGGCAAAGCTTAAGGTATGTACCAAGATTAGAGGCTTCGTAATTAGTTAACCCCAACTCTAATCTGATCTTTGCAGGGGATGCTGAGCTTGGCAGATGGAGTACCTTTTTATAAATTTTAGTTGTATGTTTATTTAAAGCCGTGTTCATTTTACCTTTAAAGGTCTTTATACCATATGATAGTGTGGGGCCAATCTTTGCTCTTAAGACTTCCAGTAGAGGAGAAAGGGTTGGACCTGAAAGTTTCTTCGACAGCTTAGACAGTGATACCACAAGGGCCGTGGCTTTGGCTGCGATCACGTTACTCTGCTTTATAAAGTTGCCCCTGGAATCCAAATGAACGCCTAGGTATTTATATGATTGGGCAGTGTTAAGGCTTATTTTGTTAAGTGACCAGCCACCACCGCCGTTACGTTTCTTGCCAAACGGGACAATCAGGGTATTTTTCATATTGACTTCTAGTTGGTTAATAATCGTGTATTGCATCAGTGAGTCGAGAAGCCTTTGTAACCCTACCCTTGTGAGGCTAAACAAGGCCAGGTCATCGGCATATAAAAGATTACATAATGCTGTGCCTCCTACTTTGGGCGGGTGACTGTTTACTTTGTCTAGGGTACTTGACAAGTCTGCTATGAAAAGATTGAAGAGAAGGGGGGCCAGCACGCATCCCTGCTTGACGCCTCTTGAGGTCATGATTTTTCGCGAGAGATGCGTGCCCGACCCTAACTTCACTCGGACCCAAGTACTGGAGTGCAGTTGGATAATAGGGTTCAGGATTTTATCTGGAATTCCCCACTGCCTCAGTTTTTCCCAGAATGCCGCCCTGGGAACCCTGTCAAATGCAGCTTTGAAGTCGACAAAGCAGCAAAATGCTGTCCTGGATGTTGAAAGGGCTTTGTTGATGATGGTAGAGACTGCTAATAAATTTGTCATGGTTCCTGAGTTGGCAACAAACCCTGTTTGATTCAGTGGTATCAGGTTATGGTCCTTTACCCATTGCCCAAGGTCCTCCAGGATAAGCCCAGCGTAATGTTTCGCCTCTATGTCCAAAATGGCAATTAATCTGTAGTTGTTAGGGGCAGCGCGTGATCCAGATTTATAAATGGGGTGGATAATTGCACCCCGCCATGAGTCCGGAATTGTTGCTGTCCTCAGAGTGTAGTTGAAAGGTTTGATAGCACCATGGACCAGAAAGGAATGTCCGAATTAAACAACCTCTGTGGGAGGCCGTTCGGGCCTGGTGCTCCATCTTGTCTCCCTTTTGTCACTGCTTTGGTGACTCTTTCTTCGGTTAATACATATTCCGCGGCGGACCCTTGTGTTCGATCGAAGGGAGTACTCAATGATACACCAGCGCCAGTGCCATATGCACTGGCTGATCCAATAAGATCTAGGTGGTCTTGTACCTGGAAGTGGTCCATTAGGTATGTTGCCCATTCCGCTTCCTGAATGTTTGCTGAGCCAGAGTTTGTCAGGTTCAAATTGGTGCGGTTAACGAGAGCCCAGAATTTCCTGGAGTTTGTTTTCTTGCTCTCCCACACCAGTTCAACCCAATATTGGGTTTCCTGTGCCTTTTTCTCTTGGATAATTGCCCTCTTGAATGCTTTTTGAGCTTGATGGTATATAATAAGATAGGCGCTATTCCCCGAGGATTTTGAAAGTGTCCTTAGAGCGTTGTTTCACGTTCTCTTTAAAGACTTTGTGTCAGTGGAAACTGCGGACCCGGCTGATAGAGTGCGGCTTGAACCCTGCACTGTCGCTGGAGAGCAGCTGATCAGGTGAGAGCATAACAGCGACCATTTCACTGTCGGGGAGACATCTTGATCGAATCTGCCTTTGATAAAGTCCTTACTTACGTTAAGATATTCTGGCAGTTAATCTCACTCCATTTGAGACGCTTTAAATTTTCGGAATATATTCCCTTGTAGGTTACGGGCGCCGTTTTATGGGATTCTGTCTTTGTGTTAAGAGAGATAACCTGCGGCCTGTGGTCACTTTCAGACCGTGGATGGATGCAAAAACTGTCCAGATTGAATAATAGTTCTGAATTACAGATGGTGAAATCTAGGTAAGAGTTTTTGCTTCCATTTGACCAGGTCCAGTTTGGGGCAGAGTCACTGGTTGACCTGCCATTCATTACCAAGTAGCCTGCATTGTAGAATCTCATCACGGAGAGCTCACCCAGTTTATTGAGGGCTTGATTCGGAGGTTTAGTCTGAGTCATGGCCTCAATGATGTTTGTCAGGGCGGGCCCTTCCATGTCTGCTGCTTTCCCCTGGAATAAATTGGTATTGAAGTCCCCCGTGACGATGCAGTCCGAATTGGGGTGTTCTGTGGCAATGTCATTCATGATTTCATGAAGGTGGTCTTTTTTGGGACGGGTGCTGGGGTTAATATACACGTTTATGAGGAAGAGTGAACGCTCCTTCCTCCACGGATTAATTTTGACCCCAAGTAACCAGTTTTCTTTGAGTAAAAGTTGGTTGAATAAACCTTTTAAGTTATTAGAGATATATGTAGACAGACCGCCTTTAGAGTGACCGTAGTGGCTGTCCCTAAGTGCTGGCTTCCAAAATTCAATATAGCCTGCAATAGGGCGACCCTCTGTGGCCCAGGTTTCCTGTAGGGCAATTGCTGTATGTTTGCATAAGAAGGCCATGGTGTCATCATTGGAGGTTTTTTGGTGGAGCCTGCTGATGTTCCATGAGCACAGTGAGAAGAACAACCGCCCATGCCTGTTGTCTGTTTTTAACTGTAGTTCTGCTGCTGGGTTTGGTTTTCCGGGGGTTTATGTTTTTCTGCCTGCATCTCAGCCACGAACGGTCAATTTGAGTTTTTGGAGGACAGGATAGCTGGCAGCCACCCCCAACCTTGGCTTGGATCTACATTGTCACCATCTTTTTCGAAGGATTTGATTTGGACTTCTGGTCCTGACGCGTTTTTTAGAACGGAGTAAGGTCTCACGTGAACTATTGATTTAGTAGTGGCCGATTGTCTGGGTGAAGTCGATCTGGTTAGCAGGGAGATTGGATACCCTGGCGTGAAATATGGGTACACTCTGATTCCCCAGTTTCGCAAGATGGACTTATGTTCCAAAAAACCTCGTACCCAGCTGGCCGATTTAAAAGTCGCCACAGTGACCTCTGATGGTTGGTTACCTCTGGGGGGGAGGAATTCGATGGAATCTATGCTATCCGTAGACAGCCCTGCGAGCCCCGGGATGCCTTCCACGAGTTTTATCCGGTTCGATCTGTTAAGAATGTCGTGCCGACCCTTGGATTCATATTCAGGAGCCAATAGCATCTGATGGCGCGATGGATCGTTTTTGCTCCCGTCCGGTGCACTTAGAAGCAGGTTGTCAAGTTTGTCGGGTAACATGACTGTGTGTCTGTTGTGTCAATCTTTGAGGGGCCGTCTTCAACGGTGGGCTGTGGCTGGTCAAGGTTGTTGTATTGTTACAAATGGTTTTAGAGTAGTTTGATCTTAACGTTACATTGTCCTTTCCGGATGGGATTGGAGCCATCGGTAATTTAGGTTTTCCTGGTACCGTTTTGGGCCCAGTTGCACTTGTCTTATCTGGGCTCATCCTTATGTTTTCTGTGGATGCACTGGGCTCGTCCATTTCTAGGTCCGTAATTGGCTTGCTTTGGTCTTGGTAACTCCTTGCTGGTTGTTGGGTGGGTATTCCTAGGAATTCTCCGTTGTGATTTGGCGTGGGCGATAGTGCACTGGTTTTGGTGAGGGATTTTTTATTTTCTGCTTTTGCAAAAAGGGGGAAGAGTTTCTGGTGGACCACATTGGTGCTTGCCCTGAGTTTATTTCTAGTTTTACGCTGGCGTTCACGCTCTCTCTTACTGCATAATGGGGGAGCGCTGGGGGAACTTCCACTGTTGGAGTGGTCTGGGGCACTGGGCTGTCTTTTGACCCGGACACAAGTTGGTCTTGGCTGATTGTGGGCCCGGTTGAAGTCAATGGTGGACCGTTGTCGTCTGTCAACTTTGGTTGTAATTGACCACGGTGGCCCTGCCCGTTCGGCTCAGTTGGGCCAGCGGTTATTCCTGCTCTTGGCGCCGCCCCTTCGTTCATATTTGCGCTCTCCTTGACAAGGTCTTGGGTAAGGTGTTGCTGTTCTTGCTGTGGGGGGGAGGAAAGTATAGTGAGGACGTTTCCTCCCCTCATCAACTTGACTTCCCTTATGATGGTGGTCAAGCATTCTGGAAGCAGGGAGAGAGAGTCTATGATTGGGGAGCAGCAGCAAACTGATTGGGCAAGCTTCGCGGAGGCTTGCGCCCTTAAGATTAAATTGTTAAATTTGTCTAGTTTGCTGTCGATCCCAGACGTGAATAATGCCAAGGTGTTTAATAGGTCAACCTGCACCTCCAATTTTACCGAGTGGTAATTTAGTGCGTTAACAGTTTGTTGGAGGGTCTGGAGGAATTGCGGCCAGGCACTAGTTGCTGTATGATCTTCGGTGTTGGACTTTTCGTTTGAAATGTGCTTGGGTGAATGTTGAGTGGTCTTGAAAAAGAGAGACAAATCTGAGATGAGCTGATCATTCGAGTCGGGCGGTTCTAGCTGATTTTGCAGTGAGTCCTTTGTTAATCCAGGTGGCGAAAATATCATGTGCAAGGGGCTCAAGGCTGATGATTCAGTTGGAGTGGTTGTTGTTTGTGAAGCTGAGGGCGGCTGGCTGCTGTTGAGAGGCACAAGGTTGACTTGCCCGTGGATTTGCGCCATCGTTGTTTGCCGAGGCAAAACCACTGAGGGCTCCATTGGAGTCGCCAAGCAAGTTTGGGGAGACTGTGTTAGAACTGAGCAGGCCTTTGTTGTACACAAGGTGCCCTCCAACTGGGTTTGCGATAAGTGAGATGATCCTTTGTCCTCTGCTGGGGACACGAGAAACTTGCCCGATGGGGAATGGGTGTATTGAAATGTTTTGCTATTTGCGATAGAAGTTTCATCGTTTCGCCGCTTCCTCTGCAGATTATTGTGGGTAGATCCAAAGATGTAAACTTCTGATGATTCTGTTGCCTTTTTGGTTTTGAATGTCCAATGTTGTGGTGAGGCCAATTGGATCAACCCTGATTGAGCCAGGGTTATGGATGTAATTACCTCCGGAGATTGAGGGCGCGGTTGTGACAGTGCAACAGTCTTTGTTGGCGTTTTTCTAAATAGCCCCGCAGGCTTACGGATTTTTGAGATTTTGGTCTATAGTTGGCCTGGTTTAACGCATCGGCAACATCATATTGGTTGGTTTCCTTCGCTTTGATGGCGTTGTGTACTTCCTTACTTTTCCGGACCTCATGTTCCGAGGTATAGTTGAGCTCTTCTGAGTACTCCCAGAACCAAGGCTCGGCTAGGCTAAGCGGGGCTTGTGGTGGCTCGCAGTAGCTTTTTATTGCAGCGTGGTTTTGAAGTTTGGCCACCGTGCGTTGTAACTGTGCGACTATATAGCTATATATATATATATATATATATATATATATATATATATATATATATATATATATTTTAAGCCATTCATGCAGGGTGAATAAATCCCTTTTCGTGAAGCCCACGGAGTCAGTGCCTTTTTTCTGATCTGGACGAGTGAAGGTTTGGATTATATATATATATATATATATATATATATATATATATATATATACATATATATAGCAAGTGGCACCCCCCTGCTCACCTAATCCAACCTACCCTAGGCCCCCCCGACCCCCCAACCTTGACCCCACCAGCTATCACCACCTCGCCCCTCCGACTCAAACCAAGGGCCTAAGGTCAACTAGGGTTTTCGTGCTATACAGGCGCAATGTGGTCACAGAGCGCTAAGTGCAAGCACGTCGGAGGGGGGGCTGGGGTGGAGCCAGCAGGGCCTGGCCGAGATGGTCGAGACCTAGGCAGGCTCTGGGATAAGGAGCAAGGGGAGCAGCCCCAAAACTAGTGAGTTCTATCGGCAGGCCAGGTGACGGGCGAAGGGGCAGGGGATGGCTGAGGGCTGAGAGCACAGGAGTGGAGCCACCCGCCAAGAGCCCTAAGGGAGCACTGGGGGCTGCGAGGAGTAATCTGAGCAGAGAAAGGTCGGGAGAGAGGTCTAAGCGCGAGGGGCTCCGTGCTCCATGCAACTTGCGTGGTTCGGGGGAGGGGGGTAGGAGAAAAAGCCGCCCGGGAGCACCTACACACCAGAGCGCGTCAGCGATGGGAATGGCGATAATTTGCCTCCCAGACAGCCCCTGTACCCCTGTACCTCGCACCCCTCACGTGCGCTGGTTACGCACTGCTGCCTTACCGCGATTCGACCGATCGCCACCATCCGATCTCAGAAACTGCAAAACGTGCAGCTGCTCAACGACCTCGCAGTGCCCGGCTCCCTGCTCCGGGCTTTTTTGGCTCTCGAACGCCGCAGCTCACACACGCCGCGCACTCACTGCCTGCAGCCTCTCCACCCACCTGCGTCGCCACGCTTTGCCTGACGAGCAACAGTAATCACGCTAATGGAACGCGGCCAATCAGCACAGCACTCCGCTTCCTGGATACCTCCGGTAGGGGCTTACTACATCCTATTCCATGCAACTTGTAAATAGGGCTACACAGGGTATTTCCATTTCTCCCCCTAACTGTACGAAAAACACTCATCCAGGCTCTGGTGATATGACGCTTGAATTACTGTAAAGCTCTCCTGATTTCAGCAAGTGAGTCCTCCCTAAGTAGACTTCAGGCAGTCCAAAACAGCGCACTCGCCTGGTCTCAAACTCCCTTGCCAGAACAGCTTCTCTCTGTCTATTACAATGTTTGCACTGACTTCCAATACGCAAGCTGGTCAGTTTTAAGATATGCTGCATTGTGCACAAAGCACTAAACGGTAAAGGTCCTGGCTATCAAGCAGAAAAGCACATCAGCCACCTAGATCTCTACGCTCATGAGCCAAATCCTTGCTCCTTGTCCAGCAGCGTCTCAAAAAGTCCCGCTTAGGTGGGAAAGCATTTTTCCACTTGGCCCTCTATTATTGGAATCAGCTCCCTATTCATCTCCGGAAATGCCCAGAATACCTTCTATTTAGAAAGCTCCTTAAAATCGAGCTCTTTTGGGGGTGATTCGGTCACTTTATAAGCCAATAAATATAAATAAATAAATATGAGAACACACAGGGCTGAGTATATCGGTTTTGCTTGCTGGTCGCTGCTTGCAGCGGCGTAACGAAACTTGAGGGGGCCCCCCTGCAAGGTACGCACAGTACACCACTCTGGACTCAACCAGGAGCTCTCATGCCAGGGTACTGTGCTGAGGGGGACCCCTGGAGCTCAGGCCCGCCCACACCGAAGGGTCTGGGGGCGTTTGTTACCCCTGCTGCTTCTTCTTGAACATCCAATACTGTGCTATTGGTCTGTTCCCGGGCGCTGCTTGAAGATATCACCCTATTAGCTGCTTAATGTCTGTCTTTATAAGGTTCATGCAGAAAAAGATTACACGCAAAATTACACTCTATGATCTCTTCAAAATGTGTGCTCTGAAGATGCGTTTTGATGTTGCAAATATTCCAAACACTGTCCCCCTCATACTCTTCATACTTTAGAAAGACAACCCACAGTGTACTAGTGCTCATTGTTTTACCGTATGCATTTCAACACAGCTGAGCACATTTAACTTTCTGACAAAATCAATGTGTTGTCTTATATAGTGACCGAGCACATTTAATTGCCACTGAGTAGAAGCTTATAACTGTTGCTCGCTAGTAGTTCTCAATTGACTTCCCAAGGTGAAAATGAACAATGTTTGGATCTTGGAACATGTTGTGAATGAATCACGTTGTAACAACATGTATTACATCATGAGTATTCGAATGTAAAACATGTGTATGGGAGAAAGTGTAGCATAAAATCCTGCCTATATCTCTTCGAAGCCAGGAGCGTATTCAGTTGAACCCATAAGGTGTTATTAAAATGTTACAGATCACAATGACCAGGCACACTCAATTAAATGCTGTGGCTCTGTCAGTATTGTGGCAAATATCTTAATCTAGCTAGCGTCTTCATCTAAGTCTTAACGAAAGGTGAATACACTTAGATGGACCATCGTCTACACCACACTCTATTGATAGGAAGCCTGTGGTGAAGCATCCAGTACTTTGACTATTAAAAATTAAATTAGGATAACCGTCTATATAACATCGGTGTATCAGGCGAGGCATTGAAGTGGTTCGACTCCTTCCTGACCAATAGATCTTTTCAGATCTTTGATGGGGAAACAGTGTCAGCCAGCAAACCACTAAGTTGTGGAGTGCCGCAGGGCTCCTCCTTGAGCCCTGCGTTGTTCAACGTATACATGAAACCACTGGCTGGGGCCGTCGAACCCCACGGTATCAAAATCATATCGTATGCCGACGATACCCAGCTAGTGGTCTCGCTGGCACAAGAGAGCAACAGGCAAACTCCAGAAGGCCTGTTGAGATGTTTAGAGGACGTCAAGGAGTGGATGACTACCTCCTCCCTCAAACTAAACGGAGATAAAACTGAGCTCATGCTCCTGGGACCAACCTCACCAGTGCCTTTCACTTCCTTATGGCCCCCCTGTCTAGGTCCCCCTCCCACCCCTAAGGAAAGTGTAAAGAGCCTAGGAGTTTGGCTGGACAAAAATCTCTCTTTCTCCACCCAGGCCACCAAGTTGTACTCCACATGTTGTGGCTTACTCAGAATTCTGAGGAAAGTCCTCCCGCTTCTACCTTTAGAAGCCAAACAGGTGGCAGTGCAAGGCCTGATCCAGTCCCGTCTAGATTCGAACAACACCCTATATGTGGGGGCCCCCGAGATGACTCTTCGGAAGTTGCAGGTGGTACAGAACTGCACAGCCCGCACCCTGCTACAGATCCCACGCACCCAGTCAGCTAGACCCGGACTAAAAAGTTTACACTGGTTACCAGTAAGGCAGAGAGTGGCATTTAAGGCGCTCTGTATCGCCCATCGGGCCTTCTGGAAGACAGGCCCAGCAATCAATGACAAGCTAGTCATTCCGTATCACCCAAACAGAAACCTTCGCTCCACGGAGGCTTTCCTGGCGGTGGTACCCAGAGTAAGGAGAGCTAGGGCCGGAGGCAGGATGTTCTCCCTGAACACCTCGAAACTGTGGAATGCTCTTCCTCTACAACTCCGGTCCAACTCGAACCTGCTCTCATTCCGCAAACAGCTGAAAACCCTACTGTTTGCCAAACCCATTGAGTTCTAATCTCTTCTGCACCGCCCATCTCTGTCTACTTACCCAGCGCTTGGACGCCCTTGGGCAGCAATCGCGCTTAACAAATCCATATACAATACAATACAATACAATAAGTAGACCTCCTTTACCAAAATATCAAATGTTACAATGTGGTAACCTAGTCTTTATTGTGTTAAATTCCTGGCCTGAGAATCCCAATCTCTCTCTGATGGGTCTATTGAGTCTAATTGACCATGAATTTGCGTTTCAGACAGAAATCCTATGGATGTTTTGGCTAGGCATTGTTCTCTTGGAATTCTGTTCTCAATTTCCAGCTGTACAAAACATTTTTAACAGCAGTGGATTATCCTGCCTTTCCCGGAGCAACCAAATCTCTGTGTAGCTTGATGTCTTAAAGACTAGGAAGCTTGAACATCGGCTCTCTGAGTGATTGATTCTCAAATCCATCTTTACTTTAGGAAACGTCATTGTCCTGTATCCTCTGCTACTCTTTCCAGATGGGTTACGTGGTCCATGAAACAATCTGGAATGATAGAACCTGTTTCATGGGGTCATTCCTCTAGAGGTGCCATGGCTTCCTAAACATGTGCAATACCAGAACATTCTTCTTTTTTTTCTGTGTATATGTTTTTTCCTCAACAAGCAGTCAGCGTTCCAAACTATTTTGAATGGAATAGTACAATATGGCAGTTTTTCCTCATTCATGTTCCTCATCTCATCAACTCTTTCAAATACTTCAGCAACCAAGCTGGTAACACCATACAGTTTAAAGCAAGGGAGTGTTCCTTTAGATCTGGCCTAACAGTGCAGTTCTCTCAACCTTTTTTATTTTGTATTTTTGTTTATTGAAATGCTTGCAACAAGTATACATTCATTTTTCATTCATTCAAATAACTTTATTTCGAATCCACAAATGAGTCATAAAAGTATACACTGATATAAAATACATACACTGTCATAAAAATCCACAATACATATTTACCTATTTAGGTTTACAATACATTAAAAGTAACCTCAAATATTTTCCCACTCCGAGGTTGAGACAGTATCAGAGGAGTTCATATATAGTCATAGGAGTTCATGTTTAGTCTTTTGTTACATGTCCAGATGTTTCCCATATATATATAAAAGAACATAATACATTTTATGAGTCCTGCCATATGGGATATGGTATCGGAAGAGGAGGAAAACACGGGATTTTGGGGTAGAAATTGTGTAAGTTCCATGTGGATATTGGGCCGTCTCTTACTTGAGGCGGCCAGGTTTTCAAGTAAGGGACAATATTTCTGTCTCTAAATCTCACAAGCACCAAGTCCCCAGCAACATCTTTGGGAAGGGAACCCAACCAGGCCACCCTTCTAACACTCCTTATTGCTCCATATAAATTACAAGGCAGTGGCCTATTTTTTGACAGCCAAAATTTAGTTTTATTAGCTAAGTCGTGTTGACTTTCAATTTTTCCAAGTGGGAGGGCAGGTACACCCGCAAGGATGCACAGGTACGGGGCCGCTTCTGGTGGTAAGTGAATAGAATTATCTTTATTGTGGGCTACTCTCAGTGCGGTCAACTGGGGAAGAGAAACTTTAGCGGGGTATTTAGGTGTTTTTTGCCCTGCTACACTAGGGGCAGTGGGTAGAGTTTGACGCCTTTTATCCTGCACAAGTGGTTTAGGGCCTAGGTGAGTAGGAGGTGACTTAGGGCGATTAGGTGTGTCACTACGTTTGCCAGCCAACGGGTTTGACTTGATGGCTTTCTCTAATCTAGTGAGCCTATCCCCTAACATGGTCATTTTATCTAACAATGGAGCTATCATAGAGCTAACCAATTTCTCGATAAGGGGTAATATGTGCAAGAGGGGAGGAGATGATATGGCCTCTGGATACTCAACAATCGGTGGAATCATTAATGGTTTAACAGTGGAAGGGCTTGGGCACGTTTTCTGGGATTTGGAATTGTTTCCACCTCGATCATCCCCGTTATACTTCCTTTTCAGAGATGGAAACTGGGGGGGTTCACTACTTTTAGTGTTCGGGTGCAGGTTTAGATAGAAGATATGGGGGAATCTAGGGGTGTAGCCTTGTCTGGAAGGGGGCTATCGTTTTTGGGCGGAGGGGGAGTTTCCAATGCAGCATAGTTGGATTTACATAAAAAATGTAAGTCGTCGAGCAGGGAGGACATTTGGCTAATACCTGCAACGCCGATTGAATGGTCCCCCTTGGAGGTCATGGTAATAAAGGGATATAAAAAGACGATAAAATAGAAAGTCCGCCAATATGGAGACAGATAGTTTATAGGGGGTCTTTACCTTCTTTATAGTTGGCCTACAGAGCGACAGCCAAAGGGGGTGGCCCGTCCCGTCCTTATCCGGCCTTTGAGGGCCGTAGAGGGCCCGCCCTTTGCCCGGGCTTTGCCCCGGGCTGTGTCCCGCGGGCATCCCGCGTCGCGGGATTAGGAGCGAGATTTAAGGACTGCAGGCGGGGGGGGGCGGGAACGCCGAGGGAAGAGGCAGCAGCTGGGGGCAGAGAGCCTGCTGGTCCTCGCAGTCCCTCGGCGTCTGCAGCACTCCAGGTCCTTGCCCCTAAGCATGCCCCACACAGAGTCACGAGCGCTAACAAAGCGCTGGAAATCCCTTGTCGTCCTTCCCTGGGACCACAACACCGTGAGCGGGCCCCGCGGAGCGGGGGCCGCGATAAGTTTTTATGATGTCCAGGCGGGGGGGCGGGAACGCCGAGGGAAGAGGCAGCAGCTGGGGCAGAGAGCCTGCTGGTCCTCGCAGTCCCTCGGCGTCTGCAGCACTCCAGGTCCTTGCCCCTAAGTACGCCCCACACAGAGTCACAAGCGCTGGAAATCCCTCGTCGTCCTTCCCTGGGACCACAACACCGTGAGCGGCTCCCGCGGAGCGGGGGCCGCGATACGTTTTTATGATGTCCAGGCGGGGGGGCAGGAACGCCGAGGGAAGAGGCAGCATCTGGGGGACAGAGAACCTGCTGGTCCTCGCAGTCCCTCGGCGTCTGCAGCACTCCAGGTCCTTGCCCCTAAGCACTCCCCACACAGAGTCATGAGCGCTAACAAAGTGCTGGAAATCCCTCGTCGTCCTCCCCCCCCCCACACCTCTCCCGGCACTGAAATAGTTTTGCATCATACAATTGTCGGATCCAAAAGCCATGTGAACACACTTGAGCGATAGCACGTAAAAGGTAGTTCCAAGTACAATAAGTCCTGGCCAGACACATGAGGGAAGAGATCATGTAAATACGTAAGGCACGTTACACGTCAGGGTGGCTCAAAAAGGACAGTCAGTGGAGCCCAAAAGTCTTTGGGTCGTGAGGCCTCAAGCAGCTCTTCCACGTACGCCTCCAGTTGTTCCCTTCAATATATTAAGTCTCTGATCCATTTCTTCACAGTACGCGTGGATTTTACACCCCAGCATTGCGTCACAGCACGATTATCCACAGGGTCGAGACAGCGACTACCAGCCTGTTGAAGGGCTTAAGATACTTCATGCTACCCAGCAGGCATGTTTCCGGTACACACCGCATGCTCTCCATCACAACATCTGAAAGCACACTCGCAACCTTGACCCAGAACACAGCTATCCCATTGCACTGCCACGCCAGGTGTAAAAAGTCGGCGTCGGCCTGCCCACACCTTACACAATATGCTGTGTCCCGCAGGCCGAATCTGCGTAGTTGCAATGGAGTATAATATAACTGGTGCAAACATTTTAAATGAATGATGTGTAAATTATAGTTCGCCGTGTGGCGCCCAGTCAACTTGCAGCTAAATTTCCAGTGATCTATCGGTAACTCATACCCCAGCGTAGTGTTCCACTTAAGATATGAAGGGTGGTCCCCTGGCTCCCTCTCCCGCTGTGACGCATCATATAGCCTAGTGATCAGACCCTTGCTTTCTTTCCCAGCCTGCATCGCCTGCAGTGCTCGCAGTGTTTGTGGTTGAGTGGGACAGTTAGGGTAAACGGCCCTGACCGCCTGCCGCACTCTCACAAAGGGGAATCCCAGCATCAACCTGGAATCCCGACCCGCCTGTACATCTTGGAGTGAGCGGAACGGACCCCGTTCATATAGGTCACCCATTTGCATAACACCAACAGTCTCCAACGTGCGTAGAGCAGGTTGCTCCTGAGCTGCCGAAATGTCCGGCTGTGCAGCAATAGGGAGCTTTGGGGCATATAGCTAATCTAGCTTTGCCCTCTTGGTAAGCGTCAGCCAGGCCCAAGCAGTGCACGGTACCAGATAAATCTCTGTCCTCAGGACGTTGTTCTCTCCAGAGAGTGTTGCCGCCACTAACGCCATTGGGAGTGCCACGTCAGACTCAATTGCTGTATAAGGCAAGAACCGCTGCGGAAAGAACCAATAATGGGCAAACTCCGCCTGCACGCAAATATAATAAAAGCGCATATCGGATGCCTCAAATCCTCCCCGGTCAAATGGCTGCACCAGAACATTCCAACTACATCGTAGCTTCTTACCCCCCCCCCCCCCATACAAATGACAGTAGGGCCGATTACAGCGTCTTGAACAAAGAGATATTCAGCCGGATGGGGATATTCACTAACAAATATAACAATTTGGGTAATGTAGACATTTTTGTAACTGCAATACGAGCAGCAAGCGACAGCGGCAGCCGAGTACACTGCTCCGCCCTATCTGTGATCTGTGTTACAACACGTGCATAGTTCATGGAGATTAGCTGGTCAGGATCCCTATGGAGCCATATCCCTAAGTATTTCACCGGGTCCAAGTCAGAGGGAAGTTCAGCTCAACCTCACAAGTGCCAACTATCAGCTGGAACACCGTCGACTTTGCCCAGTTAATCCCTAACCCAGAGTAGCCCTCGAATTTAACGTACTCGTGGTTTAATTCTGGCAGGTAAGTCGCTGGCTCGCGAACATAAAGTAGCATGTTGTCAGCATAGCGAGACAACAAGGGGTCACTGCCGGAAACGCAAAGCATCTGAGGCATGCAACTGGCGCAATTTGCAAGCCAAGGGCGCTAACGCGAAAAGCATCGGCTACAGGGGCAAACCTGCTGCATGCCACTACCGATCGGGAAGGCCGAAGACACCCAGCCTTTGACATGCACTCTGGCCACGGGCGCAGTATACAGCACCCTAATCCATTGAAGGAAGAACGGTGGAAGGCCCATCCTTGTTAAAACAGTGAACATATAGTCCCACTGAAAGAAATCAAATGCTTTCGCTGCATCCAGCAGCACCACCACCGCTTAGAAGTCAGGGTCAAAGTAATGTACGGTAGCGAAAACCGTGCACAAACTGTGTATAACAGAATATTCTGAGAACAGCTAATCCGTTTCGGCTTCCACTTTCAAAACTTTCCATTGCCAACAAATTGTGTGGACAGTCTCCAGTCTGGCAAGAAAATCCAGATTTTCCTAGTTTTAAAAATGTCAATTCATCCAAACAATAACTTTGCTCCCACACAAGGCGACACACGTCTGCTACCAGCTCCAAGATATACCTTTCAAGGTCTGACAGTGAATGAGAAAAAAAAATATGTAAATGATTCGACATTTTGGTACTCTAGTTTTACATATTTTCATCATGCTGGTTTATCCCATTTATGTCTCAGGATGATTGAAAGCCCGCCAATGTAGAGTAAACGTCAGTTGTTAACACTATATGTACCTCATGAATTGACCATAGAATTAGAGAGTTCTTCGCCCCAGGTTACCTCAAGAGCTCCTGCCAGACAGCTGCAGCATCCATTCATATCCTGAGAGCCACTCCAGAGCGGAGCAGAGCTAAGCTCAGCTGATGTTTGTTTTCTTTCCAACTTAAGTCTCGTAGTCACAGCTTCTCCAATGTGCACAGGTATGCAGTGCGCCGAATCCCAAGATACTCTAGAGGCACGTTAGCTACTCCAAACTCTTGTAGTGTAGCACATAGAAGTAGTCTTACAGTTGCTAAGCTCATACGAACATTCCATTCTTGTTACAAATGCTCATATTATTTTTGCTGCTAGTAACATACATTAGTGCTGTACTACTTAGATTCTATGTGGTTATTATTACTCATGTACTAAGCAACTAGGTGGTTGAAATAAATACTTTCAAACATATTTAGGGCATCATTAGGATGGCAGGAGGACTTTGTCCGCCTGCCATCCTGATGGAAAATGGGACCACCCACCATATGTGCGGGGTATCGTGACGATTTTAGTATCAGTGGACCGCAAATGACGAGTGCGGCATGTACGAGTGTTTTCGTCATAATCGATCAATGGAAACATTGTGTATTCATGGATTTCGTTCGAACCTTCGGGTTCCATTTTGTATGCGGCAGCCATTTTGTGGTTGCCCTCACATAGGCTGATGACTATGGCCGAACGAGTTCTTGGGACACGTACACCTTTAGCTGACTTCTGTGTGACCTGAGCAAGCTGACTCCATTGCCTGAGGCTAAACTTGTTAGGCCAGTTCCTTGTTCGGCAGCTGGTCAAGATAGAGATCAAAGAGCAGGACATTGTTGAGTTTATGGTACACGCACACACCCTTCTATCTTGCTTCTCATCTGTTTCTGTTCCCTCTTTTATGGTCCTTTTATTATGGGTTTCGTCCGGCCTGTCCGAGCAGGAATGTTGGATTTTGCCTCGTAATTTCTGGTGGGCTGGACAACTGAAAGTGGGCTTGCCGTCATGTGATATGTTTGAAATGTCATTATGTGATTGGCCAGTTTGTATGTAATTGATGCTAGCCAGGAATGTGATTTTTAGCATAAAAGACGATGTCTCGCTCTATGAAGGTGTGCAGTCTCTAGCGAACCACCCGTGTTGTGCTTCGTAGATCTCTGTTCCTGGTTGCAGCCAATAAATTTGATCTGTGACGTCACCAAGAAGTATCCCGTGTCTCTGTTTGCCAAGACAGGGGAATCCGAAGACATCGGACGTTTCACCTGGCGCCGCTGGGTTCTAAAACCCGGTTCTTCAGTTGGCGCCCAACGTGGGGCGACTTCAGCGGTACCGGTCTAAGCCTGAAGATCGTGAGGAGCTTCGTGTGAAAATTCTGGAGGAAGGCCTACCACTTCATCGACCCCTGTATGTCGTTGTGGTCCGAAAGTCTTTGATGCGAGGTTCCCCGCTTTCCGACGGCTACGAAGGACTGCTGCCCTGACTGTCGCCCTGTCTTAATAATAATAAAGACATTTGTAGAGCGCATGGAAAAAAGTACGCCATCTCGGTGTGTCCCCGCGCTAAAAGAGAGGCGAAAACTCATTAAGGGGGAGAGGACAGTACGAGGCATGGGGCATTAAGTCGGCTATAAGGAGAACAGATGAGTTTTAGGTTGCCGTCAGAAAATGGTTTCTGAAGGCTCCAGGCGGAGGTGGATGGGACGTTTATTCCATGCTGTGGCAGCCGCCACTCTTAAGGACCGACCTCCCATTTTTTCTCTCCTGTAGCGGTGGGTCATAAGCGTGCCCATACCGCTAGATCTAAGTGATCTGCGTGGTTCATACCAGGTAACCAGACCTGTCAGATAGCTGGGGGCTTTATGCCAGATGATCTGATGACATATTAGGAGTGCTTTGTACTTTATTCTTTTTTTCACTGGGAGCCAGTGGAGGGCATCCAGGGTGGCTTTAGAGTTGGCTCTTCGTGGGAGTCTAAGCAGAAGGCGGGCTGCAGCATTTTGCAATATCTGGAGTCGTCCAATGCATTTACTAGAAGCTCCCAGGAAAAGGACATTCCCATAATCGAGGCGTGACGTTATCAGTCCCTGGGTCATAGTACGCCGGGCCTCCAAAGGAAGGAGATCTAGGGTTTTGTTGAGAGTCTTTAGGACTCCAAAGCACTTGCCTACTAGACGGTTGATCACCACCAACCACCAAGACTTCTGTCTTGGATCCGTTCAATTTAAGGCAGTGCGTATCCATCCAAGTGGCCAGTGCTTGCATACAGGCTCTGAAGTTATTGGTTTCAGCAGCAGGCGTTTGGGTGAGGGTGAGTAAGAGTTGTGTATCGTTGGCGTAGGATACAATCTCTACGCCGAACGATTGAACTAACTCGGCCAGAGGGGCCATATATAAGTTAAAAAGGGTAGGACTTAAGGCAGAGCCCTGTGGCACCCCCTGTTCCAATACCCACTCTTCAGACTGAAATGAGCCACGTTAAACCTGAAAGCTTCTGCCTGTCAGAAACTATATAAGCCAACCGAGTGCTCTATCAGTCACACCTCCTCTGTTCAGACACTGTAGCAAGGTGATATGTGCTACAGTGTCGAACGCTGCGCTAAGGTCTAGCATGCCATGGTTAGGCCTGCGTCGGCTCCTTGACGTAGAGTTTCGGTGGCTCTTAATAGGGCCGTCTCAGTAGAGAAGCCTCTTCGGAAACCCGATTGTGAGGGGTGTAGGAGATTATTCTTCCCTGCAAATGCCATCAATTGCACATTTGCAATTTTCTCTGCAATTTTAGCGGTATAGGGTAGCAGAGAAATAGGTCGTAGGTTCTCCAGGACATCATGGCTAACATTGGGTTTTTTCCTAATAGGTAGTACAATTGCCTTTTACCAGTTTCTTGGCAGGGTCTGGGAGTCAAAGGATTTTGCAAGGACATGGCGGATATATGGTTCTAAAGTAGCTATACTTGCGCCCAGAACCCTTGGAGGAGCGGGGTCACGAGGAGAGCCCGATTTTATGCTAGTACAGATGGTTGCAAGTTCTTTACTGGGTGGTACGGTAAAGCATTCTAACCTCGGTTTTGAATTTACCAACTCTAGTTCCTTCAGTTCAGTGAAGGTTTCTCCAGCCACAGGATGTGTGGAGAAAGAGCTGTATATTTTCTTAACCTTGTTGGCAAAATATTCTGCCACCTTGTTACATTCCATGACGGAATCAGCTTCCGGAGAATTGGAGAGTGAGACGACTGAGATTTCTTTATAGATTTTGAAGAGTTCTCAAGATGAGCAGTCTGCCTCGCTAATTCTGTTTCCATAGAAGGTTGCTTTAGCAGCTCTGACCTGTTTTTGATAGCTTCTCTGGGCTGTTCTGTATTGAAGTTTAGTGCAATCATTCTTATCCTTGCGCCAAAGTCTTTCTAGCTTTTTGCACTCTGATCTGACTGACTGCAGATCTATATTGTACCATGGTGCCGATCTCTTAGCTCTGTTTCCTTTTTTGGCCGTGGATAGAGGGGCTACCTTATTCAGGGCGTCAAGGATTCGGGTATCTAAGTTTAGATTTGCACTTTCACTATCTGTGCCTGCCGGCATCCCACCTAAGCTTAGCATCTCGTTAAAAATGGGTTGGGAATTTTTTTTCCATTTGCGGTATGGGTAGCTATTATTGCCACTCAATTGGGGGGCACGCTTGCTTACAGTGTTAATTTCAAAAGGGACTAGAAAATGGTCTGTCCAGGGGAGTGGATTAGGAGTATTCGTGGTTATGCCCTCCCAGTTGGCGAACACCGGGTCCAATAAATGGCCATGAATATGTGTGGGTATGAATATGTGTGGGTGTTAGGTTTTTTAGAATCAGATTCGTATTACGTAATTCCTGCTTCATGTCGGTGACTTCCTTTAGCTGGATATCATCAAAGTGAATATTTAGATCGCCCAGGAGGAGGACCTTCCTATGTCTCAGCGCTAAATGGGCAAGATGTTCTTGTAAACTCAGTCTAAAATTTCCCAGGGTCCCAGGAGGTCTATAAAGGAGGACACCCGAGATATGGTCCTGAGGGCCAAGTTTCAGAGCAAACCAGGGGGGCCTTGCTGATCATCGCGATGCCACCTTCTCGGCCTGACGGTCGATCCACCCTGGCTGTACTAAAGTCTGGTGGAAGGGATTTGATGATCTCAGGGTCGGAATCAGCCCCTAGCCATGTCTCCGTCAGAAAGAGTATATCGAGATCCTCTTCTAGAGCATGTTCCAAATTTGCAAGGCGTGTCTCGGGAGGGAACGACAGTTTAACAGACCTCCTCTGAGGCTCTTGGTCCGTTCTTTGTCGCCTATCTGTGTACACATTTGAAATGGGCAGTGTCGGCATTTGATAGAGGAAATGACCTCCATTTTGTGCCTGCAGCATTCATTTATTGTCGGGCATAGGTTCCATAGGGCCTGTTTGTTGTAGGTTATGGGGTCATTGGGAGAACGGACAGGGGTTATGGCCCTGGACCGCGCCCGGCCGCGGACGGGCGCAGACGGGCTTGCCTTAGGCGCGCCTTCGGCGCGCAATCATCGCGCCCGCTGCACGATCGATAAATGCACATAATTTATGTTGCTCTGGGCAGGGGATAGAGGGGGCGTGGCCTAAAAAGGGGCATGGCCTCCGCTCGTGGCGGAAGGGCGCGAGGGGGAGTATGCGACCAGCGTGCAGCATCAGCGCTGGCTCCGCTGCGTGCACTGACTGTGTCTGGGAGGTAAGTTTTAAAGACAACAAGCAGTCTGTTATCTGGAGCACAAGGAAAAATAGTGACAAAAACAAGTTTTAAAAACACAAGTATTCTGTGTACAAAGTTTTAAAATATAGTGCCTCGCTCCCGGCTTTCCGCCTCAGGAGCTTACCTCTAGCTTTGCTAAGTGTTCAGCCAGCGACGGCTGTTAGCAGTGTAGGCTGGGGGCGTGGCCTAAAAAGGGGCGTGGCCTCCGCTCGTGGCGGGAGGGCGCGAGGGGGAGTATGCGACCAGCGTGCAGCGTCAGCGCTGGCTCCGCTGCGTGCACTGACTGTATCTGGGAGGTAAGTTTTAAAGACAACAAGCAGTCTGTTATCTGGAGCACAAGAAAAAATAGTGACAACAACAAGTTTTAAAAACACAAGTATTCTGTGAACAAAGTTTTAAAATATAGTGCCTCGCTCCTGGCTTTCCGCCTCAGGAGCTTACCTCTAGCTTTGCTAAGTGTTCAGCCAGCGACAGCTTTAAGCAGTGTAGGCTGGGGGCGTGGCCTAAAAAGGGGCGTGGCCTCCGCTCGTGGCAGGAGGGCGCGAGGGGGAGTATGCGACCAGCGTGCAGCGTCAGCGCTGGCTCCGCTGCGTGCACTGACTGTGTCTGGGAAGTAAGTTTTAACTCCATCAATGCTTATGGTTTTCCCCCCCTGCGCTGAAAATCTGGAATTCCCACTAATCATGACGAGCTCAGCTTGGCATCAGTGTACGAGAGGTGTACCTCATGACGAGCTGAGCTCGTCATGAGCGTCGAAGGTGTTAAAGACAACAAGCAGTCTGTTATCTGGAGCACAAGGAAAAATAGTGACAACAACAAGTTTTAAAAACACAAGTATTCTGTGAACAAAGTTTTAAAATATAGTGCCTCGCTCCCGGCTTTCCGCCTCAGGAGCTTACCTCTAGCTTGGAGCCCTTTGATGTTTGTAGAGCGAGACAATAGACGGGTCTTCTGGCGACGTCATCGATACTTCAGTCAAGTATGAGTGGAGCGTCTCCCAGTCCTTAGTTTTGTTTTGGGTATCCCTTTGGGATCTTTGATTTGGTACTTGCAAGCTCCAAAGCCGAGGGACTCCTGTATTCACAAGGCTATCGTGTTTGATAATCCCTTGAAGTTTGAAGCTAGACTAGTGAGCGAAGATGCCTGGTCTTAGCAGACTTGGAAAGATATTTTGTTGTGATTGTAATAGGGATTCCCGATTGGAGGACTCGTGTCTGGTGCCTCCGATTGGAACTCCAACCTATGAGCTCTATTTAAAACATGGCGTGTGCCCCATTACGTATAATGAAGTATGGATTCACTACACTAGGAAGGATGGTGTCCTGAAATGGCCCCAATATGGTAGTTATGACACAGAGATTTTAGATAATTTAGAAGTTAAACTTTTCAAGAAGAAAGCCCGGCCGGCAATGTTTGACGCTTTCCGCCTATGGCGAAAGGAAGCCAAACAGAAATAAATTAAATTAGCGAAAAGAAATAAAAGAGAGAAGGGTATTTCGATAATGCAAGTGGCTATACAGTTTAAAGAGAACGAAGAAGAACAAGCAAGTGAGCAGTTGCAAAGGCAACGTAAAATGGCGATTGATAAATGTTATCCAGCTTTGCCTCCTCAGCAGGATGCAACAAAGGAACTTGAGAAAGATCCTTTGATGTCTCATCTGCTGAATTCGCCACCTCCTTATGTGCAGAGTGCTACAGCAGCTCCGCAACCTCTAGTTGCGCAACCTCCAGTTGCTTTGCCTCCTGTTATTGCATAGCCGCCAGCTCCTCTTCAGTTGGCTCCTACCCCTTTGGCGCAGCCTTCTCAAGGGTCGCCAACTTTGCTATCAGCTCCGCCTCTAGCTCCTATGACTTTGTCTCCTGTATTGTCTACTCCTTCTAATACTACTTCTACGTATACTTTGTCTCATCCTGTTCTTCCCTCTGTCTTTCTGTCAACTTCTCCTTCTGTTCGACAGAGAATGACCGATACTGTTACTAGTCTCTTGTCTCCTTTCTTTGGGTCATCGAGTATGACCCCTGTTTCAGAGTGTAAGCAATTGCGTAGTCAATTGCCTGGTACCGATGAGCGGACAGTACTGGATCATTTAGCGTGTAAATGGGTTTCTGATTCCTCGAGGTATGATTTAGAGTCCGTTATGGATGTCTTCCGTCAATGGAAAGAACCGAAGCAGAGATATGTTTTTGATAAGATGTGTACTTTTCTTCGTGAAGAATGGGAAGATTATGATTTGGGACAGACTCTGCCTGAGCTGTTCCGTGTACAGTCTGAGTTTGCGAAGGGAACTATAGTGGGTTTCGACGTTGAGAGAGCAGTTGCAACTCTGCCCTGATTGCAGTAGTGGAGGAAGCCAGACGCATTCTTGACGCAGGAGGTTCCGCAGCTGTGGTCCTCCTAGACCTCAGCGCGGCTTTTGATACCGTCAATCACGGTATCCTTATTCAGCGCCTTACTAGGGTGGGAATATCTGGCCAGGCTCTAAGCTGGATTACTTCTTTTCTGAACGACCGCTCTTACCAGGTCTGCGATGGCACCAACCTGTCTGAGCCGATCCCCCTCCAGTGTGGAGTCCCGCAGGGCTCCTCGTTGAGCCCTACGCTTTTTAATATCTATATGGCCCCACTGGAGGATGTGGTTTCACCCTTCGGGGTGAAAATAGTGACCTACGCGGATGACACCCAGCTTGTCGTCTCGCTATCCCATCATGAAAATGCGGCAGAAAGATTCGGGTGCTGTCTGACAGGTATCATGGCTTGGATGACAGAATCTCGGCTAAAACTCAATGGTTCCAAAACGGAACTTATGATGGTAGGCAACCTTTCCACCTCCCTTCCCAAAACCATGTGGCCCCCCTGTCTGGGTGAGGCGCCCCAACCCAAGAATGAGATTAAGAGCTTGGGAGTATGGTTAGAGCCCGACCTGACGTTCAGAGTACATACGAAGAAAGTGGCAGGGATCTGCTATGGTTTGTTACGCTCGATCCGAAAGGTGTTGCCTCTCCTCCCTTTTAGTTCAAGGAAACTCCTGATTCAGGGGCTCATACTGTCAAGGCTGGACTACGGTAACGCCTTGCTGCTCGGT
This sequence comes from Lissotriton vulgaris, assembly GCF_964263255.1. Classification (NCBI taxonomy): domain Eukaryota; kingdom Metazoa; phylum Chordata; class Amphibia; order Caudata; family Salamandridae; genus Lissotriton; species Lissotriton vulgaris. The sequence continues at coordinate 587,736 of NW_028248729.1, forward strand.
GCCCCTGAATCAGCCATCAACACCCTCCAGCGAGTACAAAATGCGGCGGCCAGGGTTTTGACAGGCACTGAAAAAAGAACTTCGGCCAAGCCTGCTCTTAGAGCTCTCCATTGGCTCCCCATCCGGGAGAGAGTTAAATTTAAGGCCCTTTCCATCGCCTTTAAGTCTCTCCAGGGAATGGGTCCCCCAATCCTCAGGGACCTTATATGCCCCTACAAGTCCTCTCGTCCCCTCCGCTCTGACGGGAGCAATTTACTGACTATTCCCAGAGTAAAGAGAGCTCGTTCAGGAGGCAGGAGGTTCTCTGTGAATGTAGCCAAGATCTGGAATGATCTTCCTGCTGCTCTCCGTCTGGAACCCTGTTTCCAGAGGTTTCGGAAATCTTTAAAGACATTCCTTTTTCCACGAGGAATATGAGTCCGCTGTCTGAGGATCTAGGAAGCTAGCTGTGTGTATCAGCGCTGGGACGCTCTCGGGCAGCCATGCGCTTAAGAAATCCAATTCATTCATTCATTCATTCACTGCTTTCATTTAGGAGCGGTTCTCCTTCTCAGCCGTTGTTTGAGCCTGATCCTTCTGTTAGGAGAAAGGCGAGACAGTACCCAATGAGAGAAGTTCCGCCAGTTTGGAGAGAAGGAGGCGCAAACGCTAATCCGGTTATTTTGCCTCACTTTCAGCGTGTTTGGGTACATGTTCCCCTGGAAGCGATCTGAAGTTTTGGCCCTTGAGCAGACTTTGCCTGATCCATGTAAAAATCCTGCAGGGTACTATAAGGAGTTATCACAGACTGCAGACTCATGTGTTATGAATTTAGCTGATATAGATATGTTGTTTGGAAATGTAGTTCCACAGCCTTTATGGGGACTGATTCGTAATACGGATCATGCGCAAGAGTTAGGTGATACATGGGTTAATCTTGGTGCTGCAGATGGCAGACAAGTTGGTGGTGCCAAACCTGAGCCTGTAATTGCAGAACTCCCTGGTAGGATTATTAATTATATGAAGACTTTAATGCCTGCCATGCGTGTTAACTGGGATAAATTGTCTGCATGTAAGCAGAAGAAAGACGAAAGTGTGTCTGACTTTTTCACTAGGTTTGAAGAGACGTTTATCGACCATAGTGGTCAGGACATGAGTACAGAAGGTGGTCAACGGTTGTTCGTTGATAAGTTTGTGCATAATCTGCTTCCAGAGTTGTGCACTAAGTTGAAGGATTCTGAGAGTTCTTGGGCTGTTTCTAGGTCAGCGTAGATATTAGCTACTGCCCAGTACTACGAGAATAGAGATAAGGATGAGAAAGATAGAGCCGACAAGAAGACTAAAGAATTAAAGACGAAAGTTCTCTTACAGCAAGCGTATCCGCCCCATAATAATCAGCGTGATTATCAGAAACCTCAGCAATATCAAAGAAACTCGCAAAGGTTCGAGTCTTCTCAACAGCGTTTTCCTGTAGGCCCTAATCAGTGTGCGTATTGCAAAGAAGAGGGTCATTTTAAGAATGGTTGTCCGGTTCTGTTCACGAATGGTGCTTCTGGTGTGAGAGGTCGAGGTGTTCAACAAGCTCCTAGAGGTAGGGGACGTGTGTCAAGAACGCTGTACCTGAACCTCCTGAGTTCTGTGGGGGCGATCAGCTGAAGGTCGTCTAGATGAGAATTTCCCAATTCCCAAACACCCCTGGTCCCAGAGAATCTGAGCCCAGGAATGAGGGGGAAAGGGGAAGTGGATAACGTACAACAGAGAGACTGCCACACCCTGGTGCCTTCAGCTTACCGGCACCTGTAAGAGTAACATAACATTAATACATTCCCACAAGCTTGACCTTAGAAACCTCAGACTATTATCAATCCAAATGCTGCTTCTCTTGTACCTGTGGTTGGTGTGGAATTTGCCTCTCTCTGGAAGAGGAGAAGAAGTCGGTAACTTGCTTCACAAAATGGAAAGAGATGGAGACTGCTGCGAAGACTACACTTGGTGAGTAAGAGAATATGACTACATGCGCATATAGATATCCCCCTAAACACTTTCTGGTCGGTGAGGTTCTGTGTAGTGCAAAGGCTAAATTCAGTTCTCCGATTAAACCTCTTGGTACATATAGTCAGGATTGAATGTTCTTAAGAAAACTGCTGATGAACGGGTAATAGCCATTACCCATATGACAAGTCTTTATCAAAAGTTTTTTGAAATATGTTCTTAGAATTCAGTGACGGAATTGGTACTTGAATCCACACAATGGACTAGCTCCAAGAAACTGCTTCTCAGTCAGAATTTCTCTGTAAACGACTTGAATATCACAAAGTTCAATAGATCAAAGGCTTACCATTACTCTCGGACCAAACTGCACGGCAAAACGAGAGTTGAGTGATAACGGAAACCAGACCTTATTCACGAAGGCTTTTCTACTGCAAACAGGACTGCTCACGAAGAATTCGTAGCTCTCGGAATCTTCTCCAAACTCGAAGGAATCTTCTTTTGACGAGCCGCAACAGGAATAGAGACGCCTAGGAAGAGGCTCTCTGGAACGCAACCGGCTCCGTCAAATACTTCAGTTGAAGTGCGCAGCACCAAGGCAGCGCGCGCACGAAATGGCGGAACTGCTGCAAAAGACTAGAACGCTAACCGAAGGTTGGCGTTTTCAAATAACGGAACAACTGGAAGTTCACCTAAACTGCGCCACCAATTGACTCCAACTGGCAGAAGATTGGAGATGAGGTAAACAGTTACTCCGTCTTGGTGAGGTCCAGATTCCTGAAAGCTTCGACACCAGAGCGGGCTTGACAGTACCCCCCACCAAAGCCCCCTCCCCAGGCTTCTGCGGGTAAGTCTTGTGAAAAGCAGACACCAACCTAGGAGCGTGAACATTACAACTGGGCTCCCAAGATCTTTCCTCAGGACCGAAACCTTTCCAGTCCACTAAGTAAAACAATTTCCCTCTTTTAATCTTTGAATCTAGGATTCTCTTAACTTCAAACTCTTCCGAGGATTGGACTGGAAATGAAGTGGGTGGAGTTTCCTGTCTAAGATGGGGAGGACTCTTCTGACCAAAGAGACATGAAAGGTTGGGTGTATCTTCATGGTTTTTGGAAGAATGACTCTGACACTAACAGGGTTGACCATCTTATCTACTGAGAAAGGACCCACAAATCTTGGTTGAAACTTGCGATTTCCACGCAAACGCATATGTTTGGTGGAAACCCAAACCTGATCCCCAGGTTCAAAAATGGGACTTTCCCTACGCTTCCGGTCTGCCTGATCCTTATAAATGGTCTTAGCCTTGGAAAGGTTAGCTGACGCTGCCTGATAAGATTGTTGCAAATTTGATAGAACCTCCTGAACTGCTGGAACATCAACCTCCACCTTACCAACCCACATATTAGGATGCCTGCCTGAATTCAAAAAGAATGGGGAGAAACCTGTAGCTGAATGAACTGCATTATTGTAAGCGAACTCCGCAGTACTAAGCAAAGTGGGCCACTCGCCCTCTTGATCCGTTAGATACAAGTGAAGATATTGCTCTAAATCCTGATTCACCCGCTCAGTCTGTCCATCAGTCTCTGGATGGAAACTGGTGGACAAACGAGAATCTACCCCAATTCCTTTCAAAAAGGACCTCCAAAAACGGGACACAAATTGTGGTCCTCGATCGGAAATCACCACCTTAGGAATTCCATGAAGTTTCAAGATGTGCTGAACAAATAAAGTGGCCAACTGGGGAGCTGTGGGAAGGGCTTTCAACGGAATGAAATGACTCATCTTGGTGAATTGATCCACCACCACCCAGATGATGGAAGTACCCTGACTAGAGGGCAAATCCACAATGAAATCCATAGAAATGGTATGCCAAGGAGATGGGGCTACAGGTAACGGTTGAAGGAGACCCTGTGGAGACTGCCTTAAACTCTTTCCCTTGATGCACTGCTCGCATGTGGCTACGTACTGCCTCACTTGAGTGTCCATGCCAGGCCAAATAAAATCTCTTTTCACCAACTCCAAAGTCTTTGCATAACCCTTGTGTCCGGCAAAAATATGATCATGGGACAATTGAATGATTTCATTTTGCAGATCTTCATTTGGAACAAATATCTTTCCATGGAGATAGGGCGTTCCCTCCTTGACCTATCGATCTGGACCCTCGGACTTCCAGTCTTGAAACTTTTCCTTGGAAAATTCTTTGCGAATCCGTGTGCCCAAATCATCATCTACAGAAGTGGCAATAATCTTCTCTTTAGGTATGACAAAATGCTCCTTCGGGTGTTCAGCTTCACTCCCCAATTCCAGTCGCGATAAAGCATCAGCTTTAGCATTAGCTGCTCCAGGTTTGTAGGTTAAGACAAAATCATAGTCTGCGAAGAATAGAGACCATCTCAATTGTCGAGGAGTGAGGGTGCGAGCAGACTTTAGAAATTGTAAATTTCGATGATCAGTGAAAACAGTTATAACATGTCTGGCTCCCAATAAGTAATGTCGCCAGACCTGGAAGGCATTCTTCACTGCCAAAAGTTCCTTGTCTGCTATTGAGTAGTTTATTTCTGCGGGAGACAATTTCCGAGAATGATATGCAACCGGATGGAGCTGACCAGTATTCTTCTGTCGCTGAGACAAAATTCCACCAAGGGCCAAGTTCGAAGCATTAGCCTCCACAAAAAATGGTTCATTCAAATCCGGATGTTGCAACACTGGAGCAGTGGTAAATGCCTCCTTCAACTGCTGGAATGCTTCCTCCGAAGCAGGTCCCCAAACAAATTTCTCGTTCTTCTTTAACAATCGAGTAATGGGACTCACTTTGCTGGAGAAATCGGGAATGAACCGCCTGTAAAAATTGGCAAAGCCTAAGAAACTCTGTATTTCTTTGACGGATCGAGGAGCAGGCCAATTCTTGATGGCTTGAAGTTTTGAATCATCCATAGACACTCCTTCTGGGGAAAGAATGAAACCAAGGAATTCAACCTTGGACGAATGAAAGACGCATTTCTCCAACTTCACATACAGTTGATGTTCCAATAGCCGCTCTAAAATGGCACGCACGTGAATCACATGTTCTTCCAAGCTGTTTGAAAAAATCTAAATATCGTCTATGTAGACGACGGCGAAGCGATCTAAGTACTCACGAAGGATGTCATTCACGAAGTGCTGGAAAGCTGCCGGGGCTTTACACAGCCCAAAAGGCATCACCTGATACTCAAATAATCCCAGCCTGGTGCGAAATGCTGTCTTCCACTCCTCGCCTTCTGCCATTCGAACCAAATGATATGCCCCTCGCAGATCCAATTTGGTGTAGATTCGGGCCTCTTTAACTTGATCTAATAACTCCGAAATGAGTGGCAAAGGGTAACGGTTCTTTTTAGTGACCAAATTTAACGCTCTATAATCAATGCAGGTCCTCAAGGTTCCATCCTTCTTCGGAATAAAAAAAAGAGGGGAAGACACTGGAGACTTTGACGGTCGAATAAAACCACTCGCCAGGTGTTGATCAATGTATTCTTTCAAATGCAAATTCTCCGGTTCTGATAAAGCATATATGCGGCTGCAAGGTAATGCTGCACCGGGCTCTAATTCAATTCTGCAATCATAGGGTCTGTGTGGAGGGAGCTTCCTGGCTTCTTTTTCATTGAAGACTTCCTTCAAATCTGAATATTCATTTGGAATCTCTGGAACTTCAATTGCACAAATGGTTTGGATCTGATTGGCTAAATTAGAAGACATCGACTGCAAAGCAACCCCGGAAGAGGCTTTGAAACAGTGCTCCAGACAAAATTCAGAGTTCATTTCTAAGGTGCGTGTGGCCCAATCAATTCTTGGATTGTGCTCGGTGAGCCAGGGCAACCCCAGGATGAGCTGGAACTGAGGGGCATCAATCAGGTTAAAGCGTACATAACTCCTATGCTCTCCTGGACCATGCACAGTGATGACTTCGGTATCAGCAACTATAGGACCAGATGATAAATTGGTGCCGTCCACCGCACGAACTGGCTCAGGTCTCAGCTTCTTTTCAAAACGAATCCCCAAAGACTTAGCAAACTGAATGTAGCAGAAGTTTCCGGTTGCTCCTGAATCTATCATAATGGAGATGCCTTCAATTTCTGTTTCTCCAAAACTAATTCGACTGGAAAGAATTAAATGTGGAGCTGAAGATTGAAGAGTATTTGCCAAGGATTGTTAAACTGGAGTTGAATCCGATTCAGCTCCCACCAGAGCAACTCCATCTACTGGTGGAGCCGATCTTTTACCAAAGCCGCCGATTTGGGTTTCCTAGGACATTCTCGAACAAAATGGCCCGATTGGCCGCAATACATACACAGCTTGCCTGCTCGTCTTTTCTCTCTCTCCTCTTTGCTTAGAGGACCTCGAACAGTTCCAATTTGCATTGGTTCCTCTACTAGCGCTCCCTTCTGAACTCTTACTCGCATCCAAACGAGCTCGATCAAACCTGGGTGGGAGTGTTCTAGTATCTTTTCAACGTTCACTGCGCCTTTCAAATTGACGTTGATCTATCTGCAAGACCAAATCAATTAACTCAGATAAATCGGTAGGTCTCTTCGGAATTTGGGATAATCCATCCTTTAGTTCATCCTTGAGCCCACGATAGAAGATGGCTGCTCTCTTTGCCATTGGCCAGCTGGTTTCAACTATCAACTTATTAAATTGAGCAATGTAAGCCACCAGTTCTTTATTTCCTTGCTTCAAATCTAGTAACTCATTGTCAGTTGTTTGAGATATAGTTCTTCGGTCAAAAATTCGTAAAAATTCTGCCTTGAAGTCTTCGTACTTGTACAACACAGGATCATTTGTCGATACCAAAGGCATCGACCATGCCGCAGCATCCCCACTCAGGTAAGACAGAACGAAAGCCACTTTGGATTGGTCCTCTTTAAATAAAATTGGTTTACACAAAAAATGCAGAGCACACTGCGTGAGGAAAATCTGAGCCTTATGGGGATCTCCCTGAAATCTTTCCGGAGGGGCCAAAGGGATTGTTGGGGACATAGCATGCACCACTTGAGTAGTTAACTCAGATGAAGAAGAAGATGGTGTGAAACCTTGACCCTTAATTTTCTCAAAACTGAAACTGGGACTGGGACTGGGAGCTGCTGCTATCTCATCTATTCTCTGACGTAGATAACTAGTCTCTAAATTGGACCTTTTAACTTCCTCCCTAGTTTCACTCAACTGTTTCTGCAGACTTTCCAGGACGGAGGTCAAAGCCTTAACGTCCAGACCCACAGCCATCTCGCCCAGACAGAAGGCAACCTATTGGGCACTTCAATCTGTCAAGAACGCTGTACCTGAACCTCCTGAGTTCTGTGGGGGCGATCAGCTGAAGGTCGTCTAGATGAGAATTTCCCAATTCCCAAACACCCCTGGTCCCAGAGAACTCTGAGCCCAGGAATGAGGGGGAAAGGGGAAGTGGATAACGTACAACAGAGAGATTGCCACACCCTGGTGTCTTCAGCTTACCGGCACCTGTAAGAGTAACATAACATTAATACATTCCCACAAGCTTGACCTTAGAAACCTCAGACTATTATCAATCCAAATGCTGCTTCTCTTGTACCTGTGGTTGGTGTGGAATTTGCCTCTCTCTGGAAGAGGAGAAGTCGGTAACTTGCTTCACAAAATGCAAAGAGATGGAGACTGCTGCGAAGACTACACTTGGTGAGTAAGAGAATATGACTACATGCGCATATAGATATCCCCCTAAACACTTTCTGGTCGGTGAGGTTCTGTGTAGTGCAAAGGCTAAATTCAGTTCTCCGATTAAACCTCTTGGTACATATAGTCAGGATTGAATGTTCTTACGAAACTGCTGATGAACGGGTAATAGCCATTACCCATATGACAAGTCTTTATCAAAAGTCTTTTGAAATATGTTCTTAGAATTCAGTGACGGAATTGGTACTTGAATCCACACAACGGACTAGCTCCAAGAAACTGCTTCTCAGTCAGAATTTCTCTGTAAACGACTTGAATATCACAAAGTTCAATAGGTCAAAGGCTTACCGTTACTCTCGGACCAAACTGCACGGCAAAACGAGAGTTGAGAGATAACGGAAACCAGACCTTATTCACGAAGGCTTTTCTACTGCAAACAGGACTGCTCACGAAGAATTCGTAGCTCTCGGAATCTTCTCCAAACTCGAAGGAATCTTCTTTTAACGAGCCGCAACAGGAATAGAGACGCCTAGGAAGAGGCTCTCTGGAACGCAACCGGCTCCGTCAAATACTTCAGTTGAAGTGCGCAGCACCAAGGCAGCGCGCGCACGAAATGGCGTAACTGCTGCAAAAGACTAGAACGCTAACCGAAGGTTTGCGTTTTCAAATAACGGAACAACTGGAAGTTCTCCACCTAAACTGCGCCACCAATTGACTCCAACTGGCAGAAGATTTGAGATGAGGTAAACAATTACTCCGTCTTGGTGAGGTCCAGATTCCTGAAAACTTCGACACCAGAGCGGGCTTGACAGTGTGATGTGTTCTCCCAGAATGCGCGTTCCTTTCCTCCACAGAATTCGATGAATTGTTTTGATCAGCAGAATGGTGCATCTGGTAGGACGACTCAGTACTATGCGAATGATTACTATGTCGAAGGTGAGAATATGAATGGTAATGATTGCTAGGACAGCCATAGACAAAGAGAGGGAGTTGTTTCTGTTCCAGTAGATCAGAGTGGACCTTATGTTGAAGTGATTGCATCAGGTGTGTCAGAGCCTTTTCTGTTGGATACTGGTGCTGCGAAGAGTTCTATCATGCACTCTAAACTCCCTGGCGCACCTTTGTCTGGCTTAACAAATGTTTCAGTAGGTTCTTCTGGCGCCCCAGTTAGTAATCCTATTTCTAGTCCCTTGTCTCTTTCTGTTGGATCTTGTGATTTCGAAGCACCCCTCATTCTGACGACAGGTTGTGGTGAGAACTTGTTGGGATTGGATTTGTTGAAAAGATTGTATGCGACGCTATATTGTTCTCCTTCAGGAGTACAACTTACATTGGGTAAGAGAGTGATCTCTCCGATGTATTTGTCTAAAGATCAACTTCCAGCTGAATTGTCTTCTCTCCCTGATTCTCTTTGGGCTACTGGTCCTAATGATGTGGGTCTTTTGGAGATTCCGCAATATGTTGTGATGCTGAAAGCGAATGTTAGAATGCCACGTATTCCCCAATACAGGATCTCTAGTGATGGTGAAAGAGCACTTTTGGCGATCATCTATGATCTGATTGGGAAAGGCGTGATTGAGGAAACGAGAGGTAATGTGTGCAATAGTCCGGATTTGCCTGTTCTGAAACGAACTGATTCTTCACAACCGCCTGTATACAGGTTTGTGATCGATCTTCGCGAGGTGAATAAGATTGTAGTTCCGCAATTTCCAGTTGTGCCAGATATCACTGCTTTATTGACTTTGATTCCAGCTTCCGCCACCTGGTTTTGGGTGATTGATTTGAAGAATGCTTTCTTCAGCATCCCGATTGCAGAGGAGAGTAGGGATATTTTTGGCTTCTCTTTAGGAGGCCGAAGTTTCCGGTTCAAGCGCGCTCCTCAAGCTATTGTGTGAGTCCATCCATCTATAGTCAGGCTTTGAAAACGCAATTTGATACGATTGTTTTACCTGATGGTGCTGCTCTTCTTCAGTATGTCGACGATTTGTTAGTTCAAGATTCAAGATTCAAAAATACTTTATTCGGTTAAAAAACAAAATAACCATAAAAGTAGCATGTAAGGTGCAATTTACAAGAGGTAGAGTAAGTATTTTTCCTTTAAAATCACAAAAGAGAAAAACAACAAAATTAAATCCATATCAGCAGTATTAGGTTCATATATACAATAAAAGTGATCAATCCATTTGAATTGATTTACGACATTTAAAAACTAATTTTAAAAATTCTGCAATTGAGGCGACCATAAAAACAGTATCCATTTTCTGGCACTCTGTGAACGCTAGGCGGCATCTGTAAACATTTAAATCTTTAAGGATAGGGATGATAAGTTTCTTTCGGGGAAAGGTATAAAATTTACAAAAAAATAAAATATGTATATCCGATTGTTGGGAAACATCATCGCATGGGCAAAAACATAAATCCTTCAACCAACAATTCATCACGGGGAATGATAATGTCCTGAAAACTATATTCAATCTAAATCGGGTCAAAAGGTACCGTTCATGATTGGACATATACAGTGAAAGATATGGCTGCAAATTGTCTCCACGTATAATATCCTGGTGGGCAGAAACAGTCTTTTTTCTCGCCTCCTCTATATTTCTCTTTTCCTTGAGGTGGGTCATACACAAATTTTTCAAATCTCTTCTGGATATGTATTCCATTGATTGTGGATCCTCAAAGTATTGGGGGCAACTTATTTTTTCAAGAAAGTCTCTGACATAGCCTATCCATTTGTAATCCCTGATGTTGTCCAATACCATGATGTCCTTTAAAATGGCCCGATTGACAACACATTCTTCATTTGTCCAAACCCTATGCCAAAGAAGAACTGGCTGAATTCTGATAGTGTCAGTGACATAAGATATTCCCAATTCAGCATGGCATATCATTGTTGCGGTACTTTGGGGTACAGACAGGATGTGACATAAAAATTTATTTTCCAGGATTTGGATTGAAGTGATGTTTGAATAACCCCATAATCCTGCCCCGTAGATGGCTACAGATATACAGGTCGCATTATAAACAGTTAAAATCTCTTTTATGGGTTTTTTACCTAATTTTTTCATAAAACATTTTAGGGCCATAATGGTCTTAGAGAATAACAGAGATCTAGCATGAATTGCTGTGGTCCATGAGCCACTTTCATGGAACAATATCCCCAGATAAGGGAAGGTGGGGGTCCTTTCTAAGGGATTGGAGTTTACAAAGATTTGCTTCGCATGCTTGTTTGTTCTGGACCCGCAGTACATAGATAAAGTTTTAGAACAGTTGATTTTCAAATCTAAGTCAAGCATGAAGGTGTTGAAGGCTGTAACCAAACTTTGTAAAGCCATTGGGGTGCGCGCCATTAGGACAGCATCGTCAGCGTACATCAGTGCAGGGACAGGCCTACCTCTCACCATGGGCATGTCCCTGCCCTCCTGCACGAGATGCTTCTCCATTCCATTTATGTACAACAGAAATAGAAAGGGGGCTAAGACGCACCCTTGGCGCACACCCCGACCGATCCCAAATTGTCTGCTGCATTCACCATTTTTCCCAAATCTGACACTAGCAGTGGCCCCAGAATACAGCTCTCTCAGAAAACATATAATGGCATTGTCTACCCCCAAGTCAGCCATAATTGACCATAACTTAGTGTGTGACACACAGTCAAAAGCTGATGATAGATCAACAAATGTGAGGTATAGACGTTGTTTTTTGACCTTTATATACTTCTGTTGCAAGGTGAAGAGATTCAAACCTTGCTCTATGGTCCCTAGACCCTTTTGGAACCCAAATTGAAAGTCACTTAACGCCCCATTTTCATCGGCCCAGCTTTGCAATTTAGCTAAAATCACTCTTCCCAGAATTTTTATAGAAGAGTCCAATAAGGAGATTGGCCTATAGCATGTACAACTTAGCCTGTCCCCTTTCTTAAATATTGGGACTATTATTGATGTAAACCAGGTAGGTATTGGGCTATTTGCCAGAACGGCATTAAAGAGCTGAACTAACAGTGGCCCCCATAATTCGATGTTAGCCTTATAGAGGTCAGCTGGTATACCGTCTGGTCCTGCTGCTTTGCCCCCCTTAGTCGCCTTTAGGCTTGCTGTAACTTCAGGAAGGGTTACAGTCAAGGTTCTAGATGTGTCTAAATTTAGCAACCCCATCTCCTGGCCTGTTTCAGAGGTTAGTTCCACAGCCATATAAAGGGAGGAAAAATGAGCCACCCACTCATCTTCTGAGATGGCAATTTCCATGCGTGCTTTTTGTTCATATAAGAGGGGGGTGTTAATAACCCTCCAAAAAGCAGCCGGATCCTTCGATTTTGATGCATCGCATAGGTTATCCCATGCCTCCCTTTTTATCGAGGTCTTCCTGTCCCTCAATGCTAGGTTATAGTCCTTCCTTGCAATTCTAATTTGGTTTACGTCCTTTGGTCTATTATGGATTGCATATCTAAGCTTTGTTAAGGCTCTAGTGCACTTCCTATCAAACCATTTCCTATTGGACTTTAGGGAATTTTTCCTATTAACCCACAGTGCTTCCTTAATTTTACTAGAAATAATGCTAAAATGGGTTATTATTTCACATTTCTCTGCGTATTCATCTAGACAGATGGAAAAGCTACTCATGCAATTAGTCAATATTTTATGCAGGAAATCATCTGGGACCAGTCTGCTCCATTTAAGGTTGTAACCATTTTGAGCACCCACCCTCACGTCCTGGACCATTTGGTTCTGACATTCTCTAATATCAGCTACGGCAAATAGGTTTTCCATTTTTAATACCTGTGGCAGATGATCACTCAATGGTAGATCCATAATGTTTGCTCTAATCAATCTGTTCGCAGAGCTAAGTGTGCATAAGCTAAAATCAATAATGGTTGAAGCACCCCGCCCGACAAAGGTTGGGACAAACGTCGTTGTGTGGTGTGCTAATTCGTTTACAAAGCCAAGATTAAAGTTAAAAATCATTTCATTCAATGAGTCGCCTAATAGGGTGTGTTCAAAATGCGTCAAATTGACGTCTTGTTCCGGCATTAAACCACAAATACCCTTTTGACCCTTTTTGCAGAGAGTACAATTAAAATCACCCCCCCATAATAACATAACTTCAGCCCTCTTACTCTTGTCAAATTCATCTTGCATTTCTAGGGCTAGTGTATCAAGTACATCCTTAATCATGCTATCTGAACAGTTATTATAGAAATTAAAAAGAACCATCTTTGGACCCTTCCTTGTATATATCCCAATTTTTTGGTAGTAGCTGGATCCAGGAGAAAAAACAATGTTATCATATACTAAAAGATTAGATATGTATACAATCAACCCCCCCTTGGGTCTTCCGTATACTCCGCCCACCGCTGGGGTAAAGTACGTCTTGTAGCCATTAAGGTGTATCGGCGTGGTGGCCCAAGTTTCTTGGAGGGCTAGTATTCCCACGTCGGTAATGGCCTCATCCCAGCTAGGATTTGTAATCTTTTGTTTTAACCCAGCCACGTTCCAAAATAATACCGTACAGGAATCTTTATCTACAGAAGACATATCTACAGTATCCCCTAATCTGTTGGCCTGGCTCCCTTGTATGTGCTCATTCCCCCCCCTGTATTTCTGAGGTTTCCTCATACCCCAGACAACTTGTAGAATCCAGGTCTACGGGATTAATAGGTAGCCGGTCATCTTCCTTGATCTTGGGGAGTCAGTCCACTGCTTCCAAGCAGTCAAACCGATTATAACATGGGAAAAACGGGGGAATTTGCACATTGCCTATCCATCCTGGATCATAGCCCTGTGGATGAAAATAAGGAGGCCTGCCTTTGTGTTTCACAGTGTTCCAGCCATCATCATGCCTCCCATTCCACAGTGTATTGTGGTAGTTATTATCAGAGAACTGGCCAGTATTACCACCATGGCGTCGATTTTCCCTGGTCCAACTCCACCTATTATCCGGTTGTTCACCCTCCGGGTAAAAATAGGATAAAGGCCTAGCCACAACAGACAAACCGTAATTTCTTGGGGGCCTTGATGTAATAAATTCTGCGGTGCGGGGATTCTCAAATGTTATTACCACACAGTCACCTTGTGTCCTTTTTTTATTATTATTGTACCCCACCCAAGGAGCCCTTTCAACCATGAGGATATTGCTTTTGAAGGCCGGGGGGAGAGGGTAGTTATCATTTAGCCAATGTATTGTTTTATTTACTAGTCCCCCATTATTTTCATATGATTTATCAGCAGGTTGGGGGACTCCAGTAAGGACCACGACATATGTTGAGGCTTCTGGTGGTAAATGTATGTTTCTACGTGTCTCCCTCTTTTCTTCATTAACTTTATCCTTAGGAATTTGCGTGGGTGGCGCTGTTTGGTCAATTACGGTAGGATTTTTAGGTGTAGGTATAGCTTTTGGGGGTGGGTTAGTGGTGGGTTTTGGAGGTGGATTAGAGGTAGTTTTTAAAGATAGATTGGTATTACCATCGCTTTTAACGGCTGTGGGTGGTCTATTCGTAGTTGGTTTCTTTTCAGGAACTTTATTGTTCAAATTAAAGCTAGGGGCACTGATATCTTTATGGATATTAGTCAATATTGTTTCCAGACATCGTAGCCTAACCTCAATAGGTTCTAAGAGAATTTTTAGCATTGCAAAGATGTTGTTATTAACCATGCTTAGGCTACTGCTGTCCTCGTTCCCTCCAGCTTGATTATCAACTACCCCACTTAGTTCCAAAATCCCCTCCAAGCTGCTATCCAAGATAGTTTCATCTGGCAAACTTAATGTTATGCCCACACTTACCCGGGGGCCACCCGCGGCACCATTAACATTAGTGTGAGCGTCTGGATTTGTGCATACATTTAATAGGGTGGGATCCGGCTGGATTGGGTCATGAGTCTTACCAGTCTGGGCTTTTTTCCCTTTGCGAGTAGTGGTTTTAATCGGCTTTTGTTTACTACTCTTTAGTTTAGGGATTGCCCCCTCCTTCCTCCCCCTTTCTATTTGGGTACTATCTGTGGTTTCATTTTCTGTTGCCACCGGGCCATTTTCCAGTAACAAGGAGAGATTTGGGGTTGCCTCCAGGCCTTCCTGTGAGGCAGGTAAGTCGCTACCCTGGTCTTTGTGAACCATTACGAGTGATTTTGGGACAGATACATTATTAGGTGTACAAGCTTGTGCAATGTGACCCAGAGAGGAACGCTTTGCCATGGCTAGGTCTTGGGACACCCTTCTGTCCATCAGTATGATCCCTTCATCAATAAGGGCATGCGTGCGCACTATAAAATCATCTAGGGTGCCAGTTCGTTTCTTTACCCCAGCTGCAGCCATACTTCTAGTCTCTGGGTGATTCATGGCAGGTCCAGAATATGGCACGCTAAGCAGATGTATATAGCTTATAATCAATTACCGGACCAGACCCCGTGCAACAGGAGTTCAATTATGTGTGGCAGCCAACTTACAGTTATGCAGTCTCGATGTCCTTTGGCTGGTCACAACCGAGCAGGGTGTCTGGCGCAGGCCAGGCTCCTCGGGCCTCCTCGGGCCTAAGAGGGCCCGCCCTTTGCCCGGGCTTAGCCCCGGGCGTCCCGCTCGCGTCCCGCGACGCGGGTGCTCTCCTCCCTTTCTAGGGCTCTGGCGCCCTCTGGTGCGCGACGACCCGCGTCACTGCACACGCGCCGCCGCGAGGCCTGCCGGGATTTGTGGTCTCCCGGAGCGGCGGCGCGGAGTCCGGTGTCCAGGGACTCTTGGCGGTGGCGGCGGCGTTGTCTGCGCTCCTTCGCCCGCTGGTTACTGCCCAAGTGACTCTCGTGGCGGTGGCGGCAAGATGCAGGTAAGTGTTTGGTTCCCCCCGCTTGCCGGGGCTCTCCTCCCTTTCTAGGGCTCTGGCGCCCTCTGGTGCGCGACGACCCGCGTCACTGCACACGCGCCGCCGCGAGGCCTGCCGGGATTTGTGGTCTCCCGGAGCGGCGGCGCGGAGTCCGGTGTCCAGGGACTCTTGGCGGTGGCGGCGGCGTTGTCTGCGCTCCTTCGCCCGCTGGTTACTGCCCAAGTGACTCTCGTGGCGGTGGCGGCAAGATGCAGGTAAGTGTTTGGTTCCCCCCGCTTGCCGGGGCTCTCCTCCCTTTCTAGGGCTCTGGCGCCCTCTGGTGCGCGACGACCCGCGTCACTGCACACGCGCCGCCGCGAGGCCTGCCGGGATTTGTGGTCTCCCGGAGCGGCGGCGCGGAGTCCGGTGTCCAGGGACTCTTGGCGGTGGCGGCGGCGTTGTCTGCGCTCCTTCGCCCGCTGGTTACTGCCCAAGTGACTCTCGTGGCGGTGGCGGCAAGATGCAGGTAAGTGTTTGGTTCGTTAGTTGCTGCTGATGATGAAGAGATCTGTAAAGAAGCTACTTTGTCGTTGTTGCGTCATTTGTCTGATTTCCATCATAAGGTGTCTCTTTCGAAGTTGCAGTATTGTCGACAAGAAGTAACCTACTTAGGTCACCTCTTATCGAAGGAGGGAAGAAGGTTGACCCCAGAAAGAATTCAAGCCATTGTGAACCTAAGGGTGCCTACGACACAGAGAGAAGTGCGTGCTTTCCTAGGTATTACGTCGTATTGTAGACAGGGGATCCCTAATTTTTCACTTCTTGCGAAACCTTTGATAGCTCTTACTGTTAAGGATACTCCAAATCCTATTCCTTGGACTGATGAATGTCAGAAAAGTTTTTCTGAATTGCTTGATGCGTTGTGTTCGGCTCCTGTGTTGGGTACTCCCGACTACAGTAAGCCTTTTACACTCTATGTCCATGAGAGAGAGGGATGTGCATTGTCAGTTTTGACTCAACAGTTTGGCGACAAGCAACGTCCATGTGCGTATTTCTCATCAACTTTGGATCCTGTAGCTAGAGTGTTGCCGAGTTGTTTGAGAGCTACAGCAGCAGCGGCTGTCTCTATTCGACAGTCTGCTGGTTTGGTGATGGACAATACGTTGATTGCGATGGTTCCACATGCAGTGGATACCTTATACAATCGAACCAAGACACAGCACTTAACTAGTGCTCGGTTGTCAGGTTACGAGTTGACACTTTTAGCGAGTCATGTGCATATAAAGAGATGCAACACGTTGAATCCAGCTACGTTGTTGCCGATTTCAGTTGAGACAGATGTTTGTGAACAGCATGATTGCTTCCTTAGGACAGAGGAAGAAACAAAAGGGAGGATAGACCTTAGGGACACTCCTCTTGCGGAACGTGATGGTACTTTATGGGTTGATGGTTCGTGCTTCAAGCTTCCGAATGGTGATACGACTGCGGCATATGCTATTACGACTTTGCATTCGATTATTGAAGCTGCACGTATCCCACACAATTCAGCGCAAGCAGCAGAGTTGATTGCATTGACAAGAGCGTGTGTGTTGTCAAAAGGGAAACGAGTGACTGTGTATACCGATAGCCAGTATGCGTTTGGTGTGGCTCATAGTTTTGGACGATAGTGGAAAGAGCGTGGGTTCCTGACTTCGCATGGGACTAAGATTCAGCATGGTCAGTTGGTGAATGAACTCCTTGAGTCACTTACATTGCCGTTGCAAGTTGCGATTGTGAAATGCAGTGCGCATAAGAAAATTACTGATGATGTTGGTCGTGGTAATGCATTTGCAGATGAAGTTGCGAAAGAAACTGCGAGAGATGTGATGAGTCGAATGTATGTTGCGGGTCCGGCGAGATGGGTTCCGGATAGAAGTATGTGTGAAGATACGATAGAGAGCGTGAAGTCTATTCAAGCTGAAGCTACGGAGAAAGAGTTGAATGACTGGAGAGAAAGTAAGGGTAAATTGGATTCGAATGGTTGTTGGGTTGAGTTGTCAGAGCATCAACGATGGTTGTTACCCGATGCGTATGTGCTTCCAGTGGTTACGATGGCGCATGGAATGGCTCATATCAGTGTGAAAGGGATTTGTAAGTTGTTGGCTCCAGTATGGCAAAATGCTGGAATTCCCAAGTGTGCAGAGAATTTGGTCATAAACAGTTTTTGTGTTTGATGTACAATCCCGGTAAGGGAACTCCAACTCCAGCTGGTCATTTTGTGCCTCCGAGGTATCCGTTTGAGGCTTTGCAGCTAGATTTCATCCACATGGAGAGGTGCAACAACTTAAAGTATGTGCTCGTTGTTGTTTGTGCCTTTTCGAGATGGGTAGAAGCATACCTCCTGAAAGATAACACTGCCTTATCTACAGCGAAAGCCCTTGTCAAGGAATTCTTCCCTAGGTATGGATTGCCGAGAATGGTCTGGAGTGACAATGGGAGTGAATTTGTGGGTCAAGTGATGAAGAGAGTGTGTGATGATTTAGGAATAACACAGAAATTCCACGCTGCAAATCACCCCCAATCAGCTGGTTTAGTCGAGTACTATAATGGCACTCTTAAACTAAAATTGGCCAAAATTCAGGCGAGCTCTAGTCTTCAATGGCCTGATGCTTTGCCATTAGCACTTCTGTCCACAAGAATGACTGTGCATTCGCGAATGGGACTTAGTCCGTATGAGGTCGTGTTTGGTCGCCCGGCGAATATTTGGGGAGTGCTGCGGCCGACAAAATTTAGCAAGATAGAACATCCTGTGTTGCTTGATTACCTTTATGAATTGACGGCTAAATTGCGTGTTTTGCACCAACAGGTTCATGATTCACTGCCACAAGCATCTGAGGATCCAGGACATGCTATCAAACCTGGATCGTGGGTCTTTGTGAAAAATTTCCAGCGGACCAAGAACGAGCAGCCCCGCTGGATTGGTCCCTACTTGGTGCTTTTGTCCACACGTTCAGCAGTGCGAGTACGCGGTAAAAAGAACTGGATCCACAGCGTACATTGTAAGAGGGCCCCTTTGTCTCTGCCGTACGACCGGTGGGTCCAGAACTGACTTCCTGATTCTGAGACTGAAACCGTGCCCCGTTTTCTGCCTTTTATCGATGCACGTGAGATTGGACCGAACTCTGAACGAGAAAGCGACGATCTCCTGCAAGAAGCTGTGCCTCCGTCGAATCGTTTGGATACTTCCGAACCTGAGCTCTTGTTTAGGGAACAGACATTGCCTGCAAAGAGCGTTCTAATTTGCGACCAAGAGTCGTGGGACAAATAAAAATATAAATTCTTTCTTTGTTATTTTTAAGGTTTAGCTCTCCTTCGAGGAACTATTTTGATTTTTGTTTTTCAAACCGCCATCCGGGTTCAGCTGTAGGGTCACGGTGCAAAGACTTTGGAGTGCAAGCCGAAGACGTTAGGTCGACAGTTCTGGTAGGTCTAAGGGTGTTCCCTGGACTGACAGACGTATTCCTTAGCACGGAACACCCTACCGCCGCGAGCAGCACGATTAGAGGATGGAGTTTTTCAAGATGGAGAGGCCTGTTGAAAGAATGAGCTTCAAGAGCAAAATGTGTAAAGTAATGAGCAAAAAGTGTTTTTTAATACTATGTCTTTTCATGTTACTTAGTTTAATGATAATTCTGATGGGATATATTATATTCTCTTTCAAAGTGACGTTTGCACCCACTGCACAACCTATGCCTTCTTCTACTATTTCTTCACATTCTTTTCACCCTCTGCCTGAACATGAGTCCATTAGGAGATTAGAATTTGTTAATAACTCCTTAGTTCAGCTTCTGCACAAACACCAGCTAGTAGTGAACACGACTAATTGTTGGGTGTGTGGCCTTATGCCCCATACTACCGATAAAGGCATTCCTTACCTGGTTCTGCCTTTCAGCCACAATGGTTCTGTGTGGGCATACAGAACGATGTTCATCTATGCTCGTGAAGACTACCCCCTACGTTCCGTGATGGATAGTGGAGAAGTGTGGCTCAGGGGTTAGAGGCGGCAGACCCGGAAGCTGAGATCGGCCCTGGACCAGGGTTCAATTCCCCGCCTCGGCGGGTCTTGGGCTCAAAAATTTCACAGACTCGATAATTCTCGCTCCGGTGCCTTCTCGACTCACGGGTTCACACTCTGCGACTCTGGGCAATAGCTTGCTTAATCTCCACAACGGCCCCTCGCGGCGGGATGCCTGGCTTTCACCTTGTGGATACCCTGCCGGGGTTATCTCACAGGGGAATACCAGGACGGGTTCCCTAAGCAAGCGCCGGGAAACCCTTTGTGGGTAGCTGTGCGCTATATAAGCTCAAATACATTTACATTTACATACATAGTCCGAAGAATAGAGCTCTGGTCAAGGGTATAGTGAACATGATTAGAGGAATTAGTTCCTATGAGACTATCCCGAGAGATGAGACACTAGCATATATTGGATGGAACGTTACTGGATATGGAGTTAGTCTGAGTGAGAACCAGCAAGCGAAAAGATCCTCTCCGATTTTGATTGTACCCCATCAGGGTCATTATTGTCTGCAAGGTAATGGCAAGAATCCGAGAGCTCAGTTAGGGAAGAGTGTTTGCACTGAGACGTATGTTTTTGCGTCCCAGACTTCCCCATCGTTTCTAGCAGCTAAGGGTACCTATTTTGTCTGTTACGATAGAGCGTATACATGGTTGCCCCCCGATTTCTCGGGCACATGTTTTGTCTCGTTCCTGTTGCCTCCTACGTATACAGCTGCAGCAGATTACCACAAGACTAGAGATGTTAGAGGTGTCTTCAGTAAGGAAGATACTGCAGGACAAGAATTGGGAGATTTTCTGAAGGGTTTTCTGCTGTTTTGGGGACCTATGGCTAACAGCACGAACATACGGCAATTGACGAGAGTGGTTGAGTCTACCATAATTGAAACTGCCAGTGCCCTTAGTAACTTGACTGCTGAGCTCCAGTCGGATCGCCTTATGACTCTTCAGAACAGAGTTGCATTAGATGTCATACTTGCAGATAGAGGAGGAGTATGTAAATTGATTCAATCGAGCTGCTGCGTTTTCATTCCAGACAACGCTCCGACAGTGTACCAAGCCATTTCCAAGCTACATAAGATCTCCGAGTCTGTGCACGTGGACGAAGGAGATTGATCGTTGATGGGATGGTTTTGGGGATTGTTATCCACTTGGGGATGGAAGATTCTGATGGTCATTGGGATGGTTTTAGCGATCCTTTTCCTGTTCTGTCTTTGCGTACAGTGTGCTCCTGCTATATGTGGTCTTTGTGCTACTTAGTGTTCGAGGAGACCTGTCCAGAGAGAGTTACTAAGTACTAGGATGATGCTACAGCAACATCTTGATGATCTGATGAATATAGAGCTGGATTCAGACTGACGTGAGTTTAGGTTATTGCCTATGTAAGGGCAAAAGGAGGGTCTGAGGTTCCGTGGATTCTGAACCCGTTTCATAAAGGTCATCGTATTGTGACGATTTTAGTATTAGCAGACCGCAAATGACGAGTGCGGCATGTACGAGTGTTGTCGTCATAATCGATCAATGGAAACATTGTGTATTCATGGATTTCGTTCGAACCTTCGGGTTCCATTTTGTATGCGGCAGCCATTTTGTGGTTGCCCTCACATAGGCTGATGACTATGGCCGAACGAGTTCTTGGGACACGTACACCTTTAGCTGACTTCTGTGTGACCTGAGCAGGCTGACTCCATTGCCTGAGGCTAAACTTGTTAGGCCAGTTCCTTGTTCGGCAGCTGGTCAAGATAGAGATCAAAGAGCAGGACATTGCTGAGTTTATGGTACATGCACACACCCTTCTATCTTGCTTCTCATCTGTTTCTGTTCCCTCTTTTATGATCCTTTTATTATGGGTTTCGTCCGGCCTGTCCGAGCAGGAACGTTGGATTTTGCCTTGTCATTTCTGGTGGGCTGGACAACTGAAAGTGGGCTTGCCGTCATGTGATATGTTTGAAATGTCATTATGTGATTGGCCAGTTTGTATGTAATTGATGCTAGCCAGGAATGGGATTTTTAGCATAAAAGACGATGTCTCGCTCTATGAAGGTGTGCAGTCTCTAGCGAACCACCCGTGTTGTGCTTCGTAGATCTCTGTTCCTGGTTGCAGCCAATAAATTTTATCTGTAACGTCACCAAGAAGTATCCTTTGTCTCTGTTTGCCAAGACAGGTGAATCCGAAGACATCGGTCGTTTCCCCTAGCGCCGCTGGGTTCTAAAACCCGGTTCTTCAGAAGGCCGAAGACACCCAGCCTTTGACATGCACTCTGGCCACGGGCGCAGTATACAGCACCCTAATCCATTGAAGGAAGAACGGTGGAAGGCCCATCCTTGTTAAAACAGTGAACATATAGTCCCACTGAAAGGAATCAAATGCTTTCCCTGCATCCAGCAGCACCACCACCGCTTAGAGGTCAGGGTCAAAGTAATGTGCGGTAGCGAAAACCGTGCGCAAATTGTGTATAACAGAACATTCTGAGAACAGCTAATCAGTTTCGGCTTCCACTTTCAAAACTTTCCATTGCCAACCAATTGTGCATGTGTCTTCTGTTATTAAGCAGCTTTAAAATAGCATGATGGCAGTCTCCAGACTGGCAAGAAAATCCAGATTTTCCTAGTTTTA
Source organism: Lissotriton vulgaris (assembly GCF_964263255.1). Taxonomy (NCBI): domain Eukaryota; kingdom Metazoa; phylum Chordata; class Amphibia; order Caudata; family Salamandridae; genus Lissotriton; species Lissotriton vulgaris. The sequence goes on from NW_028248729.1 coordinate 609,840, forward strand.
AAAATGTCAATTCATCCAAACAATAACTTTGCTCCCACACAAGGCGACACACGTCTGCTACCAGCTCCATGATATCTGCCTTTCAAGGTCTGACAGTAAATGAGAAAAAAAAATATGTAATCTGATTTGACATTTTGGTACTCTAGTTTTACATATTTTCATCATGCTGGTTTATCCCATTTATGTCTCAGGATGATTGAAAGCCCGCCAATGTAGAGTAAACGTCAGTTGTTAACACTATATATACCTCATGAATTGACCATAGAATTAGAGAGTTCTTCGCCCCGGGTTACCGCAAGAGCTCCTGCCAGACAGCTGCAGCATCCATTCATATCCTGAGAGCCACTCCAGAGCGGAACTAAGCTCAGCTGATGTTTGTTTTCTTTCCAACTTAAGTCTCGTAGTCACAGCTTCTCCAATGTGCACAGGTATGCAGTGCGCCGAATCCCAAGATACTCTAGAGGCACGTTAGCTACTCCAAACTCTTGTAGTGTAGCACATAGCAGTAGTCTTCCAGTTGCTAAGCTCATACAAACATTCCATTCTTGTTACAAATGCTCATATTATTTTTGCTGCTAGTAACATACATTAGTGCTGTACTACTTACATTCTATGTGGTTATTATTACTCATGTACTAAGCAACTAGGCGGTTGAAATAAATACTTTCAAACATATTTAGGGCATCATTAGGATGGTGGGAGGACTTTGTCCGCCTGCCATCCTGATGGAAAATGGGACCACCCACCATATGTGCGGGGGTCCCTTGTGGGAGATTAGGATGCAACCGCCACACTGGCAGGCGCATCACGCATTTTTAACATTGCGGCGGGCGGTGCTTTCAGCAGCACTCGCCGCAATAGTTAAAATGCATGTTGTGCATTTGCATGCACAATGCGGCAGGCACTGCGTAGTGCCTGCCGCATTGTGCATGCAAATGCAGGGGGTACCATAGGTACCCCCCATGTGCACCCCCCACACTCCCAACTACCTGGGGGCCCGCAACGGGCCCCCAATAGAAAAAACTGCATGCCTTTCCGTGGCAGCAATGCCGCCACGGAAAGGCACATCCCTGCATGTATCGTAATATGGATGGCAGTGTCTAACAGACACAGCCACCATATTAAAACCATTTCCGCCCGGTCGACTTGTGGACTGGGCGGAAAAGCGGCGGACGGTCTTTCCGTCTGCCACGGTACCCCCGCCATACTATTATGGCGGGGGAAATGGGTGGCGGGCGGGTACGGATGTAGGACGGATCGTAGCGATCCGCCATCCTAATGGACCCCTAAGTGTCTTTTCTCATTACAGCGCTATTCTAAAGAAAGAAATTTGGTTAGAATTACAACTGCATCTCTGACCCCTTCACAAAACTGTTGGTATCCCAGAAAGCATGGATACCACACCAGCAGGTATGCCCAGTGGGGTTGTGTGGTGGTACAATAACTTTGAACTCTGTTTAAGCGATAGAGCACTGAACTCAGTCCAGGCACCATGGGTGGGAAGGGCAAAGCTTAGTGAGCTAGGCCAGCGCCCTAGTTTATGCAACACAACAATATTGTTTACATGATTATTGGGTTATCATAAACAATATCTTTAATCCAAAAAAAAGACAAACAGTTATCATGTGTTTCACCTTGCTTTACATAAGACTGTGTCTTCAAGACCATTATAAATGCAAAAAGAAAACATTTTATTAGCAAAGGTCAATTATCACCCAAAAAAGTACATGAAAACAATTTAAGATATCAAAACAATTGTAAATAAGAATGACATCTCAAATATATAGTGTAAAGTCACAATAACTTTCCACAAGATTATTTTGCTCACTTATGTGATATTCTTTTACGCCTGTCTACGTTTAATTTAATGATTTTCTTAGTAAAATATGACACTAAAAGTATGTGTCTCTGTTAAATATATAACCTTTCATATTTAATATTACACATAAAGCAGTTGACTTAAACACTAATGTTCGAGGCATGGGTGCTGTAGATAAGTCCGCTATCTAGTGTTGGGCTCAGATGATTATAAGTTGTTTTTGTTCCAAGAAGTTTTCTTCGGCTTTGTAACTCCTCCTCTTGGTAATACTGCGTATGGTCATCAACGTCATCTTCAGAATGTTTTTTTTTCCGCTGGCGGGTTGAGATGTAAAATCTCGCAATACAGTTTGAGTCTCCTTCTGGCTCCCTACGGTGCGTTATATCTGTGGTATTGTCTTGCTCGGTATCTTATTATTTAGACTCTACATATCGGGTTTAGGCTGAAGCAACAACGTCTCCATTTCCAATTCTCTCGGAGAATGACCTGCCCATGGAATGCACTTTGTTCGATTTCTGTCCGAAGTGCCACTCAATATGCCCTCACACCGACCAACATCCCATTTGTAACTTATGCCTCTCTCCAGAACTTCGAGAACACAGCTGTGAGGCCTGCAAGTCTTTTCAGTTCAAAAAGACTCTTAGGGACTGACGTGTTAGAAGACAAGGAATGCAGCGCAAACAAATGGACAATTTCTCTGACATCTTGGGCTCGGCAAGGAGAGGACAAAGAAGCTTCAGCAGCACAAGCGGAATCACTTTCCACCCATGATTCCAAATCAGAGTCTCAATTAGAAGAGGTTTCTGACTCTCTTTAGCCGGCAAAGAAGCAAAGTACTGTGAACACTTCTACACCTGCTCCAAAGCCCAAATCATCAGTTCCCCCCCATAAAAATGCTAACGGGCCACTACTGCACACAAGCCATGGTGCGTACTGAAAACCTGACTCTGAAGCCTCGCCCTCTGCCTTACCTCCGAAAGTTCAGCCTAAAGCATGGGCTTTACTCCATCTGAGAGCACAACGCCTCGGTTCTCAGTCTCAGCAACAACAAAAAAACATATTTCGGAACCAAATGTTACTCCATCGAAGACAAAGTGTCCATCACCAAAATGCTTTGTTTTCAGACCAAAATCTCAATCCTCGAGCAGTTTCACCAAAATCTCAATCCAAAACAAACAAAATGCTCCAAATTTAGCTAGGAACGAAGAAAATAATGGTACAGCCACCAAAACAACATACTCCCAAGAACCAGTTGAGTTTTGAGGAGGCTTTGGACATTACTTTTCAACCCCTAAAGAACAGGAGAACGAATGCTGCAACTAGTACATTACACATTACCATTCTTACTTTACCTGTACCACAAACACCAGCTACTCCACCACCTCACTCAACACAGTTGTCTGAATCAGGTAACGGATCTCCTCAGTCGACAGTAGGGGCCGATCAGGAGATCCCAGATGATACAAAACCAGGGGACGCTTGGGATGATTATAATATTGACCCTCATGCTTACACTGATCCTGATTTATACCACAGCCGTCGATCACCAGCAGATGATGGATCTGCTTATCAGGCTCTCATAGCCAGAGCAGCCACATTTCAGCAGGAGCCTTTATATGAGGTCTCAGTAGAGGAGGAATTCCTCTTTGAGACTTTGACCGTCCTGGCTTCGTCAGACACGGTCGCTCCCTTCTGCCCCTGCTCGACCCTGCACCATAATGCCTGGTATCGTTAGCGCTGCACTGCTACCCTGTATCGGCGCTTGTCTTGCCTACAGAATTATTTATTTATTTGTTTGTCATCTCCTCGCGCTCATCTGATTGCCGACTTTACCTGCATTATTTATCTTTAATTGGAGTGCCTGTATTGCGCTGCTGAGTGGACATTGCCACATCATTTGTTTGCATACTGCTGCGTTTGCCACCGCGTGGATTATCAATTTCTCCTTCCCCCCACCCCCAACCCGGTCTGCTCTCCCGTTCTCGGCGCCATTTACACAGTTGTTGTTGTTTTGCCTGGAGCCCGCCCCCTCAATCACGCACCCGCCTCCCAGCTGATCCTCCCTCGCCCCTCCCCTTCCACTCTCCATATATGTCAGGAGCATCGTCGCGCAGCGTTCACGAGCAGCGACCGCGCCCCATTCGCGCCGAAGGTGCGCCAAATGTAAGCCCGTCTACGCCCGTCCGCGCCTGGACTGCGCCCAGCGCCAGACCCCCTGGTCCCCGCAATGCCCAGCCCACTCGCATCACTTACGATGCCACCACCCTCCTAGCCCTCAACCCTGGGCGTTCCCCCATCTGCGTCCAAGCCGCTCCTGGACACACCCATGGACCCTTCTCTTGCAACTCGTGCAAGTTCGACGGCACCACAACCTACTCCTCATCCACCAACACCAAACAGAGACCTGACACCAACCACCTAAAATGCATCCTGCTCAACACCCGATCGGTCCACAGACACGCCATCGACCTCTGGAATCTACTAGACACCATTTCTCCGGACGTCGCCTTCCTAACAGAAACATGGATGAATGCCTCCTCAGCCCCAGACATCACCATTGCCATCCCGGAAGGATACAAGATCATCCGTAAGGACCGCATCAAGCAAACAGGAGGAGGCATCGCTATCGTCCATAAGAACTCCATCCGCATCTCAACTGAATCTGACGTCAACCTTGCCAGCGCCGAACACCTCCACTTCCAGATCCACACCGACCCCAAAACCACACTCAGAGGCACCCTCCTCTACCGGCCCCCAGGACCCCGTGCACAATTCAGTGACGACATCATTGACTTTATCACCCCACACGCCCTCCCCTCCGAGGACTACATTCTATTGGGAGACCTCAATTTTCACCTGGAAAACAGCAATGACAGCATCGCCACTACCCTTCTGGACAATCTCGCCAACCTCGGACTCAAACAACTTGTCTCTACGCCCACCCACATCGCAGGTCACACACTCGACCCTATCTTCACCTCCAGCAAACATGTCTCATTCAGTCACACCACAGCTCTTCATTGGACGGACCACAGCTGCGTTCACTTTATCTACAATAAGACCACAATCCACAACCATCCTCAACCCACCCTGCAAAGAAATTGGAACAAAATCACCATCGACCAGATCTCCTCATCGCTTCTTCTAAACCCCCCCGCCCACTCCTCAAACCCCGACCAAGCAGCCATTAACCTCACCCAATGGCTATCCAACAGCGCCGACATCCTAGCACCGTTGAAAAAACGTCAAATCAAACTAGGCAGCAAAAACGCCTCCTGGTTCAACGATAATCTTAAGAAATTGAAGAAACTCTGTCGCTCCCTCGAGAAGACCTGGAAAAAAGACCCAAACACCAGCACCAGGGACGCCTTCAAAAACGCCACCCACATACACCACCAACTAATCCGGTCTGCCAAGAAAGCCGCATTCAAAGACCGACTAGACAACAACGCCCACAACAGCAAGGAATTATTCAACATCGTCAAAGAATTTACAAACCCATCAGCCAACTCCAACGGCATTACCCCCTCCCAAGCCCTCTGCGACTCCCTAGCTTCCTTCTTCCACAACAAAATCGCAGACATCCACAACAGCTTCGACAACCGACCCGGAGACCAACCCACCCAACCTTCTGCAGGACCTTCACCCCCCTTGAACATCCTTAACGACTGGAACCCAATCTCCACTGAGGACACCATCCGCCTGATGAACTCCATCCACTCAGGATCCCCAACTGACCCATGCCCTCACCACATCTTCAACAAAGCAGACTCCATCATAGCACCACACCTCCGAGATGTCATCAACTGCTCCCTCAACTCCGCCACCTTCCCGGAAAGCTGGAAACACGCAGAACTCAGCGCCCTTCTGAAAAAACCCACAGCTGACCCCACCGAACTCAAAAACTACCGCCCCATCTCGCTTCTTCCATTCCCGGCCAAAGTCATCGAGAAAGCTGTCAACAACCAGCTCGCCGCCTTCCTCGAAACCAACAAATCCCTCGACTCCTCACAGCCAAACACAGCACTGAGACCGCACTCATTGCTGCAACAGACGACATCCGAACTCTACTGGACAACGGAGACACAGTCGCCCTCATCCTCCTTGACCTCTCCGCTACCTTCGACACAGTCTGTCATAGCACCCTTCTACAGCGCCTCAGAAACGTCGGAATCCAAGGAAAAGCACTGGAATGGATCACCTCGTTCCTCACCGGAAGAACCCAGAGAGTCCGCCTCCCACCATTCAAGTCAGAAGCCACTGAAGTCATTTGTGGCGTGCCACAAGGATCTTCACTCAGCCCCACCCTCTTCAACGTATACATGAGCCCCCTTGCGGCCATCGCTCGCCAACACAACCTCAACATCATCTCCTACGCTGACGACACTCAACTGATCCTCTCACTCACCAAAGACCCTAACACCGCCAAAACCAACTTACACGAAGGAATGAAAGAAGTAGCCGAGTGGATGAAGCACAGCCGTCTGAAACTGAACTCAGACAAAACAGAAGTCCTCATCTTAGGCACCTCCCCCTCCGCCTGGGATGACTCTTGGTGGCCAGAGGCCCTCGGTAAAGCACCCATCCCGACAGACCACGCACGAAACCTGGGCGTCATCCTGGACTCCTCACTCTCGATGACCAGACAAGTCAACGCCGTCTCATCATCTTGCTTCAACATTCTTCGCATGCTCAAAAAAACATTTCGCTGGATCCCCACCGAAACTAGAAAAACGGTCACCCACGCACTGGTCACGAGCCACCTGGACTACGGAAACACCCTATACGCCGGCACCACCGCTAAACTCCAGAAAAAACTTCAACGCATCCAGAACGCTTCAGCCAGGCTCATACTAGACATCCCGCGTAAAGAACACATCTCCAGTCACCTGAAAAACCTCCACTGGCTCCCCGTAAATAAGAGGATTACTTTCCGCCTTCTAACCCACGCACACAAAGCACTTTACGAACTTGGACCCGAATGCATCAACACACGACTGTCCTTCTACACCACCTCCCGTCAGCTACGATCCTCCAACCAAGCCCTTGCCACTGTACCTCGCATCAACAAAACAACCATGGGAGGTAGATCCTTCTCCTACCTGGCAGCTATAACTTGGAATTCTCTTCCCACTCACCTTCGCCTTACTCAGAACCACCTAGGATTCAGAAAGCAACTCAAAACTTGGATATTCGACAAGTAATTCCCCACCCTTCCCCAAGCGCCTTGAGACCCTATGGGTATGTAGCGCGCTATATAAATCTCTTGACTTGACTTGACTCTACTGCACAAAGAGTGGCACAATATTTACCATTGCTCAAAGGCATGACACTTCACTGACATGAACTTTTTAAACACTCAGTCAAAGCAAGGATAATAACCCCGCCCATTGACAAAAAATACAAACCACCACAATCAGACCCCCTTTTTTAGGTCTCACCTGGCGTTGCAGCACAAAGCGCTGCTCTCTGGGCGAGAGATATTGTAAGAAAGTAGATTTGAGAAGGGGACTTGAAGCCCCGCCCCTCATTTTCATTGGCTGGCGTCACCTTTTGTTAGGTCTCGCCTGCGTAGGCTGCGCATGCGCAGTCTCTCTGTCGATATTTTAGGTTTTTGTTGATCTTTATGCTAAACGGTGGCCAGTCATTGGGAAAGAGCATGCTCTGACGTACACTTTTCTCTTTTTCTGCCTTTCCACTTGGACAGTCTGGCCTGCCTTCCTTCTGGCGTAAAAGGTTTCTTATCTTTATGGGGCCAAACACATGGCCTCATAAAGATAATAAACCTTTTACTTCAGAAGGAAAGCAGACCGAGGCCGTCCAAGTGGGACGGCAGAAAACAGAAAAGTCTACATCGTGGCGAGTGCTTGTGCTGCGCATGATTCGAGGTGAGCGGGCATTCGAGCTTGGAGGCGAGGAAACCCAAAGCTCTCTCTGTGTCTGCCCATAGAGAGGGGCCATGAGTTCGTATTTTGTTAACTCGCTCTTCTCCAAGTACACGGCGGGGGACACCCTGCGCCCCAACTACTATTACTACTACTACTATGCCTAGCCCCACCTCCATTTACCTTTCCCGGTCCACCACGGGTTTCTGTCCCGATTGAGTGGAGGGAAGCGCCCATTTCCGGTTGGTCGGTGGTCTTGTGCTGTTTCTGGTTTCATTATAAATGCCCCCAGAAAGCGGAGCGCGCAGCGGGCGCGACGGAGGCGCACTGGAGTCACACCAGAGTCAAGCCCATCTGCGCCCGTCCGTGCCAGTACGTTGCCAGGAGCCAGGGATTCTGGCAAATCTCCTTCAAACCATAGCCCCCGTATTTTATTAAACTATACCAAACAAGAACTTTTTTTAACTTCAGGCTAAGACACCCTCTTTTTGTAAAATTGAGCCCTGGCCATGTGTAGAAGGACCACTTTCCTGTCGCACATGTCAGTTTCAAAAATTCACTACTTTCCCAGATCGCTCCACCAACCCTCTTGGGAATACCCTACAGGAAGAATGGAAAAACCTGCCATGGAGGTATGGGACCCCGTGTCCTCAGATCAGCCAGAGATAGGGTTTTTTACAGAAACCTGGCTGAAACCTCATTCGGTGCCGGCCATAACGTTCGGTATCCCAGAAGGATACAAAATGACCAGACTGGATAGACCTATCAAATCTGGGGGTGGCATCGCTATTGTCTATAAAGACAGTATTAACATCTCTGTCTTAGACCAATGCAGTGACGCCATTATGGAAGTATTCATTTTTAGGATAGATGCTCCCTTACATACCAGCTGGAAAGGGGCATTAATCTACAGTCCTCCAGGACCCATAGCTAATTTTTCTTTACTAGTGGTGGAAACACTTGCTCCTCATATGAACACAAGTAGTAACTTTTTATTGTTAGGCGATTTTAATGTCCACAGTGAAAGTAACACCAACTTAGATGCTCAGACACTTCTGGCTGATTTATCCCTACTTGGCCTAACCCAGCTTAACGAAGCGCCAACTCATGTAGCCGGCCATACTCTGGACATAATTTTCTCCAACTCTCCTAAGATCAAATGTGAACCTCCCAAACAAATCAATTTGTCTGATCATGCAGTCGTTGAATTCTATATGTAGGACCTCACAGACCCTAAAAGTTCTCACTCGGCCACAGCCTATTTACGTAGACAATGGCACAAATTCTCTGCGGAGAATTTCCAGACTGTTTTCATGAAACCTTTATTTACAGAATCCGACAATATTGAGGAGGCACTACTTAAACACAATGCGGCAATTGTAAAGGCAATCAACCGTATCGCACCTGTGAAATCCTGTATTAGCCACCCCAATCGCCTACAGGCAGCCTGGTTCACTGAGGATCTGCGAGTTCAAAAACAAAAGTGTAGGAAGCTGGAAAGGGTCTGACGTACCTCACATAATGAGGTGGATAAAAACCAGTATTATTCCATCCTGACCAGCTATCACAAAAACATAAAAAGCGCTCGCAAATTGTATATAGCATCGCAGCTAACACAGGCTGGGAACTCCTCAAAGATGTTGTATAAAATCCTCCAGTCCTTTATTAATTCAAAGGCGTGTGAAAGTCTTGAGGCTCCATCTCAACAGCTGTGCGATGACATTGAGTGTTACTTTTCGCAGAAGATTGAGCTCATATATGGCAAAATCATGGCAGCAGCTAACGAGCAGCAAAAATCTTATGCCTTAGATAGCATCGTACGGATAATCTTACTTTTCTTAACAACTTCCCAGTTATTTCTGTGGCTGAGGTTGAAACTCTGATCCACCAGATAAAGTCAGGATCACCCACTGACCACATCCCTGCTAAAGTCATTTCCCTAGGGCTCTTGTTTGAGCCCTACATTATTTAACATATATGTTGCTCCTCTGGCCACTCTCCTACGGACATATGGGTTTATTCCCATATCTTATGCCGATGATACGCAGCTCCTCTTTCCATTTAACAAACTAATGGCTGCAGTTCAGCTGGCCTTTTCAAATGGGATGAAGGCCGTATCCCAATGGATGGTTAACAACTTCCTATAATGCAATGTAGGTAGACGGAGGTTATGCTCTTTGGGGAAGCTCTGCTACTATGGACTCTGGACTGGTGGCCATCCGAATTGGGTTCCCATCCGGCTCCTAAGCTCATAGTAAAAATCTGGGCATTCGTCTGGATGAGGCCCTTAGCCTAAAGGAGCATGTTATTCACACTGCTGGTGCATGCTTTCATGTAATTGGATTACTTCTACATGTTTTCCCACTGCTTCCTGATTCTACCCGCAGAACTCTAGTCCAGGCTCTGGTATTGAGCCGTTTGGATTACTGTAATGGTCTGCTGATCTCGGCTAATGAAAGCTCACTCAGCAGACTACAGGTAGTTCAAAATACAGCAGCACTGCTGGTACTGAATGCTCCCTACAGGCCCCCTTCCCAGCCTCTTCTTGTCAAGCTCCATTGGCTCCCCATTCGACAAAGGATCAAGTTCAAAACCTGTTGCATTATACAGAATGATTCAGAAAAGGGGGTGGTGATGAACAGAGTGTCTGAATTAAGCAGACCGCTCTTACCCAGTCCAAGGATCAGGGCTTGATCCATCACCGTTTTTTAGCTCACTGCACCATCCCAGCTCAGAACTTGGCTATATGCAAATTAGATGGACCCTGGCCCAGTGCATCATGGGAACAGGGCAGACCAAACTACCAAGCCAATTCCTATACTGGGAAGGAAACAAGCTACCGGGGACCGGTTTCTGGCATTTCAGCCGTCTTCGGCCCGGCTTGCTTGAATCCTGATGGTGAAATGAGCTAGGGACTCACATCTGAGTATACCCTTCCACGCTTATGGTGGACAAAAATGATTCAGAAAAGGTGGTGGTGATGAACAGAGTGTCTGAATTAAGCAGACCACTCTTACCCAGTCCAAGGATCAGGGCTTGATCCATCACCGTTTTTTAGCTCACTGCACCATCCCAGCTCAGAACTTGGCTATATGCAAATTAGTCTGACCCTTGCCCAGTGCATCATGGGAACAGGGCAGACCAAACTACCAAGCCAATTCTTATACTGGGAAGGAAACAAGCTACCGGGGACCGGTTTCTGGCATTTCAGCCGTCTTCGGCCCGGCTTGCTTGAATCCTGATGGTGCAATGAGCTAGGGACTCACATCTGAGTATACCCTTCCACGCTTATGGTGGACAAAAATGACTGCACCATCAGGATTCAAGCAAGCTGGGCCGAAGACGGCTGAAATGCCAGAAACCGGTCCCCTGTAGCTTGTCTCCTTTCTGGTGAAGAATTGGCTTGGTAGTTTAGTCTGCCCTGTTCCCATGATGCACTGGGCCAGGGACAGACTGATTTGCATATAGCCAGGTGTTTATGGATTCAGAACAAAGGAAAAGGACGTCTCTGAAAATTAGAGACATGATTAGGGGTCAGTTCCGTATGAATCTGATTCCGTGGTGAACAAATCTACACACACCCAGCAAACCGGGATTCTTACCTAAAATGAGAAGGCACTATGCAAGTTCTCACTTTCTAGCAATGAAGGCAACTTGCACCCTGCCAAAACTTATAAAATGTTCCTGTTAAACTGTCGGTCACTTACCAAACATGCAGTACAAATGTCACTTCTTTTAGAAGAGACTAGCCCATACGCTATATTTCTGACAGAAACGTGGCTAAAAGATGCGTCTGATCCAGACATTATTTCTCTCATGCAACTGGGATATGCATTGCAGAGGGTGGACAGGCCAGAAGGTAGAGGAGGAGGCTTAGGTATTCTCCACAAAAACCATTACCTCTGTAGGACCACTCCGGCCACTATCTCCAATTGTGAGAGTATGTTTTTCACACTGGAGTTCTCACCTACAGTCTCATTCTCTGGCGCCCTTATTTATCGCCCCCCTAATCAATTGGGAGAATTCCTGGACTCACTCCATTCTACTATCGCGGAGTCGGTAGTTAACAAACCCTACTTTTCTCTATTAGGAGACATCAATATTCATCTAGATGACCCTAATAACTCCTCGGCCAAGGCGCTTCTGGACAGTCTGGCGGCTCTCCAGATTGTACAGAAGGGCTTTGAACCCACACATGAAAAGGGCCATCTTTTAGATGGGATCTTCAGTAATGACCATAGACTGGAGGTAGGGACCCCCTTGCCCCTCACATGGACGGATCACTTTTTGATACCTCTACAGTGGATGCCGGCCATGCCACTTCAGGCCCCCCATCGCACCACCATATTAGGTAGAGATTGGTCGAAAATCTCCTCGGATCAATGGGCCAACTCTCTCTCCTCGGCTCCCTCCCAAAGTGAAACAGACCCGACTTCTCAGTATGAGAATTACATTAATTGGATGCATGCTTCCCTGGATTCTATCGCACCCATTAAAGCCCTTAAAGAAAAGACCAAATCTAAGGCATCACCGTGGTACTCCCCCCAACTCAAAGAATTAAAAAGGGTATGTAGGAAGCTTGAAAGGAATTGGAGAATCTCTAGTAGCAATATAGACAAAACCATTCATCTTGAAGCCATCAAAAAATATAAAACAGAAATTAGATGCACCAAAGCCTTGTACTTCGAGGAAAAAATTGCTACTGCTTCCAATTCATCTAGAGAAATCTTTCAAATAGCTAAATTTCTCATTGATATCCCCCCGACTCCCACTGACCCTAGCAAAGCCCAGACTCGCTGCGATAGTCAAGCGGAATATTTCCATGATAAAATACAGAAAATCGCATCGGCTTTTAACGCTCCCAATCTCATTCAGGACGAAGGAATTATTTTACCTAGTACCGTGACTCACAAACTAGATGAGTTTCCGCTGCTTGATGAGGAAGCTCTCGAGGCTCTCATGCTGAAAATTAAATCTGGGTCTCCCAAGGATCCTGCTCCCCCCTGTCAGCTATTAAAGGTCAAGGACTCCATCAAACCGGTTATCCTCAATATTCTGAATGCCTCTATCACTACGGGTTCAGTACCCACGGCTTGGAAACAGGCACAAGTTAGGGCATTACTGAAAAAACCTACCTTGGACCCTGAGAACATGGCCAATTACCGACCTATTTCTCTTCTTCCGTGGGTCAGTAAACTTTTAGAAAAACATATTAATGCATCTATCACTCAATTCCTAGAAAACTATCATTTACTTCATGATTCCCAAGCAGGCTTCCGTCCTAAGTTAGGAACTGAGGCGGCTCTTTTGGCGGTAACCGAGCTGGCTAGGAAACAAATGGATCAAGGCGGCACTACGGCATTCATGCTGCTCGACCTTAGTGCCGCCTTCGACACTGTTAACACCAGCATCCTTCTACTTCGCCTCCACCAAATGGGAATTTCTGGGAAAGCTATGCACTGGCTCCAGTCTTTTCTGGAAAATCGCTCATTCGAGGTTGTTGAGGGCACCACCCACTCAAAAACCTGGCCTTTGGCTCAAGGCGTGCCGCAGGGCTCTGCCTTGAGCCCTACCCTTTTTAATATTTATATGCAGCCTCTTGCTGACATAGTGCACTCATTCGGCGTAGGCATAGTGACCTACGCCGACGATACACAATTAGTTGTGTCTATGAATCAATCTGACTCCTCCCGTTTGAACCTAAGTAACTGCCTGGTAGCGGTTGCCCAGTGGAGGGCTGCCTCACATTTGAAATTAAATGGCGAAAAAACGGAGCTCATGATGTTAGGTAATCCAACCATCCCTAGCCCTATGACGGATTGGCCCCCATGTATGGGCCCCCCGCCCCAACCAAAACCCCATATAAAGAGCTTGGGCATATGGCTGGATGCAAATCTCAGCTTTTTGCAACAAGCTACCATTCTGTCCGCCACTTGTTTTGGGCTCATGCGTATGTTGAGGAAAGTGCTGCCACTTCTCCCTTTTGAAGCCAGCAGAATAATGGTGCAAGCCATTATACTGTCCCGGTTGGACTATGGGAACTCCCTATATTTAGGGGCTCCCATCGCCACAACAAGAAAGATGCAGGTGGCCCAAAACGCTGCCGCTCGTCTTTTACTGGGTCTAAATCAACAGGAATCGGGCACAGCGGCTCTGAGGAAGCTGCATTGGCTTCCCATTAAAGCCAGAGTGCTATTCAAATCCATGTGTATTATGCACAAAGCCATGTGGAAGACCGCTCCAACTATGATCTGTTCCTTGGCTAACCCCTACCTCCCCCACAGAGCTTTCCGATCTAGCACAGCTTCCTTAGCTACTGTTAACAAAATCAGACGCACCAGATGGGGCAGACGCTCCTTTTCTTGGAACGCCGCAAAATCATGGAACTCCTTGCCCATTTCCCTTCGCAGCGAACCCAACCTTTTAAAATTTCGGAAGGAACTAAAAACCTACTTATTCGCTTAATTTTCCTCATTCTTAACTGTATGTTCTTCTAACTCACTTTATTTTTTACAGTCTGACTATACACAGCGCTACGAGGCCTCTGGGTTGTTTGCGCTTTATAAAACCCAAAGAAAAAAAAAAAATCTGACAGCATACGGGCCAGTGGTTGGATCTCCCGAATCCAACCCATCACCTCCTCCCCTACTAGCCAGTAGTCCAGTCTCGACCAGCTTCCATAAGCCGGCGTTGCGTGTGTACCTGCTTTTACCTGTGGGTTCCTGATCCGCCATGCATCCAACATTCCAAATTCTTCCATTACACATCTTAACATCTGAGCCACTTTAGGGGTACGGTGCAACAGGGGGTTGGACTTGTCCAGTTCCGCATCCAAATAAGTATTGAGATCACCGCCTAGCAGTACTGGGACCTCTGGCCATTCTCTCAACACCCCACGCATTTTCTGAACACAGGTCATATCATCTGCAATGGGGCCATAAATATTCACAATGATGATCACTCTTCCATTCAATCTGCCACAGACCATTGCGCATCTACCTTCGTCATCCACGTATGTGTGTAAAGGCTGAAAATCCACTCCCCTTTTTATCAGGATCATAACCCCCCTGGCATAAGAAGAGTACGAAGCCGATAATATAAAGCTCGCCCATCTACCGGCTATTCCCCCATCTGTATATTTGGTGAGGTTTGTCTCCTGCAAGAGTACTATATGAATCATATGCCTCTCTAGATATGTCAACACCTGCCTGACTTTTTTCGATGAGTTCAAGCCTCGGACATTCCAAGTCAACATCCTACATGCATCCGCCATGCCCCGCCAAGTGGTGACATCTTATGCTATATCAGTAGCCCCAGTCAGCCCTCCAATCATTGAACCATTGACTTTGCGTATTGAAGCGCTCAAGTGGAAAATCAAAATAGAAATCAAAAAACATAATATACAAAATGAACCCCTTGTTCGTCCCTCCCACCCTCCTCCCACTCCAACCTCCCTATCAGGTCGAGATATGCACTCCTCACCCTTCCAACAGAAGTCAAGAAACTCCATGCAACCCACCCCTCGGCGATCTCCCGCTAGGGGAAGTGGGCCAGCAGCGAACACCCACACCGTAGTGTGGTTGCTGACCTTCAACCAATATGCCCCCCCACCCGCCTTTTCCAGTCAGGCCTTGAGTATGGGAGACAACTTTGTACATCAATAAATCCAACAGGTTATATCTACAGTAGATTGCGAGTCATCTTATCCGCTCTCTGGGCAGTCAGTGGTGCCTGCATCGCTTCCATCAATCTTCTCTGTGTCCTTCCTTTCAGTGTATTGTGTCACCCTGGTCATTGCAAATCTGTATCCACTCAATCCGCATCATTCAGACCAGAGTCTTCGAGTGTCTTATCATGTAAATGAGCCGTCTTTCTACCTTTTCAAATTTCAACGCTGATTTCGCATCAGTGAAGAAGTGTGCCTGCTCCTCGTGTGTGATCCTGAGCTTGGCCGGGTAGAACATGGCGTACGGCACAGATGCCTCACGCAGCAGTTTTTTCACCGGCACAAACTCCTTCCTCGCCGCTTGCACTCCTGGAGTGTAATCAGGAAAAAATGATAATTTGTCACCCTTATACATCACTGGTTCCTTCGCCCTAGCCTCGCGCAACACAGCATCTCTATCTGCATAGTTCAAGCGGCGCGCTATGATAGTTCGAGGCGGCGCACCCGGCTTTGTTCTGGGCCCCAGGGATCTGTGAGCATGCTCCCCTATCATGACAGCGGAAAGTACAGGGCCAAACAGTTCACGCAGCAATTCTTCAATAAAGGACTCCATTTTGGATATGGGTGTGGTCTCCGATAGTCCTATAATGCGCAGGTTGTTGCGCCTAGAGCACCCCTCTAAGTCCTCATTTTTAGCGCTTTTGACCTCAAGTATCTTTTCCATCTGCAGGATTTGTGTTCTGGATTCCGCCTGCGCATCATGATTGTCGAGACTCGGTTTTCAAGAGTGTCCAACCGCTGCTCATGTTTCTCAACCTTTTTTTTAACCACATCCAACTCAGCAGTCAATCTTCCCATCAATAGTTTTCATGCCAGCTCTAAGTTCCAGTAGTATAGAGCGCGTGTCATCAGCTGCGTCATCTTCCGAGCCCTGTGCGCCTCCAGATGCTCCTCCGTCCCCAGAGCCATCCGCCGTACGTGTGCTGCGCTTATTTTCAAATTGCAACTTAGCCTGCCGAGGTTCTGCCTTCCCCATGACGAATTCTCCTCCAGAGACTTGTTTCCGGTTGCCTCTATAAATGGGTTCCAGTCTAGATGTCACCAGGCACCGGCGAAGACGTCCCCCCCCGCAGTACTCTTTCCAATATGGCGCAAACCAATTCTCCCCACTGCAAGTGAGATTTCCAATGCCAGACCCTGCTGAGGTCCACAGCGTCCAGACTCGGTCCTCCCTGCGCAGTAGCGCAAGGCTTATGGAATGTGTGACCCCCCGAGTAGCCGGCCTTGGAGCTCAGACTCAGAGCGACATGCTCCTCACCTTCACTGAGCACTAGGTCAAGCCGGTGGCCTCCCCCGTCCGCCCGGCAGCCCCCCGCGGCCACCCAGACCCCCCGGATCTGAAAACTAATCCGGGTTGATCCCGATGCCCACAGCCAGAGCCCCCAGCTTCCCGAGGTTAACCCCCGGCCTACTCTGTGCCCCTGCGAGCGCAACTATGAGCTCAAGCCCTCTACCACCCAGCGGCCTGCGCCATGCCGCACCCCGGGAAATGGCGTCCGGCACTAGCTCCGCCGCCCAGCAGTCCAGGCCTGGCTCAAGCAGTCGCCTCACTTACCCCTGCCGAGCTCCTCCAGCCGCACCCCCCAGAAGAGCCCCCTCTCCACTACAGTCCGCCTCGCCTCGATATCGCCTCAGGTCTTCACTGCAAGGGAGCTGCTCTCCGCACATTACAGCGCTTCACTCCTCAAGTCCACACCGCTGGCCTCAACGTAGATTTCACTCCGCCCGACAATATGAAGGCGGCCTTGGCACTGCAGTATTTCTCATCGCCCCGGCACCAAGCCCGCCACCGCTGCTCCTCACAGTTCTCCGTCAATAACGCCGGAGTACGTCCGCCAGGCTGCACACTCCCAGGGGGCCACCTCTGGAGTTCAGCTCTCACTGTCCCCTCGCCGCCATCTTCCCCCGAGCCCGCCCCGATCTCACAGCCACGATAGCTCCGGTATTCTGCTACTGTTATCGGCGCTCTACCTCCCACACGGCTCCCGACATCGAAGCTGTTGTTGCGCCGCAATTTATCTGAGGGTGGGGGCTCTGCTTCAGGATTGTATCACAGGATGAAATTATCGGCCAGCGGAGCCCCTTCACCAGGCAGCCATTCCGCGTCGCGCCGAAGCCACGCCCCCGAGAGGGCAAAAATGTTGCCAAATAAATAATACAGGGCACAAGTAAATTGTTGGAGAGCCTGTAACTCTATTAACCAATTAGAGCCAGTGTTCACCTTTCCACTCTTCCTTTTCAGTGCATTATTTCTCGCGCACTGAGCAGCAGTGCCACTCGTCTTGGCACAGGGGTGCAGGTGTATGTGAGGTTTGCGTGAGTGAAAGTTCATTGCACTCTGTCACGATATGGTAAACTAGTGTAAGAAAGGGGACGCATTTGAGGAAAGGTGGATAACTCTAGCGCCTTACACCCAGAATGCCCTAGCAACTGTCATTTAGAAGACAACTCTGTGCAGATCACATAAATCAACGTGTCTGGCGGGTTTTCAGTTGAATCTCCTAAATGTAGCAGCACCTTCAAGCAACACTCTGAGCACTATCCAACCCCCAGCAATCCACATGCTACATTTGCACAAACCATCAAAGTGCAAAAAAGAGCTCAATCACCGAAGCGCTTTAATTAAGGTCGATTGCTGAAAGTTGCAGCACTTTAATTGAGCCACACAAACCGCAGAAGGCAGTGGCAGACAGGATACCGCTTTAAATTACAGTCACATCGTTGCGTGCACCGAGTAAGAAAGGAGGTGCTCTGACGCCAATCTCAGCCCAGTCAGAGATACAATATAGAGAAGTAACTCATGCAATAATATATAGGATTGCCAATCAACAGGTCTGAGCGCGAACTGTTTTTAAACTTAAAGCGCGCTCACTACAGTGCACAGGTTATCCTAGGACTGTGTTCCTACATATCGCACCGAAGGAGCAGGACACACATAATATACTTTCTCAGAATGGGCTGCGCCCAGCACCGTTACGTATGTGTCCGGTAAAGCGCTGATCTGCTTGTATTATACTCGGAGTTTGCGGCTAGACGAAAACTACGTTTCCCAGCATGCCTGAGATTACGTCGTGCGTGCAACGTGTGGCACGCAAATGAGGAAACAAATCGTTGCAGTGGGAAAGCAGCACTGCTGATAATTCCTGCTGAAGTTTCCTGTTCGGTTTGTAGCAGCTAGGCGGTAAGAGCTTTGTTTCTTTCTTGTGGATCCGCCATTCTTGAATCCGGATCGGAGTACTCATGCCTCGATAATTCTTCGTGTGCGCTTTGTCTTTGGGACGTAAGGCGCGTCCTGTTGGCCTCCATATCTTTGAAGCAGACTATTGTTCGGTGAGCACTCGCGGCTGAAAGTGATCACGCTTCCCTGTTGGACGAGACCTGGTGCTTTCCGTTGTCTCATTGCGGGGAAACACGCTGCTACCAATACACTTCCCCGTTGGCGGAGGCATCGAGACTTTGTCTCTTGCGGGGAAGTATTTACTTGGTGCAATCCTCAAGGGGTGGGGCATTTTGGGCTCAAAATAGACCCTTCTTTACACCACAGAGCACTAGGTGTCTAGCCCAGCCTATTGTTATTCACTGGGAACTCTTTGGACACCATAAACAATACCGTGGGGCAGACATCGTTAAGAGTCATTATCTATGTCTGCTATTACTGTTTGATTTCTCTCCACAATCCTTTATATATTTATCCAATCATAGGAGAGAGGAGCTTGGGTGTATCATATCGGAGAGACCTTACTGACTACTGCATTAACACAGAATGTGTTGGGTATGTTGTATAACCTAGTCCAGTGTGTATAGGATGAGAAACCGAGTCAGTAGTTACAACGTGTTCTCTTGTTTTCCCTTTCCAGTTGGTAGGACTCCAGATATCACTCTATCCTCTCCTTGTACCTATAGGCACCAGTATTTTTCTTTACAGGTAGGAGAGTGGACATAATCCATTGCAATCACAGGAGGGAGGGACTAAGGTAGCATTGTTGTTTATAGATACTGATAGTGTATGCCTTGTCTCTTTTGTGTCTTCACAGGTCTCCCTCCCTGCTGTCCCCATCCTTTCCTTCCCTCGCTCGACTATCCCGGTAGTCTGTGTATTTATATCCGGACTCTGGGGCCGTCGAGAGGGGGACCCCTTACAGCATCAGCACAATCCCGAAGATATCTGGAAGGAGGAGCCTGACAGTATGCACCACTTTATGTTGTAGTGCCAATAAAATCATGTATTCGAATTCCACCATTATACAGAAACAAATCTCCAATACCACTTTATTTCCACATGTACCTACCTCTAAACTCATTTGCAATATCAAAGTATCTGTGCGGCGTTGCATTTGCTGCAGTGACCTCAATTTAAATTCAGGTTTGTTTTTCTACAGTGAAATAGCAAAATACTCTATAGCCCTCTATTACATATGGTGCCTAAACACAAGCTGGACGCCACGTGCATGCCAGGTGGGCATGCATTCAGCCCTTGAGGGCAGCAGGATCGAACTGGCAGCCACGGCTGGTGGATCTAAAGAACTCAAAAGTACAACCGTAAACAAAGAAAGAACGTAAACAAAAACAGAGCCAGAATGCCCAGTGGGAAAATGGGGAACATATTTAACATACAGCTGCCCCTGACAGGCCAGAGAGGTTAGGACGGAGTCACTCTAAAAACAGGGTGAAGTGAGTTGCATGAGGAGGGAGGGCTGGGGCAGAGTCAGTTAATCTCATTAAGAAGCATATAAAGCGCAGCAACTGTGCTCGAGGCACTTTCTGGCGCTAATGGCACCAGCGGCCACATGCGAGACCACTGGCTCTGCCCCAGCTGGACCGGCCTTTCCAATGCATGAGCTTAGCAAAAGGGCCCCCCCTCCCATGAACCAATCCGCGTCTTTCGGGCAGCACAAAGAGTAGCGAGGGACAGTCCACCTCGCTGCACTCCACCGTGCGCCCCTGCTCGGCGGCCACATGGTACTGGCCAATGGCCTCCCGGAACTTCTTCTCTTGGCTTGTAGCATTCGGCCCCCTGGCTCCTGAGAGGTCTACGTAGGCCTATTTTTATTACTTACGTCAATCCAAGTTTACTTCTACTGTCCGAGCCAATGGAAGTTGCAGCATGACGTCATGTGTATTGGCCTTCAAAAGTAGCTAGGTATAAACTAGATGGACACTGCTCGATTAAGAGTAGAATAGCTCGTGAACATTTAAGATCACCGCTCTTTTATGTTGGAAAGACTAAACAAGGTGTGTATTTTGGAGGAGGCCTGGCCAGCGGCTAGTTGCTGATTTTGGAAACTTTGAACTGAGTTTCTAATACAGCACTGGCTTGACATCACAAAGCATGTGGTTCTCCGCCAATCACTCAATCTCTCTGTGCCTATAAATGTTAATAGGTGAAAATAATTTGAATGTGTAAAATGCTCTTGTACAGTGTCCTAACGGCACAACCCAGTGGATGTACAGTGCCACTGAGCATGGTAGTTGTACAATACCTTATACCCAAAACGAGGTACCCTGGGTAAATTTGCAGGCAAGTAGCACGCTATTCTGTGGGAGTGCTACGGACGGGAGAGTGTGTGTTTATCTAGTTGGCTGTATGAGTAGCTTATGCTGTTGTGTGTGAGGCCTGAATTTATGCTTATAATGCTTTTATCACTGCACCCATGTGTGAAGCTGAAGCGAAACATAGTGAGAGGCAGGGCACATAAGCTACTGTGTGAGGGTTTAGGAAGTGTGTAAATACATTTCAGCGTATGTGAAAGCGTTTTGGTGTCTTGTGTGTTTAACAGACTGCTGAGACTGTGTCCTCACAAGCATGTAGCTGCCATTATGAACTCCAGGGCCCTCTGGATGAGCTCGGCGGGGCCCTGGAGTTTTGCCCAGGTGGTGCCCATCACCGGCAGCACCCGGGCAGCCTCCTTTCTGTCCTCCATGCTCCTCTGCCAGTCAGATGCCAAGGGAGGCGGCTGCCAAAGATCACATTTCAGCGTACTCGAGTGGCCACGGAGATGTGCTCTGTGAAATTTGGGGAAGGCAGAGGCACATGCTGTAACTTTAGGAAAGCTGCGTGTTAGAATTGGGGGTCTCTGGTTGGCACAGGTAGGCACTTGTGACAAGCAGGGACCCTCTCCTCTAATTAGGGCAAGGGAACTACTCCTTTAGAATAACCCCTGCTCACCCTGTAGGTTGCGTGGCACGAGCAGTTAAGGCTAAACTTCAGGGCGATGTGTCAGTTAAGCATTTGTAATCACATACAATAAATATACTGAATCCCCCCACAAATAGACACCAGGCGGTAATTCTATAAAAATATGTATTCTTTATGTAAAAATATATGCAGGCAGGTAAAATTATCACAAGACCTTCTATAACGTTTCCAAATTGGGTCCACAAGATTTAAAAAATGGCAAGGGTTTCTTTAGAGTTCAGAAAAATGCTTAGGCTGGTTCATCTGGTTCCCCTCACCTTAAAAATAGCTCTACCAGTTTCAAGGCACTATTTCGAGGCGCTGGTACAAAGTTCGTGAGGGTTGTGCGCTTCGTAGCGCTTCTGTGCGTGTCGTTCGGGTGGGGAGAACCGGCCATGCTGATTCTCACGCATCTCGCGGTGCGCCGCATACGGCGCGGTCGTCTTTACTGAGGGGTACGAGTCGTACTAGTATTGTGCGACTCGTACTCCGGCACGAACTGGACGGGTCTGACCAGGGTACGCGCCTCACACAGGTGGCGTACTGGGCCGGTCAGGCAGAAGCGTATTGGCACAGAGGAAGGCTCACAAGATTCACGGGGAAATCAGAACGTTGCGGGCCCCGAGCCCATTGCAGCAAGTATGTAAAGGGCAGTACCTTGAAGGACGCGGCGTACAGTCTTCAGTCGTCCTTCTTTGTAGGGGAAGAATCGTACGCGGTGAGTGCGCTTCGTGGCACCAGCGTATCTCCGGGTCTCCTTTAATCAGCGGGTGTGTTCTCACAGGCAGGCGCGGCCCATGACCTCCAGTATGGATGGTACTGGGGGTCACTTTGGAGGGGCGGCGCAGCCAGTATTTACTCTTGGAGGCAAAGCGGGGCTGCCGGGTACGTCCAGGAGTACAGGCGACCGTCCAGGCATAGAGCGCTCTCGCAAGGGGAATTCCGGCAGGAGGGGCGAGAGAGCACTCAGGCACGCTCCAATAGTGGGCGGGGTGGCAGAGGAGCAGGCGGCCTGACCCGAGGGGAAGAGAGCGGCTCTACATGACCGGGGTTCCCAACGGGTAGAAAGGCAGGCAAGCTCCCGGGTGCCACGGCCCTAGGGGGGGGGGGGGTGATGGGGCGCAGTCTCAGCTCTGGCGGGAGGAACACACGGCTCGATTCAACAGACGAGCAAAGACACAAGGAACCCACTGGTCCTGGGGTTCCCTTCAGGGGGCAAGCTCAGTCAAGCCCTTGGAGATAGTTCTCAGCACAATAAAGCAATGTCCTCTTAGGTCTTCTCCTCTCCTTCCTCAGCAAGGCAAACTGCAGGCCAGTCCTTCAGCTTCTTCTTGGTCCTTCTAGTTGGGCAGAGGTTCGTTGTGGGAAAACTGGATCTGATTTGTTAGGAGCTGGGCTCCTACATTTATAGTCAGTTTCTTTTGTTCTTTCGGGTCAGGGGGCCTTTGCATAGTCCATTTCAGTTTTGGAGCACTCTGTTTTGCTGTTCCTGGCTTCTCCTTTCAGTGTGAGGGGCAGGGACAGCAGACGCTCCGCAGGAGGTGGAGCCAGCATTTGAAATTTAATTCACTATTAGGACATGCCACACACATCAGGGCATGTCCTACCTTATGCTTACAATGCACCCTTCCCTAGGGTCTACCATAGGCGTGACTCACATGAAGTAAAGGGAAGGTTTAGAGGCGGGCAAGCGTGTGCACTTGCCCAGCCAGCATGACAGTACCAGACTGCACTCAGGTTCTGCAAAGGCAGACCTTTAGACACATATTAAAAGGCTGCTTCTGTGGGTGGCGCAACCAGCGCTGCAGGCCCACTGCAATGCCAGAAACCGGTCCCCGGTAGCTTGTCTCCTTTCTGGTGAAGAATTGGCTTGGTAGTTTAGTCTGCCCTGTTCCCATGATGCACTGGGCCAGGGACAGACTGATTTGCATATAGCCAGGTTCTGAGCTGGGATGGTGCAGTGAGATAAATAACAGTGATGGATCAAGCCCTGATCTTTGGACTGGGTAAGAGTGGTCTGCTTAATTCAGACACTCTGTTCATCACCACTCCCTTTTCTGAATCGTTTTTGGCCACTAGAGATGTGGCAGGGTATACTCAGACATGAGTCCCTTTCTCACTGCACCATCAGTATTCAAGCAAGCCGTGCCGAAGACGGCTGAAATGCTAGAAACCGGTCCCCTGTAGCTTGTCTCCTTTCTGGTGAAGAATTGGCTTGGTAGTTTAGTCTGCCCTGTTCCCATGATGCACTGGGCCAGGGACAGACTGATTTGCATATAGCCAGGTTCTGAGCTGGGATGGTGCAGTGAGATAAATAATGGTGATGGATCAAGCCCTGATCTTTGGACTGGGTAAGAGTGGTCTGCTTAATTCAGACACTCTGTTCATCACCACCCCCTTTTCTGAATCGTTTTTGGCCACTATAGGTGTGGCAGTGTATACTCAGACATGAGTCCCTTTCTCACTGCACCATCAGGATTCAAGCAAGCCGGGCCGAAGACGGCTGAAATGTCAGAAACCGGTCCCCGGTAGCTTGTCTCCTTTCTGGTGAAGAATTGGCTTGGTAGTTTAGTCTGCCCTGTTCCCATGATGCACTGGGCCAGGGACAGACTGATTTGCATATAGCCAGGTTCTGAACTGGGATGGTGCAGTGAGATAAATAACGGTGATGGATCAAGCCCTGATCTTTGGACTGGGTAAGAGTGGTCTGCTTAATTCAGACACTCTGTTCATCACCATCCCCTTTTCTGAATCGTTTTTGGCCACTATAGGTGTGGCAGGGTATACTCAGACATGAGTCCCTTTCTCACTGCACCATCAGGATTCAAGCAAGCCGGGCCGAAGACGGCTGAAATGCCAGAAACCGGTCCCCGGTAGCTCGTCTCCTTTCTGGTGAAGAATTGGCTTGGTAGTTTAGTCTGCCCTGTTCCCATGATGCACTGGGCCAAGGACAGACTGATTTGCATATAGCCAGGTTCTGAGCTGGGATGGTGCAGTGAGATAAATAATGGTGATGGATCAAGCCCTGATCTTTGGACTGGGTAAGAGTGGTCTGCTTAATTCAGACACTCTGTTCATCACCACCCCCTTTTCTGAATCGTTTTTGGCCACTATAGGTGTGGCAGTGTATACTCAGACATGAGTCCCTTTCTCACTGCACCATCAGGATTCAAGCAAGCCGGGCCGAAGACGGCTGAAATGCCAGAAACCGGTCCCCGGTAGCTTGTCTCCTTTCTGGTGAAGAATTGGCTTGGTAGTTTAGTCTGCCCTGTTCCCATGATGCACTGGGCCAGGGACAGACTGATTTGCATATAGCCAGATTCTGAGCTGGGATGGTGCAGTGAGATAAATAACGGTGATGGATCAAGCCCTGATCTTTGGACTGGGTAAGAGTGGTCTGCTTAATTCAGACACTCTGTTCATCACCACCCCCTTTTCTGAATCGCAGGCCCACTAGCAGTCTTTGTATTCACCAGCCCTGGCACTCGTTGGTGCACTTTACTGGGGACTGACAGTAATTCAAATGAGCAAATCATGGAAATCAATTCACAGGTACACTTTACATTGGGAGCACTTGCACTGCGGCACGGATAGGCCGTGGCGCAGTGCCCTGAGCAGCTAACACCAGCAAAACATCTGAGGCACATCAGCAAAAAGTGGAAGGGAGACTCACGCCAAGGTGCCAGGTCTAACACTGCGTATTAAAAGATGCTGTTTGCGGCACTGTGTTCCAGGTTTTTCCGGCTCCCAGTTCAAAGGCCATACATTCAAACACAGCGAAGGGAAGAATTGGGGTGCCACTTACCAGCTGCAGAGGAAGACAAGCATGCACCTGGCGCAGTGATGAAAACGGCGGGTCCGGGAGCCACGTCACATGAGTGACATTTCGAACGTCCTCGACGTAGGGACGCCGACGTTGTAGCCTAATTGGACAATAATCTTGGCCTGCGGCCGGGTAAGGTTCGACAGACAGTAATATTATTTTGCATTTTGGTGTCACGGACTCCGTGACACCAAAATGCAAAATAATGTTACTGTCTGTCGAACCTTACCCGGCCGCAGGCCAAGATAATTTTCGACATGGACCACGGTGTCACCCTATGTGATGGTGTCACCCGGTGCGGTCGGCACCCCCGCACCCCTCTAGTGACGCCACTGACCATAGTACCATCATTTAAGTACTCAATACTGTGGTCAACTCTCTGAGCACTAAATTGATTTTTCTGTTATCGCTCTGATTAATGTATCTCAGACTCATGGTGTTTTAGACTCAAGGCTTGGTTCTAGATCCCTGCTTCTCTGTTGTTACATTGCATCTCTTGGAGACATCAATTCAAACTTTGGTTTTGCCTGGCATCTTTTTGCCAGTGATGCTCAAATATTTTACTCCTTCTCAACTTTTACCCTGATCTGCAATCTAAAGCTTCTGACTGTCTCTTTTTTTTTATTTGACTTTTCGCCGCCCAGTACTCAGCGAGACCACCCTGGGATTTTCCACCTCATTTACTGATTTTAAAGGGAGGGCATACAAAACGCTATTTAGAGCTGAGACTCCCCTCCGGGCAAAGCCCACTGTATAAGAGGGACAGGGAGTCTTCCTCCAGCGCATGTCGAGCCTTACCCCAAATCTCAACGGTGCCTGAGAAGATTTCAACCAGCCGAGGTAGGCGAAGGCTTAATCATTGGATTTATAATAAGTCAAAAGCAAAAAAAACCTTTACCCTCACCCGAAACACACCAAAAAAGGAGTCCAGAATGTATATCTCTTCTACGTCTGATCCGAAATATCCAGTTTTGCAATAAATCTCATAGCTCTTAACCAATCCAATTCTGTTGAGGGGACCGGTGAAACCCACGATATACAAATTTGTCTTCGCGCCAAAAGTATAGCATAAAAAATAAGCTTTGCATTATCGTCTGTGCCCTTACCTTGCAGGTCAAGTCTCCCAGATATAACTAGCTCCAAACTTACTTTGATCTGCAGGCCCAGGGCCCTCGACAAACAGCTACTCACGGCCTCCCAAAACTCTTTGATCTTCGGACATAGCAGAAACATGTGCAGGTCATCTTCATTAGGGCTTTTGCACTTGGGACACATCACCACACCACCTGAGCCAAATTTGGAGAGTCTTCGAGGAGACCAGTACGCCCTATGGATCGTAAAGAAATGGTTCGCCTTAAATTTGCAGGAGTTACTATTTTATAGAGCATAGACATTCTTACTTGCCATTGGTCTTCTGCAGCAATCTCCGCCAAGGAATCTCCCTACAGGATCTCAGGTAACTTGAAAGGGCCGTCCTCCATCTCTAACATCAGCCAGTACCATAATGAAACTTGCTTTCTTGCTTTCTTTGCACAATTTGAAAAAAGCTTCTCCTCCAACTCGCTATAAGTTCCAATTTGATCCCCCACTACCACCGACCAGCTCTGGATCAGCATATATTTGAATCGTGAAAAGCTACGGCCCCATTCTCATTCACAATAACTCCAGAAGGCCAACTTCCCATGTGGAAATAGCTCCTAACATCTTTGAAGACCCATCTCCTTTAAAGGTCGAGCCAACGCGTCCTTCGACCAGAGGGGAGAGCCTGCTGCGTCCCAAATCGATGCCATCTGGCTATAATATGGAATCTTTAATGTCTTCCTAATTCTAAACCAAGTTTCTGCTAAGTCCCTTAAAACCTTTAACCTAACCTTTTTAAAGAATTTCGGATCAGCAAATTTATATAAAAAAAAATTTTCATCAAAGTTTTGCTTTCTAAGCATTGCACAAAACATTTTCCCAATCACCGTATTAGACGGTATGTCCAACAGCATTCTGCTGTTTTTCAACAAAAAGGCCCATGAATAATATTGCAAGTCTGGGACCGCTAAACCTCCCTTAGCCAGTCTTCTTCTAAGCTTCTTCCAAGACAGGCGCAGACCTTTCGATGCCCACAGGAAAGGAACTGATCTCACTCTGGAATTTTGCAAACCATTCCTTCTTAAATGTCAAGGGAACTGTTTCAAACAGAAACGTTAACTTCGGCAGAATCATCATTTTTACCAGATTCGTCCGACCAAACAAAGTAAGTGGTAAATGTGTCCAACCTCGCAAACTAGCACTTATCTCCTTTTTAAGCTTAGTGAAGTTGACTTTAGTAAATTCCCCAATATTCTGAGTAATCCTAACTCCAAGATATCTCATCTCATTTTTGCATACAGTTCCCTCCGTGTTTATGTTCCCTGCCATAACTTCTGTTTTCTCCTTATTTATATCATATCCTGAAACAGCCCAAAACCCTTTGGTTAAATCTAGAAGACATCCCATTGACTGGTGTAGATTAGGGGTATAAATGATAATGTTGTCTGCATACAGTTCGATCTTTTTAGACCAACCTTCAAATTCAAAGGGGACGACATTCTCAACAGATCTTATCTTGCATGCTAGGGGCTCTATGCATAAGTCAAACAAAAGTGGTGACAAAGGGCACCCTTGTCTGGTACCTCGCATGATCGGCACTGGCTGGGTGAGTATCCCATTCACTAACACCTTTGACGAAGGAGCCAGATATATGGCTGAAAAAGATTTACTGAAATTCTGCCCCAGATTAAGATGTTTCACTAAGGCGTGCAAGTACACCCAATTCACACGATCGAATACCTTGGCGGCATCTAAAGCGATAACCGCCAAGGGAAGATCATGGGCTGAAGCCATATCTATAGTACCAATAAGTGAAAAAGTCAACTCTTTCAAATATCTACCCTTTATAAAACCTTTTTGGTCCTCGTGGACTAACTGTGGGATGGCCCCATTCAACCTATCGGCCATAATTTTAGCAAAGAGTTTATAATTGGAGTTAAGTAATGATATAGGCCGATATGAATCCATACACTTTGGTGACTTCCCTGGCTTCAGTATTAATGTAATATACGCCTCATTCCAAGAAGGGGGCAGAGACGCATTACCCATAAATATCTGAATAAACAGCTGACATATAATCGATTCTAAATAAAATGGTAACCAGAGATATAAGAGGGCGCTCGGCAAGTCAGGGAATGTAACATATACCGTGTCTCCAATGGTGCTTCAAGGGGAAGAGAGGTCGGTTACCATACAACCCCAACACAGTCCACAGATGCAGATAAACTATCCACATATGCAGATAATAATGTCACACAATAGTCTTCTCCGAGCACTCAATATACAATGGATCAATATTGTCCATATGCAGTCTCTCTTCAAGCGAATACTCCTCAGTTGGCACAGTTAATCCAAGTTTCTGTATTAAGTTTCCATACAAACGTCAGTTCTTAAGGTCTTCCAAAATAATGTTTTATTGATCGAAAACTTGATCCAAAGAAAGCAGCCAACACGTGTTTCGTCCTGCTTAAATCTTATTATTATTATAGGCACTTGTTAAGCGCGCAGCTACCCCAACGGGGTGTCCCGGCGCTGTCTCATACAGTGAGGAGAGCAGGAAAGGCAGGCTGGTCTAGTCCAGGTGGCTAAATAGCCATGCTTAAGGGCTTTACGAAACAGAGGTTCCGTCTGGATATGCCGTAGGTGCGTGGGAAGTTTGTTCCAGCATTTCATGTCACCCACCTCAAAAGATTTTCCACCGGATCTGGCTTTTTTAAATCTGGGTATGATCAGCTGGCATTAGGTGTTGGACCGTAGCGATCTGGACTGAGCATAGGTGCGGAGTCTCCTTCTAAGGTAGGCGGGCCCTAGCCCCTTGCCCACCCAAAATGCCAGTGTCAGGACCTTAAATTCAATTCACTTAGCGATGGGAAGCCAAAGAAGTTGGCGCAGAGAAGGGGAGATATGTTGCCTGAGGGTGGTACCACAGATTAATCGGGCAGCAGCATTTTTTTACTGTCTGTAGTCTGCGAATCAATCCCAGGGAGAGGCCGAGATATAAACCATTTGCGTAGTCCAAATGGGAAGCTATTAAGGCATGGACTACTGTTTTGCGTGTAGCATTCGGCAGGTAGTTGATAAATTTCCTAATGGTTTTGATTTTCCCAAAACAGGCGGCTGCAACAGTTTGGACCTGAACTCCGAGGGATAACTGACTGTCCCATCTGACTCCTAAGTTCCTCACAGATTCTTTGGGGAGAGGAGCCATACCCAAATCCTCCGGCCACCAAAGAGTGGGGGACAGAGGGGAGGGTTGATTAAAAAATAAGATCTCAGTCTTATCAGCGTTGAGTCTCAGGAAATTGCGGTCGATCCAGGCCGCAATGTTCCTGAGACATGTTTTAAGGGGATCATAAGTGGTGACCGATACCGCCTTGAAAGTAAATAAAAGCTGGGTATCGTCAGCAGAAGAAACAATTTTGATCCCCATTTTCGAGATCATCTCCGCAAGGGGGGTTAAATAAACATTGAAAAGCAGCAGGCTCAGAGCAGAGCCCTGTGGCACACCCCATTTAGGAGGTTTAACCGGTGATGTGAAAGGATGGGTTCGGACCTGTTGTTTACAGTCTGAGAGAAAGGACGTTATCCAAGTCAGTACCGTACCCTGAATCCCTATGGCCTTAAGGCGATTCAGAGGATGGGGTGTGAGACGGTGTCAAATGCTGCAGACAAGTCTAACAGCACTAGCACCGCCTTTGAACCTCCATCTACCGCCCAGCGTAATGAATCGGCCATTTCAATTAATGCAGTTTCTGTACTATAACCAACCCGGAATCCGGATTGAGACTTGTGGACAAGATAATTTGCCTCAATGAAGCCGGCCAGTTGTTGGAAGGCTAACATCTCCAAGATCTTTGCGGGCGGGCAGTAGAGAGATGGGTCTGTAGTTACCCGGGACTTCCGGATCCGCATTCACCTTTTTTAAAATAGGCTGGAGAAAGGCATGTTTCCAAGCCATCGTATATATTCCCAGTTTAAGTGATGAGTTCCAAATAGGATTCAGATGCGGGTTGGGGAACTTCGCTAAGACTTTCTATTGTTTAGCTGGCCAGGGATCACTCGAGGCGCCCGATTTACACTTTTGCAATTCTAAGAGCGAGGCTTCCCCTGCCTCGTCAGCAAACTCCGAAACGACTATGCTGGGAGGCTTTCCTAGACCAGAATCAATAGAGATTAGGGGATCATCTCCTGAATCCGTAAAAGATGCGTATATCGCGGCAATCTTATCCTCAAAGAACTCGGAGAGTTTATTACATAAGCTCTGTGAGGGAGAGTAGGAGTGGGTGAGGGCTGAAGGATCGGTAAAGGACTTGACAATTTTAAAAATCTCTGTGGAGGTGCTTTTAGCAGTGTCTATTCTCTCAGCTAGACATTCTCTTTTGCTTTTCATAAGCAATCTACTGTATTCTTTAAGGGCTGCCCGATAGCTTGTCTTTCTGTCAGCAGAGTACATCAGCCTCCAATCACGTTCTAGTCTTTTACATTCCGCCTTTTTTTATCTAATCTCCTCTGAAAACCATGGTGCAGAGGGAGACGACCTGAGAGATTTTACTAATTTTAGTGGCGCCAGGGCCTACAGTGCCCACCGACCCACTTATTCAGGTGCAAGATGCTGACATCCAGATCATGGGAGGGGATAGGATTAGAGTTATTAGTGAAATGCGTTAGTGAATCCGAGGTAATGTTACTCCAGTTCCTTTTGAATTCTTTGGGAGTGGAGGTATATTTCATAGGGCTAGGCCACCTAAGTTGAAAAGGGATAAAAAAATGGTCCGACCGAGGGGGCGTGGCCAAGGCGGCGATCATGGCGGACGCAGCTTGAGCGAGCTCCGTCCCGCCGTTTCACTATCCACCGAATATCCTCATTTCCCCTGCCCGGAAAAGCCCTAAATCACGGTCCTAGCAGTCGGACCGGACGGAGGTGCCCCGACAGCGTTTTGGGAGCTGTAGTTGGTTGCGGAGCGGAGGCTGAGGCCCCGTGGTGGTGCGGCCTGCTGCCGCGCATAGAGCCTGGACCTCGAGTTTGGTGCCGCCGGACAGGAGCGCGGTGCAGCCAGCGGGGCAGAGGAGCGGGGGCCGGCCCCGCACCCCCGGAGCTTTGGCGGAAGTGGTGTGCCCTGCGGCTCGGCGAGGGACAGACTCGGGACTGACTGCACGGCTGCGGGGGGCCCCGCTTCTTGGTGTCGGAGAGGTGAGGAGTGCGGCAGCGGCTGGTCAGGCCCCGCTCGGCGGTCGAATCGGACCGTGGGGCCGCGGCGGGCCGGCAGAGCGGCGGCACACCTCCCGGCCTGTGACTCTCCCCACCAGCGCCTTGCTCAGAATTGAAATTCAACCCTCGGCATTCACGGAGAGAGGGGCAACGAATAGTGGCTGAGGCGGGCAGCAGAGTTCAAACAGCATCTCCCACGCGGGACACTGTGGCCTTTCCCCCCCCGCATCACGAACACTATAAGGCAAGTGCGGAGACCCTCTCGGGGTTGGGGGCCGGGGATCTACCAGCAGGCAGTGAGGGGGTGACAGCGAGCGGCATTAAGCCGAGGCACGGGGGCCGGGGCGGCCAAACCCGGCAATAGACTGTATCCTGTGGCCGGGCTCTGCGACGGGGAAGCATGGTGATGGAGCCCCTGAAGTGAGGCATATAAATCGGTGTGGCTACTGCTACCCCGGCCTGCCTTGCCCAGAGGGGGGTGCGAGGCCACTGCCACCAAAGGAAAGGGCATAGCGCCAGCAGAGTTGACTGGGGGCAGCCACTCATACCCGGATCGCAACTCCCGTGTCGTCCTGGTCCTGGTGCCTATATCAGCAGGCGGCCCTGACGCGGGGTGGCAACAGTGGACACACCTCAAAGCAAGGTACGATTGACAAGTTCACGGGGCCGGCTGGGGGTGCCGGAGCGGCGGGGGGCCCTCCACCACCCATCCCCAACAATGCCGCCCTAATGGCAGCGATAACTCAATCCAGGGACATGCTTGACGCTAAAATTGGGGCGGTTGGAGCCGACGTTACATTACTGCGCCAGGATTTGCGCAACGCAGTTGCTCGCATAACGGAAGCGGAGACGAGAATCACTGGTGTGGAGGACGATGTCTCGACCCTAAAAAAGAGGGTGGCCAACCTGGAGGGGATTCAGAAAGGCCTGGCTCTGAGGGCGGAGGACGCGGAAGGGCGTGCTCGGAGAAACAATCTACGCTTTGTGGGATTTCTGCAGGGTTGCGAGAAGGGCGACATGGAGGCCTTCCTAACCCGCTGGCTGGAGGGATGGCTCCCTCCGGAATCCCTTTCGCGATGTTTTATTGTGGAACAGGCGCACCGAGCACTGACCCAGAAGCCACCGGTGGAGGAACGCCCAAGACCGGTGATAGCCCGGCTGCTCAACTACCGCGACACGATCCTGCGGCAAGCGCGCCTGAAGGAGCCTCTGCTGTTCGATAGCCACAAAATTCGAATATTCCCGGACTATACAAGGCTGGTCAGCGTCAACGCCAGTCCTTCGCAGAGGCCAAGGCGCGACTGCGGGCCTGAATATTCAGTATGCTTTGCTCTATCCGGCCCGCCTGCGGGTGGTATTTCAGTCCAAGACCCAATTCTTTAACACCCCGGAAGAAGTCTTTGCCTGGACTGATGAGACGGTCCAGATCAGGGTACACACTCCCCCTGGTCGAGACTCGGATGCATCCTCCACAACTGGGCCCCCTCGGACCCCGCGACGGTCACGGAGCAGGAGCAACTGGAGATCTCGCACTAAGAAAAATCCTCCTTCGGACGCGGGAGCGGCCGGGGCCGCTGGGACAACAGACTCTCAACCTCCGACATTATAAGCTCCGAGGGATTTGGCAACCTTTCTATCAGGAGTCAGAGTGGTGACTGTGCTCCTCCTCAATGTAGACGGTGTTTGCAGA
This sequence comes from Lissotriton vulgaris, assembly GCF_964263255.1. NCBI lineage: Eukaryota > Metazoa > Chordata > Amphibia > Caudata > Salamandridae > Lissotriton > Lissotriton vulgaris. Next base: position 643,247 of record NW_028248729.1, read on the forward strand.
CTGCAGTTTGAGATGCCGGCTGTACAAGTAACTTTGTGGTTTGGGAACCGGGCGGGGGGATGACATAAGGAGGGCGGACTCGACCCCTAAGTTTACAAGGGTTTGTTAGTGGGGGGTAGGTTGGGACTGTGTGGGTAGTTTTTTTGGGGATCCATTGGGATAGTGAGCACCAGACCTCCCGTTGGGGGCTGGCGATGACCTATACCACGACAGGTACTTCAATGTTGTTGAGGAATGGGGTGGGGGGAGGAAGGGGTGTTTGGGGGTAGTTGGGACTACGGGAACCGGGGGGGGGGTGTTGTGAGGACAGTTGGGTGGGGGGGGAGGAGGGAGAGGGGGTGGGGGGTGTTGGGGGGGTAGTTAGGCTAGACACAGTGTCTGCGCGAAGTTGGCAACAACAATGTATGTGTGTGTGGCTCCGAGAGCCCGGGCCATTGATTTTCCTCCCTATTGACAATGGCTGACGTCCAGGGAGCGGGCCGTCCGCAGGAGATGCTACGGGTGGTGAGTTGGAACGTCCGGGGGATGCTGGATAAAATCAAACGAGGGGCGGTGTTGAGGCTGGGGAAAAGGGAACGGGCAGACGTTCTCCTCCTGCAGGAGATGCACCTCCAAGGCACTAAAACCCTCAGCTTACAGCGATATGGCTATCAGCAAGTGTTTCATGCAGGCTTTGCGCGGGGGTCCCGAGGGGTGGCAGTTCTGGTGCATCGCAGGCTCTCCTATGTGCATGAGACGCAATGGGTCGATGCCCATGGTAGATATGTGTTTGTTAAAGATACGATTGGGGATGAGCCGATGGTTTTTGGTAGCATGTATGCCCCACCCCCGCTGCAAGAGGCACTCATTGAAAAGCTGTTTGAGGTGTGGGTCGAGATTCCGAATGTACTGGCGATTGTGGGTGGTGATTGGGATGACGTGATGGATGGACGGATGGACCGCTATAGGCCCGGTGGGGGGCTCCCAGCAGACACCCCTACAAGACTTAGCGGCTTGGCTCAGGGAATGGGATGGATTGATGCGTGGCGATACCAGCATTTCCAAAGCCGCGAATACTCCTATGTCTCGGCTGTTCACGGGTCCTTCTCTAGGCTAGACTACCTGTTTATTCCATCTCCCAGGATAGCGAGAGTTGCCTCTACGTCTGTGCTCCCTCGTGGGATCTTGGACCACTCTCCGGTGACGCTAGATCTCTCTTTGGATAAGAGGCGACAGCCCTTTAGGTGGTGCCTATCTACGTGGCACCTACAACAAGACCGCTACCGGACACATATCCGGGAGGCCATTTCTCACTATTGGGATGAAAACGATAAGCCTGAAACGGACGCCGTGACCCAGTGGGAGGCTCTAAAACCTGTAATCCGGGGGGTTGACATTGCCTGGTGTGCAGGAGCCCGCAGGACCCGTAAGAATGATATAGAGGAAGCGGCGAGGCGGGTTGGGGACTTAGAGAGGGACTGTAGCACTAACGACACGGTTGAGGCGGTCGGCAGCTGCTGTTAGCACAGCAATCATATTCATCCCTGTTGCTGAACGAGGCGCACCAGCTATGGCTAGCTACGCAGAGTAGAATCTATCAGTGGGGGGATAAATCCAGTACCATGCTCTACAGACTCTGCCAACACACTTTCCAGACTCAGACTCTGCCGGGTATTCGTGATGAGCGGGGAAATCCCGTGACGGCCCCGGAGGACATAGCGGCCAGCTTCGCACAGTACTATGCGGCCCTGTATGCCCCCCAGGAGGTCCTCCCTGCGGAGGACGTGGACAAATTTTTGGCAGACCTTCCGCCACGTGCGCTCTCGGACGAGGGGCGCGATCAGTTGGTGCTCCCCCTCACGCTGGAGGAGCTGGGTGTGGCACTTGGGGAGTTGAACACTGAAAAGGCCCCCGGCCCTAACGGGTTCCCGTGCGAATTTATGAAGACCTTTCATCTCCAGCTGGAGGTGCGGTATAGACTGGCACTAGAGGCGGCCAGGGAGCGAGGTCGCCTCCCGGCGGACTGGCGACACGCTGAAATTGTTGTCTTCTGCAAGCCCGGGAGACCCCCCGAACGTCACTCATCGTACAGGCCGATTTCCCTATTAAACTTTGAGGCAAAGATCTTAGCGAAGGCCCTGGCCAATCGCCTCCTTCCCTATATCACAGATTTATTCCACCCCGACCAGGCAGGGTTTATGCCCCATAGGGCGACGAGACACAATATTCGCCGCGCACAGGTAGTGGTGGAGATGGCCCGGGCTGCTGGGATACCGGCGGCGCTCCTGTTAGCCGACATTGATAGAGCGTTTGATTCCCTCAGTTGGGTATATCTCCAGGCGCTTCTGTCCCGCCTCAATCTTGGGCCTCCCTTTCTCTCATACCTACGGCTGCTATATAAGGACCTGACGGCGTCTGTGAGAGTGGCGGGAGTGGTGTCAGCCCCCTTTTCTCTCGGACTGGGTACCAGGCAGGGCTGCCCTCTCTCACCCTATCTATTTGCGTTGGCCATGGAGCCGCTGGCGGCGTGGGTGCGGATGGATGCACAGCTGCGGGGACTCGAGTGGGAGATGGGCCCATCAGATCGCATTGCACTCTATGCCGACGATGTCCTCTTCTTTCTTACGGACATAAATAGGTCTGGGCCTAGGGTTCTGGAGATCATGCGCGTATTCGGGGAGGTATCGGGCCTACACTTAAACGTGCGGAAATCCACGCTGTGGGTGCTGGGAGGAGGCGAGAGGCAGGGACTCTGGGCGTCCATGTTACAGGAGGCGGCTGGAGGAATTAAATACCTGGGCGTCTTTCTGACCGAAGTCTCGGGTGTGGCCTGGGCACGAAATGTGGTGTCCGTATGGGACCGAGTGCGATCGGACATGAAAATCTGGTCCAGGATGCCCCTGAATATTTACGGCCGCTCGGCGATATTTAAAATGGTGGCCCTCCTGCGCCTCCTATATCAGCTGCAAAACTACCCGTATCCCATAGCGCCGCAGTGGTTCCGCCAAGTGAACTCGGCGCTGAGTTAGTTTCTTTGGGCCGGAGGAGTGGCAAGAGTGGCTCTTCGCACCTGCTTTCTTTCCACTTACTGTGGGGGCCTGGCCACCTCGGACATTTTGTCATACTACCAGGCGTCCCAATTGCTGGTGCTAAATGAATGGTGGTATGGGGACCGCAATGATCCGGCCTACGTCCTTGAACGATACATGATGGATCCAGACACTTTGCATACCATCCTATACTCGGCGACGGTCAGGAAGAGGCTTCCCGTGGTCACCCAAGTGATCTTCCAAGTGTGGCGTGGGGCTCTGCGCTGCATGGGGTGGTGGAACAAGCTAACGAGAGAGACCCCGTTGTGGCAGAATGGGCGACTACCGGCACTAGCGTCCCTACGGGGATTTCGGGGCTGGGACGCCATCGGCATCTCCACGCTGGGGCACGTCATGAAAGGCACAACCCTTAAGTCGTTCCAGGCCTTGAGTGAGGAATATGCTATGCCCAAAACCCAATTTTTCAGGTACCTGCAGCTGCGACATGCCCTATCCCCCTCCTTGGTAGGTCTGGAGTCATTGCCTGAGTTTAGTCCCCTTGAGGCTAAGGTGTTTATGGGGGAATTGGAGGACAAGAAAATTTCTAACAGATATCAAACCCTGGTCACGCACTGCTCCTCTTCCCTTGTCAAACTGCGCTCTGTGTGGGAGGGGGATGTTGAGGCTTTTGAGGAAGAGGACTGGAGGGAGGCCCTGGAGGCCCCGAGGGGTGCGGTGATAGCCATGAGATTACGATTCATTCAATTTAAATACTTGCACAGGGCCTATTACACTAGAGACCGACTGTGGAAGGCTGGTTTGATTGCCTCCCCTGAGTGTTTGAGGTGCGAACGGGCGGTGGGTACATTTCTTCACACAGTATGGTCGTGCGAGAAGCTGTCGAGGTTTTGGATGGGTGTCTGGGATTACTTATCTGAAGTGTTGGGCTGGGACCTCCCCCGATCGCCGCAGTTAGGCCTGCTACATATCATGGAACAAGTTGGGGGCAACATTTATAAACGTCACCTATTAGTCCTGGGCCTTGTAGTGGCCAAATGCGATATAGCCCGGGCCTGGAAGGATCCCAGGGCCCCCTTGTTGGAAGTGTGGAGGAGGGGATTGGACTATTGTATTGGGGTTGGAGCGTCCAGTGTTTGAGGCCAGGGGCTGCCCCCGGAAGCATTTTAAGATATGGAAGCGATGGGCGGACTATAGAGGGCTGTGGCTAGAGCCTCCCGAGCCGCAAGACGTTGGAGCAGAACATTTACTAGTGGACCGTGGGTGAAAAGGAGCACGCACTGTTAGTGATACGATAACTTATGCCTTTGGACTATGTAGACACTGTGTGGGGATGCGGGTGGGACCCGGGAGGGAGAGTAGGGAGGTGGGAGTTGGGGGGGTTATTCTATTACCAAATGCTGATTGGACTGAATATATGAGATGACTCATTATTTGCACACTGGTCCTTTGATATGTTGAGGGACAGTGTCCCATATGTAACTCGTCAGCAAAAATAACAATAAAATTTGTTCTGGAAAAAAAAAATGGTCCGACCAAATCCCAGGTATCGGTGGATATACTGTGATATTGGGCAAATTTGAGCAGATCAGGTCCAGGGTATGACCTGCTTTATGAGTAGGGGCCGAGACGTGTTGAATCATATTGTATCCTATTAAATTGGTAATAAAATTATAGCTGTGTGGACATGCGATATCGTCCACATGTAGATTGAGATCCCCTAAGACAGTAAAATTAGCGTACCGTATACTGGCTTGCGCAATGTAGTCAGCAATGCTCGCCATATCCGCCGCGCTGGAACTCATGGTCTATAAAGCAGGAGGCCTGAGCAGGAGGAAGTTGCTGAGGCTTTCTACAAAAAGATAGCCCTTCCATTGAATCCGCTAGTTCGAAGGGGGCTGGTGTAACCTCCCATTTGGTTTACAGCCTTCACTGTATTCGAAATGCGCCAGTTGACTAGACTCCCACTTTTCCTTAACCCTCTCTCTCAGGATTCCTAGCAAATCTGTCCTTAACTCCATTAGCTCTTGAAGGACCCTTTCATTTGGACATTTCTACCAGGATTCACCATATCTGCCTCCAGCTGACTGATCTTCTTCTCCAAGTCTGTAACCCTTCCATAATATAATCTTCTTTTTTTCGCCCCCAAGGATCCCAATCTCCCTTGCAAGAATGCCTTATACGCATGCCAAACAATCTCTATCCTGGTTGATCCCAAATTCTTCTTGAAAAATATTTCTATCTCCTCCTTCAAAGGCTCTAGAACTTCCTAATCAGAGAGTACCGTGTGATCTAACCTCCAATTTCAACCCGATATGCTGCCCCCTAACGCCAGCCGAAGTGTAATCGCTGAATGATCAGAAAGGTGTACTCCAACATGGCCCACCTGAACCACTGAATCAACCAGCCTATAATCTACCAAGAAGTAATCAATTTGGGATTTATGATTATATTTTTGATTATAGAACGTAAACCCTGGCTGCTGTCCAGACCTAGATATCCAAATATCGCACAGCCCTGGCTGGGACATCATCACCTTAACTCTGTTTGACATTCTAGGATTCACAGCAGCTCTACTCCTTTCAGATCGATCTAACTTGTAGTCTAACACAGTATTAAAATCTCCTGCCATAATGAACTGTCCTGAGAAATTCAATACCTCCCTAGCCAAGTCGTTTAAAGGACCTATATCGTCCTGGTTTGGACCATAATAGCACACCACAACAAACATTTGCCCTCAAATCTTTAACTTAACAATCAACCACCTTCCTCGTACATAGGCTGCTTTCTCCTCAACTGAAATGTTTAAACCCTGCTTAATTAAGACAGCAACCCCTTTTGTAACAGCTGTCTGAGGAGTATAGACTGCATGGGCCAACCACCGCTGGGACGAAAAAAGTTTCTTACTTTCATCCCCTGACATATGAGCCTCCTGTAGTATTATTATTTGAGCCGAAGAGTCCCTCAAATATTTCAAAATCAAATCCCTCCTTCTATTCACACACATTCCATTTATATTCCAAGATAGGATTCTCAGCTCTTTTGAATTACCCCCGCTCATCCCAGCCTAAGCCAATAGTCTTGCACACCCTAACTTCCTTTAAGAGCAAAAAAGCTTTTGAGGAATTTTTTCCCATTTCCCTAACCTCCCCTCCCCAACCCCAAAAACCAACTAGAAAAACCCCCTTTCCCCGGAAAACCCATCCTGATTACCCAAGGCCATATGGCCCTATGAGTGCCCAAAACCGAACGGTGTGTGTAGAAAACATTACACCTTAATTGAGAATTGTGACGTACCTACCTAGAGTCCCTTTTTTATTTATTTATATATATATATATATCTTTAAAACAACCTAAAAAATCCAATTAACACAATATAGAACCATAACCCCACCTACGTTACGTGCCCCCAGATTGGCACTGTTCCAAAAAGCTATCAACCTCATCAACGGAGCGGAGAGAGTACATCTTATTGTTCCACATAATCTTTAAAAACGCTGGGAATTTCAGCTGAACCGAAGCTCCCAATTTTCTCAGCGGCTCAATCCTCTTACCAAGCTCCCATTGTCTATTGGCAGCTACTGAAGACAAATCTGATCTTACCTCTACCTTAGCACCATCTGCTTCAATCGTTTTTTTCTTAAGGGCGCTTGCCAAAACCTTTTCTTTCAAAGTGTATGTCAAAAAAATAATCACGATTATCCTAGGGTTAGCACGGTTCGAGTTCAACCTGAAAGGATCACGATGCACTCTCTGAATATCCCTAGAGATCTCCTCCTCTGTCTTTTCCAACTGCAGTTCTCTCTTCAATAACTGCACTACATACTTCCTAATAGCTGTACCATGTTTGCCTTCCGGAAGTTTTAAAATCTTCAAATTATTTCTCCTCTGCATATTTTCCAACCTTTCTACCCTTTCCTCATGTTCTCTATCCTTATTATTAATTGCCTCTAGTTGTGCGGCAGCTTAAATCATCCATTTTTTCTCTAACACGCTACAGGCCGCTCTAATACTGTTCTGATTCGACTCAGAGACTTCAAATCTTCTATGCATCTCCATATTCATTTGTTTAAGCAAGGTAATAACTGAGGGGTCGCTGCTCTCTGGTTCCAGTACTGCCTCCAACCCTAGATCCCTCTGATCAGACTTCTCCCCTCTGCACCTGATATATTCGGAATACTCAAGCTGCCAGATGGAACCATAGCCCCAGGAGTACTTGAATCACCAACATTAGGAGGCAGAACCTGCTGTTCTGAATTTACAGTCAGTCCATGCTGTAGCTGCGGGGCCTGATCCACATCACCCATATCAAATGACAGGACCTGGAAACGATTGGGGCTCACGTGCTTAGACCAGTCAGCCAACTCTATATCTAAAATCTCCTCCACAACGTCCCTGACACACCCCGAACGGCTCTACGTGCTCAAATAATTTTGTTTAACACTGGGGGTATTACTGAGCCAGCTGGCTTTAAAGGTGATTTACCTTTTAATATCAAGGTCTAGGGCACAACTTTAAAGAATGAGCTAAGTGAGGGAGTTGTCTTAATTTTGCGCTCTAATGAGCCCCCCCCCCCTCTCCAGCTTCTTGCAGCTTTTACTCTCCTTAATGTTTTTTACCATAGATTTGGCCTTAATATTTACCACCCTTTTATTGCTGGGATCGGGCGAGCCTATTTGATTTAATGAAAACTTCTCTGACCCCCTCCCCGCACTTCTCAGGGCGTATCTAGAGACCCCACTCAAACTTCTTGCCACCTGGGATCCACCCCTTGAGCTACCCGACTCTGCCTGAACTTCAATAATGTTAGCCAGACCCTCCTTGCTCCGAACCTGCACTGTGTTTGCAGCGTTCTCCGTTGTTACCTCGCTTGGGCTGAATGCCTGCCTGCCTGTCCCACGACCTCCACCTCGAAACACAATATTGGCTGCTGCCCGGCGACCCCTGCCGACCTCGAACGCAGCTCTCCCCCAGCTGAGCTACGCTTGCCCTGCTGACTCCACCTCCTCCTCCTCCCGTGTCTCAGAGCTCCCTATGGCCGAACCCGCTATGCACTGCCACCGCCGCTGTTTTCTTAATTGTAACACCTTTAGAAACACGAAAATAGCACAAAGTTGCACTTGCGCTCCGTTCCGCTCCTTTGCCATCTAATCACCGGACCCCGCGAGGCACATCAAAGCCTCATTTCACACCGCCGCTTCACCGACACTCGCAGCCTGCAACTAGCCGGCTGCCAGCTTCTGACTGTCTCATAGCTATTCGACACAGAATGTAAATCCATTCTGTTATGCTGTAATCCAAGACCAAATATATTTCTTACCATACAAGGTCGGAATACAAGCATTTCCCATTTCCTATGCTGTTTCACAGGAATACTCTTGCTCTGGAAATTCAGGCAGAATCTTTGCTGAACTGCTCAACCCAATATGAGAAACCATGTACTCAGTATTTGCAAAATCTGCCCGATTCCCTTTCACATGGCTAAAGCATTGCTGTCCTTGCCTGACTTGGGCATTTCCATTTTCATAGCTTTATTCGGATAAAAACATCCATAAAAGAAAAAATATTATACATCAAAACACAGCAAATAATGGTAATTTAAAAAGGAAAGTACACTAAAATACACAGTACTTTACAGGACTATTCAAATACAATCATACAGTATTCATGGAGTTACGAGCTCGGACAGTAGTCTTCAAAAAAGCCCCCACACAGATAATTAACTCATCATCACCCAGTTCAAGAAGAGTCCTATATACTTCTTCATAATCTACATGAAACCCCCTCTTAAACCAGCATTAAAAATGCAATAGGTCTCGCCTTTTATTAAGTTAAAGCCATTTGCTTTGCTATACAATACCATTAGCAAAGCAAATAGCTTTAACTTAATCAAAGGCGAGACCTACTGCATTTTTAATGCTTGTGCTAAATGGTGGCCTGCCATTGGAAATTAGTTTTTTTTGTTGACGCCCTTTCACCTTTTTGTCCGGCAAATCCAGACAGGGTCGTGTGTTCCCTGTGCTGTTGTTTAACCTGAGGTGTTCATTTAAGGGTTGTGTACTCTGTAATGTTGTTTAACCTTAGTTGTGCGTTGAAGGGTCAGATATCCTGTGCTGTTGTTTAACCTGAGGTGTGCGTTAAAGGGTTGTGTACCCTGTGTTGTTCTCCCTTTTAGACTGAAAGCCTCATAACATCGATATTGAGCTTTCAAGTAAAAGCTTTGTCACAACACGTATCTTCTTCCTCTGCACTGTGTCCTCTTCAACAGGATCCTATCCTCGTTGCCAGTTTTGTAAGACAGGACTCAGAGGATAACATTAATTAGAGCTTTATTCAGCACGTTACAATGACCCGGCACCTCCATGATATCCGGCAACTGTCTGCTTCAGAGCTTCTCAGAATCCACACACACCAGATTCCAGAAGTGGAATCATCCATGTTGCGGGGAAACAGCATCACAGTACCAGGGTGAAAATATACAATACAGAACATAGCACTGGGAGTAGAGGCTCGACTTATCAGCGCAGCACCCTCAAGATGCAGGTGTCTGTTTACAGTGCAGGGAGCTATCGTAAAGAAGCTAAAAGGAAACATGCTTATTTATTGTTAATTATTGTTATCGACGGTGACAGCTCCACCTATATGAAATACTTGTATAGTGCTGGGATATGACTTCAAACTTGTGACCGTCACAACTTAATTTTACATTGTAGCCTGAGGCAGCTGGTCTCACGGTGAAAGGCGCAGCTTTTATTTGGAATTCTAGTTTTCCACACTGAACTGTTTGGACACTCGGTGATAGGCCCACTATCAGGCTGTGCCACTTACATTGTGTAGTACTCGGGGTTCATGGTCTTGATGATGTCATGATGCAATGTCATGTCGGAATGTTGTGGGTGCGGGATTCTACCCGAGTAAGTTGCTCTGTGGCCGGGGAGGGGAAAATCACCCTACATTATTGGTGTCTGTTACTAAAGGAGTTCTACCTTTACAACTAGTGTGGTGCAGTCACTTCAACATTTTGGCAACAATCGCCTGCCACATGTTGTGATTGACACCAGACTATGGTGTGAGTGGAGTTGGTGCTGGGGCCAGCAGCAGCCGCTGGGTGTGTGTCGCATCTAAAGGAATTTTGAGACATGGGTAGCATTGAAAAAGGTGTTTTAAGTTGGTGCTTCCAGTCAAGATTTATGTCAGGTGGCCGAAGAGAGGAATGGGCACGTTTATTTTTTGCATGCTGTGTCTGCCTGCTGTATCTGCAGTGTAACATTGCCTCATGCACCGAGGCCTCTGCTGAACTGCTGTGTCAGGAGGGCTACACTACTGGCCTTATACTGTGTGAAGACTGCATCTGAGAGGATGTGCATTTAGGGACCGAAGTGTGACCGGGTATCGCTGTGAGTAACGGGTGCATCAGACTGTCTTGCTTGTGGTGTCTGCCCATCGTAGCTGCTGAGATATGTTTCCTCACAAGGCCTCTTCTAAAGAAGGGGCATAACAAACACCCCGCAACCCCCGTGGTGCGGGGGGCCCTCTCAGCTCATCTCTAGAGAGCTTTGCGAGGTTTGCTCTAAAGCAGCTGCAGTGTGCAGCCTGCTCTGAGCTCCTCGTGCTGACCCAGGACTGAAGAGAAACAAAGTTACAAGTTACATTGTTTCTCTTCAGTCACAGCTGGGCCCTGAAAAAGGATGGGGGTGGGGCCCTCAGAGAGATCTCTCTCCACAGGGCTCTGCTCCTCTGAGAAGGGACGAGGCAGCTCAGAGCTGACAGTGTCAGGAGAACGTTTGCCGCTCAGGACCAGGATCTGCTGGGACACATTGGAAGGTGAAAGAGCTAGATTTCATCAAGATTATTTTTGTGCTTCAGATAGACTGTATTTAAAGTGCCGCAGATTTTGGTGAAAGTGGAAAACACATGGCACATGACACATGAAATGAGGCCTAGTCAGTCTGAAATGCTTGTGCTGAATTGACTTGTGTTTTTGCAGTGTAGAGAAAACTCCTCATTAGATTTGAAGATAAAATAGAATGTGTGTTCTTTCCTCCCAGCTCCTATCCCTTGTAAATTACACTCCCTGTTTCCATCACAAGAGACTTTGGCTTTGTTGCATATTTAGACAAAAACATATTCAGTTCGTAACACATCTTTTTAGCTCTCGGCCTGATCCAGCGCATGCGCTGGTCTGGCCGAGACTTTCGTAGGTGCTCTGAGAAACGCTTCTTTTGTGGCGATCGGCTCACTATCACGCGCACAAGCGCGTGCTGTTGCTGAGCCCTTGATCGAGAACACTTTTACTTTCGCTGCCGCTTCGTCGTGTGCCTTTCACGGCCATGCAGCAAATGCTTGTTTTACTTGCCAGCATTGTGCACAAAAAAACACACTTTGCTCAAAGACGGAGATTGTATCCCAAGACTTAATGAGGCATGCCTGGGTCTCCTCTCAGTTACAAAAAAACCAAAATCCACAATGTTTACACTTTTGCTCTTTCTTTGCTGCTGCTGTAAGTTGTTTTAAATGGTATCCTAAAAGCTGCCACTGAATATTGTTGGGTGGCGGCTCTACAGTCACCGAGGGAAGTAAGTAAAGACACGACCGCAGATAGGCGCCTTGCAACATCTAGGTACTTGAAGTAAGAACCAGAGGTGGGCGATAAATGAAGAAGTATATTGGTCCTAATAAATTGTGTTTTGGCGACTGTCTTTGCGAAATGTTGGCCGTTCCTGAGTAATGCTTGCACAATTTCACTTGCATACTGATGGCAATTCTTGACATATCGTACTCAGTGTTAGCATACCTGGGCGTTGTTTTCACTGGTCCAAAAGTGGTCATTTTCACTGTGGGCATTCATGTCAAAATGGTGCCCAGCCCTTGGATAAAGCTTCAAATGGATAATTACGGGTATCCTGGGCATTTTTATAGTCATTGCTATTGCTCTCCGAGGCTATTTGAAGTCTGAGACTGCTGCTATAACCTTTCTCCATCCATCCATGCAGGCCCTTGCCTATTCCATGTACGCGCTCGTTTATTCTCCCCTTCATCCACGCATGTACTCAGTCTTTCGTTCATTCACCAATACATTCAATCATCCATTGAGTGGTTTCCACATTCACTTACCGAACCACACAGCCAAACTTAACAATCAACAAATAAACACTTTCATTCCTAAAGTAGCCAAATCTAGCTCTCTCACCGCTTTTCTTACTTGTTACAGATTTAAAAGTAACCAGACTAAATAACTTCTTAAAATACTTATACAGTCACCACATAGGTCTATTGGAGTGATTTGAACGCACACCTGTTTCAATAAGATGGTTTGCATGTGCTTTCGTGAAAAGGTTAAATTGACCTTTTCTGCTTTTAACAATATGTAGAAGAGTTTCAATATTGTCTTGCTATTATGACGGAATTCAACCCCATAACTGGGCGTCACCCGTGTAATATGCAGATTAATTATTTGAGGGCATATCATTGACTTGCTAAAATTAGTCGTACATAATTATGAAAGCAGTGTACTTCAGTACTGTCTGATGATTTAGCCCGAATTCCTTTTCTGTTATCAGTTTTTGTCTGTATATTTAAAAATGCTATTAATATCTGTACTAATGTTACTCGGTCTTCATGAAACTAGAATATAGAATACACTCTATACGTGATACTCCCGTTACTGGTGGCTTCAAAACAAATCTATTGGTCCATATGAGAAGCATGAGAAAAGCTCCACAAGGCCACAATGGCAAACACCTCGTTAGTGTATGACAAGCCGAAGAGAACACAGTTAACCTATAGGAGCAGAGCATCAGGCATCCTTACCGTAGTCATGGTTTCTTTCCCTGTAGCACGTGTGGCTGCCTAGTGTCTCCAATGTAACAAGCGCTGTTGCCTTGTGGCTCCGCTATAACACGTGTGGTTGCCTAGTGGGTCCACTGTAACACGCGTGGTTGCCTTGTTATTATTCTGTATCCTCGGTTCAATTCTTATTTGCAATGCAAACTTTATCTCAATAAGCATAAGTTGCTGTAACAAGCTGCACGTCCGCTATGTAAGCCCATTCATTTGCTTCGTATTGTCCACATAAGGTTGCAAGATCATAAAGTGGAGTTTTCAGAATTTTGAATAGTTTCTTGTTTGAAGATACTCTCTCCTGCGCACCCCACTCCTGTACTAAGGTTACGAATGACTTAGCACCCGTCTTTCAGAGGTTCTTGCACCCACCCAAGTCTGGCCTGGCACTGGTGCGTCCCAGCCTGGCACACAACGGGTGATCTCCGCACCTCCTTCTAGACCCCAGCTCACTACTGTTTGCAGTCTGTCACTCACCCCTCACCTCCCTGGTACTCACCCTTCACCTCTCAGGCCTGGCAGTCACTCCTCACACCTGGCACTCACCCTTCTCCCTCTCTGGCACTCAGCATTGACTCTCCGTCACATTCAACTGTCACCTCCCTGACGCTCACCCTCGACCCTCCTGGTACTCATACTTCCCCTCCCTGGCACATATCCTTCACCTCCCTGACGCTCACCCTCGACCCTCCTGGTACTCATACTTCCCCTCCCTGGCACATATCCTTCACCTCCCTGACGCTCACCCTCGACCCTCCTGGTACTCATACTTCCCCTCCCTGGCACATATCTATTCTAATCATGGGTCCCACTCTGCAACTCTGGGCAATAGCTTGCTTAATCTCCACAACGGCCCCAACAGTGCTGGGATGCCTGGCTTCACCTTGGGGTGCCGAGGAGTGGGCATTTCACAGAGAAAATCCAGGAAGGGTTCCACAGCGGTATGCATACAGCGCCAAGACGCCTCAGGGTATAAGTGCGCTATACAAGTACAAATTCATTCATTCATTCATATCCTTCACCTCCCTGACACTCACCCATGTCCCTCCTGGCGTTCACTACTTGCTCCCTTGGCACTCACTCTTCACCTCTGTGGCACTAGCCCTTCATCCCCCTGGCCTGGCAGCTACCCTTCACCCCTTGCACTCACCCTTCCCCGCCGGTTTCTCGTGCTCTCTCACTCGCCCCACGTTTCTCTTAGCTCTTCTGCAGCCAGATGGTTTACTTATTCTCTTATTTTCTTTACTCAAAAGTGATTGTACCCCCTGTTGTTTTCCTTATTATCCTTTAATACTTTGCCGCCTCTCGCTGCCCCCTCTACTAGCATATTTCTAGTGCCTATTTCTGCCTTTTCGTTATTTACGTCTCTGTCTCAGATTGCATTGCTAATAATAATGCAACACTAGCACCTGACTGCCTCAAACTAACTACACAACATAAAACAGACCACAGTTCTTCAAATCAGCCACAATACCCGAAACTGATCACAGTACGTGGATGTAACTGCAGTACGATATCTGAAACTGACCACAACACTTGAAACAAGCATATGTGGTACTGAGTGGTATTATGTTGTGTGTAGTTATGTTGTATTCAGTAGAGTGTAAATATGTGTTGTAAATATTTGTTGTGTGAATATGTGGTATTGAGTGATTTGATGTGGAGAGTATTTATGTTGCATTGATTAGTGTGTAAATATGTGGTTTGTAATTGTATGGTACTGAGTGGCATGAGGGGTGTATTTATGTTGCATTGAGTAGAGTACATAACTGCAGTCAACATAATACCACTCAGTACCACATAATTACACTGTATTCAATGCAACATAAATACTCTCCACATACCACTCAGTACTACATTATTGCACGTCACATACTCTCTACTTAATGCAAGATAAATTTACTCCACACAATACCACTCTGTGCCACATAACACAACACATAATTACACTGTACTCAATGCAACATAAATACTCATCTTTCACTCAAGTTCGTGCTATATAAAAAAAAATAACAAGTGCAATACAATAGTTCTCACATGACTGAATCTTTGAGCTGCTAGTGTTGCATTATTATTAGCAATACCGACAGCTCAAACTTTTATAATGCATTGCAAATGCTTGTTATAATGTGTATTAATTAATGTACCAACACCACACGTGGGGCTAAAGCATTTTGCATGAAAAAGCTATCTAAAACATTAGAGTATGTTGCTATAAGTATGAATCAACTGATTGTGCTTTGAAAATCCACACTGGTTCATGTTTTATGCGATGTTGTACATTGCACATTTTTGCATGTTGTGCACAAATAATAGAAACGCTGCTTTAAAATGATTAGCTTTTTGCTAGGTAATGAATAATACAAGGTATTAGTATGGGGAGGTAAACATAATGGATTTTATGTCATGAATTAATGCTCTTTTATGTTTGGTTTGTTGTTTGGGCCTATCATAAAATGGCTTCCTGGGAATCCAGCAAGGCTGAGAATTTTGCTGAATTTTAGAGCACGTACAGATTATACCAGCTTGCCTCATGTGAAGACCTGTTCAAGGCCACCGTGAACTGTAAATTCTTGATATTCTGTCAACGTACCAGTGCTTGTGGAATGTGTCCTTCCTGCGTGCAATGTCACAGGACGGAGGAAACTGGACTGAAACATTTTTTCCTATTAAATGTTGCTGAAATATATGATTGTATTAAGCATTAACGTTTTCTTTGTTAAAACCGGTATGGGTTGGATTTGCCAATGTGAACAGGATGGTGATACCCTCATGTCATCTATGGTAACCAATCACAGTGCGAGTTTCTCTGAATCTGAAACCATTATTAGTGTAGTCTGCCAAGAATTAGAGTATACCTAATGACCCCATAGTGGGCGTGTTTGCCTTAAGCCTTAGCTTTAAGGGAGAGGAGAGGCAGCAGATGAGGCCAGACATCATATGAGTTAGGTACGTGATTGTCGCGGGTGCAGATTGCGTCCGAGGAGAGTCAGAGGGAGGTGGGGGCTTTTTGCTCATATTTTTTCAGAGACTCCTTCTACGTCATATGTTTGGCAAGGCAGATCACATTCCTCTGTGGTCTGTGAAGGAGGGGCTGTCTTGCTCCTTGTGTAGCTCAGAGTGGCAGAGAGGAACAGGCCAGGGCAAAAGGTAGATTTAGAATGCTAAAACTTTTTATGCTTTGACTAATTAACTCATTTTTTAAAGGATTTATTTGTCTTATGCATTTATTTCTCTTTATGGGAGATCTTTGCCATTATTAATTATTGATTAGCCTTGCAAACTCACTCTTGAATGATATTTCCCTGAACTATTTAAAGAATTCTGACTGACATTTGATGCCCTATTCCTTTCCTTTATGGAATGCTTTGTATGCAACCTATAATATGTTCTGTATTCATTTAATTTTTCCTGTTTTCGAAATTCTGTAACCTGATTGATATTTGACTAATGAATAAAAGTTAAGAAAAACTTCACTTTTAACTAAGATTTAAACCCTTTAACCCCTTTCCTGCTGGCCCGTTTCCGCCGCTGTGCGTTAAACAAAAGAACAGGGGCGGGCCATGACGAACCCCAGCCGTCATCAGCACACGAGCACCGTAGTGCATGACGGCTGGGGTTCGTCATCAGCATGGAAGGGGTTAAAATACTCACTAACTCTCTTTATTGGCTTAAATATTAATTGCATGTTTGATTTTTCATGTTTATGTAAAGTCTCCTGAAGGTAATATAGAGTGGCAAGGGCCCAGTACCTTTACAGTGGTAAATTAGAGGTAAATGAGGTTTTGAGAACATACCGTGAAATTACCGCTGGTTCAAAGGTAAACAAGCATTTGCAATGCCATTGGTCTCGCATTTGTGACAGTTAGAGCTATTGACGTTGTAAAGGACATTGTATTTTACCTACGCGTTTTCTCTTTGGAGTGGAGTGAATGTCTGTGGTGTCAAGTGGACATATGTGGTTGGGATTGGATTAGTTGTGGAATTGTGTTATGTTGATTGGATCTGTGTAGTGAAATAATGTGGCATGGTGTGCAGTGTAATTATGTGGATAGTAATTGTGTGGTATTGCATGTACTGGAATTATGTGGAGTGGGATTGTGTGTCATGGAGTGGGAAAGTGTGTCTTGGAGTGAGATTATCTGAAATGGTATTTTGTGTTGTGTTGTGGAGTGGTATGCAGTGGAGTTTACTTATGTGGTGCGACGTGGGGAGTACGCTCTTTGTTGCCTCTTACCCTGCACCTCTGTTGTTATTCTAATAAACTGCTTTTAATGATATTTGCTGCTTTTTAGCTTCATTTGGTGCTATTTCGCGCCATTTGTTTAATGTTTTTACCTGATTTTGTGCGGTGTTTCCTACTTACTTTGCTGCTGTGTAGTTATCAGTTTCTTTACTTTCCCTGACTCATTGGTCTGCCGTGGGGGTTCACCGTTTGTGCAGAAAGAGCCCGGGAAAGAGTTGCTTTTGGTGCTCTATGTCCCTTAACGTCACTTTGTCTAGATGCCATTCTTGGGTTGGCAGTCTAGTTTTTCTCCGCCCTTACCCTCTTCCGGTTCCGGTGAAGGGGGCATTTTTATCCGATGCTTCCCGGAGCACGCAGCGGATGCGCGCAGCGGATGCACACAGCGGGCACGCCAAAGGCAAGCCCGTCTGCACCCATCCGCGCATGTCCAGGTCCGGGGGCTGGGCTTGCTGTAAGTTCCTCTAAAGATAGTATTTATCTGGGAATTAGGTACACGGGGGCCCAATTACTGATTTACCTGCACTTTACCGGCCCGTTGGCTCCACACGCGTGACCCTTTGGTCACCCCTCACCAGCCCATAAAAAACGGAGGGCACGCAACATTGTATTGTGTATCGGGTGTTGGCTCTGAAGCTGTGTCCCGCTCTCGGTGTCACCTGGAGTTAGCCTCACACCAACCCATGCGAGTGGCCCGCCTGGGGCAGCAGAGGTGCACTGATTAGAAGAAGATCGGACTGACCCAATAACTCACTTGTGCATCTGGTGTAGGGCAGCTCTCTCTGCACCGGGGACCTATAAACTTTGTCACACCCAGTGGGAACGCCCCAAGCTTGTATTAACCTGAGGAGCAGTCTTAGACATTTGCTTGATCGTCGAGGCCCAGGGGTGTAAGCTGTGAGACATACGAGGTGTTGGGATCAGACGGAGTGGTGGTGGGCCGACACGTGAACAAGCGGGGGCCCAGAACTAGGCGAAATACCTGCAGGCCTGATAAGTAAATCTGTGTCTGGGCGCTAGAGCGGACATTCTAAACCTTTCTGGGTGCATCAAGTGAACGGACTGCTGTAAGGAGGAGCACAACAAGGAGAACCTATCTGCTTCACGCAATAGTGCTATGAACGTGCTATGCTTGCTGCCTAAGTAGTTCACACTTGGGTCCGTCTGCAGGCACACTCACACTCTCAAAGCCTGTTTCGTACGCTGAAGACAGAGTACACGTACCTCAACTCAATGTCGCACAGCACTCGAGCAAAAACTGGACAAAAACTGGCACAACCGCGCAACTCCCATCATCCAAAACCAAACAGGCCAAGATGGCTGAACAAAACCCACTTAACCCTACTTCCGCCAAACTGGACGCCGGGCTCACAGCAGTAGAGAAATTAGGGGAGGCACTTAATCAAACGCGGGCCTCTCTGGAAAACAACATAGATAAAGTGGCAATTGATCGCACACAACTCCGAGCAGACCAACGAAAGCTGGCAGACCGTACCACCACAGTGGAAAATTCTGTTGCTGATATTACACCGAAAGTAACGGCCGCAGACAAACATGTGTAAAATCTACTGAACAGAGTGGAGTTTCTGGAAGATAGAGTTGAGGATGCTGAAGGTGTTGCTCGGTGCAACAACAACCGCATGGTGGGCCTGCCGGAGGGCAAGGAAGGAAGACACCCAACTGAGTACGCTGAGTCCTGGCTCTGAGCCTTGTTGCCAGAGGGAGCCCTCTCACCCCACTTTGTTATTGAACGTACGCATAGGGTGCCTGCATGACCCCCACCGGCGGGCTCTAATCCCAGACCGTTCAAAATACACCTGCTCAACTATAGAGATCGGGATGTGATTTTACGGGAAACCAGAAATATGCAAGATGTCCAAATAGACAACAACAAGATAATGTTCTTTCCTGACTATACCATGCAAGTGCAGAAGCAAAGACACTCATTCAAGGCATTGAAGAAGTGCTTGCTACAACACAACGTCAAATACTCCCTGTTGTTTCCAGCGCACTTAAGGGTAGCCGCAAATGGGAAGATGCATTTCTTCAATACTTCAGAGGAAGCAGAAGAATGGGTGAACACATACGCCCCACCGGGACCTGAGACTGCCACCTCCGGAGTGAGCAAATCGCTATCTGATGCCTCATCACGCTGCCGCCGAGTGAATCGTAGACGGAAGCAGCCGCAGCTTTCCCAATCCGTTGGACCAGACCCAGCTCAGGCAATACCTGAACAGCGAGCAGCCCTCCAGGCCGCCCCAGACATCAGTGGATGACAGACTGACGACACTGCTTCCATCTCCAGCCAACAGGACCAGGCTAGCAATGACGACTTATCGGACGACCTTCAGGACTCACAGGACTCTTGTGAACTGCCTAAAGTTACCCCACAAACGTCGGACAATATAGTTCAAATGGATCAAATCCGGTTAGGCTAGAGAGATGTAGCAGCAGACTCACTGTGAGGCACGCAAGTATAACCTGTTTGTACTTGAACTGTTTGGAAGGTCAGTGAATAGATAAACGTGATCAGGATTTAGTATTTGTAATGTGCGGGGGTGGATTGGGGGGTGGGCAGGGATTGGGGATACACTCAGTTACTACTCAACATACTTACATAAATGAGGGAACTATCTGGGAGACTTCACTACTGCTGGCTATGCCCTCTCTCTATTCACTCTTTACCTCCAGACGATACCGATTCATATTGAGGGCGGCACAGCTCTGGCTCGAATACCACTAGCTGGTAGCTTGGGGAACTCAATTATATTGTTTCAAAACTTGATACAAGAACAGTGCTGTGCGCAGCATACCCTCCATAGTCCTCGTTTAGATGTTGCGTCAAGGCATGGTTTTGGACAGCTGCTAGTTGTATGCTCGACCACTTGGTATTATCTATTTGTTTGTTTTTGTTGATGTTGTTATTTATGGGGTGTCGGAACGTGCCATCTGAGAAGACAGCGCAAACGCCATTGCAATTGCCAACGTGGGTACACCGTCGCTGCTCATTATGTCTGCCTCATTGGCTTGCCTTTTGCATATAGGATTGCACTAACCAAACGTCATGGCTTCGATTAAGATTGGTACCTGGAATGTGAGAGAAATACATACCCGTTCACGCAGATATCTCATATACTCCTATCTTAAACGCCACCGAGTACAAATAGCTTTCCTGCAGGAGACTCTCCCCCTAAAACAGAGATAGTACTTTTGCAACGTCGCTCGAGGGGACAAATCTATGCCACAAGCTATTCAGCGTTTGCTCGGGGAGTCATAATATGGGTCAGGCCAGGAGTCCCTTTTAAGGTGATAGATTCATCAATAGATGCAGAGGGGAGATATGTCATAATCAATGACATATTGGATGGTAGACAAATAGTTATTGCCTCGCTCTTTGCGCCCAACTCAGATCAGGGGGCTTTCTTTGATAATCTTTCAAGTGTCTTAGCGCCCTGGCGTGGTATCCCATGATACTGGGAGTTGACTGTAATAGTGTTCTAGATGTCTCACTGGACCGCTCGTTCCCTCCTCTTACAGGTACAAGTACATATGTTGCCATGAAGGCTCTGTCTAACTGGACAGTGCAATGGCGTTTAACTTATATATGGCGCCATAGAAACCCCTCCGACAAACAATATTCATATTATTCAGGAGCGCATGATTCGTATGTGCACCTTGACTGGTTCCTGTTGACTGATGACCTACTCTCGAGGGCATCCACAGCTTACTATCTGGGGCGGACACATTCAGATCACAATCCACACGTGCTGGAGTTGGCATGGGCGGCAATTGCAAAAACAACAAGTGATGGACTGAATGTGGATCAATGTCACACACTCCCCCAGTCAAAAGATCTGGGCCCAAATCCATCGTTTTTTTGCACTCCACACCACCCTGGGTTAGACAATGGCGATATGCAAATCAGCTCTGACCCTGTTGCCCCATGGGAACAGTCCAGTCCGAACTACAAAAGCCATGTCCTTCCCAGAACGGAATCAAGCATCCGAGGACCGGACCGGTTTCGAGGTAACACCTCTCATCAGCCCGGCTAGCTTGACTCCAAGTGGTGTGGAGTGCCTGGGACCCACGTCTGGGCATCCCCAGCGCACTTAGGGCGGCAATTGCAAAAACAACAAGTGATGGACTGAATGTGGATCAATGTCACACACTCCCCCAGTCAAAAGATCTGGGCCCAAATCCATCGTTTTTTTGCACTCCACACCACCCTGGGTTAGACAATGGCGATATGCAAATCAGCTCTGACCCTGTTGCCCCATGGGAACAGTCCAGTCCGAACTACAAAAGCCATGTCCTTCCCAGAACGGAATCAAGCATCCGAGGACCGGACCGGTTTCGAGGTAACACCTCTCATCAGCCCGGCTAGCTTGACTCCAAGTGGTGTGGAGTGCCTGGGACCCACGTCTGGGCATCCCCAGCGCACTTAGGGCGGCAATTGCAAAAACAACAAGTGATGGACTGAATGTGGATCAATGTCACACACTCCCCCAGTCAAAAGATCTGGGCCCAAATCCATCGTTTTTTTGCACTCCACACCACCCTGGGTTAGACAATGGCGATATGCAAATCAGCTCTGACCCTGTTGCCCCATGGGAACAGTCCAGTCCGAACTACAAAAGCCATGTCCTTCCCAGAACGGAATCAAGCATCCGAGGACCGGACCGGTTTCGAGGTAACACCTCTCATCAGCCCGGCTAGCTTGACTCCAAGTGGTGTGGAGTGCCTGGGACCCACGTCTGGGCATCTCCAGCGCACTTAGGGCGGCAATTGCAAAAACAACAAGTGATGGACTGAATGTGGATCAATGTCACACACTCCCCCAGTCAAAAGATCTGGGCCCAAATCCATCGTTTTTTTGCACTCCACACCCCCCTGGGTTAGACAATGGCGATATGCAAATCAGCTCTGACCCTGTTGCCCCATGGAAACAGTCCAGTCCGAACTACAAAAGCCATGTCCTTCCCAGAACGGAATCAAGCATCCGAGGACCGGACCGGTTTCGAGGTAACACCTCTCATCAGCCCGGCTAGCTTGACTCCAAGTGGTGTGGAGTGCCTGGGACCGCCCTAAGTGCGCTGGGGATGCCCAGACGTGGGTCCCACGCACTCCACACCACTGGAGTCAAGCTAGCCGGGCTGATGAGAGGTGTTACCTCAAAACCGGTCCGGTCCTCGGATGCTTGATTCCGTTCTGGGAAGGACATGGCTTTTGTAGTTCGGACTGGACTGTTCCCATGGGGCACAGGGTCAGAGCTGATTTGCATATCGCCATTGTCTAACCCAGGGTGGTGTGGAGTGCAAAAAAACGATGGATTTGGGCCCAGATCTTTGGACTGGGGTGAGTGTGTGACATTGATCCACATTCGGTCGATCACCTGCTGTGTTTGCATATTCCGCCCTAAGTGCGCTGGGGATGCCCAGACGTGGGTCCCAGGCACTCCACACCACTGGAGTCAAGCTAGCCGGGCTGATGAGAGGTGTTACCTCGAAACCGGTCCGGTCCTCGGATGCTTGATTCCGTTCTGGGAAGGACATGGCTTTTGTAGTTCGGATTGGACTGTTCCCATGGGGCACAGGGTCAGAGCTGATTTGCATATCGCCATTGTCTAACCCAGGGTGGTGTGGAGTGCAAAAAAACGATGGATTTGGGCCCAGATCTTTGGACTGGGGTGAGTGTGTGACATTGATCCACATTCGGTCCATCACCTGCTGTGTTTGCATATTCCGCCCTAAGTGCGCTGGGGATGCCCAGACGTGGGTCCCAGGCACTCCACACCACTGGAGTCAAGCTAGCGGGGCTGATGAGAGGTGTTACCTCGAAACCGGTCCGGTCCTCGGATGCTTGATTCCGTTCTGGGAAGGACATGGCTTTTGTAGTTCGGACTGGACTGTTCCCATGGGGCACAGGGTCAGAGCTGATTTGCATATCGCCATTGTCTAACCCAGGGTGGTGTGGAGTGCAAAAAAACGATGGATTTGGGCCCAGATCTTTGGACTGGGGTGAGTGTGTGACATTGATCCACATTCGGTCCATCACCTGCTGTGTTTGCATATTCCGCCCTAAGTGCGCTGGGGATGCCCAGACGTGGGTCCCAGGCACTCCACACCACTGGAGTCAAGCTAGCCGGGCTGATGAGAGGTGTTACCTCGAAACCGGTCCGGTCCTCGGATGCTTGATTCCGTTCTGGGAAGGACATGGCTTTTGTAGTTCGGACTGGACTGTTCCCATGGGGCACAGGGTCAGAGCTGATTTGCACATCGCCATTGTCTAACCCAGGGTGGTGTGGAGTGCAAAAAGACGATGGATTTGGGCCCAGATCTTTGGACTGGGGTGAGTGTGTGACATTGATCCACATTCGGTCCATCACCTGCTGTGTTTGCATATTCCGCCCTAAGTGCGCTGGGGATGCCCAGACGTGGGTCCCAGGCACTCCACACCACTGGAGTCAAGCTAGCCAGGCTGATGAGAGGTGTTACCTCGAAATCGGTCCGGTCCTCGGATGCTTGATTCCGTTCTGGGAAGGACATGGCTTTTGTAGTTCGGACTGGACTGTTCCCATGGGGCACAGGGTCAGAGCTGATTTGCATATCGCCATTGTCTAACCCAGGGTGGTGTGGAGTGCAAAAAAACGATGGATTTGGGCCCAGATCTTTGGACTGGGGTGAGTGTGTGACATTGATCCACATTCGGTCCATCACCTGCTGTGTTTGCATATTCGCCCGGAGTTGGCATGGGAGCATGTGTGACCACCAATCCCCCTCTGGCGGCTACAAGCAGACACCTTACTTGATGCACTGTTCCGTAAATGTAATTTACTATCTACACCACAGTTAGAATGGGATGCACCATCGCTGTTCATTATGTATGCCTCATTGGCTTGCCTGATGCATATACGATTGTACTAACTAAATGTCATGGCTTCGATTAAGATTGGTATCTAGAATGTGAGAGGAATACATACCCCATCATGCAGATATCTCATATATTCTTATCTTAAACGCCACCGAGTGCAAATAGCTCTCCTGCAGGAGACTCTCCTCCCTAAAACAGAGATAGTACTTTTGCAACGTTGCTGGAGGGGACAAATCTATGCCACGGGCTATTCGGCGTTTGCTCTGGTGGTCCTAATATGGGTCAGGCCAGGAGTCCCTTTTAACGTAATAGATTCATTCATAGATGCACAGGGAAATATATGTCATAATCAATGGCAAATTCGATGGTAGACCAATAGTTATTGCCTCGCTCTACGCACTCAACTCAGATCAGGGGACTTTCTTTGATAATTCTTCAAGTGTCTTAGTGCCCTGGCATGGTATCCCAATGATACTGGGAGGTGACTGTAATAGTGTTCTAGATGTTTCACTCGACCGCTCATTTCCTCCTCTTACAGGGACAAGTACATATGTTTCCATGAAGGTGCTGTCTAACTGGACGGCGCAATGGCGTTTAACTAATATATGGTGCCATAGCAACCCCTCCGACAAACAATATTCTTATTATTCAGGAGCGCATAATCTGTATGGCGCCTTGACCTGTTCCTGTTGACTGATGACCTACTCTCGAGCGTATCCACGGCATACTATCTGGGGCGGACACATTCAGATCACAATCCACACGTGCTGGAGTTGGCATCGGGAGCATGTGAGATCACCAATCCCCCTCTGACGGCTACAACCAGACACCTTACTTGAGGCACCGTTCCGTAATTTACTAGATACTACCATTACGCAGTACTTCGATGAAAATGCAGGCACGGCCTCCACACCGCAGTTAGAATGGGACGCTTTTAAGATGGTCATACAGTTTTGGGGCGCAAGCTGGGATGCGTAAGCAATTAGAGACAGAACTCATTGCCGTGGAGAAGGTGCTGGAGCTGGGCCAGCGTGAGGCCCCAGAAAGCTCTAAGGGAGCTCTTAACAAGGAAGCAAGAGGAAGAGGCTAGATTGATAGAGCGGCTGCGATGCCTAAATTATGCAGCACACTCAGCGCAAATACATCAAACAGGGGACAAGGCTGGCAGATTGCTATCTTGGTTGATTCGCCAAGACACAGTGACTTTGCCAGGAAACATCCATATGTACTCCCCAGGGCATCACAGTCTACACAAAAAGAGGCATACATGCTGCGTTTACGGCTCACTATGCCCAGCTATATAAATCCCAGCTCCAGACTACATCATATGATATTCAGTCATACCTCACTAACTTGTTGTTGCCACAGCTAACGCCAGCACAAAGAGCGGAACTCAACAACCCTATACTTTCAGAGGAAGTTAGGGACAACATTTTCTCTTTATCTAACGGCAAATCGCCGGGCCCAGATGGCCTGCCAGCCGAATTTTATAAGGCTAACTCACAGGTTCTGATACCATAATTGATAAAAACATTTGAAGCTGCCATTGAAGACTCAGCCTTAACAGTCACGCAAAATGAAACAACATTGGATTCACTCCTTAAACCTGGTAGACACCCAGAATCTCTTGGCTCGTATCGTTAATTAGCTTTATTAAACACTGAATACAAAATATTCGCATCCCTCCTGGCTAAGTGCCTAGCCCCCTTGGTGCGAACGATGATCCATCCTGACCAGAATGGCTTTGTCCCCACCAGGAACACATCCCTGAACATCTGCTGGCTTTTCAGACTCCAGAAATATGCCTTAGATAAGTGGCCGCGCTCTGGCTGTTTGGTGCTTGATCTGGAAAAGGCCTTTGACTCCCTAGAGTGGCCCTGCCTTGCAGCGGTCTTATGCAAATATGATGTGGGTGATCAATATATGCAGAAGATCCAGTTGCTTTCTCAGCGCCCCACCATTCAACTCCACCCAGGGAAGCTAATCTCCGATACAATAATGGTCAGACGTGGGAGAAGGCAGGGATGTCCTCTGTCGCCGCTGCTCTTTTCCCCTGCAATTGAGCCCCTAGCTGTGCTACTCCAAGCTAACTGCATAGATTGGGGAATACCGATGGAAGATGGGCTACACACAGTCTCTTTATATGCAGATGATCTGTTATTATATGTGCAAGACTTGTATAATGTTCCCCCCCCGTGATAGCAGCCATCTTCCAGCAATTTGAAAAAATGTCCGGGCTTCGAGTAAATTGGACCAAGTCAGGAGTATATGCATTCAACGAAAACTTGAATGTGACCACCATATCTATCAATGTGACCGATCTGCCCTGGTACTCAACCACGTTTCGATACCTAGGCATGTACGTGTACATATCCCCAGCTGATATACTGGAGGGAAATCTTAAGAGAGCCAGTTCTGCGGTCAAAGCACAGATGCAATTTCGGAAGACTTTGCCATTAAGTGTAATGGGTAGCGTTACTTTAAAAAAAATTATAATCCTGCTGAGACTGCTATATTATTTCTCAAACCTTCCAATATATGTCCCAGTGAAGATACTTCAGAACCTGGAAAGCCAGATGTGGGATTTGATTTGGAATAAAGGGAGGCCTAAAGTGGCACTTCGGAAGCTATACGACCCTACCAGCAGAGGCGGACTGGCAGTTCTAAATATGGAGTTATATTATCTAGCATCTCAATTGCAGTGGGTGACAAAATGGTTAAGCGGTAAAAACTTAGAAGATACTGCGACAGCGCTTCCTCAGTGGTCTCAGCCACAAGTCTGACATTTGTTTCACCCTGTGGCATCACTTCCCTGTCCTCCTGAAAGGTACATTGAACTTGCGCACAGATGTTATCGCAGAAGATTGTCCCTCACCGAGATAAGACTCCCTATGCTCAATCGTTACCACTGATGGGGACGCCCAGAGGCTGGGACAGAGTGCCAGATTCGGCCTTTATATGTTGGTAAGAAGGCGGGACTGGAAACAATGGGGGACCTGTATACAGAAGGAACGCTGCTCACGTTCGAAACTCAAAGGAATGACAATGGTGCTCCTGTGGAACAATTCCTTCTGTACAATGCAATAATCAGATCTTTAACGGCTGCATGGGGAGACATTGCAGAGGAATTACACACACATTTACTCCTACAATATCTCCATGTCATGGGAGAGGACTCCCATATAGTGCATTGGTTAGCGGAGGCCCTCTTCACGCACACATTGAAACCAGCAACTGCGCTCCGTGTGTGATGGGCAGTATATAGGGGGCAGCCGTGGACGGATGTGGAATGGGACAGAATCCTGGAAGGCTACACTCACATACCCGGAAGCTCTAAATTTAAATTGATTCAAACATATAAAATACACAGAGCATACCTTTTCCCAGACAAAATAAATTGGTACTTTAATACTGCCCCCTTCGCCTGCCCTAGATGCCTACTCGCAGACGCCAGTCTTTTACACATGCTATGGTCCTGCACCCAGCTCCAAACATATTGGTGTGCGGTCGTTGAGACGCTTGAGAGATGCACTGAGTCCTCCCAAGCGTACACTTGGAAGGCCTGCATACTGGGACTCTATGCACGAACGAAACGGAACAAGGTTGTCACTAGATTTAAAAATGTGGGCCTAATAGCAGCAAAGCACCTCATCAGTAAAAGATGGAAGTATAAAGTTAGGAGAAATCTATAGCAGTGTGGGTGCAAGCTGAAAGCACCACATTGCATAAAGAAGAAACTGCAGGACTGCGTAAGTATCATATTGCACAGCCCTGGGGTGCCATCCTACGTACCCTCGTGCCTCCAGATGGCAAAGAGGAAGGCATATCCCCGCAAGTGGCCAGTGGTGATGAAGCAGCTGCCACCTGATAGCTGACTACGTGCGACATCTGACAGCCTAGCCCATCATACTCATTCTAACATGTCTCCTTTACTGTCAGTTCGTACAGTGTCCGGGTATAGCTACTGCGATCATTTTTGCACTCACCTCTCTGGCAGCACATTAAGTAAATCATTGAGCTACGCGCACTCATAGCTATATGCGCACTACAATCCAACCACAGTCACTATTAGATGGCAGTCTTATCACCCCCTTTTCATTAGTAACATGTTCCCCTTTTTTTGTTTGTTTATTTAGGCATTTATAATTTATTTGTTGTTTTAATCAGTTCATGATTTTTATAAAGAAATATCTCTGTCCGATTGAGAATTGCCATTAGTATATTGTCACATAAATATTCGTAAAGGATCACTTTATAGCACCTGAAGAGTCGAATTGTCCCCCAGTTAAATATAAGAGATAAGCAGTATCACAGCTGTCGATCGCATGAATAATACTTGAAAACAGTGTTAGTGACTGGGGGCAACAAGAAGCAAATGTAGGCCCATGACGCTGACTTTCATTTCACTAAAATAATGCATATGGTGTTATTTGCTTTTGCTACACTCTCTCCTAAGGAGTCGTACAAGTACCTCTGCAACTTTGCAACTGACAGTGGTTTTCTTTTTCAAAACAAGATCAATGTATTGTTTTATGTCTGTGTGGATAAAATACAATAAAGATATTTAATAGAAATGGGGTGAAGTGTAGTTATGTGGAATGTTGTTACGTGGCATAGACTGGATTTATGTGGGGTGTATTTATGCAATATGGAGTAGAGCATGTGGAGGTAAATTATGTGGTACTGAGTGGTATTATGTGGAGTGTAATTATGTTGTGTGATGAATTGTGTAGGCATGAATTGTGGAATTGTGTGACATGTGGAATTATGTGGCATGGTATGGTGTATAATTGTGCGGAGTGGAATTATGCAGCATGCAGCATGTTGCAGAGTTGTATTTTGTGGAGGGTAATTATGTGTTTTGGAGTGGAGTGTAAATATGTTGTGTGGAGTATAATTATATAGGTTGAAATTGAATTATGTGTAGTTGAATTGTGTTGTGTGGAGTGCAATTATGTGGTTTGGAGTGGTATTAAGTTGTGTGGAATGTTATTATGTCATGTTGAATTATGTGGTATGGTGTGAAGTGGAAATATGTCTTAATTTTTAGGATTGTAATTATTGGTATGGAATGTTGTATGGTTAAATTGTTTATAGTTGAGTTGTGTGGCATGGAATTATGAGGTGTTCAAATGTGCTGTGTGTGGTAGAATACAGTCTGCCACATGTCTAGTCATCAATGAAAAGTGTGCACGGGACTATAGGCAGAGCCAGCAAACACAATCAAAACAATACACTTACGTGTTGGCACTGCCGTAATGAATCCTCTAGACTGTTCTTTTAATTTCTCCATTAAAGCATGCCTAATGCCAAACTGAATTTGATCTAGTGAATAAAACTTCATGGTATTTTTCTCTATTTATGTTGCTGTATACCTGTGCTGTGCATTTGAAAAACCTGATAATGTGTTTGAAAAAATAAATAAGCTCCCAAGTTTAATTGCACCACTATTTCTCATATATTTAATGAAATACAAAGTCTCACTTCCAGTTGACAGCTTCCTGTAAATACTCTTTAGTCCTCTGCATCAGTGGTTTGAAGATGCTCATGTGAAGTGAAGTTGTAAATAGTTTTCTACAGCAGCAACAGAGAGTGGCACCCTGTATGTGGACTGTGTGTGTCTTAAAAACATCCATATCTGTGGCATGTAAAAACCCAGGTCTTGCCTGCCACAAAATGTTTGTTGTGTGAAATGTGTTCACTCCTGGAGACTGGGAATAGAGGTTCTGTTAGTGGCCAGCAGAGGGCGCTCCTCGGGATGAACTCTACAAAGCACATTGCATGAAAGGGGAAGAGTTTTCTCTTCCAGGTCAGCAGTGGCAGAGACAGCATCAGCACCGGATGGTGACATCACTTCCGGCCTGTACCCATGTGTTGTATTTCATACTATGTTTTCATATTTTATGGTGTATTCCTTTAAATGCTTATAGTTATAAGTTTATCCTTAAACCTTGTATTGCAATCTGTTACCATGGTTTGTATGTTCTACATTCTATGGATGGCTTTGTACTGGACCTGTTCTGCTGAACAGTTACTGTACTGTGTTTCTCTTCTACAATAAATCTTCTTTTCCATATAAATTGGACTGGATTCTTACAAAATTGGCGACGATTTCACTCTTTTGCTACAATTTTTATGGAACACAGAAGCGACCAGAGGATTTGAACCTGCGCTGCATTTACTTCATTTTCACTCGCTTTGGATATTCTGGACATTCATGTAAGAAGATTTTTATCCATCTACTTCAACTTTTTGTTATTATTCTAAGGATTTCCTGGATTTGTCAATAATTTTATTTATATTTCAACTCTATTTCAACTTTTCGTGGATGCTGCATTTTTTCAGTTTCTTCGCTAAATTGCTTTTGCCTGCCTGTGAGAAATACCTTCGTGTTTCTTTTGCGCTATATTTTGAACAATTTTGCCAACTTTCGTCATTTGGATTGAACTATTGGACTTGCTTACTTTTGAACGTGCTGTCTTGCACCAACGGCATTGTCAGCTTTGTTGTGCTCGCTCGCTTGCTCGCTCTCCATTCCCGAGCTGGCTACGCGTCATACCGCACGACATCCCCAAGCTGACTGCATCATTCTACGCGTCTCAGACTACGCGTCATTCCCGAACTGCACGCATTGATTGAGACTCTATGGTTGCACGTTATGCGCTTGACGTCATCGCGCAAACGTCTACGCCATCTTTGTTGATCCTGTATCATAGCAACCTCCCGATCTCATACTTTTAACGCGAAGGAGGATATTTTTCATTAAATTATACGAAGAGATCGTTTTCTATACATATTTCGACCACAGGTTTGATTTTGTTTAGCAATCTTTATTTTCTTGACAATTGTTTAGTATATTTTCTTTTCTTTTTGAGTTTGATGTTTTCTCTTCACACAATTCAGTTTTAAACACTATTATCAAACATGCAATTTGACCCTCCACCTAAATTCTTACAAAATAAAGGAGAACCCCCTATTCCATGGAATCGCTTGAAAGAAGAATTCTTAACTTGCTTGAAAGCCACAGATGGAGATAGATTTTCACAAGAAAGGAAGAAAAACATTTTATTACATTCATTGGGTTCTGAAGGTCAAGTTGTTTTCAGAACTCTTCCACTACATGATGGAGGGGGAGACAGAAATGTGTTTGATGATGCAATGACTCGTCTTGAGGCCAGATTTAAACCAACGTTTGGTGTTGCTTTGAATCGTTATAAATTTTACACAAGAGCTCAAGATGAATCTGAAACTTTTGATGATTTTTTGACAGCCTTACGTTATTTGTCCTCTAACTGTAACTTTGGTCCTATATCTGACGAGATGATCAGAGATCAGATTATTGTTCACACTAAAAGTAAGAAGACTCAAGAAAAGCTATGGATTATGGGTGATCCAGATTTGAAAGATGTGATTGTTACGGCAAAAGCCATGGAACAATCTGATAAGTGGATGAAATCTTTGGATAAAAAAGACAAAGATAATACTAGTGAAGTCTGTGCTGTCAAATCAGATCTGTCTACAACTGCTTCTTCTTCCAGCAACACACAACGGAATAGTAATACTTTTCAACGCACATTCAAAAGGAATGACAAATATTTTCATTGTTTCAGATGTGGTAGTACCAACCATGCTGCTTCTTTTCCTAAGTGTCCTGCCATTAGAAAAGAGTGTAATAAATGTGGTAGGCAAGGACATTTCAGTAGTGTATGCAAAACTACTACAGGAAATAATGCAGCTACAGGAAATAATACTAAGAGTAGAGTCTCTTTTATTAGCAGTGAAAAGGAAGAATATGACAATGCTAACAAGGATAATGGGAATAGTTGTGAGAGAGGAATAGTTGTTTCTATTATTGATTCTAATGAACAACATTTGTTTCAGCTCAAACAACCTGAATGCATTGTACAAGTTTTAGGAGTTGATCTTAAATTGATGGTTGATTCAGGGTCACCTTGGACAATCATTACTAAACAGTATTTTATTCAAATGTTTGAAGGGATTGTTACTTTTAAAGATCTTAAGGAATCTGATATTATTGCCAAGACTTTTGATGAGTCTATCATTCCGATGGAAGGGTATTTGGGAGTAGACATGCATTTTAGGGGTCAAGTAAGGTTTGTCAAATTATATGTTGCTGCGAAGAGGGTGAATGTTCTTGGATGGAGAGATCAGTGGAGTTTTAATATAACTCTCAATCCCAGAAAGCTTGATCCCATTGTCATTGTTGAAAATGATATGAATGAAAATCGGTCTGTCAAGACTGTTCTTAATACTGGTGAATGGATTAATGAGATCACTAAATTGTTTCCTAAAGTTTTTTCCAAAAATTTAGGAAAATTGCACAATTTTCAACATTTGATTAGACTAAAACAAGAATCTGTTCCAGTTACACAGAAGTTGAGGAATGTACCTATCAATGTTAGAGAAGATCTTAAAGCATTGTTAAAAAATTTGACTGAAGATGACATAATTGAAGAAATGGAATCTTCCGAATGGGTTTCTCCCATCGTTTTAGCTCGAAAATCCGATCAAAGTCTCAGGTTATGTGTGGATTTGAGGGCTCTCAATTCAAATATTATAGTAGATTGCCATCCTCTACCTAATATAAACGAGGTATGTATGTTAAAGGGAGCAAAAGTTTTTTCTACATTTGATTTGCGTTCAGCATATCATCAAATTGTGCTAGCTGATGAATCCAAACAATTAACTGCTTTTCTTACTCCTGAAGGTCTTTTTCAGTATAAAAGAATGCCTTTTGGGCTGGCCTCTGCGGCATCAGTTTTCCAACGCACCATGCATCATATTTTCAAAGATTTGTACAAGTATGTGAGATGTTTTCAAGACGATATCCTTATGTTTTCTCCTGATAACGTGTCTCATAAAGAACATATAGTAGAGGTTTGCAAAAGGTTGGAGACACATGGACTCACTCTGAAAGATAATAAATGCAAGATGTTCTGTGAGTCTGTGGAGTATTTAGGACATACTCTTTCTGGTAATGGTGTTGTACCCAAGAAGTGTCTTGTTGAAGCTATAGTTAAAGCACCATGTCCTGACAATAAGGAAAAGCTTCTCTCTTTTAATGGTTTATGTGAATACTATAGCAAATTTATTAAGGGTTTTGCAACCAAAATGGAACCCTTGAGAGAGTTGACCAGACAAAAAGTAGAGTTTTACTGGGGAGAGAAACAGGAGTCTGCTTTTCAATCTATTAAGCATGAAATTGCCAATGGTCCTACTTTAAAGCCCTTTTGTATCAATAAGGTTTGTGTGGTTACTGTGGATGCTAGTGAATATGGCTAAGGAGGAGTTTTATCGCAAAAGTGTGGGAAGGATGAGTGGTGTGTAGCGTTTGCTTCCCGGACATTGAATGAAACAGAAAGAAAATATTCTGTCATAGAGAAAGAGCTTTTGGGATGTGTCTGGGGAATAGAACACTTCCGGAATTTTTGTATGGGGTAGTCGCTTTCTTTTGAAAACAGATCACAAACCACTTGTTTCCATACTTTCTCCTGGAGGTGGTCGGAATGCTACAGCGCGGATTGCTAGCTTGATGTCCCGATTGCAAGAGTATAGTTTTGATGTTGAGTATTTTCCTGGAAGAAATAATGTAACAGCTGACTGTCTTTCAAGATTGCCTTGTGATTCTAAACTTGTGGGATGTGACAAAGAAGAAGATGATGTTGATTTTGTTGCCTCTTTGAAAGATTTTGGGGCTGATGAATTTGCTGCTATTTCAGAATCATTTTGGGAAAATGCTGTCATGCGTGACAAGAATTGGAGCATGCTTAAAGATTATATTTTGAAAGGTTGGCCAAATGGGAATATGGTACCTCCAGAGTTGAAATCTTTTCATCAAATTCTCAGTGAGTTAGAGGTAGATAATGACTTGATTTTTAAAAGTGGGAAATGTGTACCTCCTGAGGATATGCAAGAGGAGATTATCAGACTTGCTCATGAGTGTCATTTGGGAATGTCCTCTATGAAAAGATTAGTGAGGACTAGTTTTTGGTGGCCAGCGATGGATAAAATGATTGACAGAGTAGTTCGTGATTGCTCTATATGTGTCAATAGTGATAAAATGTTGAAGACTTACCCTGCTCCTCTTATACCAATTGCCTGGCCGGAGAATCCTTGGAGGAAGTTAGCATTTGATATATCTGGTCCTTTTAATTGCTTACCTCAAGATGCCCGTTTTGCTTTGGTTTTAATAGACTACCATTCAAAGTGGCCTGAGGTCAGGTTCGTTTCTTATGCTTCTTCACAAGTGATTGTAGAATTTCTTAGAGAGGTGTTTGCCAGAGAAGGTAGTCCAGAGGTATTAATTACTGATAATGGAGTACAATTAATATCTAAGGAAGTGGAAGATTATCTTAGTTCTTGTGGAATCAAACATATTACAACTCCCCTTTATGAACCACAAGGCAATGGACAGGTGGAGAGGTTTAATCGTGTGTTAAAAGACTCTGTGGAATGGGCAAGGAAAACTCCTAATGTGTGGAAGAAAGTTATTAGAGAGAGACTATGGTTGTACAGAATAACTCCCCACTCGGTTACTGAACTTAGTCCTTTTCGCTTATTGAGAGGGAGGGAACCAGTTTCAAAATGTTGTCCTTGGTGGATAAAAGAGAAATGTAATATTTCTACTCCTGTTGATATTCGCAGTACTTCTTTGAGGGTCAAACACCACCAAGATAAAATGAAAGAATATCATGATTCTAAGCATAAGGTGAGAACTCCTGATTTCATAGTGGGGGATTTAGTCAGGATACGTAAACCTGGATTCTTGATTAAAGGTTCTTCAAAATTTGGTCCTGTTCGAAAGGTAGTAAAAGTTAACATTAACAGCATTGTAACTAATGATGGTAAAGTATGGAATGTTAGACGTGTTGTAAAATGCCCTAATTTTTCCACCTTTAATTCTGACAATGTTAATGTGCCTGTAAGAAATGACACAATTTCTTCAAGAGTTAAAACTAACAGAGTTGTCAAAGTACCACTTCGATTTAAGAATTAATTTTATTCTTCTATTTTATTTTTTTTTCTTTCGTTTTTTTTCTTTTTAGGGATAAGATGTGTTGTATTTCATACTATGTGTTCATATTTTTTGGTGTATTCCTTTAAATGCTTGTAGTTATAAGTTTATCCTTAAACCTTGTATTGCAATCTGTTACCATGGTTTGTATGTTCTACATTCTATGGATGGCTTTGTACTGGACCTGTTCTGCTGAGCAGTTGCTGTACTGTGTTCCTCTTCTACAATAAATCTTCTTTTCCATATAAATTGGACTGGATTCTTACACCATGGTTGCCTTGCCACAGTCCTTTGCTGACCTTAGGTGTCTGCCCTGCGACCCCTGCCCACAAGCAACACCCGCAGTGCCATATATCCTGGCGGGCGGAAAGCTTCTTCCTGCAAGAGCTGCAGTGACCTCCGACCCGCCCCCACAGCTGTTTGCCCTTTATCTGGCAGCTCTGCCCCCTCTTCCTCCCTTTCACCTTCCTCTGCTGTGACCACAGACCACCGAGGGGCCCTATGATGGAGGCGGCGGGGGAGGGGTTGCAGTTCCCGATCAGTCAAAGAACCAGGTCTTCAAGTCCCTCCTGAACGCGAGCAGGGATGGGGAGCATCTGATGTACATGGGGAGCTCGTTCCAGGTATGTAGGAGAAATCTCTGCCGCCAGTTCGGTTTCTGCGGATGTGGGGGACCTCTGCCAGGGTGAGGTCTGCGGAGCGGAGGTTCCTCTTGGGGTGTTGTTGGGGCCTGGCCATGTGGGTGGGGGGCATGTTGAGGCCTGGTACAAGCAGGGCCTGGCCATGTGGCTGGGGGTCAAGGCCAGGGGCTATTTTGAAGCCAGGCAGTGTGCTTTGTGCTATAGGCCTGCACCCAGTCTGCCTTGCTTTCACCCATTATGCCCAGGGGTACTCAGTGGTGCATGAAACAAGCAGCTCTCTCTGTGTGGTCTCTCTTCTATTAATGTAAACATCTATTTTTGATTCGAAATAATTGCAATTTTTATTTTTAGTCTTTCTGTTTTTGGGAGTGTTGTAATAATAATAAATGCCTAGTTGCAAATATTAATTGAAGCATACTCTCTCGTTGAGGTATTTGGGTCCGATGTTGTTGAGGGATTTGTAGGTGTGGGTGAAGAGTTTCAAAGTGACCCTCTTCTCTACGGGAAGCCAGTGGAGGACTCGTAGGTGTTGGGTAATGTGTTTGTGTTGTGGAGTCCTGAAGACGAGTCTGGAAGCGGCATGGCCTGGAGTCTGTGTGGTAGAGCTCTGTTGATTCCAGCGAATAGGGTGTTGTGGTAGTCCAGTCTGCTGGTTATGAGTGTATGGGTGACATTCTTTCTGCAGTCAGGGGGATTCATTTAAAGGTCTTTTGGAGGATGTGATGGCATTGACCTGGCGGTTCATGGAGAGAGAGGAGTTGAGGATGATGCTGAGGTTCCGTGCATGGTCAGTGGAAGTGGGAGGGTTCCCGAGGGCGGAAGGCCACCAGGTGTTGTCCCAGGCAGTTGCAGGTTCCGAGGATGATGATCTCGGTCTTCTCTGAGTTGAGCTTCATACAGTTGTCCTTCATCCAGGTCGCCACATTCTTCATTCCTTCCTGGAAACAGAGTCTGGTGTCTTCGGGACTCTTAGTGAGTGAGAGGATGAGCTGGGTGTCGTCGACGTAGGATACAATGCTGAGCCCATGCTGTCTGACGATGGCGGCGAGAGGGGCTGTGTAGATGTTGAAGAGTGTAGGGCTGAGTGATGAGCCTTGGGGTACTCCGCAGTTGATAACGGTGGGTTCAGAGAGGGGGCAGTCTGATCCTCTGGGTTCTACCGGAGAGAAAGGATCGGATCCAGTCGAAGGCAGTTCTTTGTTTCCCTGCGTCGTGAAGTCTGGCTGCAAGAGTATGATGAGAAGTGGTGTTGAAGGTTGCAGAAAGGTCTAGAAGGATGAGGGGCGTGGTGTGTCCCTTTTTGAGAAGCATGCAGATGTCATCAGTGGCAGCGAGGAGAGAGGTCTTGGTGTTGTGGTTTCTGCGGAATCCAGACTGGGAGGCTTTTAGGATGGAGTTCTCTTCGATGAAGGTGGTCAGCTGAGTCGCTCTGTGACTTTGGTACAAAAAAGGTTTGGTCTGAGTTAAAACAGTATCAAATAATTTCAAATAAACACCCACTCAGCATTGAATTTGAAAATGGGTCGGAATAATGGAACAAATTTTTCATTTCATACATTTTGGCATTTTAATCATGCAAGGTCAGAACGATCCAATTGCAGCCAAAGTTAAAGAGTAAACATATTATATCCATGTAATTATAATATCATTACATTCGGTATTCAAAAGAAGGTGCTCTCAGTGA
Organism: Lissotriton vulgaris; assembly: GCF_964263255.1. Lineage (NCBI taxonomy): Eukaryota > Metazoa > Chordata > Amphibia > Caudata > Salamandridae > Lissotriton > Lissotriton vulgaris. The sequence continues at coordinate 680,586 of NW_028248729.1, forward strand.
TGAAAGGGGGGGGAATAAGTGAGTAAGTGAAAGGGACAGGGTAAAGGTGTGGTGACAAAAGTGGTTACATCCAAATTAACGATTGCAAAACCTCTACAAACAAGTTAATGAGCAAAGGTTCCCAAAGTCACATCACACATAGGTAACAAGAGTCCATCGCTTATTTAGCTCCTATGGTGTGTAGAATGGAGGCGTAGTTCTACGTTTCGACCCCTGGTTACGCTATAGGGCAATTCACGGCCTCATGGTGGGGTCTTCATCAGGAAGAGAAAGGGAGAGCGTCATCAGACGGTCATCATATGTTCCGTCTGCGAAAAGGGGCTCCCTCGAGCTCCACAGTGTATTGGCGTGTAGGTCAACACACAGCCGATGGGCACATATAGTTAGATCCTCGGTGTGTAATTTATGCTTGAAAAACGGGAACGCACAGCCGTGCTGTTTCACCGTCGGCGTCCTGCATCCGAGTGTGCAAGCATAAATTACACACCGAGGATCTAACTATATGTGCCCATCGGCTGTGTGTTGACCTACACGCCAATACACTGTGGAGCTCGAGGGAGCCCCTTTTCGCAGACGGAACATATGATGACCGTCTGATGACGCTCTCCCTTTCTCTTCCTGATGAAGACCCCACCATGAGGCCGTGAATTGCCCTTTAGCGTAACCAGGGGTCGAAACGTAGAACTACGCCTCCATTCTACACACCATAGGAGCTAAATAAGCGATGGACTCTTGTTACCTATGTGTGATGTGACTTTGGGAACCTTTGCTCATTAACTTGTTTGTAGAGGTTTTGCAATCGTTAATTTGGATGTAACCACTTTTGTCACCACACCTTTACCCTGTCCCTTTCACTTACTCACTTATTCCCCCCCCTTTCATCACTGAGAGCACCTTCTTTTGAATACCGAATGTAATGATATTATAATTACATGGATATAATATGTTTACTCTTTAACTTTGGCTGCAATTGGATCGTTCTGACCTTGCATGATTAAAATGCCAAAATGTATGAAATGAAAAATTTGTTCCATTATTCCGACCCATTTTCAAATTCAATGCTGAGTGGGTGTTTATTTGAAATTATTTGATACTGTTTTAACTCAGACCAAACCTTTTTTGTACTGACCCACGGACCCAGGTCCTGAGTTTTTAGGGCCCCCCCCTTTAATACTCATGCTCTGTGACTTTGGCCGCAAAGGGGAGGAGAGAGATGGGCTGGTAGTTTTTCAGGTCCGTTGGGTCGGCTGTGGGTTTCTTGAGAAGGGGTTTTACCTCCGCCCGCTGCCAGTTGTCTGGGAAGATGCCAGACCTGAAGGAGGCATTAGATGGTCAGTCCCAGTTCGGGTGCAATGGCGGCAACAACCATGTGGAATATGTGCGGTGGGCAGGGGTCCATTAGGACTCATGAGTGGGTTTTCCTCATAAGAGCTGGCTTGTCGCAGAGTTGCTGGGAAGGTGTGACGTGAGTGGCTTCGCTGGGGCGTTTTGTGAACTGTTGAATGACATTGAACAGATGCTTGTCATTGGTCGCGCTGGTCTGGACATACAGGTAGATTCATCGAAGACCCGTTTTGCGAGTCTTTAATAGCGATTCATAAGGAATCGCTATTACAGACTCGCAAAACGGGATTCATGTAGGAATCGCAAAATAAGTTGCGATTCCTACACATTCCTTATTTGCGATTAGCAAATTGCTAATCTCAAATAAGGAATAACTCCCCATTCATTCCTATAGGCCCATAGTAATGAATGGGGAGTATTCCTTATTTGCGATTAGCAATTAGCTAATCGCAAATAAGATAGCGATTTCAAGGGTGCCAGGGGTGTCCAAAGGACACCCTGTAGCACCCCTGAAATGCAAATTTACACAGGTGTTGCGCGCACACATGTCCAAAGGACATGTGTGTGTGTAACATGCAACAGAAAAAAATGCACTAAAGTGCCTTTTTCTATTTTTTCGCTGTATACCACGAAGTCTGACTTCGTGGTAAATAGCGACCAAATATTGCGAATTTGCAATTTCAAATTGTTTAATGAATTGCATTTAATGAATCTCTAATAGAGATTCCTTAAATCCAATTCCTCGCAAATATGCGATTTCGCAAATAGCGATTTTTGCATTTGGGATGATGAATCCCAAATGCAAAAACTGCACTCGCAAAGGGCCAGATTCTCAGAATCTGGCCCTTTGCGAGCGCAATTTAGCTTGATGAATCTACCTGTTTGTTTCTTATAAAGGTCTGTTTGGTGTCCCTTATGCACTGGTGGTATTCCTTCAGGGCGCTCCTGGGGCCGTTCCGTGCTTCCGTGATTTCTGGTTTCGCCAGGTTTTCTCTAGGAGTCTGCAAGAGCATCTGGCTTCCTGTAGGTCATTGGCGGCCTTCAGCGGGCGTTGTTTGGTGGGGTGTCGGGGGTGCTAGTTTTTTAGCACAGCAGGAGATCCAGCGGTGACGTTCTGTGGCTGAGGAGTTGGTGTCGGTCATGGCTCTGGGGGTTCTGGGAGGAGGGTGGTGATGAGGAGTTCCTCTGTGACCTCGCTCCGGTTTCTTCATGGTGGTCGCGGGTTAGCTTGGGTGCGGTGGTGGTGTTCAAGGTGAAATGGACGCAGTAGTGGTCCGTCCAGAGAGGCTGGGTGCTGTGGCTTAAACAAATGTTTGTTCCTCCCACGAAGATAGGTTCGAGGGTGTGTTCAGCTCTGTCTGTGGGCGTATTGACCAGCTGCTTCAATCCGAGGTTGGCGAGATTGTCGAGGGGATTGATGGAGTCAGGGTCGTCGTGGTTGTCAAGGTGGAAGTTCAGGTCCCTGAGTAGAATGTAGTCGGTGGAGGCGATAGCGTGGGGAGCGGCAAACTAGGCGATGGTGGTTGTGGCCTGGGTTGGGGTGCCCCGGTGGTCTGTAAATGAGGGTGCTGGGTAGCGTGGTCCTGGGGCTGGGCTGGATCTGGAAGATGAGGTGTTCTGAGTGGGGGTCACTCGTGCTGGATGTGGAGAGGCGGAGGGGGGTCTTGTGTGCGATGGCGAGTCCTCCTCCTGGGCAATGGGGGTGGTCCTTTCTCTGGATCTTGTAGCCGTAGGGGATGGCCTTGGCGATGTCTGGGCCGGAGGTGGCATTAGTCCATGTTTCTGTGAAGAAGGCAACGTCGGGCGAGAGGGTGTTGATCTGGTCCCATATCTCTACAGCGTGTGTGTGCAGGGAGCACACGTTGCGGAGGATGCATGTCAGGGAGTTGGTGGTGCATGCATGCGGCGGGCCTTTGGCGTAGGTGGGGGTATTGTTGAAGGTGAAGGATGTGCCAAGTCAAGTCAAGTCATAAAATTTGTATAGCGCACTACATACCCAGAGGGTTTCAAGGCGCTTAGGAAGGGGAGGAGGATTATTTGTCAAATATCCACGTTTTAAGCTGCTTTCTGAACGCTAGGTGGTTCTGGGTGAGGCGAAGGTAAGCGGGGAGTGAGTTCCATGTTTTAGCAGCCAGGTATGAAAAGGATCTGCCTCCCATGGTGGTCTTGTTGATGCGGGGTACAGTGGCGAGGGCTTGGCTGGAAGAACGTAGTTGGCGGGAGGGGGTGTAGAAGGACAGTCGAGAGTTGAGGCAATCTGGGCCGATGTCGTAGAGTGATTTGTGTGCGTGGGTAAGCAGTCAGAAAGTGATCCTCTTATTGACGGGTAGCCAGTGGAGGTCTTCAAGGTGACCAGAGATGTGTTCGTTGCGTGGGATGTCAAGTATGAGCCTGGCTGAGGCGTTTTGGATTCGTTGGAGTTTCTTCTGGAGTTTAGCGGTCGTACCTGCGTAGAGGGTGTTTCCGTAGTCCAGTCGGCTCGTGACCAGAGCGTGGGTGACTGTTTTCCTAGTTTCGGAGGGGATCCAGCGAAATGTTTTTCTGAGCATGCGAAGAATGTTGAAGCAGGAAGAGGATACGGCGTTGACTTGTCTGTTCATTGAGAGTGAAGAATCCAGGATGACGCCAAGGTTCCGTGCGTGGTCTGTCGGGATGGGTGCTTTTCCGAGGGCTTCCGGCCACCAGGAGTCGTCCCAAGCAGAGGGGGATGTACCTAAGATGAGGACTTCTGTTTTGTCTGAGTTCAGTTTCAGACGGCTTTGTTTCATCCATTCGGCAACTTCTTTCATTCCTTCGTGTAGGTTAGTTTTGGCGGTGTTGGGGTCTTTGGTGAGAGATAGGATCAGTTGGGTGTCATCCGCGTAGGAGATGATGTTGAGGTTGTGTTGTCGTGCGATGGCCGCGAGGGGGCTAATGTAAACGTTGAAGAGGGTGGGACTGAGTGAGGATCCTTGTGGTACGCCACAGATGACTTCAGTGGCCTCGGACTTGAATGGTGGGAGGCGGACTCTCTGTGTTCTTCCGGAGAGGAAGGAGGTGATCCATTCAAGTGCTTTTCCTTGTATTCCGATGTTTCTGAGGCGCTGTAGAAGGGTGCTGTGGCAGACTGTATCGAATGCTGCGGAGAGGTCGAGGAGGATGAGGGCGACTGTGTCTCCATTGTCCAGTAGAGTTCGAATGTCGTCTGTTGCTGCGATGAGGGCGGTCTCAGTGCTGTGTTTTGCTCGGAAGCCAGATTGTGAGGGGTCGAGGGATTTGTTGGCTTCGAGGAAGGCGGCGAGCTGGTTGTTGACGGCTTTCTCGATGACTTTGGCCGGGAATGGAAGAAGCGAGATGGGGCGGTAATTTTTGAGTTCGGTGGGGTCCGCTGTTGGTTTTTTCAGAAGGGCGGTAAGTTCAGCGTGTTTCCAGTCTTCTGGGAAGGTAGCGGAGTTGAAGGAGCAGTTGATGACGTCTCGGAGGTGCGGTGCTATGACGGAGTCTGCTTTGTTGAAGATGTGGTGAGGGCATGGGTCTGTGGGGGATCCTGAGTGGATGGAATTCATCAGGCGGATGGTGTCCTCAGTGGAGATTGGGTTCCAGGCGTTAAGGGTGTTCACGGGGGGAGGATGGTCAGCAGATGGTAGGGTGAGTTGGTTTCCGGGTTGGTTGTCAAAGCTGTTGTGGATGTCTGCAATCTTGTTGTGGAAAAAAGAGGCTAGGGAGTCGCAGAGGGTTTGAGAGGGGGTGATGTCGTTGGAGTTGACCGAGGGATTGGAAAATTCCTTGACGATGTTGAAAAGTTCCTTGCTGTTGTGGGCGTTGTTGTCAAGTCGATCCTTGAATGCTGTTTTCTTGGCTTTTCGGATCAGTTGGTGGTGAGTGCGGGTGGCGCTTTTGAAGGCGTCCTTGGTGCTGGTGGTTGGGTCTTTTTTCCAGGCCTTTTCAAGGGAGCGGCAGACTTTCTTGGACTTCTTGAGATCATCGTTGAACCATGAGGCTTTCTTGCTGCCAGGTTTGCTTTGACGTTTTTTCGGTGGTGCTAAGGTGTCGGCGGTGTTGGATAACCATAGGGTGAGGTTGGCGGCGGCTTCGTTGGCGTTAGAAGAGAGGGCTGGGGAGTTTCGAAGGAGCGATGCGGAGATTTGGTCCGTGGTGATTTTGTTCCAGTTTCTTTGCAGGGTAGGTTGGGAGTGGTTGATGGGTTTCGGCTTGTTGTAGGGGAAGTGAACGCAGCTGTGGTCGGTCCATAGGAGATCCGTAGTGTGGCTGAAGGAGACATGTTTGCTGGAGGTGAAGATAGGGTCGAGTGTGTGACCTGCGATGTGGGTGGGGGAAGTGACTAGTTGTTTAAGTCCGAGGTTGGCGAGGTTGTCCACGAGGGTGGCGGTGTTGTGGTCGTTTATCTTCTCAAGGTGAAAGTTGAGGTCTCCCAGAAGAATATAGTCTTTGGAGGGGAGCGCGTGTGGAGAGATGAAGTCCGTGATGTCTTCACTGAATTTTGCGCGGGGTCCTGGTGGTCTGTAGAGGAGAGTGCCTCTGAGTGTTGTTTTGGGGTCGATGTGGATTTGGAAGTGAAGGTGTTCGGAGTTGGCGAGGTTGGCGTCAGAGCTGGTTGAGATGCGGATAGATTTCTTATGGACGATAGCGATTCCTCCTCCTGTGTGGCTGGTACGGTCTTTGCGGGTGATCTTATAGTCTTCAGGGATGGCAATGGTGATGTCTGGTGCGGAGGAAGCATTCATCCATGTTTCCGTAAGGAAGGCGATGTCTGGAGAGAGGGTGTCTAGTAGGTTCCATAGGTCAATGGCGTGCCTGTGCACCGATCGGGTGTTGAGAAGGATGCATTGTAGGTGGTTGGGGTCGGGAGTCTGTGGTGTGGTCGTAGCGGAGATGTTGTCGGTGCCGCTGAATTTGCAGGAGTAGCAGGAGAAAGGTCCATGGGTGTGTCCAGGAGCGGCTTGGACGCAGTTGGGGGCGCGACCGGGGTTAAGGGCTAGGAGGTTGGCGGCATCGTAGGTAATGCGGGAGGGCTGGGGAGCGCGAGGGGCAGGGGGTCTGGCGCTGGGCGCGGTCCAGGCGCGGACGGGCGTAGACGGGCTTACCTTTGGCGCACCTTCGGCGCGGATTGGGCGCGGTCGCTGCGCGTGGACGCTGCGCGCAAGAGCAACTGTCATAGGTGGGAGGGGGAAGGGGCGAGGGAGGAGCAGCTGGGAGGCGGGTGCGTGGTGGAGGGGGCGGGCTCTGGCCAACAACAACAACAACAGCAATGGCGGCTGGGGCGGAAGCGCCGACCGGGTCGGGTGAAACCGATCAAAGAACTACGCGGGCGGCCACACAATGCCAAAGCAGGCACAATGCCAAAGCAGGGAGCAGCTAATGCCGGAGCACAAATACACAAATAATGCAGCAAAGGGCAGCAACACGGGCACACGATCTCGGGCAGGCAAATACAGCGTGAAATTAATTAATTAATGCAGCACAGGACAGCAAACACGGGCAAATACAGCGTGAAATTAATTAATTAATGCAGCACAGGACAGCAAACACGGGCACACGCTCACAGGCAGGCTCTGCACAAGAACTCTCCATAGGTGGTGTTCGATGAGGATCTAATGCAGTCGGTTTGTCTTCCGGGATTGGGTGCGTTGAGGGAGGTAGAGTCATACTGGTAGGACCTGTGAGAGCCAGTGTTCCTGGTGCTGTTTACGATCGGGTCGTGGACAGGCACAGATGGTCTTGCGTTAGCGGTGCTAGCTGCACGCATTGGTCTCCATTAAGTATGGGAGGGGGGTGGAAGCTGCGGTGTGGAGGCAAGTGAGGAACACCTGAGTTGCAGGACCGGGTAGCCGGTGCGAACCCTGGACGTAGATGGCTCTATACTAGCACGGGCGGCAGAGATGCGGAGCTGCTGCTGGGAAGAGTGTTGGCCTGGACCGTAGGTCAAGGCTTTACACGCGCTCCCATGCAGCGATCTCCATTAAGTATGGGAGGGGGCTGAAGGCGAGGTAGGGAGGCGGGCGAGAGCGGGCCACGTCGGGTGGTGGGGCTGCAGTAGTGGGAACGAGTGACCGGTAAACATAGAGGGGAAAACAAAAGTACAATAACACCAGGCAACACGATTATAAAATAACACTAACACAAGGCAACGGCGGAGAATAAAGCAGAAAGTGAAAATAGAAATTAAATTAAACTGAACAGCAGGCAAGTGAGGAACCGGGCAGCCGGCGCGAACCCTGGACGTAGATGGCTCTGTGCCGGTGTAGGGTGGCTGAGAGGCGGAGCTGCTGCTGGGTAGAGTGCTGGCCTGGACCAGAGGTCAAGGTTTTACACGCGCTCCCCCACAGCGGTCTCCAATAAATAGAAGAAGGCTTTTTTATTCATTTTTAATGTTTTTTTCCCATGAAATCACTTAGTTTAACATGCTTTTGGATCATTATAGTATATGTATTATTAATGA